>NW_025333909.1:10000000-11200000 GCF_019186645.2 Phyllostomus hastatus | reverse complement strand
ATCAAAAGCAAAAAAGAAAATCAATGGCAAAGTCAGGTCCCCACTTGTTTACTGTGATCCCTGACAGATCCATGACATTTTTCCTGCTGTGAGCAGCTTCTTTGTAACACTTTTTAATAAAGGAAGGAGGGCTTTGCACATTATTCTTGTTTTAAAGGAAACAATTACATCACAATATATGTGTATGCATATCTGCCCTGTTAAGCAAGAAAGATGTATCCATTCATTAAAAAACAATTTCCATGTTGTATGTATGTGTGATGAATTCTAGAACAACAATACATTCAAAGTCCTCTTTGTAGAAACAAAGAAATTGGAAACCAAAAGCTATTATAATACGCACAACCTTTCAATCTGAACAGCCTTTGACATTTCATTTTGAGTGAAAAGAAAGCTAATTTATTTCCAGAAAAAAAAGCAAACGTTAATGAGAAGTAGCCATTTAGTGATCTCTTGAAGATGTATTTGTTTTGTACCTGTAAGATACAAAACACCGCTAAATCATAATAGCATGGCATCAAGACACGTTCTTCCATATAGGGCATGAGCAATATTTGTTTCAACTGATGGTAGTCCATTACCATGACAAGTGGCATTATAGACTATATAGAATGTTAGGGATGATATAGAGATGAGGACTGAATGAACAAGGGTAACTGCTTTCCTGTGATTTATAGTTTGTTTGAGGTTTGAAACCTACTTGCCTTCTCCAAAGAGGTTGCAATGGTGCATCTTAGGGTTCTGTTGTCTGCGGTACTTCCACAAACTGTTCTAGGACTTAACAAATTCTTTAATCACTGTCGCACCCCTTGTGTTATGGTTTCAAATTTGGTTTTGGGCTTTTACTTTAAAGTCTAAACACAAGTTTGGAAAACAGTGACTCAGGTGAGTAAATGTGTATTTGTTTGTTCAAAGTATGTAATCTAAATTATTGTTAAATATGTTAATTTAAAAATATTGTAGTAAGAAACCTGTATACAGAAAATAGGATACAATCAGAAAAAAAACATTAAAATTTAATATAAAATACACTAGAAATTATGACTTCATTTCTTTCCCAGTTTAAATGTTTTGAGAAATGTGTATAATTATACAGTTTTGAAAATAATGTATTTTCAAATGATTATTATCATATAATCCAAAATATGTACTCCCACATTAAGTAATTGTAATTGTGTTTTGATAAATTTCACATATTTTAAATTGTTCATTTTGCAGTTTTGGCTCTTGTTAAATTTACAAGTCTTACCTAGGAATTATTTATTTCAGCTTTTCGCTCCTGTTTATGGGTAGAGTTCATAGTATACTTACATCATTAAATTAGCGACAAATTAGAATGTAATTACACAGTAAAAGCAATATGAAAAATCTGCTAGTATAGATTTTTCAGTCTCAGTTAATACTTGCTTCCAAAAATCATTAACAGATTGATACAGGTTTTAACTTAGTCCTTTTTTTATTTAAAAGCAAATTAAAATGTGTTTTTCAAATCACTGATAATTCTGCCAAGAAAGAGCTGTATGCTTTATGACATTCTGTTTTTTTTTTCTGAGTAGCATAATTAAGAGAAAAAAAAGATTTTTCCTGGTCCCTTGTTATGTAACTGTTTTCAAGGAGGGTGCTGAGATATGTTCTATTTAGTATTCAGGTTCATAGTTCTAAACCATGTAGCAAGCATTGAGGGAATGAGAAGATCACATAAAAAGGAGGGAAGAAAAATAACCAGGATGTTAAATGACTAAGAGACTATGTAACTAGCTACATTGCATTGGGTAACGAAAAATAGCAGGCAGAAAATAACTTCTATGAAGTAAAAAAGAAAATGGAATACAAAGGTATTTAACCTTGCCCAAAAGAGTGAGAATATGATTTTGAATCAAAAGTTATGATTCAAGCAGCATTTAATGAAAAGATTTACACAAATAAAAGAAAAATATTATTTTGAGTAGAATTACATAAGAAGTGACTTGTTAAGCTCATTGATTTGTAATTAACTGGAAATATCTTTGAAAGGCAAACACAGACATGCTTTTTAAATGTGTTTTCAGTATTCAAGAACATCGCTCGTGATATGGAAAAAAACTAAGGCACGAGAAAACTTGGTTTCTTTTTGTTTAAAACTTGGAATTATATTCAGTGTATTCATGTTTTCATATTTCAAAGGAAATTTTGAGGCATTTTCATGTATGTTCAAATATTTTCTCTAAATTTTACTGAGGATAATTTCCAAAGGGATTAGACAGTCCCATGTCTTATCTTGTTATTCATCATTAGAAGTAGGTCAAGATTCTAAAATAAAAGTTCCATATATTGGTAGGAAGATTTTAAAATGAAAAATGATACATTGGGTTCATAGTTGATTTATTATTTCTATAAGTTGTTGATAATTAAACAACTTACAGGTGGTACAACTTAGGTACTACATTAAGATACTATCATACACAGATAGAATGATTTATTTGAACCGAGTTTGAAGACAAACTGTTGGGAACAAATATAGTTCCTGAAAAACAATAATTATTCCTTTTGATTATCAAAATTAATCACTGAAAGGACTACCCAAGTATTATGAGACAAAAACATATTCTCTTTCTTCACATCTTCAGTAAATTGTAGGACAATGCCAAAGTCTCCATTTTAAAGGTTAAAGAATATGGCGTTCAACAACCAGTGAGCACCCACAATACTGAGAATATAGAATATCGATGCCAAGTGGCAAATGTGATTCTGTTACTGCGCTGCACTTTATATAAGCATACAAAACATTGTGGTGAAACTCTTTGTATCTAATGATCTTGCCTCCATCCACGTAACCACCCAGACTTCAAGGAAAAAAATGTATGCATGGAGGAGGTCCTCGGGGACTAGTAAACTAACAGAACTGTTAGAGCTAGGCAACTAAGGTGAATATAGTCTTTATTGCTTCATGAAGTGCCATTACAGCTTACATTTGACTACTACTACGGTTTCTTGATAAATTGAACAAAATGTCTCTAGTACAGTAATCTCCCCCTATCCACAGTTTCGCTTTCTGCAATTTGTTACCCACAGTCAATACCAGTCCAAACGATGAAATGGAAAGTTCCAGAAGTAAAGAATTCATACGCTTTAAATTGCATGCTGTTTTGAGTTTACGTCCTGCCCCATCCTGCATGGAATGTGAATCAATCATCCCTCTGTACATGTCCCCTCCCCATTAATCACTGAGCCCTTGCTGTCATCAGATCAACTGTGACAGCATCGCAGTGCTTGTGTTCAAGTGATGCTGATTTTACTTAATTACGGTTTCAAAGCCCAAGAGTAGTAATGCTGGCAATTCAGATATGCCACAGAGAAGCCATGAAGTGTTCCTTTAAGTGAAGAGATGACAGTTCTCAACTTAATAAGGAAAGAAAAGAAAGTTTGCTGAGGTTGCTAAATTCTATAGGAAGAACGAAGCTTCTATTTGAAAAGGGAAGGAAAAAGAATGTGTTCTAGTTTTGCTGTTGCATCTGAGACCACAAAAGTTAGTTAAGGCCATAGTGTGTGATAAATGCTTATTTAAGATACAAAAGGCCTTGAATTTGTGGGTGTTGACGTCCAAATGTTGCACCAGACACCACAGTGCCTGTGTGAACACATTAGCAAGGCAGCTCTTGAGATGAGTGACCACATTCATATAATTGTTATTACAGTATGTTTTATAACTGTTTTATTTTATTATTAGTTATTGCAGTTAATCTCCTCCTGTGTTGAAGTCATAAGTTAAACATTGTATTAGGTGCATATGTATAGAAAAAATCGTGGTATGTATGGGGTTCTATACTATCTTCCGTTTCAGGCGTCCACTGGGAGTCTTGGCGTGTATCCCTGTGGATAATGGGAAACTGCTGTCTGACAACATCAAAACTCTCCTTAAGGTAAGGAGCTTCCATTGTGACCTCCTAATACTAGGACACTAAAAACTCTCAAAGGAATAGGAAAGGTACAAAGAGAGAGCAACAATAATATGAACTCTCTACTATGGAGTATGCACAATTGAGCAAAGATAAGTAACTCTTACTCTATTTTTAAAGACGAAAGTGTTGACAATTCTTAACAAGAAAATCAGATGCCCCTTGATATTTTTTTCTGTTTCAGAATTCTCAGTTCTATGTTCCAATTTTAGTATTTGGAAAAAAAAACACCTCTTTACTCATATAACTACTTAGATCTTTCGAGAGTGACAGCCTGTACTTCTATCTTAAAAATAAATTAGAAATGAAGAAATGTAAATGTTAAGTGAGTGTGTTAAATAAAATATTCTCTGCTTGCAAATGAACTGCTTTTCATTTCCAAGTTATTGACCAAATTATTTTTCCACAAATAGCATTACAACTAAATCTGGAGCCATTTTTCCTTTAGCTGCAATGAATTCTAATAGCAAACATCCATTGTTTGTTTTGAATTACTGTAATAATGGCTGTACCCATTTATTATGAAAGGGAACATGAAAACCGTGGTATTCCATGATTTACATGATTTAAAGAAGAAAAACAATAACAATGTCACAGGTAATAATATTTTATATTTATATAATGACATGAATAGCCAGAAAGTTTATTTACTCTTTTTATTAAGTATCTTTTTTATTGTTGTTCAACTACAGCTGTCCCAAATTTTCCTCCATTGCTCTCTCCTGCTCTACCCACTCCCACCTCCCACAGTCAATCCTCACCCTGTTGGCTTTGTCCATGTGTCTTTTATATGTGTTCCTTGACCTGGCCCTTCCCCTTCTTAAAAGAAAGACAATTGAGAGACTTCTGGTTTCCAGATTACCAGATTATCATGTAAGAAACTTGGAAGTCACGATTGCATCCTAACAAGGGAAAAAAAAAAAGAAAAAGACTGAACAAAGTAGAAAATAGCAGCTCTTCTTATATTTGGGAGAGAAGTAAGGTCACAGGGTAAACTACATTCCCCAAATCGTAGGGACAAATACAGGGAATCACAACATAGCAAAGCACTGCCCCCTGAAAGCAGAACCCTCTGTGGGAACCTGACATGTCACTGATGAATTTGCTCACAGTAAACAAATCTGAGAGTCAAATCCTCCGGGAAGACCCCTGACACTTTGTGAGTTGTATATTCCAGAGCTCTATCACATTTGGATTTTATTTGAGCTGCTGACTTGGGGGAATAGTCCATCCAACCTCCTACCCCATCTAAATCAAGGCGGCAAAACTGAGAGAGCCAAGGGGCACACACTCATTAAGTGACTGAGAATGAATGATGATTTTAGATACTTCCCCCCACGCACACCTTGCCACCACCTATATCAAATTTGTTTAATGTTATGAATGAATGTATAATTTCCAATTGAAAGACATCTATGTTGTCATTAAAATTACACTGAACATAAGTTAATTTAAAAACTCAACAATCACTTGAAAGGATACTGCATGTAGATTTATAAACAATTTGAAAAGGTGACTTAAAAAATACATGATTCCTATTTAATCATCATTTCTCTTGCTTATACAAATAAAATATAGACAATTTCTGCCTTAAATTGATAATTATTTGGATTCTGGACAAATAAATATTTTCACTAAATTTTGAGTCCATTATTTAAAGCAATAATTCTTAACAAAGATTTAGGAGAAAATTTTAATTCTCAAGGAATATTACTTCAAAATTTTCTTCTCCTTTAAATCATATGCACAGTTCCACTGTGAAGATAAATAACACTAAATGCTCATTGGGTATACAGGAAAACATACTATAAATAACCTCTGTAAACCAACTCTTTCCATAATAAAATTTTTAGGGTAGGGAGAAAAATTGATATATGTTACTTGAGGAATTAGAGCCATGAAATATTTAAGTCTGAAACGCTTTGACTAAAAATATACCCTGGTAACTTTACTTTCTGCTGCCTCTGTTGTTTTTTTTTTTTTCACAGAATTTGCTACTTTAAACTTTCAATATAGAATAGCACTCAAAAGCATGGCTCTTCTACTACAGAAAACAGTATGGAGTTTCCTTAAAAAATTACAAATGGAACGGACTTATGACCCAGTGATTCCACTTCTGGGCATTTATCTGAAGAATCCCCAAATACTAATTCTAAATAATATGTGCAACCCTATCTTCATTGCAGCATTATTTACAATAGCCAAGATAAAGAAGCAGCCCTAGTGCACATGAATAGATGAGTGGTGCACATATACAATGCAATATTACTAGGATATTATGGTAAATGAAATAATTTAGTCAGAGAAAGACAAAGACCACATTATTTCACTTGAATGAGGACTCTAAAGAACAATATAAATGAACAAACCAAACAGACTCATGGGTACAGAGATTGGACTGATGGTTGCCAGAAAAAAAAAAGTTTAAGGAAATGAGGGGAAAAGGTGAAGGGATTAAGAACTACAGATCGATAGTCATGAAATGAAATAACCACAAAGATGTACAGTATATCACAGAGAATATGGTCAATAATATTGCAATATGGTAATTGTTCCTCACCGCCTGGCTTATTTCACTTAGCATAATGCTCTCCAGTTCCATCCATGCTGTCGCATAAGCCACTGTAGTGCCTTTGTCTCTGTGATGAGCCCACTCTGTGGTTTGTCTTTCTCCACTCTTAGTGTCTTCAAACTCCATGTAGCTGAATTTCTGATTCTTTTTTGCACTTGTCACTTCTTGTGTCACTAACTGAGGGCCTTTGTGACTGTGATTAAATTTCATTTTCAATCCTAGTTCTAGATAGCACCTTTATCTCTCTCAATATATGAGGTCTGTGTGGAAAAAGTCCAGCCATTGTTACTATAATGAGAACAGTTTGCACAACATGGATGTAACCTGGCAGCCAAGGAGAGTGGACTGGAACGCACATGTGTGAACAGTGACGACTTCACTGTACCAGTCAGTGGGGGCGGTCAGTGGGGGATGCCACTGAGTGAGCACATGCACTGTGTGACTGTCACATTCAAAATGACTGCATGGGTAGAGCAAAAAACGTCATCCAATTTTGTGTTAAGCTTGAACATTCCTCCATGGAAACTATTCAGATGAGTGAGAAGGCCACTGCTATGGGCAACTGGTGATTGGCAGCTTCTTCACAAGAACGCTCCCACTCATTCATCTCATCTTATACAGAGTTTTCTGGCAAAACATCAAATCACTGTGGTGACTCAGCCTCTCTACAGCCAAGATTTGGCACCCTGTGATATCTGGCTTTTCTCAAAACTGAAATCACCTTTGAAAGGGAAGAGATTTCAGACCATCGATGAGATACAGGAAAATGTGAAGAGGCAGCTGATGGCGACTGGGAGAACTGTGTGAGGTCCCAAGGTGCCTCCTTTGAAGGGGACTGAGGTGTCATTGTCCTATGGATAGTGCTTCTTGTATCTTGTGTCTTCTTCAATAGATGTCTAGTTTTCATACTTCATGGCTGGGTACTTTGTGGACAGACGCCTGAGGTAGCAGAAGACAGTAGCACAGACCCCTGAAACTGGACAGGGAGATCAGGAACAGATCTCAGAACTGTCCTCAAGACCTGAAGAAAGGATTCATTATCCATACCTCGCCTCCAACCCATGGGGTCCCAGTACCACTTGGAACCCCACCAGCTGCAGTCTTTCACACACAGAAATCACATATATAATTGTTATATAATTTATCATGTATGGTGTGAGGTAGTGGTCAAATTTCATTGTTTTTTCCTATATTGTCACCCCATTGTACCTATGCCTCTACTTTAAGTGCAAGTCTGGAGAGCCAGTTTAAATACACATCTTCTGCTATCTCCTTACTTAAGAGTTTATTTTAGTGGGCTTCAAAAAAAAAAACCCACTGAAAACCACTTGGTGGTAAACCTAAAGGTATATATCCAGAGTATACCTTTTCTCACTGTCATGATTGAAAGAGGACTAATGGTTCAATTTAATTTAGGACTTATATTGCAATACTACAAACCTCAAATTATGACTGAATAGATTATTGTGCAGAAGGTAGGCATTTGAGTCTTACAGTACTTTGCAAACATATCCTTGGCTATGCCACACTGTGCTGTGCAACTCACAGCAGAGCTTTGGAATTTTACCAATGTAACAGAATAGTGATTATGCAAACCAACTTGGAGAGTACTAAATCAATGGAAAATAAAGGGTGTTTTCAGAATTTACATTTGGTATCTCACCTATAAATTCTTCTAGGATTTAATTGTATTTTTCTTCAATTGAAAAAACTCTGTGAGCCATCTGTGTTCATTATAAACCAAGTTATTCATTATGCTAACCTAAAATTATTGTAAAAACTGCAGTAAGTGTAGGGTATGATAATACCTACCATATCTTTTGTTGATATAAATATGAATGTCTTTATAAGCAAACTTTGTTTCTGATGTGGGAAACCTTTTTGAACGTATAGTTTTAGAACTAATTGTTTTATGTCACTATAAGGACATGTGGTATTTCAAATGTCAGTAGATATCAGAAGGCAAGCTGGGAACACATTGAAACAGTAGCTAACATCTTGAGTAAATATGACCTTTACGTTGCACACGCTGTATTTGCTTAGTGTTGTCCTTTTTACTGAATTCATGTTTCAGGGACTCCCAAAACTGAACTTACAGAATACATATAACAAGTATTGTGCTGTAATTTCTCAGTTTATCATGGTATTCTGAAAACAATAACTTTTATACAATTCCATTTATTTAGCTATATAATTAATATCTCAATGCTCTCAGAATTGTTTTATTTTGGTATTCTTATTTTTCAATTATCTAGATTTAATTAAAATTATTTGAAATATAATACAGTTTTTATGTGTGTAAGAGTTAAACAATTAATTTGTGACCATTTCTCTTAAAGATTGCATGTATATGCAACAGATGGGGTAAAGATTATCTTTCCAAGCTTAGAGACAAAATTACAAAGAATTTATACAACTTCTGTGATTCCTTTTCTCCTAGAATTGCTGAATTGTAGGGCTATTTGGGTGGCTATTGTATTTGAAAATGATATGAAATGTCAAAAATGTTTTCCTTTTTCTCCACTTGCCATTCTAACATAAAAAGATATGAATTTGGGTTTTCCCCTTTTATCAAACATGTTGAGAGGGTGTGTGTATGTCTGTGTGTGTGAAAGATTGTCAAGAAGGGCGTACAACAACTTTATCAAACCAAGGAGTAGTGTACAGATTATAATGTTTAGGCCAGCAGCAGCAACTATAGCAGGTCATGGAATGTTCATGTTTTTATACATGTGCTCAGAATATACTCAGATGCCTTAGCAGGGATTTCCAAACTTTTGGTGTCTCTGAGCCTCACTGGAAGAAGAAGAGTTGTCTTGGGCCACACATGAAATACACTGTGACACATCACCACAAAAACATCTCATCATGTTTTAAATAAATTGACAGTTTTGTGTTGGGTCACATTTATAGCCATCCTGGGAAGCATGCAGCCTGCAGGCTGCAGGTTGGACATTCCTGCTAGAGGATCACCCACCATTTTCCCAAACTACAGAATTTCAACATACATCGGCACCACCTTCTTTCTGTCTCTTCACTGCACATTCCTCCACAGTAATGCAGAGTTAACACTTAATGATTCATTCTAATAAAAGGCAGCCTCAACATAAGTAATCTAAAGCAGTGTGTCATTCAGAAGAAAATTTTAGTTAGTTTTTTACTTCACTATGATTTACCAGGAAGTGGGGTGGAGATATTAACTTTCCTGACACTTTTTACTCTAATATTTATAACAAACTAGCTTTGTTGTACGGTTGACCACAGTTCTGGCAGCAAAGTAGTACACTACTGATAGAAGCTTCTGTGACACAGAAGCTCTGGAATCTTAGTAGCTTGGTTCAAATATTAGGTCTTTGATGTTCCCAGTGGCATATCTTATTTTGTATGTGATTTCTAGCAGTACATTTTTCATTTTCTTGCAAGGCGCACAATCATATGTACAATACATAATTTTCACCCTCTAAAAGTACAAGATACAAATAATAAACATTATAGTACAGGTTATATGAATATACTTGTACCCAGGAGCATCCTCAGTCAATATAAAGATAAATTGGTGGCGATTCCTCATAACATTGCTATGACTATCAAATAAGATACCACTTACAATGTTCTAAGCCTCATGCCTGGCAAAATTTAAGCACTAAGTAAATGCTAGTAATGACAGAAGAAATAATCATAGTAGTAGTAATTCAAAGCAGCAAATATGGCATTAAAAGTGGATAATGTTTGGTGTCAAGTGGGTACTAGAAATATTGGGGGGAGCACGTTGTTAAGTATATGATTGTTTTAACACCTGAAACCAATGAAAATAATATTGAATATAAACTGTACTTGAAAATAAAAAAATTAAGTGGACAACATGGACAAAAATTAAAAAGTACAATATGACACAGACACACACACACATACATATATATATGTATTGACTGTAACTCATGCAATTTTGTACTCTATCAACTTTTAAAAAGTTAAATCTTATTTTTTAATCTGTTGACCTGATCTGATTGTGAATATTTTTTCTTTATTTTCATTGTGGACACTATTGCAGATGTTCTGCCCCCACACCCCTTTCCCTCTGGCTGTCACCCAGATTGTAAATTTTTAAAGTGAACATCTGTTTCTTAATCTGAACCCATTGGTATGCAAAGATTCCCAGGACCAGTTACTGCCTTGTAGTTATGCAAAAATATCTAGACAAATTTAAAGGAGCACACTGGTCTTTGTTTGTATTTAAAGCCAATACCAGCAATTTATCACCTCTTCCCAAAAACTTACAGTAAAAAGCACTTTGGAAACCTGGGTATATAAATTATAACAATTTGAAATTTCTTTTGAAAAACTTTCAGTAATGGAGCTTTATTTTAAAATATTTGTTTGAAAATGCACTTACCTCTCTTTCCCAACGTAGTAAAACAATAGAGAGAATACAATTTTCTTGATTCAGGGCTTTCTATACCATTTTAAACAAGAATAATCACTACTTGTACTGTGACAATACTAGATAGATGAGAATTAAGACTCTAGGGTGTACCCTGAATTTGCTTCAAAATAAATGCATGGCATATGAAGGAGGACCCCCCATTATCTTTTGGAGGGTGGGCCCCTTGTAGCCCAGGCTTCCTCCATTAGGTGAGTGTTCTAGGAACCCATCTGTACTAGTGCACCAGCTGGCGTTGTTGTGAGAGGCTGTGTTCAGCTTCACTGAATAGTTTTTTTGAGAATCAGTGCATTTGCCCATTTCATGAGGGGTAATTTACTACTGTACTTGCCCACACTGTGTTGAGTGTTTAGCAGTTCTTTACCAAAAATGGCATGACTCCCATGCCCCACCCTCCCTATTCACCCAACCTTGTCCCTGAGCAGCCTTTGTTTCCCTGGGTGAAAAAAGTAGTCAAAGGGAAATGTATTGCTAATGTGGAAGAGGTAAAACAGAAAATGGCAGAAGCACAAAAAGACACAAAGACTGGCGAATTCTAAAACTGTTTCATCACTGGAAAAAAAAGTCTTGATAGGTGTGTTGCATGAAATGGAGACTACTTTGAAGAGGACTGAAGCTTAAACATGTAAGAATAAGCATACAATTTTTTGTCAATAAACTCCAGCATTTTGGGATCCCTCCTCAGACACTTATTTTTTTGCAATTTGTTTGATTTTATTTTCATATTTGAGTGGAAGATGAACAAAAGATCGTTCATTGTGTTAGGTCTATTTATTTAGTTGGTTCTTAGTGAGTCAGTATTATAATTTAAATCCCTGAAATCACTGCACAAAGGAAATTATTTTATATACTGGCTTCTGAGTCATTCATTTTAAATCACTGAATCAACTTGGCTTAATAAAGGATATCCAGGTATTTGCTTTAATCAAATCCTTAAAGATGGAAAGACTAATAGCCATATGTTGCCTTATTGTTAACTGAAAAGAAGGATATACTTGAAGAAACATTACAAAATCTCTCATGAGAATTAATCTCCACAAACATACTAACGTGAATTCTGTCTTTGTTTTATGTCACTAAAATATATTTATTCTCCTATTTTTCCTAATGGATTTACAGTTTTGTATGCCTTAAAATACATACCTGAGTCCTGGCTGGCGTAGCTCAGTGGATTGAGCGTGGGCTGCGAACCAAAGCATCGCAGGTTCGATTCCCAGTCAGGGCACATGCCTCAGTTGCAGGCCACGGGCCCCCAGCAACCGCATATTGATGTTTCTCCCTCTCTCTCTCTCTCTTTCTCCCTCCCTTCCCTCTCTAAAAATAAATAAAATCCTTAAAAATATATATACCTGGAGATTCTGAATATATAAACACACTTACATTTGCATGTTATATCTCAAAATTTCTTACTATACTTACAAAAGGATAGCAACCAAATTAACATGTCATACAGGATAATGAATGAATGACTCCATCATGCACACACAAATGCACATGCATGCACTCACACACACAACTAAGGAAAATACTGAGGGGTAAAAAAATAGAGCTCTGAAAATAATTCATTATTAAAAGAAGCTACTCCAAGAGAAAATAGATAAGTAGATTTTTTTCATTCATTTCTTATGAAGTTACTCCTGGTGGAGTTTCCAATTCTGGGCCTTTATCAGTGCCTGGTTCTGGCATCGCTAAGTCTTCTTACTTATTCCTTCCTGCACTGACTGCAAAAATTCATCTGAACCTTTTTATTTTGCCGTCTGCTGCACATGCAAAGTCTTTGAGATGCATCGACTTATTCAGAAGATATGCAAAAGTGTGATAGGAAAAACTTAATACACATCGACTTTGTTTCCATCAGCATTTGAGGTGAAAATATATTAATGTGATAAGGGCTCTTTGATGATTTTTTTGGTATTGGGGGCAGCAGTGTGACTGTCTGACCCGCTTAGATTCCAATGCCTAAGTTAATGGGGGAAAGCGAGGTATTTTCAATGTAGAACATAGAGTTTGGTGAGCATGCTCAGTGTGGGCACTGTCATTCTTTCATAGCCTGCATACAGGGCTTTGCGGAGAAGCATTTGAGGGTCCTATTGGATCACTGTACTTATATGACTAGAGCTTGAATCACATCAGAGAGCTTGGTATTAGAGGCCATGCTATTGTTTGCTCACATAGAGACATGATCCTTAGGTCCCTCCAGCCATAGACATCAACCGTCGTTGTTCCTTCATATAATCTGAAACTCAAATGAGACAACGTTAAGTTTAAGTTGCTGTGAGTCACAGGAGAAAGAGCTGAAGGAGTTCACATGAGCACTCGCATCAATTTTTCATGCGGTGTGGGAAGAAGGTGCATGGGCGGAACTCAAATAGGATAAAGGCGTGAATGACATATGGAGGCTGTCATTGGTTGGAGAAGCCAGAAATATTGGAAACTCAAAAGCTACTCATTCTGATGATTACTCAAGTGAAATCCCTTGATTTAAGTTGACAGCCCAGTATTTGTAGCCTGTCGGGCTCAGTCAGCTAACAAATATTTATGGAGTTACTATTATTAAGATACCACTTAACACCCACTTGGGATGATTATAATAAAAAAGAATCCTAACAAGTGGTGATGAGGATGGAGAGTAATTTGAAGGGGACTGAAGCTTAAACCTGTAAGAATAAGCACATAAGCAAGTCTCCAATACACAATTAGAATGTGAGGATGTGGATAAATTGGAATCCTCATACATTGATGGAGGGAATGTAAAATGGTACAACTGCTTTAAAAAATGGTTCCCCCCTCCCTGGCTGGTGTGGTTTAGTGGACTGAGTGCTGGTGCCTGTGAACCAAAGGGTCGCCAGTTCCCAGTCAGGGCACATGGCCAGGTTGCAGACCAGGTCTGAAGTTGAGGTCGTGTGAGAAGCAACCACACACAAATGTTCCTCTCCCTCTCTTTCTCCCTCCTTTCTTCTCTCTCTAAAAATACATAAATAAAATCTATAAGAATAAAAAAATTTCCCCCAAAATTAAATATAAGGTTTCCATATAAACCAATAATTCTACTTTTAGAACTAGGCCCCAAAGAATTGAAAACACATATTTACATGAAAATTGTGTATGAGTGTTAATAAAAACACTATTTATAATAGGCAAAAATTGGAAACAACCTAAATGTCCATCAACTGATGCATGCATAAACAAAATGGGGGAAAGGACATATCCAGACAATGGAATATTATTCAGTCATAAAAGGAATGCATATACTATAACACAGATGAACCTTGAAAAATAGTAACTAAAAACAGCAGCTCCCACAGACCACCCATCATATAATTGCATGCATATGAAATACCTAGGATCATCACCAGATCAAACTAGTGGTTGCCCGTGGCTAGGGGTTTGGGTGTTTTGGAGGAAATGTCAAGGGTTATAGTCTGAATTCTTATGTCTCCTCCAAAAGTATTTGTTGACCCTAATGCCTAATGCCATGGTAATAGGAGGTAGAGGCTTTGGGAGATCATGAGGTCATGCATGAGATTATTGCCACCATAATAGCTCCCTCTGTCTCTGTAACATGTGAGGGTGCAGAGAGAAGTCAGCAGACACCTGATGCGGACCCCGGCTCGTGGGGTCCTTGACATTGTGGATGGGGAAGGGACATTCACATGGACTACCGAGTCCTGTGGAGGAAAAGGGACAGCATGGCTTTTCTCTCAAGAGGAGGAAAAGCCACAGCCTCCAGCATGACAGGCCTTTATTGAGTTTCTCAGTCCCTTACATGACGGTCCTCATTTACTCTGCACTGGTTCCGTTTAGGTGGTTACCTTTTACAGAAACAAAGGAGGCAATGCCCTAATCTTATTACAGAAGAGGGATATTTGCAAATGAAAAGGGAAAAGTAGTTGAACTGGTTACACTTCTCCTTGGAAGGTTTAGCATGGATTTTAGGAAGTTACAGTAAGCACTTGCTGCCTCAATTCAGGGTGAGGGAGTTTTAGCAAGAGCAGGACTCAAAGCGGCCTAGGCACATGGCAGGCCTGATTCCCCACGGGAGAACATATCCATGGGCGTGGGTCCTGAGCATCTCCCAGTGGGAGCTGGGCCCACGCCACGCAGAAGGGTCTCCTACAGACACCAACTCAGAAGAGCCTTCCCTGGAACCTGAGCATGTAGACAGAATAAAAAGATAATTTTCCAAAAATGTCTATTCTATTCAACATTGAAATCTATCAGGGTATTTTCTGTTGTGGGAGAGCATCAGCATTATGGTTCATCGAACTGTTAGTAAGGTGCTCGAGGTGACTGAATGGATGTACGTGGGATAAAGAAATAATGGAGTGCTTTATTTGAAAGTCATTTGGTCATTTGAAGAGCTGTAAAATCTCTCCTTAAGAATTTTGTTTGAGTATTGTAGCCAAACACTTACAGAGCTTGTCATGAGTACCCTGTGCCATAAAATAAGGGTGAGCACTGGTGAGTGTGAATGATGAATAGAAAGGGAGAATCATTTGCTAATGGAGTGTGGACATACTTTCTCAGAGAGACACTAATCATGCAAAAATACCTCTGAGTGCTGAGGAAGAGAAAGTCATAGTTTATTATATAAAGTTATAGATTATTTAACACAAGATGCTAATATTAATTGTTTTTATTTAGGAAAGTGATCAAGCAGTTTCGCAAATAAAAGAAAGTTGGAAATAAAAGTGCATGGTCAAACTTATTGTTTTATTAGTATTTTATGACATTAAACACTGTACAATGCAATCATTACACAATTGGAATGTGAAATAAGTTTTCAGGATATTGGAAATGTTATTTTTAACAAGATCAACATCTTAGAATTTGTCATGAAAACCATAATAATATCAGAGAAACTCATTTACAGATGCAATAAGCTCAGTCTTTATTTTTAAAATATGAAGTTGATTAAGCATTGTAAAAATTTATTTTTTTAGGATATGGATCAATATATTTCATTTACACCATTAATTTTAACTTATAAACCTGCACTGCAATTCCAATTCAACTGCTTACTGACATGTAAACTTGGGAAATATTTAGAGTACTCTACACCTTTGTTTCCTTAATTGACAGAGAAGAATGATAATTCTTCCTCATAAAGTAGTCATTTATCGGAAATATTAGCGATTCAACAATACCCATATATCCATGCTGCCAAAGAATAAGCAGCATTGCATACTGAGAACAGGGGTTTACAATCACCTCCACAGACTGGAATGCTGGCCACTTACTGGATGGGTGATAAATGGTGTGTATTTCAACTTGTAAAGTGAACATATAACACCTACATCAAAGGTTAACAAGATTAAATTTAGTAGTATATGCAAAATGCCTTGGACCACTTCTGTAATATAGAATATGCTCCATAAGTATAATTTTCAAAGTCCTATATGTAATTTAGAAGACAATAGAAGTATTTGGTCCACCCATTTCCATGGAAATATTAAGAAGTTGGGTACTTAATCATAGAAAAAATGGCATGGAGAGCCAATAAAAGGATAAATTAATGGCAAGAAAATAGGGAAACTTAGAAGTGGTAGAAGACTATCAATTGAGGCTTAATAAAAACAAATCCCTTCTTTTTTAGGTAGTAAAAAGGTGATGGAATATATTATCATTGACCTAATGAATTCCAAACTTTGGGGAGTAGAAGAAATGGCCAGAGCCTACGTCATGGGCTAATGCACAAAAGTAAAGAACAAAATAAAAATAATATTCTACTGAATATACAGAGCCATTTTACACTGTAATCCCCTTTAGTTCAGTTATCAAAAGCACAACAAAAATCCTTGCTAACACACAGCATGTTTTATGGACACATGGGAGTCTTTTGCTTCGCTGATGTTTGTATCTTTGTTCTCAAGTGGCGACAAGAGAACATGTTTCAGAAACACATATTCACAATTACAACAACTTTCTCATTTATAGCCGATGTCTTGCATGTTAGGAGTTTCAGTTGCAGGCATGCAATAATGTTGTGTTCAATACAACACGTGGATTCTAGTCTTAAGAGTGTCAGATGACTCATAACTTATTACCTGGTATTCATTTTCTTTGCTATTTTGGACAAAATTGCTAATAGAATATGAAGTCCCTGACCTCTAAGGACTTCTTTCTTACATGGGGGCCAATTTGTGCCATGTGGTCAGATGGAAAAACGCAAAAATATGAAGGGCTTCAAAATAAAAGAGATCAGTGTAAATGCTCAGAAAAAAAATTCCTCATGGAGCAAAACTGTGAACTGGACCTTGAAGAACTGAGAGAATTGAAAATTAGTTCAGATTAAAGGGCACACCTTTTCTATTCTCTTTCAAAATAGCATTTTTTGTACCATTGTGACATTTTCTTTTACTTTACCTTCTTATTTTACCTCTAATTAAGCAACTAACTCCCCGGACTTAATATAAATTCACCCTAGATATGTGTAGCCTTGGATCTGAATTTCTACGAGCTGTTTGGTACTTTTCATTTTATGGATTTTGTTTCATAAAAATGTGTTTACTTTTTTCTTTGAAATTATTATACAAAAACATGATATTATTACTACTTATGTACAAAGCAATATATGTTAAATACAAATATTTCTAATAGCATAATCAGAAACAAAGTTATACCAAATGTTTTGAGAAATACAAAATTTAACGTAGACTGAATCACCCTGGACATTTTGTTGAGAAGATTTTTAAAATGAATTATCTCTGATATAATACAAAGCTGTGGATTGTTATGGTCTGTATTATGTCCTCTTCCACATCCATTTGTTGAAGTCTTAGTACTACTTAATACCTCAGATTTGATGGTACTTGGAGATAGGTTATGCCCCTATCTCAAGACTTCTTCTTTGTAGGTTTATTACCCTAATGGTAGGGTGCAGTGTTTCAAAGCTCCATCAAAGCTTCCTAGGTTAAAATACTAGCATTGGTACATTATGCTTTATAATATATTTTGCAGCTGAAAACTTGTTTCATCAAAACATACACTTTGTAAATTAAAGTTTTCATTCCAGAAAAAAAAAACAAAATAAATATTCTTACAGCTACATAATTTTGGATAGATTACTTAAACACTCTTTGTCTCAGTTTTCTAAATGAAAAATTTGGCATAAATATAGGACTGTTATAGGAATTAAAGAGATACTCCACATATAATACTTAACACAATGTTTAACACAGAATGTCAGTAAGTTGCTTAGTTATCCATTTTTATTTATTAATATACTGAGGCAATATTTAGTAGGTGATGGTTCCCAAACCTCTTTGATATTTGGTCATCAAACACCTAGTCACATCTCCCAGGATTCATCATTATTTTAACACATAGGGCATGGATAAATCTTTATAATTATTTGCACGTCTTCACTGTGGCTAGAATGTGAGGGCAAGAGCTTGTCTTGATATTTTCGTTCCCAGAGCTCAACACTGGTCTTGGAATAAAGTGGAATCTCTGCCAGGGCTCAGTAGAAATGAAATTTTATCCCCAGCCACTTGTGTAAGTGTATGACTCTCAGATCTGTCCCTAGCTTTGACCAGGCTCCTGAACTAAAGATCTAAAATTCCAACAGTCTGATATAGATCTTCATGAGACTGATGGCTCACATTGTAAGATATCTGAAACTAATCTCAGTGTCTATTAACCATTACTGGACTAGGGATGGGCCTCCACTTTAATGTTTCCTTTATTCTAATACATCTTTTTCACTGCCATCCAATGACTCTTTCTTAAACACAAGTCTCATCATAGATCATTCATGCTCAAAATAATTTTTAGCTCCCTACTGCTTACAATGTCCAAACTGTTTAGTATCACTTGGTACTGGCCATGTTTCCAGCTGAAAACTTCAGGTGGGCCCTATTCATGGCATAAGATTTTATATGTTTTTAAGCACTGGCTGCATGTACAGACAGATTATTTTTAAGTGCTTCCAGAAGTATAATTTAATTTGAAATATGAAATCAATAATTCCCTGTACTGAACACATTGACAAATTTTTATGATTTATAAATCATTTGGATAAAGATGTGTTTAAAAGATAAATTAATGTGAGATCATTAATGACAATAGCCACATCTTTTGCAACAGAAAATAAATATATCCATTTTTCAGGGGCAATGAGACCAACTGATCGACTCTGGTATTTGTATTTATTTCTAACTTTACACATTTATCATGTTCAAGGTGTGATTTAGAAGAAAACAAAGCTAAAACACATTCCTTTGAGTAAAAATATGATTAGTACTTTGTCTCTTACACTTTACACTAACCACTTATCATTTATACAATGCTATAGGGTCTCTCCCTGAAAACATTATTGATCTCTCATTAGAACATGCCAGAGTGTGATTCATGATATGAGCTGCAGAAGCTCAAAAATAGAATAGTCTCACCTATACTCCCATCACTAATTTATCAGGTGTCAGGAGAGGAAACTGTCAGGGGAAAAGGCAGCCGCAGAATGCTTTCATAAAACCAGTTTGTGAGTCCTCTCAGCATGCAAATCATATTAAAAAAGGCCAAGTTAAATAAAAGAGTTTTATGAACATCACATTTTGTTCTGTCTATAACAAAGATGAAGCCTATATACTTTTATTTCATAAAATAAATTTCAAAAATAGGATACAAAATTTTTTAAAAGACAAGCATAAATATCACTTTAAGTGTCATTAATTTTTACATCTTATAAAAGGGAGTTGCATTCCAGAGAATCTAAGTGTTCTTTTCTGTAACACTGAAAAGAAATAATTTTATTGAAAACTTACCATATACTGACTGTATGAAATGGAAAGCACTATGAGTTGCAAGAATCCTTGCCTGCAAGAACCTTATAGTCTAGGAGTGCAAGAGGCAGTTATGGACAAGCAAAAATGTAAATATAGGAGAATATGGTAAGTATAATATTTCCTTTCTAAATGTAAAGGCTTAAAATAAGCAGGCTCTTTCTTTGGGGTTTTATCACTGTTGACAGGAAGAGGGGAGAGAGAGAGGAAAAACAAGAAGAAGGGGAAGAAGAAGGAGAGAGGGAGGAGGGAACTAAAGAAAGAAGAAAGGAAGGAAAGAAGGAAAGAAAGAGAGAAAGAACAAAAAGAAAGAGAGAGAAAGAAAGAAAAAAAGGAAAGAAAGACAAGGAAGGATGAGAGAGAGGGAAGGAAGGCAGGAAGGAAGGCAGGGAAGGAAGGAAGGCAGGGAAGGAAGGAAGGAAGGAAGGAAGGAAGGAAGGAAGGAAGGAAGGAAAGAAGGAAAGGAAGGAAGGAAGGAAAACCATTCAATCAGTATGTAGGCATTTGCTATGGGTGAAACCATGTGCTTCTCCCCCGCCTAAGGTTGAATACATTGTAGGAACCTTCCATACCTCAGAATGTGGCCTTATTTTGAGGTAGAATCTTTACAGGTGTAAAGAAATTAAAATGAGGTTATTAGGGTGGGGCTGAATCTAAAAAGTTGCCCTTATAAAAATGGGACATTTAGACACCAAGACTTCCACACACAGAAGACACACACACATACACAAGACAGTCCTGTGACTGCAGTAAGGCCACTGCAAGTGCAAGAATGCTGAGGATTGCCGGAAACACCAGAAAGTAGGAGGAGCAAGGAAGAATTCTACAGATTTTTCAGAGAAATCATGCCTTGATTTCAGATTTCTGGCCTCCAGAACTGTGATAGGATACATTTCTGTCATTTTAAGTGACCTAGATTTTGGCGCTGTGTTATGTCAGCCCAAGGAAACTAATAGATAGTAATATTTCCTCATCTGTAAAATGATGGCGATAAAGCCATGTATCTCATGTGATTTTTGAGAGTGACTTTATACATTCAGGCACTCAACAAATGTCACCTACTGGAATAAAATAATTGAAGATTATATAAAATTATATTTTCCCTGAATGATGAACCTGGGGACATTGTGTTTAGGTTCTGATGGTCTCTCTCTTTAAATAATTTCTGTACTATATATTTAACTTTCATTCAGAATAAACATACCAAAAAAACCCAGACAATGACATTATTTAAAAAAAAAACTAATAGGCCCTGGCTGGTGTGACTCTGTGGACTGAGTGCCGGCCTGCAAAGCAAAAGGTCACTGGTTCAATTCCCAGTCAGGGCACAGGCCTGGGTTGTGTGCCAGGTCCCCAGTAGGGGGCACGTGAGAGACAACCACACATTGAGTTTCTCTCCCTCTCTTTCTCCCTCCCTGCCCCTCTCTCAAAATAAATAAATAAAATCTAAAAAAGAAAAAAGAAAACTAATCTACTCCAATCTGCACTAATGAAATAAAAACAAAAATGTACACATCTCCTTACTTAGTTCTAAATCATTCATTGTAGTATACTCAGGTAATTGGATGATTTATCATAATTTATAATCTAAATTCATATTAGTCAATATTTTTACCTTTTCTTTTCCCATATATATTTGCCAAATTTAATTATTAAATTATAAAAGCAATGTCATTAAAGGATGTGGCTTGTCCTAAGTAAGAATTTTAGAGGAGAAATGTTGATTTTGGGGGGTCATTTATATAAACTGTATCTCTGTGTTGTTGTCTTTGCTGGATATATAGCAGAAGCAATAGGCATTATTTAAAGTTTAAAACACTAAATAGCTAAAGAATAGATGTAAACACTTGCATATCATAATATATTTTAAAAATTACTTGGAGAAAGAATTTTTATGGCAATCCATATAAGATGAATTCATTGTAAATGGATTAACTTGCGCATATATATATATATATATATATATATATATTTTTTTTTTTTTTGTATTACTCTGTGTGGCTCAGACTGCCAGATGTTCATCAGATCTGTTTGTTCTGTTTCCTGGCACAAAGCTTGACTGCATTTTCTCATCTTTCTGGAAGTTAGGTGTGGCCATACTATTAATCTCTCAGCAGTGACATGTAAGAAGGCATGTATGTCATGCCAGGCCTTGCCCCCTACTCCTCACTTATGAGATTTTCCAGATTCTTCTTCCATGGGCTGGGTGGAATGCAAACAGCTTTGCTATTAGTACATTTAAGGTAGTGGAGCCACGTGATGGAAGGAATGTAGGTAAGTGAATTACCCTTTGGAAAGGGAGACTGATGAAGAGCACCCACATTGGCATTTTATGTCAGGCAAAAGGAAGCTTTTGCTTTTAAAGGACATTGATATTCTGGGGGAGGGGGTTATAAATTACCTTATTTAAAATGCCATCCCATACTCACTTTGCATGTACTGACAGATAACACAATCCCAGAGGGCTTATTTAGGCCAATATCCTTTGTGGTTTGATTAAACTAACTCTTCAGTTATTCCCTGAGATAACAAAATGTATACTAACTTAGTGTCTGAGTAGTGGATTATACAACAACCTCTTCTTTAGCCTATTGAAAAAAATCTAAATTTGTGCAGTTTGTATTCCCCCTACAATGTACATGAACAAGAGATGTTAATCCACTTATGTTTTTGAAAAGTGTTGTAAAAAATGTTCTTTTACTACATACAAAAATAACCTCACCTTCTTTAAAATTCCAGCTTCCATATTAAAAATATTTCATTATGTTGATGTCTTTCTTCTTCTTGTTATTAAAACTGTGACTGTATTAGTAAAAACTTACTTTTTTTTCAGTTCTTTTAATAGAAGAACAGGCTCTTTCAAACTAGCTCAGTAAATAAAGCAGCTGATTGTAAGGGTACAGAGAGGCTCTCAGGAATCTGGAAAAAGGAGCTGATAATTGCAAGACAGTAAGTCTCTAGAAAGCAATTAGAAACCAAGGTCAGTCTCTCTGTCTTCAGAGCCGTCTCTGACTCTGCATATTTGTTTCCATTGCTTTTTGGTCTGTGCCAATACATGTTCTCTGCTTATATATGAATGCTGCGTTTGCATAACTCATCGTGCCATTTGACCCTGGTTCTGATTTCTTGCTTCTATCTTAAAGCCTTTGTACTCGCAGCTCCCTAGGAGAATGAGCAGCTGTCCATATCTTCCAATTCTACAATTTCCAAGACAGATATTTGAAAAACTCTTCCTGTCTCTTTTTATGAGTAAATCTAGTTTGCTGTCCCTTAAAACAGATGCTCACCTTCTGATCCAGCCACCTAGCAGGAGGTTTTGGCTTCAGGGTACATTTTGAAAGCAAGAAACCCAGTAATTCTAAATACACGGTATGATGGGGCAGAGTAGGGCAGGGTAAAAGCTATGTTAACAATTAAACAGAGACCATCTTATAGATAAACAAACAATATTGAAAGTGTGTTTTATAGAGACTATAGCTGGAGTCTCAGGAGTTTTGGAGTGCTGGGAGTGTTACCTACATCCATATGTTTATCTGTACCTGTAACTAGAGCTACATCCATCTCCATCTCTTTGTCTTTCTGCACATGTCACTGTACAGGTTCTTACATTGTTACTGTGTTCAGACATTTAATGCTATACATAGAGATAATCAATGATTCTACTGAAAGCATGATTGTGGTTCCAGACAAAACTTCCTAAATTATAACTTTCTTCAGTACATCAGTGATCCATTTTTTAGCGTTACCTTTGTGTTCCTTACATGTTCATGAAGGCACTAACCTGACATATTCTCATTGTTTAATGCCCTCCACAGGACTGGAAATAAGTCTGGGGCAGGGATAAATGAGTTGTAACTTATATTCCCAGAGCCTAGCATAGCGTTTGGAGTATAGTCAGTGCCCCAGACACATCTAGTGCTTTGATGAGACAAAGTTCTTTGAGGAATGATGAGAAATTCAGATTGATAAAAAATGTCCCTGACTCATTTCTGGGTCATCAATAGCTATTCCCAGAAATCAAATTAAAAAAAAAAAAAACTCCACTAGACTTTACTTTGTGAAATTCACCCTGAGATGAAGTTTATTCCATAATATTAGAAAATAATATTTATTATGTTACATATTTAATTAACTACACTATGCTGAAATCTTATTATTTTACCTCACTAAACCACATAAGAACCTGCTGGAATGGCTTTTAATGTATTAAAATCAGTATTTGTAAATAATGTGTTTGGTATTTATTTACCTTGTATCTTTGAAGGAGTTGGAGAAACAAAAACAAATGTTTTGGGGGTGGCCTTCAGTACTTAAAATTGCATTTTCAAAATCAATTTAAAAATGCTGTCTGTATCTGAATAACGTGGGCATCCCAAAATAGTGGTTATAAGATGGAAAAAATAGCAGAATTATGTCCTGGTAAGATTTCCCATTCTAAGTATCAGAACTGTAAGCTGATACTTCTAAAACTTCCTGTTTCACTTGATTTTGGACAGTGTATGCTGACAATAGCCACCCAATTGTTGGTCATTATTTCCTAATTATATCATTTCTCAGTGCTGAATGAACTCAGCGGGGCATAGAATTGCATTAAGTTCTGCAAGGTCTGCTGCTGGGCTGACCGCATGGGTTTGTGACCCGGGCACTCAGCACTGTTCCCCAGAGGAAGCCTTCACAAGTTGGGGTTTCCAACCCAAACCCACAAGAATGTATAACCCCCGGTGAGTGAAGATGCTAGTTAAATCGGGAAAACTCTGTCAACATCAGGAGCAATGCCATTGTAGTACAAAGGAAGCGGGATCATTGTTCATACAGTAAAATGAAAGTATTTTCTTTTAACCTGAACCTAATGACACGTTGAAGGCTGTTTTCATTTCTGGGACTTTCTGTCAATATCCTTTCTATCCTGCTGCTCCCAAGGATACTTTTTCCTTTCTATTCCTTTTTAAAATTGTTCTTATCTCTTAATGAAACTAGGACAGATGGACTGAAGTACTTTCTGCTGACCTCCAAGAAGGTTCTGGGTATATTTGTCATATCACTGTACTCATTAAAACAAGACCAACCTTGCATCACTGTCTTGAAAATAAAGAGAGGGTCAGAGAAAATACATCAATTTTATAGGGAACTGAAGTCAAGGAGGTGCCAGAAGATTCTCGTGAATTCTACAGGGCAAAGTAAACTTCCTTAATTGCTTCCACACTGCAGCCCAGCTGATGATATCACGGGTTTTTACAAGGTCAACAAATCAAATAGAAGTTTTAATGTTATTCTCTGTAGTTTTCTACTGCTGTTCTGCAACCATTCTGCCCCTACTCCATGACATTATAGCCTGGGAGCACCGATGTAGGTGATATATTTGTGAACGCAGCCGTGCTGCGTAGCAGGCAGCTGGGCGAGGACTTTGGCAGTGCTCCAGAAATGAAGAGGCTGTGATAATTCACCCAAGTGACTGCTATTTAGGGACAAGTACAGTATTTTCTTATCCGTGAAATTAGAGAATTGGACTTGGTTATATCCGTGTATTAAAAAGTAGATTCTAGCCCTGGCTGGTGTAGCTCAGTGGATTGAGCGCGGGCTGGGAACCAAAGTGTCCCAGGTTCGATTCCCAGCCAGGGTTCATTCCTGGGTTGCAGGCCATGGCCCCCAGCAACCGCACATTGATGTTTCTCTCTCTCTCTCTCTCTCTCTCTCTCTCTCTCTGTCTCTTCCCCTCCCTCCCTTCCCTCTCTAAAAATAAATAAAATCTTAAAAAAGTAGATTCTTTGACAGTTCATATATGCACTGATTTCCATGAATACTTTTATATACAGATGTCAATATTATTAATTTATATTATGTTCTTTATGATGTGATTCAAGATTGTTAAAAATTCCAAGACTACAAAAACATGTGATTTCAAAAATGTGAATCTCCTTTCCTTCTTTCGCACTCCTCAGAGGTATTTACAATTAATATAGTATCACTTTTGAAATCAAAAGAACATATATTTCTAATTATTAAAAGAACTGGGTAGATTGGACTTCGAATGTGGCAAACAGCGGTGGCAGATTGTATTTTGCAAACATTGCCTGTGTGATCAGAGAAGAGATGGGACCCTTCATACACATTTAGAATCTTCAAGAAGTGCATTTTGTTTCCTCTCCTCTTTAGCCCGGGCAGGCCTATGCTACTGTCTCAACACATACAAAGTGGTCAAAGCCACACTGCCTGACCTCCAAGGCTAGTATATCATACACTATGGCTTTGGACTAGCTTCCCCTTTATCTTGAGTGGGATTGTCACTCATGATAGTCAGTCACCTCATGGTCAGGAAGCCAAGGTAATGTACAGTAGGTGTCAACGGGCCATCCACTACTACAGATAAGCATCTGAGTGAATGAGATTTCAATGATTCCAGCCTTTGACTCTAAACTGCAAACCACTCTGCCTTGTTTGACAAACTGTTCTCAGTCAAGTGCTACACAAGTTGCAGATGTTTGAGCAACATAAACATTATTGTTGTTTTAAGCCACTGAATTTTGGGGTTATTTGCCACACAGATATAGCAACGGGAACACCTGCCAATTTTCAAATGGCTGAAGTGGTTTTACCCAAGTTTAAAGAATTTCACAACCAAATACAGTTGTATTGCTCTTTGAACTAAATAGCTATGGTACATTAACTTATTTCTAACTTTCATGACAATAATAAAACCATGTATCTTTTAGAGCAGTGTCATTTCTAGAAATTTCTGCCCCGTCTAATAATGGTAGTAACTAGCAATATGTCAATTTTCAGTATGTAAAGTGTATCTAGTGTGATTTACAAAGTGCCTTTTTCATGTTAATTAATTTTAACTAAAAAAAATAGCCATGGGAACTTAATGGCAACTGTGTTGGAATAGCACAGGTTGAAAAGGTACTTAACATCAGGTTAACATTTTACTCGAGTTTAGAAAGTGAGTCAAATCTGCCACAGCTGGTTTTCTAATTGGACATTTATTAATTCTTTTTAATTAGAATTATATCCAGTAAATTATAATTAGAATTATATCAGTAAACTGATTTATTTTGAATGGTTCTAAATGCTTTACTCTTTTAAGTAATGATTAAAAAATAAGCATGGAATTTTTCTAGAGGTTCTAATGATTTGCTTTAAAGTTAGATCCATTAAAATCTCTGTAGAGTACTTTATATTTTTCAAACCACTTTCATATGCAAGTAATTGTCTTTTCATATGAAGGCATGCAGCTATTTATTTTAAAGCACAAACCATGGTATTCTTGCTTTGTTGACTATGCAATCTGAATAATTTAAAATCTATATAAAAATAAAACTAAAGAAATAAAAAATTGGCTTCTGATTCCCACATGATATTCTGAATGAACATGGCCTCTTAGTCACTAGAAAACCACAAAATGCCAGAAAAAATATAGTACAAAATTTTTTAGTAGTCAATGATGAAAAAATAAAATAAAAATATATTAAATCACAAGCAAGATCAATATAATCTAAGTAAGATATATGCTTTTAAGAATGTACTATGTTTTTAGGAGATATTAATTAAAATGTTTTGATAGCTCGAGCAATTTCTGATGAAAGCAATACATTTATTAATTCAACTATCTTTTACATATCCAGTACTGCTAGGATCCCCAACTATTTAAATATTTGTAGTATGCCATAAGCCTTGGTATGTGGTTCACTAATGTTTTTATAAGAAAAATGTCGTAAGTTTTTGACATATAGTTCTCTACTTTTATTATATAATTTGTTTTCTATTTCAAAGTCATCAGATTGCTGGTGATTATCCTATATCAACTATTCCTTTCTTTACTAACAGAGATTCAAATTTACTCAGAGTATCCAGATTGAAATACCTAATCTCTCAGCCTCCCTTAGGTGTGAATTCATTCTTAAATACAAGGCACTATTATCTCCATACAATTTTACCTTTGGACCTACTGCCTATCCAACTGTTGTTTTGAAGATAGCAGGTATTGCTTGATCACTGAACCCTTTCGAACATAAACACTTATGTGTATTTTCCTTTAGAAATTACACAAAAGCCTTTGGAATTATTTTAAAAGCTGGGTTATATAGAAGCGTTATCCATGTTATTGATTCCGGAAGGTGCAGATAACGGAGTAAACAATGTGCTTCTTTTGTTGTGAGCAAAGAGGTCATCAGTGGTTATGGATAGGAAATGTTATAGGGAGCATGCAACCTAGACCTAAAAGTGTCTAAGAGGTCAGGGAATGTATACTGTATGTTACAGCACATAGTAAGGGACAAATATATTTAGAAGGATAGGCCAACTCATCTTGAACTTGCTATGTCAAAAGTATATCAGCAAATTCCTTAAATGATACTTGACATTTCATATCATCAGTGACCAAATGTGTTCATTCTGTCGAAGGATATCCAATATAGGTCTGAAATAATTTGGATTAAAGAAGTTCTGGAATGTGTTTATTCTCTTTCCTTGCTAGAGGCTCTGTTATATGGCATGTGCATATATAAGGACAGGCAAATTCATAGTGAATTTGTGCAGGGATGTCCAACCTTTTGGCAGCTCTGGGCCACACCAGAAGAAGAGCTGTCTTGGGCCACACATTAAATCCACAAACACTAATGAAAACTGATGAGCAAACAAAAGGTTTTAAGCAAATGTACGATTTTGTGTTGGGGCGCACTCATAGCCATCCTGGGCTGCATGCGGCTCACAGGCCACAGGTTGGACATAAAGGTATTTCGATGTAATTTGAATGGGACCATTCATGGGAACAAGCATGATTCAGTTAACCAAAGTAGACCTTTTCTAAGGAAATGTTTATATTTTCACATCGAGAACTTTTGAATTGGTTGGCTTACATGAAGTATTTGGGACTTTCCTATGAAACTTCAATTTCTATAATAAGTTTGAGAATCTTCTGAGCCATTCCTAAGTCCCCAGAATTAAAGAAATGTTCCTTTCATAGAAAAAGATATCCAAAATCATTGCAAAGTTCCTTTAAAGATGATGGCTACACGAGTGAGTGTGTTTTTTCCTGGTAAAATGGGTCTATATTTATAGTTATTTCATATATTGCAAGGGTTCTCTAAAGATGGAAGCAGCTTCCGAGATGGAGCACAATTGTCCAAGTTTGTTTAGCACTACATTCAAATAAATTATTTGTGTTTTTTAGCAGCATAACCAGAGTTGGATAACTTCTATAAAAAAGTAATAATCTTTCAGTACATTGTGTCTTTTGAGAGAAACCAGTTTTTTTTTCCATAGACAAACTGGTTTTAGATACAGATAAAATGTTCCACTGAACATTTTATGAAACAAAAATCAAATTTTGAAAGAATCTGCTCAAGACAACTGAAGTCCCTTTGGTGGTGATCCTGTATATTTTCTTGACTAAAAGATTTAATGCAAGGCAACTCTTGGATCTCTCTAAGCTTAAGTCCCCATTTTTTTGGTGCTTTTGTGCCTTGTGAAAGTCTTACTAAGTAACTGCTTATGTGTAATTCCAAGACCTACTACCCTTAATTGGCAGCACTGCAAATGAAACACATTTATGGTGTTTGTGAAATCATCTGTTTTAAGGTAGAGAGAGCTCAGCCTGCATTGTCTGTTTCACTTACTCACTTGGGCATTTTAAAGGGAGCGAACGCCCTTTGAGAATCCGAGGCTGCATCTGGAGGCAGCTGCTTGTACATGTGAGGATGCCCTTCTTATCCTGATGAGGGAACCTTGTGCGGGAAGGGAGAGCAGGCAGCACAGGGTCCTGGAAGCTTACACAGCACCACAGGAAGGCAGATGGCTTTTAATTTAGCAGCGTGGGGTAACTTGAAAGGACTGGTGTCAGTGGAAATTGGCAAGGTCACCCTCAAGAGGTGGCTGTCTTTTGTGTGAACTGGAGGACATTTATGGGGGAGGACACCAGTTTGAGAAATGGCCTAGTGGAACTTCGAAAGAGTGTGGAGTCTGCAGGATGTTAAGGATGTCTCTGTGGTGTCTGGGGATCGATAAGTCACCAGAGGGCCTGTCAAGAGTTTTGCGATCCTGCTGTGATGAAAGAAAAGTCAAGGTCAGCTTCTTCAGCATATAAAAGAACATGCACTCTGTATCCGAAGAGCTTCTGCTTGAGGTTATTAAAGGTATTATTAACATAACCCTAAAAGCGCCAACCATAAACATAAAAATGAATGGATTTGACTACATTAAGTTCAAGATCTCTATTCTGAATAGGATTCTGAAAGTGAGTTGGAAAAAATATTTGCAGCATTCATCACAAAGAAAGCATTAATGCTAGAACATGCAAGAAACTCATTGATCAAAATCAGCAAGAATAAAAGTCATAGAGCAATACAACATATATAAAATAAAAAAGCATTATTATTCCTCCCAAATACTATCTTTTAAGCCCTTTTCAATATGTAAGTAAGCATATGGAAGGAACATTGAAAAATCTATGTTAAATAAATGAAAGTAGGGCCCTGGCTGGTGTGGCTCAGTGGATTGAGCACCAGCTTGCAAAGTGAAAGGTTGCTGGTTCGATTCCCAGTCAGGGCACATTTCTGGGTTCTGGGCCAGGTCCCCAGCTGGGGGCACGTGAGAGGCAACCACACATTGATGTTTCTCTCCTTCTCTTTCTCACTCCCTTCCCCTCTCTAAAAATAAGTAAATCAAATGTTTAAAAAATAAAAATATAAATAAAATAAATAAATGAAAGTAGGTGCCTAACTGGGATCACAGAAACAGTACAACGTGAAAAAAATGTTCATAGTAAATAAAAATTAATGCACTTATTAATGATAGTAAGCTCTGAAATGAAGATGATAACCTGAAGTCCCAAACAAACATAACAAAGAAATAGTACAGTATTCAACCCCAATTTTCACATGACTTTAGACCTTCTTATTAATTTCATGGTGTTGTGAAGTTTATGGGTAACATATAATGTGTGACCTGTGTATTCTAAATGGCAATATTTCCTTATATGTCCCAGACATCCATATATTTGCATATATATCTAGTATGATATTTTGTCTAGAATAAGTTATAAGTAAAAATATTGAACTTTTGGATTTCAACTTATGGAACACGATCAAGGTGCAACTGTGGACACAGATAAAAAAGATACACTTAAGTGAGGGTTACTTTGGGAAATGAAACTAGGAGAACTGATTGAATTATTACCCCCTTGAAATCATGACATAGTGTTTTTTTCTAGTTCTATTTCTTTAACATGAGATACCTAGAGTAAATTGTTAATCTTAAATCTTTATATGTACTTTTTATGCAAATATCATTATATTCTCTATTTCAGTGTTTCTGAGGGATATTTAATAATTAAAATAAAACAAATAAGTTATCTACTAAAAGTAGAGGTTAATTCAATATTGATATTTCAGAATTTCTGTTTATACCTATTGAGCTCTTACCCATTCATTTCTGATAATTTCTTAAAATGAGTGGCTAATATTAAACAATTAGATATTTTCAGAATATCTATTTATCCCCATTTTAGTTTAACACAATATGCCCATAATCTCAGAGGTTCAAGGAATACTTTTCTATGAAAATATAGCTGCTAAAAAAGAGAACAGGACTGGACTAAATACTACTTCAAATAAAGGAAATAATGTTCTAAGGCCTTATTGCAAAACAATTTGGTGTGTCGCAGGAACTAAATATCTTATATTGTAACATGACTTCTCTAATTGCTGTGTCAAAATTAGATTTGCAACAAGGTCAAGAGTAAAAGATGAGAGAACCATTAGGAAGTTTTCACAGTTTTCTGGGTAAGAGGTGATGCCAGCTCAGGCCAGAGTGGTAGCAGTGTAGGAGATAAGAAGGGATCAGATTCGGAATGAATTTTCAGGCAAGGCCTTGGTTGGAAATATAAATTTGGAAAACAGGAGTGTATGAATGTTTTTAAGCAATGGTGCTAGGTTAAGTTGGCTAGAAAGTGAGTGTAGATATATAAGTCTCTGGTCAAACTTTTCAAGCAGAAAGAGGCGGAGTGAGGTAGGAGGAAGGAAATCAACTGAAGAAACTATTTACAAGTGGTTTATTTATAATACTAGGTCAATAGAATGACCTTTAGTACAACCAGGTATAAGTAATCAATAAGCATATATAGAGGCTGATGAGTTGGCACAGTTAATGACTAGCCAGATAAAAAGACAACCACCAAAAAAGCACATAGAACATGTAATTTATTAATAATGATGACACCTTTCAAAAAAGAAACTAAAATGAGTAAGTAGTAAGCGTGTAAATAAATATAAATACATTTATAAAATGTCAGACAGCAGAGGAAAAGAGTAAATGTCAGATTTAGTCATTAAAGTCACACTGTGCTTATGATTATATACGTACTCATTTGTATATAATGAGAAAGCCATTTGATAAAAAGGTAAAAAAATATGGAAGAAGGAATAACATGAGAGCACATTAGCTAGCTAATTATAAAGATATACATAATGATTAGCAATCCAAAACCAGACACCAGAGTCAGGAAGCATTTTCATTGAACAGATAGCTATTAGAGATAGATTTATAGAATTCTGTAAACATTGTGTGACTCAGAAAATGACAATACTCCAAAATGGATTTTTGGTCATCTCTTTATCGTGCCTCCTGCCTCTGTACAGAAAATGACTCATGCCAAAACCCAATTAGTTCACAGGACATCAACATGATTATAAAACACAAGTCACTTTCTAAATATCATGTCACTAAGTACACGGTTGAAATCTGAGAAAACTCGAAGAAGCTGAACAAGCTGACAGATTTGAGAAGATCATTCCATTGGGGTCATCAATTGATTTTTACTGAATCTTGTTGGTCAGGACACCTTGTCCTAGAAAGTAGGAGGTGATTCATTTCTCTAAGAAATTATTATTTATTGTTAGCCACTATCATACAGGATGGGTCTCTTATCTCTTTGTTTAACTCCAGAAGTGGTAGATCTGTGGGGCTTGAACCTTCTTTAAGGGTGAGATCAGAAGGCTACTTTAAGAAAAACATTTTTAATTAAAAATGAAGTATAAATATAAGGATCTATTTAGATGAGAAATCACAATAAATATGAAATTATAAAAACCTGAATACTACAGAACAGTAACATATTTATTAACTGTATAACATGCCTCTAAAATAGTTTTTTTAATTTATTGAAGTGAAATTAATAAAGTTACCCACTTTAAAATGAATAATTCCACCTCATTTGTCCATTCCCCTAGCTTCTGGCAACTACTGGTAAACCTGCTATACCTACCGAATTTCTTGGACTATAAGATGCACCAGACCATAAGACACACTCAGGTTTTAGAGGAGGAAAACATGAACAAAAATTTTGAAGCAAAAAATGTGGTAAAATATTTAATAACATAGGCCGCCGCCTGCCCCCACAGTGAGCCAGGCAAGCTACATTCGGACTATAAGATGCACCCCCATTTCCCTCCCAAATCTGGGGGGGAGTGTGTTTTATAGCCCCCAAAATACGGTATGTCTATTCTAGATATTTCATGTAGATGGAATCATGCAGTAAATGTCCTTTGTGTCTGGCTTCTTAAACTTAGTATAATGCCTTGGGGGTTCATCCACTTTGTAACATATATCGGTACTTCATTCCTTCTTATGGTTCAATAACATATTCATTCATCTGTTGATGAACATTTGGGCTGCTTCCACACTTTGGCTATTGTCAATACTGTTACTGTGAACACTTGTGAACATGTTTGAGTCCCTGTTTTCACTTCTCTTGGGTATACATCGAGGAGTAGAAATGGAGTGCTATATGGTTATTCTATGTTTAACTTTCAGAAGAACCACCAAACTATTTTTATAGAAGTTGTATCGTTTCACATTGCCACTGACAAAGTACGAAGTCTACAACTTTTCCACATCATCTCTGTTTGCAATTTTCATTTGTTATTTGTTTTTAACTATAGCCATTTGAGTGGGCATGAAGCAATAGGCCATTTTGGTTTTAATGTGAATTTTCTTAATTATTAATGCTGTTGAGTGTACTGTGTTTATTGCTTTCTCATTTTCTTTTGTGTATATCTGTAAAGGTATTTTTAAAAGATTTTATTTAGTTATTTTTAGAGAGGGGAGGGGAGGGACAAATAGAGAGAGAGAAACATCAATGCGTGGTTCCCTCTTGTGCGCCCCCCACTGGGGACCTGGCTCACAACCCAGGCATGTGCCCTGACTGGGAATTGAACCAGAAACCATTTGGTTTGCAGGTTTGCACTGAATCCACTCAACCACACCAGCCGGGGCTTAAAGGTATTTTCTTAGTGCTTACGATGAGGATTACACTTAACAACGGAAATTTAGAATGATCTAGTTTGAAGTGGTAACAATTTAATTTCATTAGCATAGAAAAACTCTCCTCCTATATAGCTCAGTTCCCTTTCTGCAGTTGTTGTCACAAATAATGCAGTCATGCATCATGTGCTCAAAATATACATGTATATTTTATGAATTTTTCTCTTAAATGAAAAAAAGAAATAAACAGTGAAAATACAAGCCAAAATAAATGATAGTGGCTTTTATATTTATCTATGTAGTCACCTTTATTGAAGATCATTATTTGGCTTTCAGGTAGTTTCATCAACAGATGAATGGATTTTAAAGTGGTATATGCATAAAATGGAATATTATTCATTATCATAATAAAAAAAGAAATGTTGCCATTTGTGACAACATGAATGAGACTTAAGGATATTATTTGAAATAAAATTACCCCAATGCAGAGAAACAAACAATGCAGGGTTTTGTATCCATGAGGTATCTACAGCAGTCAAACTCTTAGGAGCTGAAAGATCAAATGGTATTTGCCCCTGGCTGGGGTTTTGGAGAATGAGGGAACTCCTATTAAACATTTATAAAATTTCACGCAAGATGAATAACTTCTCCAGACTCAATATACTTAAAATTCTTTTGAGAGGAGATCCCATGTCAAATGTCCTTACCAAAATATAAATAACTAAACAAAATAGCAAAATAAAGTCTCCTAAACAATATTGCCTATAATGAACCCTAAGCAATCAGATGAAAACATAAGATTTTTGAAGGGTTAGGATGATAAGAGATCAAAGGAATTATTGAATCTATACAACTGACTTTGAGGTAGAGAAAATCGAGGCTGAAAGTTAGGTCACCCTCTCTGGTCACCCACTGAGTTACCGGCAGCGCCATGTTATCTCTAAGATATGGGTTATGGTAATACAAACTTCAGCCTAAATCAAATCATACCCAATTCAAAATTTCTAGAGTTTTAAATGAACACATTTAGAAAATTCTAAAATCATCTGAGAAATGTGGAAGCTGTAAAAGTGTCTTTGTTTAAACTAACACTGCTAAGTTTGAATATGCAAAGAATGACATATTTCCAAACTTAGGCTTAAAACACTTTCTGGCAACCTGATTAATGGGATGTTTTTGGAATATTCTGTGGCTAACTGAACCAACCATCTTTTTATAATTACAACTATTCCTTTGGTTTTACATAGGTATAATCTGTATTTGATCATGTTTCAAGCTCCATAGATTTAATGAGTAATATTCTGGATTCAGAGAATATGGAAAATGTATTTCAGACGTTATCAGATATCTTATCATAATAATGACTTCATCTTTTAAGGAACTACATTGTCCACCACGATGAACTGTGTAATGGTCAAGGTGGGTTTGTAGAATTAGATTACATGGTGGAGTTCAAAGGAAATAAGATAAAAAGAAATTTGAACCTACAACAAGGACAGGATTTCAAACCTCTGAAAAAAAATGTGTTGCTAATGTGATGTCATTGATATGATAGCTTGAAATCCTAAAAGAAATACACTGCTTCTGTAACTTATGATCTGTGAAAGAGCAGTGCAAGTTTAAGGGAGCATGTTGTAGAATTATTTTTATCTTGGGGATTTGTTTTATTGCTATTTACCAGTAAGGAGAAAAAGACTACTTAAAATAAGCTTGTAAAAATATCTAATGTTGCAGATCTTAAAAATGCTTGCTGACAAACTCAAGGACAATTTGGTAGGAAATGAAAATACCTAACGGCAGCCACTTTTTAAAAAAAGATTTTATTGATTTTTAGAGAGGGGTAGGGAGGGAGAAAGAGAGGGAGAGAAACATCCATGTGTGGTTGCCTCTCACACAGCCCCTACTGGGGACCTGGCCCACAACCCAGGCACAGGCCCTGACTGGGAATCGAACTGGTGACCCTTTGCTTCACAGGCCGACACTTAATCCACTGAGCCACACCACCCTGGGTAGGGTAGGCACTTTTATTTTCCCCATTGTCTCTTTTCTTGGCTTTGAATTTCTGAGCTGTGTGGTTTATTAGAAAACATGGTGATGAGCAATAGTTGTTGACTTTGGTAAAAGCAGTATCAATAAAGTGCTTAACAAACTTCAGTTAGAGCAGATTGCACAATTAGAATGTGGGGGCGCAAGTATTTCTGAGTTTGACAGAGGAATTGCAGAGAAAGTGGAGGCAAAGGCTCATCTCTGATACACGATCTGGTGTCCATTTCCCTACATAGAATTCAGGCTGTTTCTGACAGATACTCACATCTATCCTCAATCCACTCAATATATAGGTTTTCCTGTTTTTCCTTTGAAGTTCACAGTATTTTTGAAAAGGCTTTTTCTGTAATTGATCAAGGATAGTTGTTACTACATTTGTGTTTTTCACATGCTGGTAATTATACCAACTTCCCTGCCTGTCCTTTAGAAACTGATCAAATTCTGACTTGAAGACATATCACTTTCTAATTGTGTATTTCATGTCCCCTTTCCCACTTGTGACTCTGTTGTGTCTCACCCATCCTAGATCCCATTTATCCATCAGAGAAAGTGTCTTCAGCCAATTACAAGTGAAAACTGTCATTCTAGAGGTGCTAAACTCATTTTTCACCCAGGGCCACATCAGCCTCACAGTTGCCTTCAAGGGGCCGAATGTAACTTTAGGACTGTATAAATGTAACTAACTGCTCCTTAACTAGGAGCAAGGAGCTTGGTGCTGTTGCCGGGCAGAAAGAAGGCGCTGGGCTGATAAAACAAGGTGGAGGGATGGATTCAGCCTGCCTGTGGGCCTTGTGTTTGCCACCTTGTGTCTGCCTGTGTCCTAAGTGAAGAAATTAGCCCTCCAGATTTTGTATTTGTATATGTTAGCTTGAAATCATTTCTCAGTTTCTAATCATCAGGGGATATACACGAATACGTACACACATACATACAAATTTCCAACTTACAAGGCTGATATTTATCTGATGATTGATATATGCTAAGTATTACTGTATATTAAATATACTGACTCAAGTAATCCTTGCAATATCCTTAAAGGCGAGGTAGATACTATTAGTATCCCCTTTTTACAAATGGGAAGTGAAGGCATGGAGAGATAAAAAGAACTAGTCCAAACACACATTTATTAAGTGATGAAACTGGGATCAGAACAGGACAGACTGGCTTGTAAATATCAAGATAAAATCACAAGAATTAGTTAAAAGGTAATAAGATACAATTGTATAGATTTAAAAACATAAGTAGAGAAATAAGATGTGATGTGTTTCTTCACTTTAGTAATTCTTGGTATTGGTTTTTGTTTGTTTTTCTCCTTCAGTCCTTCCACTAAGAAGCAGACGTGTGTTAAAACCTCTGTGAACTCAGCAATAACCCAAACTGGAATTTTACTAGAGCAAACCACAGTCAGAGAGATGTGTCATAATAAGAACTATGTCCATGCCCTACACATATTGCTTGTCTGGTGCTGGGAGAGAAAACACAGAGAGAGCAAGAGAAAGAAAGAGGGAGAGAGAATAGGGCAGGATTACAGCTGTGGATCTCCTGGATTTCCCTTCAAGGTTAAAGACTGAAAACCACAGCAATTTAGCAGTGAGTGGGATGAAACATCGGAAAATCAGGTAATGGGTTAAGATCAGATGTCTTTGAATTCTGACCAGAATTGACGCTTGATAGACTTTTTGTCTTCAATGACAGGAAATAAAGAAATTTGTATTCATTTATAATCATTGAAGTTTAGAGCTTTGAAATTTCAGTGTAGCCCATATAGCAAATATGTCAAATCAAGCACTCAATGTGAGAGCCATAGGATATTTTTATGCAGCTATGTCTGTTGAATCTAGAAAGACTGATCTTCCTTGAAATAAGAACGCAGCCTAGTTGGACTAAAAATATAGTTTTTCCTGGTTAATATTCTTGCAGCAAATCTTTATTGCTCCAGAGACCTTTGAGTTAATTCCAGTGTGGGAGAAGGGGTGTCTAGGGAAATGTTTCTTCAGTGATTCCTTGCCTTTTTAATTTCAAAAACAGTGATCTGAATTACTGCAGATCAAAGTAGGCTTTTAATTGCCGGTCATTCGCTCAGTGAAATATTAGTATCATTGGCTCTGGCCACTATTATTTTACAGTCAGAAATATAAGTTTTGTCCATCACTGTACAGTGACATGTAAAGCCTTTGTGAATCAGATGTCCTGTACACCTAATTAGACGCGGGAAATGAAGTAGAGAGAGAAGATATAAATGGCTCTAGAGTTTGAGGCTTGAAAATCTGGGGAAATAAATGTGGCATTAACAAAAATGAGAAAGATGGGGAAGGAAGTGCTATGGTTTCTTAATAACAAATAGGAGAGTGTCAAGATTTGTGGGAGCAATAAAGAATGTTTCCCTTGAAGGAAGCATACGCGCCTCTGGGGCGTCTGCGGTAGTCATTTCTAGACTCTGATCCCAACAGCTCTTCATCAGCTCATGTGTTATCACTCCTATTCTCCCACCAGACCTGCACTCCATGACAGATGTATGGCTATACCTGCAATTTTGGATTGAACTGACCTGTAGCTGGTGTTTAAGTGATACCTCCCATTTTTCATTTCTGCGGACAGTGTCAAATTAAAGCCATCTGAGAGATTGTCAAAATTGCCAGATGTTGCTGTATGTTATGGTGTGCTCTCTCAGGAAGACATTGTTTCAAAGAGATTATTACTGAATTGTCGGTGAAAATTGTTCTTAAAATGTTAATGGAATGGTTTTATTTCTCAATATTTTTCCAAGATGTGAAAAGCAGAATGATCCTTTGGTGACATGATCTTTAGTAACTCGGTCCTGGCGAATTAGAGACATCAGTAATATCAGTGAGACAGGCCCTACTGGTTAGGAGGGGGTTGGGGATAAGAATGGACCCTATGGTGCTTGTGCTGTTGCTTTTTCTCAGACATGGCCTCATTTTCACATATGCGCTTCTCGAAGCAAAGGAGAGAGTTTATGAATAGATGAAATATTTTTCATTTCTCTGTCACTGTCTGTAAGAGAAATTTGGAGCTTTGTAGATAACTTACTGCATTTATTAAAATCTCAGGCATAGGGTTATGATCGGCTTTCATTAAATGCGACTCGACAGATGCAATTCATGTGCTTCCACGGGAGGAAAGTCAAATGTGGAGATAGGGAAGAAAGTCATAGTAGAATAAACTGTCTCTGCTTTCTTAGAAAAATAAATAACTAGAATGATAATTGCCACCCACAATAAGGAGCATGGGAACTTGAACTATTCCACAGAGAGCTGCTAAAGCAGTGAGAGAAATAAAGATCTAGATTATTGAAGCAAAATTGATTAAAACTCAAAAGAATATCCACACCCCTATGTTCATTGTGGCATTCTGTATAATCACCAAGATCTGGAAGCGGCCCAAGGTGAGTGGATAAAACAACTATGGGACATTTTACTCGCTATAAAAAAAAAGAAGAAAATCTTACCATTTGCAACAGTGTGGATGGACCTGGAGGGCATTATGCTAAGTTTAATCAGAGATAAGACAAGCACCATATGATTTCACTTATATGTGGAATCTAGTGAAGAAAATAAACTAATAAACAAAATAGAAACAGACTCAGAGATACAGAGAACAGACTGACAGCTATCAGAGGGGACGGGATGTGGGGGGCTGGGTGGAAAAGGTGAAGGGACTAAGCAAAAACAAAAAAACAGCAACAAAAAACCAACTCATGGACACAGACAAGAATATGGTGACCCTCATAGGAAACAGAGGGTGGGAGGAGGCAAAGGGGGATAAACTGTGACCAAAAGAAACTTTAGTTTTGGAGGTGAACACAAAATACAATATTTAGATGATGTATTACAGAATTGCACACTTGAATCCTATATAATTTTTAATCAATCTGAAGCTCATAAATTCAATAGAAATTTTTTAAAAACCAAAACCAAAATTAACAGTCTAACTCCATATCCCATACCCTAACTTTTATGCATTACTGCCAATTCATATTCAATAGGTGAAATTCAAAATTTTCTGTTTTCACTCTTGTTGTAAATATATCGATAATCATATGCATGTTTATATAAACATACATAATCTATAATATATATGATCATATATACCTTATATATGTAGATTGGATTATCAAAATACAGAGAGCAACATATAAAATGTCATTTAATTTTCAAACCTTAGAAAATGTAACATTTTTTCATATAAAGAATAATAACCACATTTTGGGGTAATCAATTTTATAGAAACTATAATATTCTTATTGTAATTAATCAGATTGTCATGGCCGGTGTGACTCTGTTGATTGGAGTGTCGTCTTATAACAGAAAAGTTTGATCCCTCATTCCGTCCCCCCAGTCTGGGCATCTAAAGGAGGCATCCAATTGATACTTCTCTCTCACATCAATGTTTCTCTTCCTTGCTCTCTCTCTTTAAAAAAAGCATTGAAAAAATGTCCTTGGGTGAGGATGGAAATAACAAATATAAAAATTAATAACTTATTCAGTTAAGTCACATGCATTTATAAGATTTAACTTTATTAGATCAAACTTTAGAAAGTTTTCCATCCCTTTCAGCTATTACTGAAATTGCCCAGGAATCCTGTAGGTATTCTCTGAAAATAGTCATTCTATGGATGTCTTTCATCTGCACTGTGGCCTGCTATTAGAACCCTTCACAAATCCAAAAGTAATACCTCACAAATAGCTACCAAATTCTTTCCATTTGTTTTCGGGGGATCATGGAGTCACTGTGGAATATAAAGGCTATATTTCTGAATACTTTTACTTCCTCACAATATTCCAGTCTTAAAGATGTACAACTTGGCAGAAATGTAGTATCTTTTCAAAATATTTTGAAATGAAACAAAAACAAAACACAGCTGCTTACATGTCATAAAAATGTACATAAGCCTGAGCTCTGTAAATACCATTATCTAATCCGAAATTGCCTCCTCCCCCTGCCTTCCATGAGTTCTTTTACAGCAAGTCACCAAGAAGAGAGCATTAAATTAGAGTATTAATCCCTGCTATGTGTATGTCTAATAAGCTCCTTTAAAGGATTATAAAAAATTGAGTTTAAAGGTGAGATATACAAAGTAGGTTTAAGCATTCAAAAATGTTTTCATCAGCTGGCCTTGGAGGGTATCCCCATAGCATATCCAATACCAATGCACATGTTTCTTTCAATATGAAGCATAAGTTTTAAAATTTGTTTATATCTAACTTACATTTTTTCTGATGTCTATTATATAAATGAATGTACATCTTAAAGGCTCATTTAGAATATAAGCAACTGAGATTTCCCAACAGCTTGTTACCTCTAAAGAGACCGATATCTGCTTGATAATTAAATCTAATTGCTCGTTCAGTCAAATGGTTAAAAAAATGTCCCTAAAATGCATTGTAAACGGCCCCACCTCTGAAAAGGAGGCAAGGTAACTAGGCCTTGATAACAATATTAAGAATTTAACACCTATTACCTTCGAACTTGTTAAATTCAAGCAAATATATTAACCATATTGCCTCTCGGCATTTGAGTTTTAAATTCCTATTTATTTTATTGAGTTTATTGGGGTGACACTGGTTGACAATATTATACAGGTTTCAGGTGCACAGTTCTACAACACATCATCTGTGCACTGTACTGTGTGCTCACCACCCCAAGTCAAGTCTCCTCCCATCACCAGTTATCTCCCTTTACCCTCTTCTACCTACCCCGAGACCCTACTTCTGAGAATCACCACACTGTTGTCTGTGTGCATGAGTCTGTCTTTTTTGATTTGAGACAAGTAGGATTAATAAAGGAGAAAAAGCATTTTTTCATTAACATGAGATAACAATGTATATCAAAGAGGAATCATGGGGAAATGAAGAAAATGGCCCAATGGAAATGCTAAACTATAATTTGGGAGGATCAGAGGTAGATAAGTACAAATTTATTTAGTAGCATATAAAATAAATTCTTGTTTAATATTTCATAGTGAACACTTCCCTATGAGCGATGCTTTTATTGGTAATGTAACTACAGCATGAAAATGTAGTAGTTTTAAATTTAGAAAAATAATTGCACAAAAGGAGACATTGGGACAAAATTCTATTATGTGATACATTTGGACGAATTTATTTGATTCATATATATTACTTTCTAACACAGAGTTGCTGAGTGCACGATGCATATCACTGCCTACTTTGCACCAATGCGTGAATGTTAACAATCAATCATAATCCTTTTCTTCACGGAGATAAAACATGCTTTCTTCATCTTTTTCAATAAAGATCTCTAAATAGTGGTCCCCAGTAATTTGATACCTGCATATCGGGTGAAAACTACTTCTCATCCTTGTATGTAATGTTTTGTTTTATTGAATTTATTCAAGAGTGAATTCCTATTCAATGACCTGACCAGATTGGATATATACAATTAGAAAATAATGGAGTAACACATGTATTAGCTGAATAAAAGGTGTGTAGCTCCTGGACTATTTGCATTATTGCCAATTTGAACATAGAAAAAAAACTTTCATTCTATTAAACTTCAATGAGTTTCAATAAGTTTCTGTCATATGCAAGTTGTCCCTGATTTGAGAGACAGTATATTCTTCAAACTGACTCAAACAGATTGCCACAAGGCAAAATACTGGCTCTCTATATGTTATTGTTCAAGTATCCAGAAAAATCTGTCAAAAAATTGAGTAAGTTGGGCAAGCTGTGTCGTGAGGATTGAGCAGAACAGGAAGCGTTTAATGTCAGGACTGCTGGCATGAATCATAGGATGATTTGGGAATTTGTTCTTTATTTTTCATTTGCTTTTCCTGGTAAAGCATACAGATCGTATGAAATGCCTCTCTCTCTCTCCCTCTTTCTCCCTCTCTCTCCCTCTCCTTCTCTCTCTCCCGCCCCCCCTCCGTCTCTCCCTACCTCCTCTCCTTTTCTCTCTGCAAATACACAGAAAGTGGATATTCTCTTCAGTGAAGGAAAATACCTGAAACCTAGAAAAAGATCAATATTGAAGTAGATGTACCTAACTTTGTGTTGCTGTACACAAACTGCATCTAACAGATTAGAGTGCTTCTTGAGATCTAGGGAACCTGATTTTATATTTTGAAGGATTTACCACTAGGTAATGCTTTTCTGTATCTCACAAATTTGATGAATTAACCTTCTGCCTCTTTTCAGGAACAGTTACAACAAAGCCAGAAGTATGAAATACTCTCTAAAAATATTAAGCTTGTGAGCATCCAAATTATCTTACACAACAAGTGTTAGACAACACCACAAATAATGCAAGGAAAATCCTCTATTGTTCCATATGAAAGATTTCCTCTTTAGTTAAGGCTGACTAATATTAAATTGTATGCATAGATCATGTTTCCTTTGTTCATTTATCTATCAGTGGACTGTTTAGTTTGTTTCCTTATCTTGGTTATTGTGAAAAAATGTTGCAGTGAACACAGGGGTGCAGCTACCTCTGAGATTATGTTTTCAATTACTTTGTGTATCAATTACACCTCTACAAAGCTGTTGGAAAACAAACCACAAGCACACATTTCAAAAAAGGGGAGAAAACCAGATTTGGGTTTCTAAGCTTGAATAGGTACCATATATCTATTTGCAGACAAGCCTTATCTACTATCTCAGATACAGCATAATAATCTACAATAAGCCCTCCTCTTGTCAGTTGCCTTCTCATTGACTATCATTTATGGCACTGCCTATGCCGTCAACTTCTCAATTTGCTATAATTCTGCAATCAGCCTGTAACTAGTCCACTCATTCCTAAGTCAGTTGGTGAAATATTTGAAATATCATGTCCTCCTGCACATAGAGGTCCGTCAATTTCTAATTACTTGCAGTTCACAGGTCACTACAGAGAAAGTAAAATGTCCCTTATATTTCCTCATCTTGTTTTTATTAACTTCAAAAGCTAAGAAGGAGGCAGCTATATTGACTGCCAGTTTGAAGACTTATCTGATTCCTCATGAATCACCTCATTTCAGTTCCTTTATCTGGCAGCAGGCTCCAATGTTTCTAAGTGGTTCTTACACTTCAAGGCAACTCTTGCATTTCTGATCTCTCTGGTCCTGAAAAACTTTGTAGGTTTTGCTTGTATCAGTGAGCATGTATTTGAAATGTTTTTTTAAGTATAGTGGACAGTGAAAATTTTATTTTATAGTCTATCAATAAATTTTTTCTTACTACTTTATCAGATTAGCATTATTTTCCCCAATTTGTACCTGAAGTGTTTATTTCTACACTTTCATTCAGGACATTAAAATTCAGTTAGCATTGACCTATTTGTCATATAAATAATTGAGTATTTGTATATTTGTTTAAGCAATGACTTTCACTTCTGCCCTATACAGTTTTATCCATGTCAACAATTTATTTTTTCTTAGGTTAGTAAGCAATTAGGGGACAGATTTTCATTCTGTATCGTTTTCGTTATACACTAACTAAAAGAACACTGCGCTTCATTAGGTACATAAATGACCTTCCCCATAATAATGACGGTGAGTTTTTAGTTTATTTAAGGTCAAAGAATTTCATCAGCGTTGATCTTAATGGGTTTTAAGTGCATATGTAACTAGTGTGTGGGAATCTGTGGCATGGTATGACTGTGTTAATTGTATCAGAGAAGAATTACTCCCAGTACCACATAATTTCTTTATCCTGAGAATTGCCTTGTACACTGTCACTGTTAGCATGTTAATGGGTGCTGTTTTTCGATGGTTAAGTGGTGTTTCAACTTAACTGCCTGGAACTCTGAACCTCGGTGGCAATCTTTCCCTGTTCAGAGCTCAGCACCAAATAGCACTCCAAGTGACTCTTACGCAGCTTGCCTTATTCCATTGACTATAATATTGCATAGAAGTGCTAAAATTGTCTATCCCTCCTGTTTTGGTATCCGGCCCTAAAGGAAAATATTTAGTCTTTTACAAATTAGTGTAATGTTATCCTTAAGGGTTTTCTTTGCATCAAGTTGGTATTTTATATTCCTAGTTTTCTGATATATATCTATATATCTATACATCTGTATATCTATCTATATATATACTTGATTTATTATGAATAGGTAATGGGTCTTTAAATGTTTTTTCTACTTGTTTGGAGAACAATACACGATACTGCTCTTTTATACTTTTTACACAACACAGTAAATTGGCTGACATTCAAATGCTCCCCTTCAATTCCTGATATAAACCCTACTTTATCATTCAGAGTTTGATTATTGGTTCAACTGGGTAGACAGGAAATGACTATTAGGAGTGAATTTGCATGCCTATACTATTAATGGAGCTAAAATATGAAGAAAATAAGACGGGGTCATTTTTCTTCCCAGTAAATTAGATGTGGAAATTAGGCAGCAACCTCTTCCTTACTTCTGCCCAGTAAGCCTCTGAAGAAGTCATTATTTATGTGCAAGAATGGAGCATTGTGGGTCTTAAAAAAAGAGACACAGTTGGATTCCAGACGCAACCTACTCTTTGGCCCTCAACTCCTGGAAATCATAATAACGAAGTGTCACAATTGACTTTACCAATGCTTCATACACTGTGTTGGGACAAAAATTTCCAAGGGAGATGTGATGAATGTCTTATTGTTTGATTGTTTCTTCTAATCCCACTTTGCCCGCACAAGCTGTGATAACAGCAGCATATGTTTGAGTTTCTCATTGTTCTGAAGGAAATTACAGAGAAATATCAGTAGCTTTCCTCAAAGACATTTTACAAATTAAACAGGAATGCCCAAGAGAAGCGTTCTCTGTAGACAGTGGTATTCACATGACGTCATACGGACAAAACACGAGGCCTTCAGCGAGAATGGAAAGGCAGTTTTGAAAGTATGCAGATAACCCAGCTGAACCTACACAATTGTTAAACCTCAGAGGAGACTGACTGAATTAAAATTTGCCCACAACAAGGAATAAAATGATACTATTGAAGAATATACCTGTTCACGATACAGTAACTTCACACACCAAGTTGTGGACAATTAGCAGCACATAAGGCAGTAATGGTGACACATTAATATTCTGTGGACCTGCCTCTGTCAAACCTTTCAGTTGCCTTTCCCTTGCTGTTTTAGCTCTTATTTTATGGTTGGCAGAGATGTAATGCCTATGGAAAAAATTATTTGTATATTCTGTAATGTGGCTACTATCTTAAAAACAACTCTACATGGAAGATAAATAAACAGCTAAGAATTATGTCATTCACTTAGGTGTTTGGCATCTGAAATGAGGCAAATGCTTGTGTTAGGGTTGCTGTTTGCTACTTACTACTTTCAGTTCAACTTACTCTATGTTTTTGATTGGACATTCTATAATTCTGACTATTCGGTGGAAGCTGGGAAATTTTTACTGAGTAACCTGAGAACTTTGCAAATGAGGGTGACCATTTGGGACAATAACTATGCGGTCCTTTTACATTTTTGTGTGGGACTTTACTGAAGGAATAAAGTCAGAACTGCAGCAGCCCTATCCCTTAAGTTTATCCCTCTTGTTCATGTTTCCCAGGCAGAGCATGCCAAGGATTTTCACCACAAGTATCAATACTGTCACTTCTTGCTTTTGTTTCTGCCTCAGGATATTTTCTAAAGCCAAAAGCTCACAAATTCAGCCTATGTGCAAACACAGACCAGGGGTGTGTGTGTGTACAGGCCAGAGGAGTGTGTGTGAAGGGCAGTGTTAACATTCCAGAGGGTGAACTCTCGCGTAAATAAGGATAAAGGTACAGGAGTCAGTTATGGGGTGCATTCTCCGTAATTCCTCAGAGAGTACAGAGTAGGATTAGGCTATGGTTTCCCACAGCGGTAAGCAACTCCTAAAATCCTCCCCTCAAAATAAAACAACCTACCTCCAAGCATTAGCTCAAAGCCTGCTTTCACAGAAACCCAACTTAATGAAATAATCTTGCAGTACAGTCTCCAGTAAGCAGTATAGTATATTCTTATATAAAATTACATGAATATAGTAATGCATTAGATTGTCATAAAACTATAACCCATTTGGCATGAAATCCTTGTAAACTCATCTGCTTCAAAGGTTTAACGTACTCACAACTCTATCTCCAGTTGGAACTATGTTCTGCCATCCATAACTTCCTACTAGACAGATTTAAAGCAACTCATTTTAATACTGCCTCTCTCTCCCAACATGTGCACGTGCACATACACACACAAACCAGCCATTGTCTTTTATTGCCCATCTTGGGAAGGGTAACAGAAGACAGCATTGACGTACAAGTCTAGTAAAATATTCCACATGTATGCAATGGATATATATATAGTGTAAAACTATTGCTGGGGAATTGGGTAAAATATTTTATTCAAATATGTATACATTTTTAAAAAGATGTTATTTATTTATTTATTTTTAGAGAGGGAAGGGAGAGAGAGAGAGAGAAACATCAATGTGCGGTTGCTGGGGGCCGTGGCCTGCAACCTAGGCATGTGCCCTGACTGGGAATCGAACCTGTGATGCCTGGTTTGCAGTCTGCGCTCAATCCACTGAGCTATGCCAGCCAGGGCCAAATATGTATACATTTTAACTAAAGATTTCATTTAAAGGATCTGTTATATAGAAATATTCACATATATGTCCAAAGCACTAAATACAACTTGGTTTATTGCAGTACATTTTTAAATGTTGGCCAGGAGGTGGGGAATCATAAATGCCCATCCATAGAAAAACGGTTAAAATGTTACATATTATGTAAAAAACTAAAAGAGGTAGAATTGCATGCATTAAGTAAGAAAGATTTCCAAGTCTCTATGTTAAGTAAAAAAAGGCAGTTGCCATACAAAAATTAGATTTCATGATATAAAACAAAACAAAAATTAAATGCCTATATACAAATAAGCATAGACACACACTGGATACTCAGATGAGAATTTGAGTATGTATTTGGTTTGTGTGTGAGTGTACAAACACAAGACATTTACTTGAATAATTCATGTCAAATTGTGAGCCTTCATTAACAATGGAGAGGTTGATGATTAGGGTAAGTGAGTAATGGGGGATTTTCCAGTTCTAGAATACATAATTACATTCTGTTTGAATTTTTTTTTACAATGAAACAAAATAGATTTTCTTTAATTACAAAATAAAACAGTCAAGTTCAGTGATCCCTATTGACATTTGAAAACTTTGTAAATTGTTTCACTCATCAAGTATTTCAAGAAAAACAAATACTGATTACAAGTATATAATTACCTACCATTTATTTTGGTGCATGATCTAAAAAGAGGTAATTTTTCCTTCTATGTTTTTGTTAGATGTATGGCTATCAAATTTTGGGAATATATTTAGTCAGATATTTGATATATAACATCTTTATAACTAGGCTAAGAAGGTCTGTGTACTTAATGTAATAATAAAACTGTTAAGTAATTTTCTAAGTCACACTTTCAGTTCTTTTTTTCCCCAAGATAAAATAGTATTATGAGCAATATATTTTGAAATTCTCCCAAAGTATAATTTTTACTAATTTTAAAGTAATCCCATAAACTGGCACGCGAATATTCCCCGACCAGTATTATGTACAAACAGAATATTATGATCAGTGTTGGTGTTCAGAGTAGATTTACAAAAATATTCTAAAACATGATTTACATCCAAGACTTTGATTGATAGAACTTAGGAAAGATGTGGAAGAGAGTGACTAATTTATCATCATGGTGATCTTCAGACTATGAAAGTAAAGATTGTGCCAGTATTTCCAGAATAGACTCTTAATTTCAGGAATTTATAACTTGCCTGCAAAAAGTCCTTCTAGGTGAAAAAAAATGTTTGGATAATTTTATGCTTAAAGGAGAAAAGGACTCAGGGACAGCAGTGTAGTGATGGCTGGGAGAAGGGAGTTTAAGGGGACTAAATGGTAATGAGAAAATACAATAAAGATTACATTTTTAAAATGACCAACCAGATGATTACAAATAGCAGGAAGATAGTGGAGAAGAGAATATACCACTTAAGATACATTTTTATGTACATGGACTGAAATTCTATTTCAGAAATAATAAAGCCTTTGCACAGAGGAGAGTCTCTTCACGTTGTTCCCCCTTCTAAAACCTTCACATTTCCATAGTATAATTATTTGTGGATTAATAACAAGAGGAAGAATTTGTGTCTCTACCCAATGTTTGTCAAATAAAAAAATAAACTTCAAGAATAACAGTTTTCTGTAAGAATGACCTTAGAGAAATGAGGGCCTGAATAATTTTCTTTTTCATGAAAATGGAGCCAGCTTTCAGGTCAGAGAATTATGCAAAGGATTAGTTCATGCCTCTCATTTCTTTAACATTGTGGCAAAAAGATATGTTACTCAATCTTCTTATACTCCCACTACCATTCCAAAAATAATGACAATTATTAATAATAGCAATAGCAATCATTGTAGCAGTAGTAAATGTTCTACTTTGATACAATAAAGAATACTAACATGCACATTTTATTTTAAATTAATTGTATTAATTGATTTGATCATCAGCTTTATTTTTCAGTGATCCCGTGTATTGAAGAACAACAAATTCTTTAAAAGCTGCAATTATTTAAGATCCTTCTAGATGAATTTAGACCGTTTATTGAGTCAAATGAGTTAGAAGCCCAGGATTTTTTACCTCAGTAATATTGATATTTTGGGCTGAATAACTGTTGTGGAAGTTTGTTTTATGGATTGTGGGACAAGAAGCCAGTAGAACCTGCCCATTTGGATTCCATGTCCATATTCCCTAGGCAGACACGACAATCAAAGATGTCTACAGACATTGCCAAATGTCCACGGAGGAGCCAAATTGCCCTCAATTGAAAATGACTTAGTTCACTGAAATGTGTTCAAACTTAGTTTGAAGATGTCCTTTATGATAATCTATGTCTCTTCCTAAATCCCTACTCTGTAGCTACTGCTAAAACCTGAAAATTCCACTTTCTAGTTTGGTGAAGGAAACCAAAGTTAGAGGTGGCGGGCCACCAGCTGGGATGATTAAAGATAGAATATTCTGATAAGTCCAGCTCTAACTTATTGCCGATATTATTGGCATCATCTGTTTTTCTTATCCAGATCTTCTGTCTTGACTACCGAATCTCAAAAGTTGATGATCTCAAAAACTTGTTGCATGGAAAGGAAGAATGACGTATTTCTGACTTGAAAGTTAATGCCTAACCATTTGGTTGAATATTATTAGAGGATGTGTACACCTAGGAGGCTGTGAATACTTCTAGAAGGGAAGTTCCTAGGAAAAGCAGTATTTCTTCCAACTATCCTTCTTCTCTAATACTAAGAGAAGTTGGTTGTAACACCTCTCCTTCTAGAAGACTGGTTCTCAATCTTGGCTGCATCACCCAAATAACTTGAGATATTCCAATGCCTAGCATACTTCCCAGAACCGTTAACTCAAAATCTGTGAAGGAGGTATAGAGGCATCCTTAGTTTTTAAAGCTTTCTAAGTGTTACCAATATGTAGTTATGTTTGAGAACCACTGATCAAGAAAACATTCTTTTATCTTTCAGATTCCCCTTTGAATTCTGAGCTATTCCCTACTTAGGAGATATGTAACAGTGAAGGTCAAGTGAGAAACAGAAAGATGATTTGGTTGCATGCAAATGATTGAGATCCATTTGACTGAAAAATAGCATGCAGAGAAAGTGACACAAAACTTTACAGACTGGAAGCAAAGTAGGGAGAGGAGTGTCAAGAGCACATAAAAGAAACTGATTTTTTGTCCAATACAAAGATCTAATGTGAACATGATGAATCAGTCAAAAGACTAAGATAGGAATCTCTGTAGGCAGCCTGATTTATTTTCAGATATTAATCCTCTAACCAACCAAACAGGTAAAGGCGGGAGGAATCATGCCATTTTAGCTGTCTAAAACCAAGGAGTGGTCTGCTCTAGTCCCAAACTAATCCCATTTAGTAGAGTTCTCATGTAACAGTGTCAGTAAAGACTCCTTGGTCAGTCATATTTTCATGGAAGAAATGAATATGTTCCTTTATTTCTTACCTTATCTCCTTAATTGGGAGGGAATAACCCTCTTGAGAAATGAAAAGATTAGGTGATAAGGATATCATTGAAATAAATTTTACTTTCATTATTACTAATAAGGTAGCTAAATTCATAGCATTCATAATTTAACTAGGAGGCCATTTTTAAAAAAAGATTATCTTGAAACTCTCCCAGATGTTAAAAAAATTCTGCCATCAACTGTAAAATAGTGTCTCAAAATAGATATTTAAGCAATTATAAGATTTTAATCAAATCTTCTCAAGAAATATAAAGAATAATTATACTAAACACTAACCTGAAACCATAATTCTGTTAAAACTTGAAATAAAGAACAAGCTGGCAGTAACCAGAAGGGAAAGTTGAGGGTGATAATGGGGGAAAGAAGGGGAAGGGTCATCAAAGAACATGTATAAAGGACCCATGGACACAGCCAAAGGGGGGTAGGATTGAGGGTGGGGAGTGGGGGTAAAATGGAGTCAACTACACTTCAACAATAATAAAAAAAGGTAAGATTTGCTCTGTTGCAGGTACAATTCTGTAAGTTTCAACAAATGTAGAGTTAATAAAATTATCCTGTCCCTTGAAAAAAGAAACTTGAAGCAATTATTTCTTTATACTATACACTTACCGATATCAAGAAAATATCTATGGAATACTTGCTACCTTTTACTTGTCCAGCTTTAAGCAAAACAACATTCTTACAATTAATCTTTTATAATATAGGCAGTTTCAGAACTTGAATAGCTATCAAGTGTAATACATTATAAATCTTTGAATAAAGTCATAATTACATAATTTTAAAACATAAGCACTATAAATAGTTTGGGTAGGACATTTGGTCAAAATAAAATAATTTTATATCCAAGTGTTATTATCTGTTATTTAAAGAGATTAAGGGAAAATAGTGTTAATTTTGACTCCAAGAAGGAGGTGGAAGCATTGTAACTTAGCCTAATACTAGACACTTTCTCTAATGAGCAGTTTCTCTTACAATTTAATTATAAGCATATAATTTAAGCTGTACTTACACAATGCACCAGTTTGACTTTGTGAAAAGGGATAAAGCAAAGGATGATATACTTATTAATATAATGCGTAGTTAAATTTATGAGTCATCTTGGCTAGGCTATGATTCACAATTGTTTGGTCAGATATTATTCTAGAAGTTGTCACGAAAGTGCTTTGTAGATGTGATTAACATTTACAATCAGTTGAATTGAAGCAAAGGAGCTTACCCTTGATAATACAGATAGGCCATTTACAATCACTTGATGGCCTTAAGAACAAAAACAGGTTTCCTGGAGAAAGAATTCTTTCTCAAGACCAGTAAGAAATAGTGCCTGAGTTTCCAGCCTGCTAGCCAGTTTTATGGATTTCAGAATTGCCAGTCCCCACAATTACATGAGACAATTCCTTAAAATAAATCTGTCAGTTTCTCTGTGTCTGTCTCTCTTTCTCTGTCTCTCCCTGGATAGATAGATATGTAGATAGATGTATCTCTCTCTATGGATGATAGCTATAGATATAGATCCACATATCCATATTCATATCCATAGATATGTGTTGTTAGTTCTGTTTTTCTGTCAATACCACTTGTAATTTTTTTCCCTCCCCTGAAATCAGCATTTGTTTTGGCATCTTAGAGCTACAACCTTAATACAATTTATGCCAGAGTATAATTTTGAATTATTCTGAATGGTATTTCTAGAAAGCCCTTTTATAAATGTTTTGATTTTTTTATTTCAAAATAATGTTTTAGTCAATTATGTCATCTTTCTAGGAGCTATACCTATTTAGTATTATCATTGATCATTGAGGATTATATTGAAAACATACAAATTCATAACTAACCCACTTATTTCTGAATCTATTTTGTGTAACATACTAAATAGTAATGTCCATTGTTTTGATACTTTGTTTTTGAAAACTACCTGATATCAAATTTAAGAACTAACAGCTTAAAAGTAAAGCAGATTCTATTCTTATAATAAAACAAAGCAAACGTATATTCCCTTTTTTTCTTGTCTAATCCGTCTAATCCGAATAGCAAAGAAATCTATCACATCGATTCATTTCTGTGAAAATTCAATCACACTTTCTAAACTGGTGCTTAATGCAGGAACACAGCTCTATATTGATTTGATGATGTAGGCACTTCATTCAAATAAATGTGTCCTGTACTTCAAAGATTCAATCAATCAAACAAACTGAATAAATTATTGCAAGGAATGTGGAGGAATCAACGCATAGGAAGCTCTTGTGTTTGAAATGTTAACCAATCATACTGTAGCTCACTGGATTATATTTTTGCATTGTGGAATGCTCTATTTTTCTAGAGTTTTCATCTGAATATTGGACTATTACTCATTTGAAATCACAGAAAACTGGAATTGCTCTCTCCAACAACAATTTTCACATAAAAGTAGTAGAAAGAAAAGAGATTTTAAGTGACCGTACAACATGTGCACACATAAAAAAACACATTTTCTCTCTCTCTCTCTCTCTCTCTCTCTCTCTCTCTCTCTCTCTCTCTCTCTCCATTTCATTCCACAGAAAATTGTCATTTTGCTATTACCTTTGCATGTGTGGTATACTTTTGTCCAATAATATGTTTTTATTTTTATGTGAGTAAATGTATGTATTATATATATGAAAACTTTTATAAACCTGATAATTTAAAATTTTAATTTACATCAGTTTTTTTCATGGAAGATGTGTTTGGGTTGAAATATAGCATCGAATTTCATTGTCTCTCTTTATGGCAGTATTTGGCTGTTTCCTTATCTTCAGTTTTTCTATTATATGTGTTCTTCATGTTTCTCTTTTATTTTTTATAACTTGGGAAGTTTATAATACTTTTTGGTTATTTGAGTTATACTGTAATGTCTTTAAAGAAAATATTTATAGCTTTTTAAAAATTATTTATCAATTTACAAAATGAAGCACCATCAACAGACTTTGTTTTAAAAATTACACAACTGTACTCAAGCAACAATAAAACAATTAAAAATAAAATAAAAAATAAACGCTAAAAAAATTAGTTCACTTAAGTTTCCCTTTCACCACCTCCTCTAATTCTCAAATTATAAGCTGTGAATTTTTTCCTATCTCATTAAATTATTATTTTACTATTATAGGATATTTATTTCAAGGATAAACATTCTTCTCTATAACCATCCTTCCTACACGTAAAGTTATTCACTAATAATTGTTGGTTTTTTATGCCACAGCTTTCCCATTTCTCATACATTATTTCAGGGGTTGGGATCTTCATAATTAAGTTCAGAAAATCAGTTGTTAATATGGATATCCAAATTTGTTGAGATTTCTGGAAACTGTCTTTAAATAAAGCCAGTGTGCTGGTGTGAATTATTCTAAATAAAAAATAGTATCAATCAGGCAGGATATTCTTGTACCTGGGCTTTCACTCTCTCTTGTATTTTTTCACATGTGTTCTCTTTTCTTTCACAACCTTATCTTATGCCTCCACTGCCTCATAAAACCAGGAAGAACAATGATTGCTTGATATTACAAGAACCCTGTGAAGCAGACAAAGCAGGGTTTTTTTTTTTTTTTTGGTTCACTTGTTGACAGTTGTGAGTTTGTTGTCATTTTACTGTTCATATTTTCGATCATCTTCTTTTTCTTAGATAAGTCCCTTTAGCATTTCATATAATAAGGGCTTGGTGATGATGAACTCCTTTAACTCGACCTTATCTGGGAAGCACTTGATCTGCCCTCCCATTCTAAATGAAAGGTTTGCTGGATAGAGTCATCTTGGATGTAGGCCCTTGCCTTTCATGACTTCAAATACTTCTTTACAGCCCCTTCTTGCCTGCAAGGTCTCTTTTGAGAAATCAGCTGACAGTCTGATGGGAACTCCTTTGTAGGTAACTGTCTCCTTATCTCTTGCTGCTTCTAGAATTCTCTCCTTCATTTTAATCTTGGGTGATAGAATTATGATGTGCCTTGGTGTGTGCTTGCTTGGGTCCAACTTCTTTGGGACTCTCTGAGCCTCCTGGACTTCCTGGAAGTCTATTTCCTTCTCCAGATTGGGGAAGTGCTCCTTCATTATTTTTTCAAGTAAGTTTTCCATTTCTTGCTCTTTCTTCCTCTTCTCCTTCTGGCACCCCTATGATTCAGATGTTGGACCATTTAAAGTTGTCCCAGAGGTTTCTAACATCTCCATATTGTTTTGAATTCTTATTTCTTCATTCTGTTCTGGTTGAATATTTCTTTCTTCCTTCTGCTCCAAACCATTGATTTGAGTCCTGGTTTCCTTCCATCACTGTTGGTTCCCTGTGCATTTTCCTTTATTTCACTTTTCATAGCCTTCACTTTTTCCTCTATTTTGCAACCATACTCAGTCCGTTCTGTGAGCATCCTGATGACCAGGGTTTTGAACTATGCATCTGATAGGTTGTCTATCTCTTCATTGTTTAGTTATATTTTTTTCTGGAGCTTTGATCCATTGTTTCATTTGGGCCATTCTTTTTTTGTCTTGGCGGATTTAGGTATTCGCCAGGGTAGGGCAACCAGATCACTGCATTGTGTCACTCTATATGGGGGAGGGGTCCAAGAGGGAACAGTGCCACTTCTCAGATCTCTTCTGGCTTTCAGTCACTTCCCCCACTACCCACAAGCAAAGTGGGCCCTTCTGGTGCTGATTCCCAGGTGGGTGGGTTTGTGTACATTCTAGGGCCCTGTGGGTCTCTCCAATCAACTCTGCTGTGAGGCTGGGGGTTTCTCCTGCTGCCATCTCAACCCCCACAGGTGTTTTCAGTCAGAGATTTTGAGGCTTTATTTCCGTGCACTGGAACCCTGAATTGAGCAGTCTGTTTTGCTTCCCAGTTGTTCCTCTTGGTTTATCTGCACATAAATGTAGGACTGCCCACTGTGCCAGCCTCCAGCTCACCAGGTCCACCAGCTGCAACATTGCCATGAGTCCTCTCTACCCCGGCTGCCCATGTGTGCCTGTCCTACTGGTCTGGATGAATGTTTCTTCTCTAACTTGTTGGTTGTCAGACTTCCATACAGTTTGATTTTCTGGCAGTTCTGTTTTTTTTTTTTAATTTGTTGTCCTTCTTTTGGTTGTGTGAGGAGGTACAGTTTATCTACCTACACCTCCATCCTGGCTGAAAGTCAAATTTTCTTATGGTATACTGTTTTTTAAAAATTATTTTATGAAGAAAAACATTTACCTAAAGCAAACAAAACAAAAGACAGTATAGAAAAGAAAGGAAAGGAAGGAAGAACAAAAGAAGAAAGAACAAACCTTCTGATATAAGACACAAAATTTTTGAAAATTATAGTAAACATAGGTTAAAAACCTGTTATCACAGATAAACAAATATCTCTATTTTATATAAATACAAGCAAAATAACAAAAACAAAATTTAGTAGACTTTTAACTTTTAAAATTTTAATTTTGTGAAACTGAAGCTAATAGGAACTTGGTATGTGTATATATATATATGTATATATATATATATATGTGTGTGTGTGTGTGTGTATAAACACACACATATATATATAAACACACACAAACACACCATATATATATATTTAAGTTTTTAAAAAGTCCAATGCTCCCGTTGAATGTGAATACATATCTTGAGGTCATGCACATTAAACCCAGTATTTCACTTCGGCTTGATCTGTTATCCCAGTAATGAGAATTTATGCTTAGAATGGTGACCTATAGGCCCTCAAAAATCCTTGATTATTCTAATGAAGGTTAACTTATGTTCATTGGAATGTACTCAAGAAAAATATTGAGCTCTCACACATTTTACATTTTAAGTAAAGTTCATTGTTTATATTCATTATAGAAATGATAAATATTTATTAGTGAAAATTGGAGAAGCACAGAAATTAAGATTTTAAAAAAGCACCAGCAATCCTACAAGCATTTTTATATATGTAGGTATTTTTGTTGTTGTTCCTCATTTGTTGATTTTTTTTGTTTTACATAATCATGGTCATAAGGTATAAGCATTTTAATCCTGCCTCATATTTTCCAGGTATTACCTTTTGAAAATATAATTTTCGTATTTAAATATGAACTGTTGACTGGTTTGTTCATTGTTTCATTCACTTTGTCTATTGTTTGATACTTAGTTTATTTCCATAATTTTCATTGTGATAATGTGGCAGCTCAGATATTTGTAGATAAAGCTTTTTACTGTAACTTGTTTAAGACAAATCCTCAGAAGAAAAATGACTTTTTTATAACCTTAGAAATTTCAGAAAGCATATATATTTTTCTGTTAAATTCTGAGTGAATTAAAACAGTTTGATTAAAACTCCTAATCATATTGTCAATTAGGCTTGTTCTCAAGTTTAGTAATATTTATGTAATTTGGATAAGACTTTTACAGGTCATCTGTTTTAGAAAGGATAAAAGGAAATGGTCATTCTAATTGTGCACACATGAAGAATAGAGAATACAGGGGCATTTGGTACATTCATTCATTCATGTTTTTCATTTCCTCAACACTAACATATTAGTTAATGTAAAACAATGATTTAGCATCTACTATGCAAAACCTTGTCAGCGATAAAGAGATTTTGCTCATTTAACCATATAGTGGAAATGATAGCCGTGCTGACAGATATAATATGAAGTGCCAAAACACCTTTAGTGATTGGACCAAAAGTGATTCCTTCTGACTGAAGAATCTAGAATATGTAAATTGGGTCTTGAAAATACATAGTAGAAATAGCAGTGTAGTTGTATTCAGTAGACCTAACAGTAGTTCTAACAGTGGAATGCCTTGGACAAGTCAATTGCATGTGTTAAGTTTTAGTTTGAGTATGCATTATATAGGAAAAATAATATCCAACCTCACACCTCACAGTTATTGAAAAGGTCAAATAAGAATATTGTCTTATCCTGAGTTCCCTAAGACACAAACCTGAGGCAAAAACATAGGTGTCACTGTTTTGTTAGGAAGTTCGATGTCAGGAAAGTAGGAGTGAAAGGACAGAGAATGAGTTGGGAAGGAAGAAGCTTTGATATAAAGCTGTGCTGTCGAGCAGAACAACAGATAGCAGTCAATCTTCCGGGACCATCTTCTGAGGGGACAAATGAACCATTTCATGTATGGACAATCTTTCTAAGGATGAAGGAGGAGGAATTCATCTTTCAGTCTTTGTTTCCCAGTGACCAAAGATTCACCCTATGGTGTATTTCCTTTCCTGAACCTTTAGATCAGGGGTGACAAACTCATTTTCACCGGGGGCCACATCAGCCTTGCGGTTGCCTTCAAAGGGACAAATGTAATTTTATTACTGAGTAAATGTAACTGCTCCTTAACTGTTAAGCAAGAGCTTGGCACTGCTGCTGGGTAGAAACAAGGTGGAGGGCCGAATTCAGCCCTCCGGCCTTGTGTTTGCCACCTGTGCTTTAGATGGTATGTAGCACTTAGATATCTTATGTTCAGTGCTGATAAGAAAATCCTGTATGGGAAGTTGACAAATGAGTGTTGCAGATGTAAGGCAAAGCACGGTGACTGTGTGCCTGCTTGAGTTACAAAATCCATGCAGGTTGGTTCTCCCCAGAGGTTACTGAAGCAAAAAGAAGCAATGAACGAGAGTTAGGTGAGGAAGAGAATATGAAGGTGATTGATTTTGTTAATACTAACAGGTAAAATGTCCAGAGACAAGAGGATGTTGTAAGTCAAGAAAATAATGCCCAGGATTATTTGGGGGAAGACTAAGTAGCCTGGCTTAGATTCAGGTGGTTTAGATTCTGCAGGTAAGGAGTTTTGGAAGGTCACCAGTTTGACCTGCCAACAACTAAAAAAGCTGAACAGACTGAAACAAATTAACAATCCTTGTTGCATCTTAAAAATAGGTGAGGATGCAGGGAAGACCAGTGCCTCCAAGACTGGGGACGTCTGTGGAGAGCAGGACCCATAAAATGGCATTGGTCCGGTCAAGACAGCATAGCGTATATAAAACAAAGCGGGGTCCCTCATGTTAACCAAGACAGCTGTCGGTCAGCCATGATGCTTTGGTTCGAGAGGGAACCTACCTAAGCCAGAGCAGACACAGCTGCCAAGGAGACATATCTGCCAACATGGTCAGATTGGACACGTCTGTCAAGGAGACGCATCTAAGATATCTGCACACATTGTCAGAGTAGCCACGTCTGCAGAGGGGGACCACTTATATAGATAGGCTCCTGGGGAGATTCCCCACTTGCCATCAGGGGTGTGAAGACATTTATTGAGAAGACCCAGAAGGGAGGAGAACCCCATTTTCACTGTATAACTGGGGGCAGCTCCAGACCACTGCTGAGGCAGCCGAGCTCCACACCCCAGAGGGCTGCTCCATGCCACACTGATCTCCCTTGGCATCGACCACTGGAGGCTCTTCCCAGCTGGACAGAGGACTTCATCTGCCTTGCTGCCCACCTGGCTCCGGAGATCCTTCCTTGAAGGACGCTGACACCTCCCTTCCCACCGTGCTGTCTCCCGGGCCTGCAGCCTGAGACTCTGGGACTCGGGTTTGTTATCCCCCATTGATTGCTGTGTGCGTGTGTGTGTGTGCTTTATGTTTCTCTTAGATTGTGAGTAGGATATTAATGTGGGTTGATGTTGTACTCTGAGTGAACCTGCATTCAGTAAAATCTGAGTGAATAGCGTAGTTACTGTGTGTGACTTTTGTCTGTTCCTTGGTGCCAGGCTGCTCAGCAGGCAGTGTACAGAGCAGTTGCCCAGCTGACTTACAGGAAAGAGTCTATCATGAGCCTATGCTGGTGACAAGGCCAACCGGTGAATACAGGAAGACATGAGTGGAAACCTATGCAGGAACTACTGCCAGGATAGAAACCCCTAAACTATAATTGATCAGTTGTTAGAGGCTTAGTGGGGACAAATGTTAAAATTAAAAATGGCAGGGGCAGTGGTCATAGAAGGCTTCCATGACATTCTGAGATTCGTCTCCAGCAACTTGAACGGAATCCTTCCACTGGTAAATATAAGTAAAAAAAATCTTAGACATCTGGAAGAGGGTGGGGTAAAGAAGCCATTATGAAATAGGCAAAGATCACTTTGTTCTTCTCACCAAGCCCTACCCTCAAGGTAACTAGTGAGCCAGTCCCCGATCTGCTGAGGTAATGTTAAGAGCCAGACAGATCTGACAGAATGGGAATACCTAAATTCGGTGCACATTAGCCATCATCTTTCACATAAGCAGGGAGATAAAAGCCTCAGAAATATTTGTGAAGTTTACAGTTCAGAGGTCCACACTCACTAATAGACTGAGACCTAATCATAAAACAATAAAGTGTTTCCCCTCTCACCTCATTGCCGAATTTCTAAATGCTTATGTATAGCAGTTCTTCTTACCTAGTACATGATATCCTGCTAATAAGAAAAAAATTATACACATCCACACACACCCATGCACACAGGGTCTGGCAGAAGTAAGTCCTGCAGGAGTGTGGTTGGTAGGGTAATCATATGGGTATAATAATTTGAATTTGAATTTCACCTAAAATGTCATGTGGCATGCTTCAGTGTGATATCGTTATGTTACAGAATTACATGCTTATGATTTTGTAATAAGATTTTGTAATAAAAAGGATATTATTTGTGCCAGACCCTGTATTTTACACATACAAGATCTGTCCGGAAAAAGTCCACCCATTGTTATTATAACAAGAATGGTTTGCGTGACATCCATGTAACCTGGCAGGAAAAGAGAGTAGACTGGAATGCACATGCATGAACAATGCTGGACCCTGTATTTATTGATTAGAGAGAGAGAGGAAGGGAAAGAAAGAGACCAAGAGAGAAATATCAATGTGACAGAGAAACATCTATCAGTTGCCTCCAGTGCTCATCACCCTGACCAGTGATTGAACCCACAGCCTTTTGGTGTGCGGGATGAAGCTCCAAGCAATGACCCACCCAGCTGAGGCTGACTACTCTTGATCCAGCTGACATGAGATTAATACAAAGGATTATAAGGAAATATTACATATAACTATATGCCAACAAATTAGAAAATCTAGAAGAAATGGATAAATTCATAAAAACATCATCTTCTAAAACACACACACATGCACACACACACATATATATAGTCATACCTAGAGGTAAAAAACACAATTTAAAGAAACAGCAAGCATCAGCACCAGACATGACAGGGATGTTGAGATAATAAGACCAGGAATTTAAAACAACTCTGATTAATATGCCAAAGATTCTAATGGGTAAAGTAGACAACATACAAGAACTGATAAGACATGTAAAAATATCCTAAAAAAGAATGCAAAAGAAATTTTTGCTGGAGATTAACTACACTATGAAGAAATATATACAGCGTTTGGTCTTTACCTGAGTCCTAGCAAAGAGCTCCTTAGTTCCATAGGGTTTCCTGTGAACCACAGCTTCATTGAAACTAGGGAAGGAGTTATGGTATGTTATTACCATTTTGAGCGCAAATATGCAACTTTCTGTATTCCTTTAGGAAAAAAATCAACAAAAGTTTTAAGAAAAACCAACATAGAAATACACTTGCTTGTATCATGTCTTTACTGTGAATGTATATTGGGTTGGCCAAAAAGGTCGTGTGTTTTTTTTTTCCATAAAACAAAAGACACATTTTCAATTTTCACCAATAACTTTATTGACTTGAGTATTTTGAGTATGTCAGCTATCTCCCGCATGGTAGAATATTGATTGTTCTTAGTTAATGTCTTTTTTAAAAAAAATTATTTTAATTGTGGCTGCAGTACAATTTTCTATCTTTTACTCCCATCCCAGTCCACCCACCCAACCCTCCCCTCCTCCCTCCCATTTCCACCTGCCCCTAGTTTTTTATCCACGTGTCCTTTATACTTGTTCCTGTAAACCCTTCCCCTTTTCCCCTGAAATTCCCTCCCCTCTAAACACTGTCAGTCCATTCTCTATTTCAATGTCCTTCAGTTAATGACTTGAGTGGATTGCTATCAACTTCATTTGGTCTCCCTGACCGACTGCGGAGCATCATCCAGCGAGAAACCTCCAGTATGAAACCTCACAAAACCACTTTGGACACATTCTATCAGTCACAGCACCTTCGCCATACATTGCACACATCGTTGTTTGCACTTCAGTTGCGTTTTTACCTTTCTTGGTATAATAAAGCATAATATGCTGAAAATGTTGCATATTTTCTTCCATCTTGATATTTAAAAGGCTACACAAAAATTAACCTATTTTCATAAGTTTTTAAAAATATTTAATTAATTTTTTTAGAGGGAAGAGAAAGCATAGGAGAAAGACAGGGAAATATCAATGTGTGATTGCCTCTTGCACGCCCCCTACTGGGGACCTGGCCTGCAAACCAGGCATGTGCCCTGACTGGGAATTGAACTGGCGAGGCTTTGGTTCGCAGCCCGCACTCAGTGCAGTGAGCTACACCTGCCAGGGCTTCATAACTTTTTTTAAAGGCATGCTGATAGGACAGCTGTCACAACACAATCTAAGAAAATTGTTTCAAATGAAGTTAAACATAACTAAGTGCTACTACAGCCATCTTACAGAGAAAAACCAAAGGAACTTTTTGGCCAACCCAATCATTTCTTTTTTACAAAATCATACACTAACAACAGCTTTCAAAGACAGGCAGAAAGGACTCTCAGACACAAAGATGCACAATCACCCAAAAATTATAAGACTATTGTATAAGAAAGGCATCAAAGTCAACAAATGGAACAACCAAAACAGCATATAGATTTTTTTGGAAACTTGAGATTGATGTACATAAACAAAATGATTTTTAAAATCTAAGACCAAAATAAATTGCAGAAATCCTCCAATATAAATTTATACTTTACATTTAATACAGAGAGAAGAAAATCAAACCTAATATAATTTCATTTTTTCAAATCTATACTATAGGCATTTCCTTAGCCCTAAAACCTATGTGAGGGAAGAACCTTAGTCAAGTCATTCAACTAAACTGGGTATGGAAAGTATAAGAAAACTTTCAGCCTTGGCTGGTGTGGTTCAGTGGATTGAGCTTTAGCTTGTGAACCAAAGGGTCGCTGGTTGATTCTGAGTCAGGGCACATGCCTGGGTTGTGAGCCAGGTCCCTGGTCGTTGGGAGTGGGGGTACAAGAGGCAACCACAGATTGGTATTTCTCTCTCTCTTTCTTTCTCCTTCCCTTCCCCTCTCTCTAAAAATAAATAATTTTTTAAAAGAAAACTTTCTTAGGACATACAACACATTTTACTAATTTTGTACTGTGTATCAAACATGCTGTTGGGCGATGGGAAACAGACGCAGCTCACATCCTTGAAGCCTAATACAGATATTGTCAATATTAATGTGCGAAAAAAGAGCTACGACAATGAAGGTCTCTGCTTTCTTAGACTAATTCTGGGAGTGATCTCTCCACATTTTGTGAAGACTGAATTTTTGGCATGCCCTTTCTGGATGTGTCTTGCATCCATGGCTAAGCTGTAAAAAGCCTTATTATTTTGAATCACAATGGAGTTGAATATAAGACCCTACTCATCAATGCCAAAACAGTGAATCCTTTGAATGAGAAAAACTTCTATATTTGAGAGAAAATATAGACATCTCTTATGCTAACCAATTGTCTTATTGGTGACTATGGAAAGACCAAATTAAACAGAGTGAAATGGTAAGCCTTAAGGAGTCCCTTAAAAAGATGAAAGAATATAAATTAGACTTAAATCAAGAATTAAACTATACATCTAATGTAAACCACCATCTTAAAACTTGGCTCCATTTCTTCTGCAAATTCCCTCAGCTCTAAAAAATCCCCACCTTCCTCAGATAATCCCTTATACACCAGCAGCCTATTTTAGTTTGTTTCATTTTTTCTCCAAGATTTACACAGAGCACCCCAGCCTGAACTCTAGACTTGGGGCATATGTGTTATTCATGTGAATGGTCACACACAGGAAACACATTTAGCAGAAGCTTGAGATACACAATAAGGCTCACCTTGTTGTCCCTCCAACACCTCCCACTCTCCAAGGTTCTGCTATCAGGCTCTGATAGCTTCAGGCCTTCCTATGCAATGTCTCTCTCTCTCTCTTTCTTCCTTTCTCTCTCCAAAAGGAACCATCAGTTTATGCAAGTCACTTGGCACTAACCTGAGTCATGTTTCCAGAGGACTGATTCCTATGTTACAACTTGGAAAAATGAGAGGACTGTAGAAGAAAGTGGGGAATGAGTCACCGGCATCATTGAACAAACCTACAATTCCGTCAATGACATAAATAACAGATCCGCCATATAATCCTCCTATGCTCAGATATATTTGGCATTAGCTGGGATACATTTGCATTTAAGATAGTTGACATGAAGGATGCAGGAATGTAATTATGCAGCTCTATCACTGAAGATGGGAACACTGAATAAGAATTCCAAAACTTTTGGGCACTATAACATACATTCATTATTTCTTTCATTTTGTATCTTTTTCTGCTCTTCCCATACACTGCCCATTCAAATAAAAACAAATGATTATATATATCTTATTGCATATATATATGCAAATATATTCTATATATAGATAGATGATAGATAGATGATAGATAGATGATAGATAGATAGATAGATAGATAGATAGATAGATAGATAGAATAAGAACTTAATTTAGTTTTCTGTAGTGGCTGGTGTGGCTCAGTGGATTGAGTGCTGGCCTGTGAATCAGAGGGTTGCTAGTCGGATTCCCAGTCAGGGCACAGGCCTGGGTTTTGGGCCAGGTCCTCAGTAGGGGGCACTCGAGAGGCAACCACACACTGATGTTTCTCTCCCTTCCTGTCTCTAAAAATAAATAAATCAAATCTTAAAAAAAAGAAATTAGTTTGGTTTTCAGATTAGCACAAGCATTATTTGATATATTTAATAAAACCATAAGATATGCCTAAAAGGCACTTACAGAAGGCCACCTATGGTTCTGATTATGCTAACCTTGCAGAAATTGACTGAACGTTCTTCTCTTGTAAGGGTCTGGGAATCTATAAAAGGATTGTAAATGGTCATAAGTATTGTAAGTTCAAAAACATTTTTAGTCAAGGGCTGTTCCGGGAATTGGAGGCTATAAAATTAGTACTCTCAGTTTTTTTTCTATAATTATACTAAATTAAGGTATAGGGATGAGAAGAGTAGACTGAAATGTAAATTATTTTGAGGAATATTTAGTAATATTGAAATGTGCAGTTTAATATTTAGAATGCAAACATGTAATATATATGCATTATACACATGCACACCCTAACACAATTTCTATGCTTATATATTAAAATGGTTGAAGTTGTTATTTCTTTGTAGTGGGACTATGGCATATATTTTCTTTTACTTGTTTATAGTTTTAAAAATTTTCCACAGTGAGCATGATTTTAAAATTATGGTCAGAATATGTTTATTGCAACTATTCTTACTAGCATACCGCATTCCTCTGAGAGCTACTTTTCCACCTGAGTGTGCTTATTAAATAAAATTGGGAACAGAAAGACATTTCTGCGCAAATTAAATTCATTCACAATATTACTTTCCATCTCTCCTTCTCACTGCTGAGGACCACAAGACTGCTTGCTTTCTTACATGTGGATATATCTACAGGGGGTTTCAAATGTATGCACATTTTTTAACCTACGAAATAGGAAATTCTGAAGTCTTTTCACTTTGAATGCCACTTGCGGTTTCATTTTGGTGCCCACTTTGAAAAAACGAGCTATTTAAAGTCTTTTTTTACATGCATGGTATCCTTTCTTTCTCTCAGTTGCAGTTGTCCTCTATTACTAGCGATTGTGGTACTATTTTGCTTCAGTACTGACTATTATGCAAGCGCTGTACTGGATAACAATCTAAGTCTCCCAACACCTTTGTAAATTTAAGCACTTTGTCTCCAATTTATGGATCAGTAATTGAGACCTGAAAAGGTTAAGTGAGTCAGCAAAGGTTAAGAGTTATACAAAATTAAGGCAATATGGTGTCTTTTTGTATGAATTGCTCAAATTTGAATTGGTTTTTATATTTATATTTTAATGTTTTCTTTCTTTTTTCCCCTTTTGTAGTGTGCATATGGATTAATGCCACGTAGGAAAGTCACTTTAAACACGTGTACCCGTCATTAAATTTTCTCAGACAAACTAAGATCCCCAAGTTTATTATGATACTTTGGTCCATAAAGAAGGAATAACATGCCCTGGCTGGCATAGCTCAGTGGATTGAGTGCGGGCTGCGAACCAAAGTGTCGCGGGTTCGATTCCCAGCCAGGGCACATGCCTGGGTTGCAGGCCACAGCCCCCAGCAACCGCACATTGATGTTTCTCTCTCTCTCTCTTTCTCCCTCCATTCCCTCTCTAAAAATAAATAAATAAAATCTTAAAAAAAGAAGGAGTAACAGCTCTTTACTTCACAAGAGTTGTTGTAAGCCAAAGAAAGATGATTGTTATGATTATATTATGGTTGTATTGATTCATTTGGAATGTGTCTAAAGAAAATGTATTATATATTATTCATACTTTCTGGTACTGGAGATATATCTTGAAGTGAATTTGCAATATGTGAAAGAGGAGGGAGAGGGGAGAAGGAAACAGGTATCTCTAATTACAGAGTTGAGTGATGTATATACAGTATACTTCCAAAGATCACAGGAAGGCGACTTGCCAAGATGTGGTGAAAGAAAATTGGAAGGGCTTTATTTTAAACGTTACAAGATCTTTACTTGCTACTGCAAGAAATGGGAAAAGAGTGAACTGTTTTAAACACGACTTGGTTTTATCGGATCAAATTTTCACTTTGGGGAGAATGCATTGTCTGTGCCTCATGCAGAAAATGGATTAGAGGAGGATAGATAAGAGGCTGAGAAAGCAACTTGGAGAATATTGTTAAATAATTCAAGTGAAAAATGATGGTGGGCCTAGAAAAGGGTAAATGACAGTGAGGACTGCGAGTGTTCCAGTAGGCAGCTAGTTAGATATGCACAAAAGAGAAGGGAGCAGGACATCTGATTAAGCTGGATTAACCAGGAAGGGACAGCTTTGCAGACACTCCAAGGAACAGTGGCATCCTTCACCAAAGAGATGCCAATTCCCGTGCAGACAGAAATGACTGGCTTTTCAGTCTGCACAGGAAACCACCTACCAGTTCCGTCAGATGAACAGGGTGAGGGGTCAACAGTGAGGGCCAAATCTCTGTGCTGAGGCATGCGCAGTAGAAGCCATAAATGGTTAGTCTCAAGGGGAGCAGGGGAGCCTGAAAAAAATCTGGGTAAAGGACCTCAATAGGATAAGGGCATGAAACTCTGGGAGATCCAGGAAAGGGATTGGATAGTTGGAAGGAAAGCTCAGCTTTCCAAACCCAAGGAAATACAAGGGAACTTAACAAAGCCGGCACTGGCCTGGCTAACGGTGCGGGCAGCTCTGGGTCCTGGAACTTCTACTGGGCTCAGTGGGGACAAGCGTGAGCCTGTGGCCTCAGAGGCTGGACTTCTTTTGCAGCTGAGCCACCTGGTCGTGAATGAGACATCGGTCATAGTGTACCTGGGGGCAGTCCTTGTTTTTTTTTGCCACCATACCTCACACCCTCCTATGCATGTATCCTTGAAGTACACTTCCTGTGATACCTTGGAAGGATGTTATTTCCCCCCAGGCAACAAGACAAGTGGCTACATTGAAGTGTTGGAAGGTATTGATTTCTGCTTATGTTTAGCAAAAAGTGAGGGAGAGAGCAATACTAAGAACAAAATCTAATTTTCTGGCTCAGATAATTGTATTGTTGTGGGAATAATTAATTGAGATAGGGCAGACTGTGATATTTTCATAATACCTTAAATTTGTTACATTTGTTCTTTTCTTGTTTAAAACTCGAGCCGTTTTCTAAATTGTGACCACATTTATCTCCACTGCATTGCGAAGTTAGTGAGAGAGGTAAGGTGGTGTTATCCTGTTTCATAGGGCTTCTCAGGTCCCATGTAATTATAATAGGTTCAGTTGGTCTTTCCTGGAGGAAAACATCTGTGCTACAATAAGAAGAAAAAGGTAAAAAGAAGAGAAAGGATATTCAAGACACTACTAGTGTCAAAGGATATGCCAAACCCCAGGATGGGAAATGAGAGAGAAAGACGAAAAGAAACTGATATTTTTGACCAAGGAATTTTAAGCTGCAATACTACATATTATATGGAAGAAAGGAAAGAGGGGGTTGTGGGAGACTATTGTCTTAGTTTTCTATTGCTGAGGTACAAATTAAGGCAAATTTAGTGGCTTATTTGTTCAGTTATGCAGGTCAGAAGTCCTGGTAGGTTCACTGCTTCTCTGTCATAGGGTCCCACAATGCCAAAGCCAAACCATTTGGCAACCTGTGCTGTTATATATTTGGACTCTCTGTGAAAGAAATGGCTTCTAATTTTATTCAGGTTTGTGCCACTTACAGGATCAGCATTCCTTGTTTACCTGCTGGGTGGTGGCTGGGGTTTGGTCCCCCTTCTAGAGGTCTCCCACATTCCTTGGATCATACCCCTTTCCTTCTTGAAATGATCAATAAACCATCACCTAATATTTCTGCTTCGAATCCCCTTGACTTCGCCTTAGACAGAATTTCTCTCCCACTCCTTCCTCAGCTTCTCAAGTCTCATGTGAACAGACATAAATATATCGGCAAAGTTCCCTTTGTCCCGGTGACAGTCACAGGTGTCACATCTTACTCAATTCACAGTCCCTGAGATTAGGGCATGAAATACTTTTAATGGCCATGATTGTGTCACAAAGGGAAGAGACGTCAGATGTTATGTTTCCAGCCTATATAGGGAACTGGAACTCATCCTATGTATTTTGGATTTTTTCCCTGAACTTGGGCTAATAAAGGCCATATATTCCAATCACTGGTCTAGGTAATTTTTATAATGTCCTTGAATAATTTTTAAAGATTTTATTTATTTATTTTTTAGAGAGAGAGAAGGCAGGTAGAAAGAGAGGGAGAGAAACATCAGTGTGTGGTTGCCTCTCCTGCACCCCCTACTGGGGGCCTGGCCCATAACCTAGGCATGTGTCCTGACTGGGAATCGAACCAGTGACCTATTGGTTCGCAGGCCCTCCTTGACTAATTATTTTAATACTCTTCTTTACCTCATTCTCATAACATTCGAGACAGATACTATTACTAGTATTTCATATTATAATTGTTTCTCAATGGCCTAAGATCAAATGTAGTATTCGTATTACAGATGGGAAGACTGAGGAATAAAGATTTAAGCCCAAATATCCCAAAGTAATAAGTGGCAGAGTGGGGATTTCAGTGTACACCATTTACCACTGTCATAGACTTTCTTCCCGAAAGACGATGAAAGCTTTTGAAAGGTTATGAACAGAAAAAATAAAACATAATAAGATTTGTATTTAAAGGGATGACTCTGACTTCCCTGTTGGTAATGCATTTGTTCAAAATAAGACTTATAATAAGGAAATCAGCTAAGAGTTTTTTACAGAAATGTTGGCAAGACCTGATGATAGACTGTAGAGAGGTAAGCAAACCCGTATGAGGGATGTTGGCGAAGCAAAATCACAAAGGCTTTATGTTTGAATGGATGGGAGTAGAGAGGATTAAAAATGATCAAAGATGTTTTCCATTTTCACATTTTGGAAACTGGATGGATGCAGCCTTTCATTGACATAACGAGGATAAGGAGCAGCTTGGGTGGAGGCTGAGAAAAAGGGGGGAGACGACAGTGAATCTGACGGATAACAAACCAAATTTGAAAATAGTCTAAGGATGCTCATTCTCTCTTAGCAGAGAGACCTGTGCTGGGCACATAAATTAAGTGAGGAAGTGAGGGGAATAAACTTACATTGAAAAATCATCTCTCAGGCAATTGGGGGTAGTATGGAGGTGCCTGTTTATGGCACACTAAAACGTAGAACATTTTTATAAATCAGTATGTGGAGACTCTTTTTGTTATCCCTTACCATTAAAATTGTTTTGTTGGTTCCTTTCATATAAACTCTGCCACAGGAGCATGTCACAGTTGCTTAGCAGATCATTCTCTTTTATTTTATAAATGTGGAGAGGATGAGGCAAAAGATACTGACTTCCAGGTTAAAGATGGTTGGTTGTTTGGACCAGGGTTGTCAAAGGGTACTGCTAGTAAACATAAAATGAATAAATATAAAACCTAGATATAAACTTGAACTTTTGTTTTTCATCTCCCATTTAAATTTGGGCTATATCATGCTGTGCATTTTTATACAATGATGTGTAGTTGAAGTACTGTTCTCTGATTATTTAAGTAAATATCATATATATGTACACATACACAGATATTTGTTAATGATTACGTGCACACACCCATATGTGCTTTGGGTAATAGAGCTACAGATATTCTCCTGGGCTGGGAACCTGGAAAACACTTGTTTTATACACTCACCCATGGGCAATGGAACATTTGAGGGAGTTCACATTTCCAGTAGAGATGTTTCAGAACAGGGGTGAAGAAAAAAAATAAAATTTAGATGCATTGGAGAAGGTAAGAGAAACATGCCCTGGCTGGTGTGGCTCAGTGGACTGATTGTGTTCCTGCCTGCAAACCAAAGTGTCACAGGTTCGATTCCCAGTCAAGGCACATGCCTGGGTTGCAGGCCAGGTCCCCAGTGGGGTATGCACAGGAGGCAACCACACATTGATGTTTTTCTCCCTCTCTTTCTCCCTCCCTTCCCCTCCCTTGAGAAATAAATAAATAAAATCTTTTTAAAAAAGAGAAACAGTTAGACTTTTCCAGCATCACCCCCCCTCCAAGATGTCACAACTCAGCAGCAAGAGATGCTGTCTTAACCTATGAACTTCCCTTGTGGGAGAACATGAGGGCAGGTGAGGAGCTGCCAAGTTCTGCCCCTCTGTAGGACATACAGTTTCTCTCATGATTAATGCAGAGCACTGGTTCATGAGCTGCATGACTGACTGGACCAGGGGCAGGAGGAAATCAGGACTGCAGCAGATAGGACTCCTGGTGAGTATTAAAAAGCTGCAGATCCTACCAACTGCATTGTGGACTCTATCAAGATGCCTACCCATGAGCTTTCAGGGGACACCTTGCTTACAGACCCTGCCTGGGGGTGCAGCAACACCCTTTGATATATGTACCTGTCCCCCACCCAACCCTGTGGCTGACTTCCTCTGTGAACTCCTTGTCCAGGGATAGACCACACCTTGAGCTTTAACTCTCCTCTTTGGAAATCAAAAGGGAGGCTGTCAGCACAAAACCTGGTGCAGTGGGGGATCCAGAGAAGGCACCCAAGCTTAAGAATTCCACCGCGAGAGGGAGCAAGAACCACAGAGCAAGTGTATCCATAAAAGGTCTGGGAAGGCTTAAGAATTCCTCCTGGCTGACTGAAGATATCTCCCTGTTGAAGTCCTTGGGAAAGACTTCAGGGGGTAAATGCTACTTCAAATGTGAAGACAGCAATGCTCGACTTCAAAGAACTTGAAAACTCAAGGAAACATGACACAACCAAAGGACCAGGACTCTGCCAGCAAGTGACTACAAAGACCTGGATGATCTGTGATTTACCTGTTAAATAATTCAAAAGAGCTGTTTTAAAGCTCAATTAGCTCCAAGAGAACACAGAAAAATAATTCAATACAATCAGAAAAACAACAAACAAACAACATGATAGCTCTCACAAACAGTTAGAAATAATGCAAAACAACCTAACCAAAATTCTAGAGTTGAAGAATACAATGAATGAAATTTAAAAATGTAATACAGGCCCTGGCTGGCATACCTCAGTGGATTGAGTGCGGGCTGCGAACCAAAGTGTCGCAGGTTCAATTCCCAGTCAGGGTACATGCCTGGGTTGCAGGCCATGGCCCCCGACAACCGCACATGGATGTTTCTCTCTCTCTCTCTTTCTCCTTCCCTTCCCTCTCTAAAAAATAAATCAATAAAATCTTTTAAAAAACCTTAAAAAATAAAAAAAAATGTAATACAAAGCATCAGGAAGAGACTGAATTAGCAAAAAAAATAAAAGTCTGAGAATTAGAAGATGATCCCTTTGAAATTATCCAGTCAGAGGAACACAAAGAAAAAGAATGAAAATGAGTGAAGAAAGGCTATGTGATACCATCAAAAGAAACAATCTGCAAATTATTGGAATCCCAGTAGAAGAAACAGAGAAAGAGGCATAAAGCTTATTTATAGAATAACCAAAGTAAAGAATAAGTGAAACTACAGATAAAGGATGTCTGCTGGAGAACTGAAACTCAAATATTTTCATTTTATTTTTATTCAAATATTTTAGTTATTAAATTAGGAACATTTTATTTGTTTCAGAAATAGTAGTATAAAAGGAGTAGTATAATATAAAATTATTGGTTGTGTAGTAGAGTACATGACCATCAGTTGTCATTTCTCAAAAAAAAGGGAAAAGATTTTTTAAAATTTTAATATGTGTATTGATTTGAGAGAGAGAGAGAGAGAGAGAGAGAGAGAGAGACAATGCAATGTGAGAGAGAAACATGGACTGGTTGCCTCCCATACGAATACCAACCTGGGGGCAAACCCACAACCTCGGTTTGTGCCATGACTGGGGATCAAACTCATGAGCTTTCAGACCTTTCAGTTTGTGGAATCAAGATCCAACCAACCAACTCCCCTGGCCAGGACAAGGAGAAATATTTTTATAAGAAAACATCTCACAGTGAGTGGGTAGACAGAATATAAATCATAGGAAAGGGGAAAGGATGGAGAGAAAGAAAGAAAAAAGTCTGTAAAGTTTGGCAGCCATGTTTGCTTCCAGCATGCTTCAGGCACATTTATGACACACGTGAGGCCACACTGGCCTAGGACATAGAATTGCTATGTTCTTCTGGTCTAATAGAATGACTTAGAATTTTGCAAAAATTGTGTGGCTTTTGATCTTTTCCCCTAATGTGCTTCTCAGAAATTAAAAGGAAGGGTAAGAGGGCGGGACCTGAATTTATAAATAAATGAATGAGCTGCACATTCTGATGCATCTGTTTCTGACCAGATTTTAAACTACTCATAATCAAGTTGGTCTTATGAAACATATCCATTGAAGTCCTGTAGTGAGTTCAAAGCAGTTGGATCTTCAGATGTAAATGCAGCATGAGCATACCAATGAAATAATGGAGAATCAGTCATAATGATTCTACCTGTCTGGTCCTACGCACAGAAACGCATTTCAGTTTCAGAATAACAGAAAGTGTTATCCAGTGACTACATTAAAGTATTTGTCAAATGAGAACTACTTCAGATTCACAGTTATAAGAAATATCAATTTCAAGATGTTATATTTACCTTGAAACTCTAACATGTCATTGTTTCAATTATTTGTTAATTATATTCACTCTACAGAAAAATACATAGATGTGTGTGCTTACACACACAATTCACTGCAGTCGTCATTAATGATTATAATCTGTCTGTGTTAAGCCTGTCTGTGAATGCATATTAAACTGTATTAGTTTACGTTAAGTACAAGATGCTGTGCTAAGTTCTTGGGTCATGAGAAGAACTTTAAGACATCAGTTTGATCTCACATGACTTGTAATTGCAACCCTATGAAGAAGAGAACACATGTAGGAAAATGAAATACTAAATAATGTGAAATAAAGGATCTGTTAAGTTGTAGCAGTTGAGTGACACCACAAAGTCTAAAATCCCCCTCAGGCCCTGGGTAGAGTGGCTCAGTGGATTGAGTGCCGGCCTACAAACCAAAGGGTTGCCAGTTTGATTCCCAATCAGGGCATATGCCTGAGTTGTGGGCCAGGTCCCCAGTAGGGGGCGCACAAGAGGGAACCATGCATGGATGTTTCTCTCCCTCTCTCCCTCCCTTCCCCTCTCTAAAAATCAAATAAATAAATAAAATCTTTAAAAAAATAGAATCCCCCTCAGAATTGAGCCTGCAGGCTTCAATTTTCTACCAGAAAAAATAATCTTTAAAGGAAGCACCGATCCCAAAAGAACATTGTACTGCTACACATCTATCAGATGGCCAAAATCTGGAGTGCCAACAGCAAACGCTGTCAAGGCTGTGGAGCAACAAGAACTCTCAAACACTTATGGCAACAGTGCAAAATGGTATGGCCACTTCAGAAGACAATTTGGTAGTTTTCTATAAAATTAAACATACAATTACCATGTGGACCAGCAATCATGCTTCTTTGTATTTACCCAAATGAATTGATAACTTATTTCCACCCAAAAACCTACACACAGGTGTGTATGGCAGCTTTGTTCATCATTGCCATGACGTGGAACAACCACAACATTCATAGTAAGTAAACAAATAAACTACTTTATGAGGGGGGACTCTCCAATAAAATGAAATTTATTTATAAAAATTGTGTATTTAACCTTACATATTTAAACTTAGTCATCTTTAAAGTCCTCTCCATTCGATGCAATCCACCTACCAAGACTTTTTTTCTATTGCTCAAAACAGTTTCTGAACTCATGGATTTTAATGTCTTTTAGTGCTTCTGCCTTTTTTGTTCCACCTCATCCACATTGGCAAAACATTTGTTTCCCTTTGAGGACTTTTCTTATCTGAACAAAAAAAAAATTACTCAGGGTGAGATTGGGTGAATAGGGAGGGTGGGGCATGGGGATCTTGCCATTTTTGGTGAAAAACTGCTGAACACTCTCATAAATCACCCACCACAAAATAGGCAAATCCATTGAAAGAGTCTTCAAAGAAATTCATTGAAGCCAAATTCAGCCTCTCACAACAACACCAGCTGGCACACTGATACAGATGGGTTCCCGGAACCCTCGCCTAGCAGGGGAACCTATACTGTAAGAAGCCTGCCCTTCAGAAGATAATTCTGGATTTGTATATGTGCCCCCGTATTTCATAGAATAACTGATTATTTGGTAATTTAAAAATAATATTTGCACATCTGTTATTTCAGTTAAATTCAACTAATGCTTCCTATAGGAAATTGTAAGCAATTGTAGGGGATATATGTATATACACACATAATCTCAAAATCTACTAAGGGACATAAGACAGAAAAAAGTGCAGAATGAAGTAGAAGACTATTGCTCTCTTTTTCTTTCTACCATATATGTATTTCAACTGTGTACCAAACTGTGTCAATCAGCTTTCTTGCATAAGCCAACTCTGGCTTTCATAAGTCAAAGGGGAATTCACTGAAAGTACAAATATATTGGATGACTCAGAATCGATGGAAATCCAAGACACCCAAGCTCAAGAAAATGGAAGAAATCAGGAGAGCTTTAAGAAGCAGTGAATCCAGCAATAGCCACACTACAAGGAATGGTTTCGCAGGGAGCCCTTGCTGCCGCCACCACCAGATCGCTTTAATGAGTTCTGTATTCCACTCCCTCTCAGGATCTAAACCCATTAATGCAAATACCCAGTTGGCCTAACCTAAGACAAGTCCCTATGCACTGTCTTCCAAGGGATGAGAAGAGAGATCTATAGCAGCTCTTTAGAAATTCAGACATTAGATTTGTACAAATTTGGTCCCCGCCCTCCAGGAGTTACCAATCTACTGTGAGAAAGGGTTGTGCAAATATGCAGCTGCACTACAAGGAGATGGGAGGAGCAGTAAATGGGGTGGGAGGCAAAGACTGAGGAATCTTGCAGAGCTGAATTGTCTTGAGGACTTACAGCTCAGCAAGTTGAGAAGAGTGGAACCTACTTTCAAAACGCCAAGAACAGCTGTGTAAGGCTTCCAAGTGTCAAAAGAGCATCGCATGGAACTCAGGTTGGGGGCACAGGTTTGTGAGATAGACTAGGTGTGTGTGTAAAGAAATAGGCAGCTGGGGGAGACATGGAAAAAGTTTAACTAGCAGAATGTGGAAGGAGAAGATTTTGTGTTGATTTCAGCTTGGAAGGTCCTTAAATACCATTCTAAGAAATTTGGAATTTATTACATAGGCAATAAAAGGCCCTTAGGACTTTCAATTAGGAAATATATACTATATATCTATATGTATATGTATTATACTATATATCCTCTACTTAAATATATATTTAGTATAGAAATATGTGAATGCTATAATCATAATTACTGATATAGAATAATAAATATTCGATATAATACATGTGTTAAAATGTATTTAATATATGGATTAAATATATAAATCTGTGCCTACTAGATTTATATATATATATGTTTAAAATATTAGTTTGTCATTAGACATGACCCCTCTAAAGGACTAAAGGAACTCCTCCCGCCTCTAACTGGACCATTTCTTTTTCAATTACTCTTCCTGTGAAAGGAGATCATAATCTTGACTGTGCCTTAAAAGACTTTTATGAGGATTTAAAAATAGCTTTTAACTCTCTAACCAGTGCCGCAGTGTGGCTATAAAAATCATATTGACAAAATTTGATTGATTTCTCAGTTTCCCCATCTGTGACATAAGGACTTTAATATTCAATAGCTGGCTGACTCATGTGGCTTAAAGTGAATACTAATTTGTTACTGCTAGTTAAATGCTAGGATATAGATATCGTCACTAACATCTATATAATAGTAGTCATTTAATTCTGTAATTACTTCATTGCTAGTCTCACAGGTGAGCTGCAAATCCCAATGCAGCCATTTCTTTATTCATATCGGTGACATCTGAATTCGGAAGAGGTTTGATCACTTCTAACAGATTATTTCTCTTTGTCCCTTGCCTTCTTGTCTTTTGGCTTTAAGTGTAATTTGGTTAATCTATCTGCTGCTTGTAGTCCATATATAAATGCTTCTTTTTCAATGTATAATAAAAAGAAATACATAGAAATGAAACTTTCACATCTCACACTGTGTCATGAGTGATACTCTAACCTTATGAGTATCCATGCTATGGTCTTTCCTATAAACCAACCTCCAGAATTTGTCACGAACTAGAGGCGCTGGGCCACCTACACAGCCACCAGCCCTACAGGCAACACTGGCACCAAAGAATGACATTGAGTCAATCCAGGTGACTATGTTATTCACTCAGCTTCTATTAATGCAGGTTCAATCCAGATCTATAACGATCCAGTAACAATTATAATCACTCAGAAACAATCAGCAATAACATCTCACAAGAAAATTGGGGGGTAATAACCCTGAGTCTCAAGAGTCCAGATGGGAGTCCATGTGCAGGGGGCCGCTGGTCAACGTCTTGCAAAGCAGAGTCTGTGCGGCTTCAGTCAGCCAGAGGAGGCTCCATTAGAGCGGCGGGACGGCTCTCAGCCATCTCAGCTTTCTGTTGGAAGGCCTTTGCTTTCATATTCCTGTACGATGCAATGTGGCATCAGCTTCTGATGAACACACGTTGGTTTTGCCGCTCCACTGCTTAGGCTCTGAGACAATGTACCACCATGTCGTACTGCGCATGCTCGAGGGGGTTGCATCATCTTTTGAGTCGTTGCTGTACTGCGCATGCTCTAAACCTGGCTTTATTCGTTGACATGATTGACGCAGCTTTACTTCAGTCCTACTCTCCACAGGTGTAAAGGCCTGTACATTTAGGTTAAGTTTTCTGTACACACCTGCATTGACCATCTTCATTTTGTCCCTGTCATAACTGACTGCATTTTGGTTTGGATCTACAGAAGAAATCACAAAGAAAATTGGAATGAATGAAAATGAACACAATACGTAATAACAGTTGTTGTGAAGGTTAATTTTGTTTGTCAAATTGAAGGGTGTTTTCAAATGAGATTGACATTTAAATCAGTGAACTTTGAATGAAATTACCCTGTGTAATGTGGCCGAACCTCATACTTCATTTGAAGTTCTGAGAAGAATAAAAAGTCTTGCCTCCCTAAGCAAGAGAAAATTCTTCAGCAGACTGCCTTTGGACTTGACCTGTACCATCAGGTTTTCTGTGTCTCCAGCTTGCCAGCCTTCAGGCTGCAACTATACCATCATCCCTCCTTGGTCTCCAACTTGTACTGCGATTTTGGACTTGCCGGCTTCTATAATTGCATAAGCTCATTCCTCATGACAAATAGCATATATACACAAATCCTGTTGGTCCTTGGTCCTCTTTCTCTGAAGAATGTTAATACACTTGTGCAATGCAGAGAAAGCAGTCATCAGAGGAAAACTTATAGGTGTAAATGCCAGTATTAAGACAGAAATGTTCTGCACTTGCATTATTCAATCTGAAGACTAGTTTCATCTTGATGTATGATGTACTCGCTTCTATTTTTTCAAAATTTCCTCTCTGCTGTCTCCTGTGGCTCCTAGTGATCAACCGTTGGTCTTTGTATAGTGGTCATTTATGGCTCTTTCCTTTGATATTTTTTGTCTTTATGCACATATTTCAAAAAACATTCTCCAAGTTCATTTTCATCTCTTCTACTAAAATTTTATCTTGGAAATTCTATACTTAAGAACTTTCCCTGATTTATGGTATTTTTAACAACATTGTATTATTGTCTCATGGATGTAATCATTTATCAAAATGCTTTGAGTGTATGTTTTTTTCCCCTTAAATTTTTAAAATTTTGTTTTCTCTGGGGATAGCTATTGGTCATATTGATTGTTATATTTCATGCTGAGATTTTTGTTTCCTTTGCCTACTTGTCTGTAATTGTCTGTTCATATTTAGAAAAGATGAGTACTAAATGCTATGGTTTCCCTCTATTCTTTTCTATGTAGGCCTGAGCTCTCACATGAGTAAGGACATCCACATGGTGATTTAGGTAATGAATACAGTGTATAAATAGCTTTTCATTAACCACCAGGAGGTGAGGAGCTAGATACCAATCTGTGACCTCACCAATTCTCACATCCCCCATGCCAGCCAGAATGAGAAATATTTTAGATTTTTTTAAAAGACTTTATTTATTTATTTTTAGAGAGGGGAAGGGAGAAAGAAAGAGAGGGAGAGAAACATCAGTGTGTGGTTGCCTCTTATGTGCCCCCTGCTGGGGACATGGCCTACAACCCAGGCATTTGCGCTGACTGGGAATCGAACCAGTGACCCTTTGGTTTGCAGGCTGGCACTCAATCCACTGAGCTATATCAGGCAGGGCTTAGTCTGGGTTTTTAACATCCATAATTGTAGCCTTTGCTTTCCCTAGATAATTCAATTTGTTGAGTGAAGCATGTTGGCCTTTTTTGCCTGGGAATAACTGATTTAAGAGTTCTCTGTATACTTAGAGCATGCAGGTATTGACTACCGCAACTCTTCCGTATGTAGAGTGTCAAATGGTTTCCCAGGTTTCAACACCATTTTTCCTTCCTGACCTCTGTCATATCTGCCTCAGATCGTGGAGCCTCTCTGGAATTCTGTTTTCAAAATTTGTTGATATATCTTATCTGTTGTATAATAGAGGTTCCATTTTCTATTATATTTCTAATTCTAGAGAAAAAGACATGAACACAAATATGCTTATTGAATCAGAAGCCCTTTAGTCATTTCTAGAAAATTGATAAATAAATGGTTAATGGGCAGTACTGCTAAGGTTTTTTTACTTCACAAGTTGGAATTGTTTTATAGGGCTTATTTTCATTTATTTTCTTTAGTGTCCACCAACTTGTCACACTGTTCCTGAAAAAATGTTATGCATAAATTATGTTTATTTTAAATATACATTATATATTTATATATTATAATAATCTTAAGCTTTTATGTTCCCAAAAGAAGACATTACAGAGGCCATTTGTATTACACATTCCTGAGTCTCGAAAAGGCTGTGTTACTTTTCTTGAGATGAGTTTACTGATCTATATGGAAACACAAAAGATGAAACAGTTATAATGATGTGGTGAAACAATTGTGTGAGAAAGGAAATTTACTTGTTAAAAGAATAAATGTTATTGATGTCTGGTAATGATCTTATTAGATAAACTGTGGAAGAAAGTGAGTGTCTAAAAAATGTTTTTAAAATTGTCTTCTTACCAAAAGGAGAAGGGGAACCAATTTGCTGGACATATTTAAATCTTATTTCTGTTTATTGTAAACCATGGTTGCAAAGATGGTTAAAAATAAGAAACATTTTATGAAGGGAGAACTGAGAAAATAAATGGAGTTTTTAATTCCTTTAAAATATTTTATAGGCACTTTGTGCTTAAATTTTTAAAGTGACATGAATTTACAGGGCCATAAATGTTTAGCTTTAAAGGCATAGGGATAGGACCCTGAATTACAAAATCATGGATCTTGGATGTGAGGACAGCAGGTGTCTTCAAGAGTTTACTCTCCGCTGCTCTTCTGTTTGTGAACACGAATGTGGAGATGCCTAGAAAATTAGGCTGTATCCATCTCAAAAATATTCTTATAATTCTTGATTACCTGGTTATATTCATATGCAATATGTATGGCTGCAGTGGGTAATTTCCTTTGTTTGGGCTCATTATTTTAAGATATGAAATAAAAATATTTAAACTTCATTGAGGGCTCTAAACTTGATATGCATAGATCTGGAGATGGTACATGAATCTCCATGTTTTATGTATGATCACTTGCATATTTTTCTGTGGAAAGAGTAATATTTTTCCACATATCTAAAGAATATCTGTTACCTTAAAATGGTTGAGAATCATGATCTAGGTACCTTTTCAGGTTTCTTCCTGCTCCATCCTTTTGTTTTTCTATACATAACATATCAAGATGAAAAAAAACTAACTGAATATTCATATGAAAACAGACATGTTGCATTTTGATTAGGGTTTAGTCCTGGACCAACATGATTAAGTAATAATAAAGGGTTACTGTCTCCCTTGGAAAACTCATTCATAAGTAAAGCATCCATTACTGAGTAATGCAAACAACTTCCAATTTTGTATCAAAGAATCTAATTTCTTTTTCTGAGCTTCACTCTCATATGATATCTCAAGAGCAGCTAAAAGTCAGCTTATCTAGAACTTAAATCATGATGTTTTTCTCATCACTCTCCTTACTCCATACTTTTAAAAAACTGTTATTTATGTTTTAGTGAGAGGTGCCCCTTTGATTATCTTGAATAAGCCTTAAATTTCAATATCGATGTTGATACTTTCCTCTTCATAACTCATCATAATTTTGAAAGACAAATCTCCATGAGTCTTTTATTTTTTTCTGCATGACTAATGCACAGTTTCACAAATTGTCTTGGCTCTGGACTACTTTTTTTTCTTTCAAGTATGTTTGTATAGCTGTTTATCTTGGATGATAAAGATAACTCTCCTCCAGAGTGAAAAGCAAGTGTACTTACTGTCCAGTATAATAAATATAATGCTCCAATATAGGACAGAGTTTGTCGGGCTTACTTCACATTACAAAGATTTGGGTTTATTACACTCAGAGTTCCTTTGTTGTCACACAAGCGGCTGTGGAATTGGATGTCGGGAGAATGGTACAAATGTTGACATTGTGGTTATTGCTACTGCCATAATAATAAAGCCCTTTGTCCCTAACTCAAGAGTCCCCTGTGTTCTGCCAGCATCCATGAAACTGTGGCATCTTGCAAAAACCATAAATCTCAGGCTCTTTACAATGCTTGATACATATCACCTTTCATAGTAAGTTCACATTAAATATTGGATACTCTCTCCACTTTTACTATAAATTACAATCATATGTTATATGGATACTTTAAAGGTCTTATGGTAGAAATTTGCAATCCACTCAAAAGTTTCTCATTGCATTTGGGACAAGTACACAATCATTGATGTAAAATCAAAGTTCTCCCATAGTCTAGCCTACAAGTAATTGATCAGGCTCAGTTCACATTCAGGATAGATTTTAAGTCAGTAACTGTGCCCTGTGGTGTCTGAATATTGTGAATATTATCCTGGTCATATGCTTACCACTAAGAGTCCTTTTTGCAGTTCAGAGAAATTTTAGTCTCCCTCAACTTCAGAGTCATTGAATATGCAATTTAATCTGCTTAGCATCTTTTTTTTCTTTATACCACTTCAATAAATTAACATTTATTCCTCTTTCATTTCCAGTTTAAAGGTCACTTCCTCAGGGAAATCTATTATCAGTCTCTCTCTCTCTCTATCTATCTATCTAGAGAGAGAGAGAGAGAGTGTGTGTGAAATATGACATATTTTCAATATATCCCATACTTTTGTATTCATAGCAATTCTAATATTTTGTGATTTTGTAATTGTGTGGTATTATGTGTGATAATATCTCTCTCCAATTCTGGATTATAAGCTCCATGCAGACAAAAACACAGTCATTTTTCTTCTTGCTGCTATATCTCCAATTTTGGGCATGATACATAAAATTGAGAATGAACCAAATATATATTTGCTGAATAGATAAGTAAATAAATGAATGGTAATATAGTTTTCCAATATATTTAACTGGAATGACTCCAATTACCAAAGACCCATTTCTTATAGATATTGAATTTTTCACAAAAAAAATTGTCAGGATTTCATATTCCTTCTTTGATGTGGTCACAAATATTTTATTTCTCATTATAGATCATAAAATATATTTGAAGAAATGTATGTATTTAATCTTGAAAATATTAAGTTGAATGCCCTGTGGCACAGAAAGTAATTTGGTATTTTCCCTTAGTTCCAGGAGTGGGACTCACTAGTAGGATGAACACTTGGAACCAGGGTACTATCGAGAGTCAAGTAGAACCTTATATTAAAATAAAAAAGAAGTCACATTTAATTTGATCATCCCCTGTGGGTGTATACTTATGCCAATAATGCATAAAAATAAACTGTAATTTCCCAAATGTTACTTCTTAACTCCTTCAAAACAGGTGCATTGGGTTAATAATTCAATTGAGTCTGTTCATCGTCTCCATTGTAAAACGATTATAATTATGGCTTCAACTATCCACCTCTATGTAGACATCCTCGTATATTTGCATTTGGCTGCAACCACTCTAATTTTAGTTCTATTTTCACATGCCTAAATGTTGGCAGTAATATATTTCAGTTTTTTTCTCATCACTATACATAAAATATTTGCTCTGACTGATGTGACTCAGTGGATTGAGTGCTGGCCTGCAAACCAAAGGGTCACTGGGTCAGTTCCCAGTCAGGGCCCAGGCCTGGGTTGCGGGCCAGGTCCCCAGTGGGGGGCGCACAAAAGGCAACCACACATTGATGTTTCTCTCCCTCTCTTTCTCCCTCCCTTCCCCTCTCTCTAAAAGTAAATAAGTAAAATCTTTAAAAAAACAAGATTCAAGTTCTCCCCCACCCTTTGAAACATATGTATGGGGCTTCCATTATTATTACCAATTTCATGACTTTATCCAGGAGCAGCAATAATATCTCAATGAGAGTTAAATCTCTGGAACAAATTTTATCTTCAAGTTTCATTGATGTTGTCTTCAAAATCACTACCCATTCATTCCTTTATGTTCCATGTACACCACCAACTCTCTCACTGAAAACAAGCTCTGTGCCTAAGTGCAATTTCCCTTCACTGTAGTTCACTTTGCTAATTGCAATATGGACTGAGTGTTGGGGGATATCAATACTCATAGCTTCTCCTTTCATCTGATATCTTTTTCATATCCATATATATGGGTTATTTTTTTTTTTGCTTTATTTATGATGGGTCTTCAAGATAGAATGTGTACAGAAGGAAAGCATTATATAAAAAGAGGGCAAAGTAGATTTCTTTCCTTTGCACCATTTAAACCATAGTTCCTTCTTCAAATGTGGGTAGTATGTTATGATTTGTACTCATATTTCTACTCCCTATGAGAATCACACATATTATAAATCCTAAAATATCTCATTAGACATTGCAGTATGGTACAATATAATATGGGTAGCTTATTAAATACAATTCTATTTTATAATTTTGAAATCAAAGCAAACCACTGTTTACTGTTTTTCCACCTTTAAATAGCTACAAAATTACTGGTTGAGGAAAACATTTTTTCTTAAATATTTAACTTTTTCTCTTGTTGGCTTTTTTTTACTTTCATAAATGTAAATTTATTCATATCTTAGAATGTCTACTGAGTAGAAGAAAGAAACTAGTAGAGAATAATCTATAGCTATGCATTGGGAAGATGAAGGAAACACAAAAATTACTAGAGAGGTAGATTTTTGTATTCAATGGTTTATTCTGTCTTATGTTTTGCTTTCCATGTGGGAAGTTCTTTGTTTTAGAAATAACTTTGTACTCAAGGTTCAAGTCATTTTTATCTAGTTTATTCTGTCAAAATCACTGTTAATTTTAACAGAAAATCCACTTAACAATGATGATGTAACATGTCTATTTTTCTTTTCAAAAAATAATTACTTCTTTAAAGTTGCATACTTAAAATATTTTTCTTGTGGTTGTAAGGAGATACCAATTTAACCCTTAAGTTAGGAGGATGATTTGGAGGTATGATCTTGTGCAAGGACAGAGAAATCAAATCATAAGTTGTAAGTGCTATTTAAATTATGAAACATTATTTGACTTTCAAATATGCATTGAGTCCTGCTGTTTTGCTTTATAATACAGGTATTTTCCAAGCATCCCTTGGGTCTATATAGAGTAACAAACTGCCATTATTACTTATGACCAAATAAAAATGTGATTTGCAAGGTTTACTAAAATTTGTACTGTAGTTACACATTTGTTTCCTATACACTCAACAAAGCTCTAAGTGGATTTATGTTTCTTTTACACATTCTCCATTTTTCTCTATTCCAACCCTTACTACTGGACAACCTATTTGTTAATACAATTATATTTATGGGTTTTGATTATTATTCCTATAATATAAACTATGAAAAGGTGAGGGCCTCTAGCTGGCAGCATATAATTATTAACATTTTTTAATTTATTGTTTTTCTCAAGAAAAATATACTGATACTATGAGAAGTCAAGAAGTAACTTTATGCAGCTGGTGTGTAATGCTTTAAACATAATAAAATTATTTTATTTGATGCATTCCCACTAGAAATGAGTGTTCTCTCACTTTTTCTTAGTCTAAAACAGATTTGTCAGTATGAAACCAAATCATGATTTCATTGATTTTTTACTATTGTTATTTTATTTATTTATGCTCTAATCTTTATCACTTTATTCCTTTTGCTAACTTTGTATTAGTTTGTTCTTTTTCTAATTTTCTCAGGTATAAAGTTTTTATATAAACCCTTTTTTAAAAAAGATTTTATTTATTTACTTTTAGAGAGGGAAGGGGGAGAGAGAGAGAGAGAGAGAGAGAGAGAGAGAGGGAGAGAAACATCAATGTGCAGTTGCTGGGGGCCGTGGCCTGCAACCCAAGCATGTACCCTGGCTGGGAATCGAACCTGGGACACTTTGGCTCCCAGCCCGCGCTCAATCCACTGAGCTACGCCAGCCAGGGCTATATAAACCCTTTTTTAATATAGGTGTTTATGGCTATACGCTTCTCTCTTTGTCCTTCCTTGGCTGCGTCTTGTAAGTTTTTGTATGTTGTGTTTTCATTTTTGTTTGTCACAAGATAATTTCTTATTTTACTCAATTTCTTCTTTAATACATGGTTGCTCAAGACTGTGCTGGTATTTTCCACATATTTAACATGTTTCTAGTTTCACTTCTGTTATTGATTTCTAGTTCTGTTTCACTGTAGTTGGAAGAGACACTTGGTATGATCACAATATCTTTAAATTTCATAAAATTTGTTTGGTGACCTAACACATGACCTACCCTTGAAAATTTTCTGTCTGTACTTGAGAAGAATTTGTATTCCTCTGCTATTTGGAAACATTTTGTGCATATGTCGAAAAGAACCATTTGGTCTATAGTGTTGCATAAGTCCACTATTTCCGTATTTATTTTCTGTCTGGATGTTGCACTCACTATTAATAGTGAGGCACTGAAACATTGTATTAATATCATGTTGCTATTGATATGTCTCTTTAGCTTCATCTTTGCTTCATATATTTAGGTGCTCTGATATGAATGCATATTTATTTCTAGTTATTACATCTTTTGGTGAAATGACTATTTTATCATTATACAATATCCTCCTTTGATTCTTGTGACAGTTTATGAGTTAAAGTCTATTTTGTCTGCTCTCTTTTTGTTAATATTTGCATTAAATATATTTTCCTTTTTAAAAAATTTCAGCTAAAGTGTGTCCTTAAACGACATTGAGTCTCTTGTTGACAACATATAGTTGAATCTTCTCCTTTTCTTATCTTCATCCATTCTATGTCTTTCCAATGAATTTATTTATTATTAGAAAAAGACTTACTACAGATTTTATGTTAATTGTTTTTGTCTGTCTTGTACCTCTTTTGTCTCACTTTTTGTCCTGTCTTTCTTTGAGTTTCATTAATTTTTTTTTGTGATTAACATGGGGGTTGTGTAAAATATTTTATAGTTATAAGTATTTATTTGAAGCTGAGAGTAACTTCAGTTGCATATAAAAACTTTCATATTCTTACTTAATTTCCCCCCATACACTTTGTCATTAATGTCATAAGTTTTATTCATTCATCATTATAAAAACTAGTTGTACTCCTGTTAACCTACAGAATGAAAGGTATTTTCTGTTAAGGTAAGGTTGTTTGGTATTTAAATATTCCTAAAACACAAACTTGATATAATTGCTTGCCTTCCTGTGCAAATGGCTTGTATGGGTGTCTATTGCTTATTAGTTGAATTCCACCATTGTCAGCTTGATGATCAGAGCTTTCTCCTATATAATTTCAGTCTATATTTCATTTCTATACTTCCTTCACATACTCAGCATTGTCACCACACTCAAGTACCCTTGCAGCTTCTAACTTGTAGCTTTAGTCTTGTAGGCAGAGAGAAGGCACTGGGGAAAGACTAATTGGGGAAGAAGTAATTTTTCAAGCTCTTAAAAATTTTGGAAGTCTGAGAATTGGGTAAGTTAATCAATGTTGGGGGTTTTTAAATGTAGTTCTTTGAAGAAACCAAATGATGGATTGTGTATCTTTTTAAAGGATTTTCAGTTATAAGGTTGTTTTTTTAATGATTTGCAAGTAGAATGTTAATTTCTTGGCTAAAAAAGTCTATTATTTTCTGAATATTTCTCTCTAAAAATAGAAGGTGGAATACAAGTTGAATTGGCAGGAGAAATAATTAGGTATTTTTCTTAATATTTTATTGTTAATCTACATATACAAACACTCATATAAAAATCACAAAAACAATACACACATGTCAAATGTTATTTTGTGACATATTCCTGAGCTAAGCATTCAGAATCCAGAAACCTTAAGCTCAACCTGTGGTAGTCTAAGCATAATCAGTTTAGCATAAACACTCCTTATATTTGGATAGCAAACTATACCCTGGAAATTGTCATAGGTGTGTATCACTGAATTTGGCTTCTAATCCATCACATTTATGGAAGTATCATGGTCTGAGTTCTGTAAACGTTGTGTTTTGTAAGTCAGTGGTTAAAACAAACCAAGATCTAATTGAGTTGTTTTACAGAGCCACAAAATATGTTTGCTTTTTTGTAGCTAATATGCTTATAGACAGCATTCCGGCATTTAGACTTCGGTCAAAGTTGAAATCTGCTGCTCCTTCTTCTGGGGGACTCAGAAATAGAATAAGACAGGGGATAACCTTGCTTGTGTCTTGGGAAAGATGAGCAGCTTGATTTTACAGACCAAGAAAGGTCCATAGGAATGCTTATTATATGGGTAAACTTCATTAATTTACTTAACATTTACAAAATATTTTGTGTTATACATTATTGGCTATACAATACATATTAGGTTCAATAGAAGCTAATGTAAGTCTGATCAATGATCTGTGCTTTTCAACAGTTACAATATACTTTGGGTCATATTTCTCTATGTTTTAATGTCTCTTTGTGCTTAACTGTTTGCTTTTCTTCTTTGTTATCTCTTTTTTTGATGCCCTCCAGTCTTCATATCTTAAACACTAATAGATAAAACTCCAAGATCTAGGTTTTACAAACACTTCTTTCCTTTAAAACACAAGCGGATTTTTTTTTATTCTATAATACCAGGAAGGGGGAGGGGAAACGCTGGATTGATTATAGCTAGCACACAGAATTTTGTTTTCCTCTTACCCAACAAGATGACACACTGAGCTGTTGTAAATATAATTGATGCAGGCAAACATCACCTAACTTGTCCTCTATATAATTTGTACATCATCTCTTTCAAAATTACTGCAAAGATGTATTATGTGCTGTGTGTACTTTATTTCAATCTTGATTCAATCAATATCATTATCAATAACATTACCCTAGTGCACTGTTGGTGGGGACACGTACTGGAGCAGTCACTGTGGAAAACAGTCTGGAGTTTCCTCAAAGAACTAAAAATGGAACTGCCCTTTGACCTGGTGATTCCACTGCTGGGATTATACCCCAGGAATCCAAAAACAGCAATTCAAAAGAACCTATGCACCCCAATGTTCATAGCAGCACAATTTACAATAGCCAAGTGCTGGAAACAGCCTAAGTGCCCATCAGTCAATGAGTGGATCAAAAAACATTTACACGACGGAATGCTACACAGCAGAAAGAAAGAAGGCACTCCCACCCTTTGTGACAGCATGGATGGAGCTGCAGAGCATTATGCTAAGTGAAACAAGCCAGGTGGTGAAAGATAAACACCATATGATCTCACCTATAAGGGGAACCTAATGAACTAAGTAAACTGACAAGCAAAATAGAACCACAGGCATGGAAACATGGGACAGACTGACAATGACCAGAGGGAGGGAGAAGAGAGACAATGGTGGAAAGAAGGGAAAGGAACTAGACAAAGAGCATGTCTGGGAAAAAATCAACAGTGTGCAGATTGACTGTGGGAGTGGACGGTGGGATGGGCAGAGGGGGGCAAAGGGGGAAAATTGGGACATCTGGAGTAGAATAAGAATAAAAATGATTTAATACTAGAAAAAATATGTTCTTTTTCTAGATATTGGAATGATTGTGATACTTGTCAACCTTTATAAATTCATAATTTTATGTTATTTGTTTTGCTCATTCTAAGCAAACATTCACTTTCATATCTAATTGTTCATTCCTTTACTTGAAGAGATCTCCCTCAAATTGAATACCTCACACTCTACAATGCCTGGATCACCCACTGCATCTATATCTGGGATCATTTTGTTTGTTTCTCTTGTATTTATTTTGTGTGTAGTGGATATTTTTCTTTATTTCTGTATAGAATATAATTATGAGTGACTCTGTAAAATCTTTCTATTGCTACAGATCCTGGGATGGCAAGATTTCTGTAGGATTTCGAGTCTTACACCTGGATAAGAGCACAGCACAGCAACTCTGTACTAGTTCTTGCCATTGTTGACTCCATCCAAATGTTTAAATTATTCCCAAATGATTGTATCCAAGTCAATCCTTTTGGAATATGTTTTCAGTACATACAGTGAATGTCTAAAGCTGAGGGTTTTTGGCAGCATTTTTTCTGGCAAGGTAGACAATGTTTTACTTTTCAGCATGAAATCTCAGCTTAGCAAAATTAAAATTGAGAGGAAGAAAGAAAGAAGGAGAGAGAGGGAAAGAGAAAGAAAGAAAAAGTATTATAATTTTCTCCATATGTTTGGTATTGCCTCTCTCAAATGATGATTGTTTTCAGGATGTAAATGACTGCTTTTGTGTTACAGGAAATGTTAGATTATAATAGGTTGGTTGCTTATACATGGGGCTCTAGAAAAGCAATGATATCACGAAACATAATCAAAACTTGAAATAATTAGTTAATGTGTTATTTGTTAGTCATGTTGTGGCAAAGCTTTTCATTTACATAGGTGTAATTTATGTGTAAATTTCATGTATATGACTAGTGAGCATAGCCTAACATCCATTGAGTGTTATTAGGAGAAGTTTCACTCACACTAACTAAATCCAATATCGCACCAAGTCTATATTTTGAGTCCTGATGTATAGGTATGCTTTTCAATTCCCCAATACAAATGTAAGGTTTTAGCAGTTTTCATTGTTGGAAAATTTATACTTGACTATAGCCTCACTTTTTCTTTATACAATGCTTATTGCTTGCTGAGCTGCTGGTGGTGAAGTTAATGGTTGATTAATTACATTTTTGTTTAAATGTCTATTATTTTTTCAGTTTCAAAACATTCAGAAGAAAAATTGAAATATTTGTACAACTCTGCATTGTAAGTATGATAATTGGCCTCTTATTTGGAAATGTGGGCAACCTAGAAGAAGAAAGAATCACTTAGCAAAAAAGCATGGCTAAGGGTGATACGACATGTTTATGAAAAGACGAATTAGTGTGGTTAGAATTTAAAGACAAGGAAGTGGTTGCCAGCTAAGCTTAATAGAGGCAATTTTAGACTTTGTTGAGGTCTGTCCTATGATTGAGAAACAAAAAGGGCTCAGGCCAGTTTTCAAAGGCATCTTCTGGCTTACACAGTCGAAAGGTTCAAAAGATAGTTTGGACATAACTGTTTTATGAACCTTAATAGGATAGAAATTTCTCATAAATCAAAGCTTCCATGGAAGTTACCGTAGCTAGTTTTTAGTTATTGAATCCATCAATAATTCATTACCTATTATATGCAAGCCACTGCTGCAGGTGTTATGCTAAGGGAGGAATGAAAAAGAGAGTTTTCTGTAAAAAATTAGCTATCAGAGTACATGACACTGATGATGTGTACGTAAATAACCGTAAACAAGGTGGAATGTGATAAATATCATTAGAGTAAAGCTCAGGAACAAACTGAATTCAGATGAGAAAGAAATTTGCAGCAGGAATATAAGATGAAGGGTTGAAGAAGGGGAAGACTCATGAATGTGAAGCAGTGCAAGCAATTCAGTGAGGGTAACAGTGAGGTGAGGCACAGAGCGTGTGCCTTTGTAAGCCCTCCAGTTGCAGACGACAAGGGGAGAATGGGATCAAGAACCGAAGTGGAGAGGGATTTTCCTAAGAAGAGAAGAGGAGGTACACTTCTGAGAATTGCACAATAGAATAAGAATGGCAAACCGTTTTAACTGAAATGAAGAGAAGTCATTGTAAATAAACCTTATTTGTCTTATCAAAAACCGTTCTCAATAGAATTTGAAGCAAAGCAATTCATTACAGAGATTGGAAGGAGATGGTGGTGAGGAGATGCAGAAAATGGTAGGGATAGGTCCTGGGAGGAATATAATGCTTAAAGATAAATTAAACAGTTACTGAAAGTGTTGACAGCTAATATGAGATGAAATGAAATAATTTTTGAAGCATATTGGCCTGCCCAAAATTACTTGTTTTTCTCTTCTCTTTTTCTATTAATGGCCTCAGTCCTTTGCTGAAGCCAGAAATGGGAGGTTTACTTGGCTACGTCTTCTTTTTCACCCCCTCCCAACAGAGCTAAGTGGTTTTATATACCCTAATTAAATTGAATCTCTTCAATTCTATTACCTCCCACTGTTATGACCTTATTCCAAAGCACTAAGATTTCTTTGGCTTCAATTTAAATATTACTTCTGTTAGGATGCTTTCTTTAACCTGCCCGAGTTCCTTTATAAACATTTCATAGAGGACTCCTGGTCATGAACAATGGGAGGGGATTGGCTATGGGAGTGGCAGGGTGACTTGGTAGGGGAGAGCAGTGCAGAAAAAGGCAGGGCAAGTGTAAGTGAACAACAATAAGAAACAAACAAACAAACAAAATATTTCATTAACAAACTCCACTAAGTCTGGAAATATCACCCCTCCAGCAATCTCATCATCATCATCATTTAAGGTTCCAGTGAATCTCATCAGCAGCAGCATTTAAGGTACCAGTGACTGTCCCTCAAAAACTCTTAGCCCTACTTCCGTGAATCCATGCCCATCCACTCAGTTCCTAAACCCATCCACTGTGTTCTATGGACTGGAAAATTAATTAGTAAAATTTCTTTTTTTTAAGATTTTATTTATTCTTAGAGAGGGAAGGGAGGGAGAGAGAGAGAGAGAGAGAGAGAGAGAGAGAGAGAGAGAGAGAAACATCAATGTCTGGTTGCTGGGGGCCGTGGCCTGCAACCCAGGCATGTGCCCTGACTGGGAATCGAACCTGCGACACTTTGGTTCACAACCCGCGCTCAATCCACTGAGCTACGCTAGCCAGGGCAGTAAAATTTCTATATCCTCAATCTGTATTGTAAATTGTTTACTCATTTCCTTCCTTGGAACCCTCTCTGCTAATTTTACTGTTCCAATAGTTAATCTCTCAGGTGGTGAAGTTTGTTTACTTATTGTCTGTCATCAGTATTGCTGTTCTCCTTTTTTTCTTATTGCTGAATTCCATGCCATTGTTCTTCCTTTCAGAACCTCTCCACTAGTTTCAGGCCACCACTCTACTTCAATAGTTATCTCTTTCTTTATTTTTTTTTAAGATTTTATTTATTTATCGTTACAGAGAGGCGAAGGGAGGGACAAAGAGAGGGAGAGAAATATCTGCCTCTTGTGCACCTCCTAGTGGGGACCTGGCCCACAACCCCGGCATGTGTCCTGACTGGGAATTGAACCAGTGATCCTTTGGTTCAAAGGCCAGCATTTAATCCACTGAGCCACACCAGCCAGGGCTCTTTCTTATTGCATATCGCCATTGTATTCATTCCTTAAGGATGTTAGACCAATGCACCAAAAACTGAATGGCTTAAATAATATAAATTCATTGCATTACAATTCTAGAAGCTAGAAGTCCAAGTCAAGGTATAAAAAGGGCCACGCTCCCTTTGAAACCTATCGGGAAGGAGCCTCCCTCACTTCCTCTACGTTCTGATATTTTCCAGCAATCCTTGGCATTGCTTGCCATATAGAAACATCTGGTTTCAATCACTCTGATTTCTCCCTCCTTCTTCAAATGGCCATCTTTTCTGCATATGTGTCTTTGTCCTCTTATAAGGACCCCAGGCAGATTGTATTAAGGACCCACTTTACTCCTGTATGACCTTATCCTTACTTAACTATTTAACATGAAGTCACATTTTGCGGGAATGAGAGGTTAGGACTAGAACAACTATTTTGGGGGGGACAAAATTCAACCTATAACACCCACTTGCCTTTATCTCTTGAATATTTTATTCTTTGTCTCTTCAGCATTCTTGATCTGTACTAATTTTAATATCCTTGTGGATGATCCTCTCAATCTTCTGTCCTTTCAGTTCTTTACCACCTCTTCTCCAATAAATTTGCATTTCAACTTAACTCAGGCTCTTATTGTTATTGTCAAACACAAAAACTTGTCATTATCAGTAACCTACACTCTGATTACTAAATCCTGTTTTTTTTTAGCTCACTCATCCTAATATCCCAGTTCCAATACTCATACAACTATACCAAGATTTACTATGTGTTAGTGTAACCAATGTTTCACCTTCTCTCACATCATCTCATGACCTCATTTCCCTTCTTCCTAGGGCAAATTCCGTGGTCAATTACTGTAATCACTTTTTTCAGTCTACTCAGCTGTTTCTCCCCTCTCTCATTTTATTCTACTCACTTCATAAAACTACAACCCTGAATGAACCCATCTGCTGGATCTTACAAATTAAAAATCAACTGGAGAAAAACAAATAAAAACAGTGACAGAACTATATTAAACTTATAATCATGAATTAACTGGGTGCTCAACACCTCATAGCAGTCATATTATGTTTTCCCCTATTTACTCTCCTACATTTCTAGGCAATTATTTCATACATTCTCATGTGATAAGCCTCCAATAGTTCCCCCCCCCCATCACTCTCATCTAATGGTCCTGGTTCATAATACACTAAGGGAATGGAAACAATCAGATGAAAATATTCACCAATTCCCAACACACCTATCAAGTTAACTGCATCTGAACGCATACTCTCTACCTTTGTACTTTTACTGTGTCTGAACTGTTTATGTTTCTAGCAAACACGATCACTTGTTGCTTGTTTACTTAATCCCAACCACTCTTGCTTATTTAAGGCCATCAACACCATAAATTCTCCTGCTGTCTCTCACATCATATACATTTTCATTTTCTATTAGACTATTTATATTAATGTTCAACTTAGTTTATTATTTAATCTTGGACTTCTAGAACAATGCATGCCTTGTGGCAATCACTCAATATGTATTTTTTGAATGAATGCATTGGTAGATTTCCACCCAAATCTGAATTCTGTGAGGTGATAGGAGGTTTTTGGTAAAGTCTTCTTTTTTTGTGGGGGAGGGGTGGTATTGATTTAGACATTGCAGCCAGATCATAATCAAGGAGAAATACTTGTGTTGATAATCAAAACTCACATATATTTAATTCCCTTTACAAGAAAAATTGTTACACTCCACTCATTTCATTGTTCTGCACCTTGCATAGTGAACTCAACACAATGTAGAAAATACTTGAGGGAAGGAAAGAAAGGGGGGAAGGGTAATATATAAATGAAATAGCATACCATCTCCTAATTGACAGTTGACAGTAATTGAATCTAGCAAAGGGAAATGAACCTGCTTTGTCAGAAATTAGCATTTGCAGTCAAAAGGTTTAATGGTTAAGTGCTGTTGTTTACAAAACATACTGCTTAAATGTTAGTTCACTTGTAGAAATATTAGCATAATTTTATAATTCTAACACAATTCTGTATGGTTCATTATGAATGTGTACTGGCTGTCTTTATTTCCCAATCTACTCTTTATTTCTACTGTGATCTGTGGTTTCTTTGAAATTTACTTTTGAAAATTTGACAACAAAGAAGTATGTTATTTTAAGATACCAAAATTTACATTTAGAGGGGTGACTTTATTAGTAAGTATTCTGATTTAAGCTCTTACTATTGCTAATATTTTAGCATTACTCATTAATATGACCCTCTCACACCCATGTCTTCTATGATAAACTTGACAGGTAAAAACACATTAGAAAGCTCATTTTGATTATACCAGATAAGGCAGTTCTTCAGTTTAGTGATGAAAGACATTGCTGTCTTTCTCCTAAAGAGACATTTGAGCTATTCATTGCGATGGAAGAGAAAAGTAGGGTGACTTTTTGGAGTCATTGTGTGGCAAGTTATTCTTAAGGGATAGTCCGAGGCTCCTTGCTCTGATTTGGATGAAAATAATTTTACATAACAATGGTAAAATATAGGAAATCTACAATTTAATTTCAAAGCTATTTCTCACACCCTGAGTCTGCGAAATTTAGGTTCAGAAAAAAAGTTTTTAACACTTTGTCTATAATAGAATTTTGTCAGCCTCTGTATGAGTGTGACTATTTTTATACAAATGAAGGGATTGTTGTTGAGTGAGTATACAAAAACATACTGTGGTTAGGAATAAACTGCCACATCACAGGAAGAAAATGATGAATCTGCTGGGCATCTCAGTCTCAGATGTCCCCTAAACACTGCTCAACTTTGCATTCAAATATATAATAGGAAGCCGATGAGTTTATTACAGCTTTTTAAGATACAGGAGAATAGGGTGCATGATATTCATCACATCTGTCCTTATGCCACTTGTGACTATACTGTAATTTAGAATTTACATAGCCAAACATGTGCTAATGATACTATTAACAGCACTTTGACCAAAGCATTTTTGGAAGCTACAGAGTTTATGCCATCAAGTGGAGTGTTTAAAACAGATTGTTCCCCTAAAAATAGGTTCTTTTAGCTTTTTTCTGGCATATTTATTTATATCAAATTATTTCAAAATATCCATGGTGCAGCAGAAGTAGCATGTGCTTGAAAATGGTTGGTAGGGTAATAATATGGGTGTAATAATTTATAGTTTTAATTGGAACATTTCACCTAAAATGTGCCATGGTATGCTTGAGTGTGATATTTTTATGTCGCAGAATGACATGCTCATGATTTTGTAATAAAAGATTGTGTAATGAAAAAGGGGCATTATTTGTGCCAGACCCTGTATATACATAAGTAGCAGAATACCATATATTGTTTCTACATCAGTACGTAAACCTCAAGTGTGATTTCCAGAGAATCTTGGAATGTAAAATGCAATGTCTTTGTCAATATACTAATGATATGTGAGCAAGTGTATTGCTATGGACAGGGGAATAATAACAGATACTCATGAAGTACTTTTAGTATTAGAGGTGTGGGGGTACCTGTATGGGTATATAGAGGTATATATATAAACTTAATATATATGCTTATATAATAATACTGCATGTGATACGTAGCAAGCATTTATGAAATTTTATTACAAGTGGTGAAACAGAGATTATCAGAGGTCTTGTAGTGAAAGAAATAGTAGCTACATGCATGATACCAAAGCTTCTGGATGAAAAATGATTTCAATTATTTACTTATTAAACATTATTTTCCCCTTTATCATGCTCCAAACGCTGATGCATTGGCAGCATTGGCAAAACAATTACTTGCATAGAATTGAAATACTTAGCTAAAAATTCCTTTGAGTTTTGAGGAAACAAATGCGGAATAAAGTAGAGGCCACCAACCCAGTTTCTGTCTCTCGGCAGTTTCACTTGCTCCTGACTGCCTCTGGGGGTGTCAGTCATTCTTTTAATGGAAAGTCCCAGCTGTTACTGCCCGCCCCTCACCCGCTAAGCCCACCAGCTGTTTCAGCTTTTCACTGGGTGTTGGGAACCGCCCTGACTGGTATCAGAAGCTGAAACCCCCACCTAGGCTAAGGCTAAGGGAACGCCCTTGGAACCCTAAGCCAGCAAGGAGACAAAAGCTTATCTTCCTGGCAGGAATGCTGCTTCTGCTGCTTTATTCATGACTGAACCCCAAAAAGCTTGGTCGGTTAGCCAAAGACGGGTAAGATTCCCCAAGGGGGGAACGACCTAAGACAGGCACGATCACTTTGGGAGGCCCCCCAAAAGAAGGACTTGGGGGGGCTGCAGCAAAAGGGGGTGATGGACCCTTGCCCCTCGGCTTTGACAAAGCCTGAGTTCTCAGCATCTGGGAAAAAACCTCCTTGTCTCCTGGTTGCCTTAGTTCCCGTACTCCACCTAAGCCTGAAACAATGACAGGGTGGTGCAGCTCGGTACTGAGAAGTGCAGATTCCCCGGGGTGATCAGGCCTAAGAAAGAACATGTAAATTACTGTGAAATCTTCTTTGTTTAGAATGCTCTCAGTTGAATGAGAGGGGTCTTAGGAGGAAGTTATTTTGTTCCTCAGTCTTACAGCTCTTTGACCCCCAACTCAATAGACCGGCAGAGTTCTTTGTTTTCTATAGTTCCTTACTTCCCCTGGTGAGTGCTGTACTTTACCTGAATTATTATGCAGAATGAGCCCAATAAAAGCAGGTATGGACGGTAAATCAGCGCGCTCCCCACCAGGGGGGGTGGTCATTTCGTCCCTACTTCCCCACAGAAACTAGTCTGTCTCTGTGCATGTGTCGTTTTTTCTCACGTCTTTATCGTCGAGCCATCCACAGCGTTCCGTGGTCACTGCTGGCCGGTGACCCACGCGCAACAACTGGGCACCATCAGGCCTATTATGGCCAATTCCAAGTGTAAGTTGGTGCTTGGGAAAGATGAATGTGCACACATTTTGGGGGCTATTCCATACGGGATCTGCACTAATCCAGAAAAACTGCAAATACTATCACAGGTCTTGAGTTAGAGTTGACTATTCCCCAGGTCTCCAAATGTCAAGTTCAGATGACTTACCAGCCTGCATAAACTGCACATTGGCTCTGCAGGAAGCCCTTCTGTGGCAGGAATGGTTCACGGGAAAGCCCCCCAAAATTGCTGCACTCCAAGCCCACACCCCAAGAAGGTAAATAAGAAATAGTACCGAAGTGTTGGAGGAATTGTGCAGGTTAGAAAGTGTCATCAAATATTTTTAGGATATAGGGATAGTGGATTCCCCATTGTCTCTTTTCAGTTCAATAGTCTGTTCACTGAAAAATCCCAACAAATTATGAGAGATGATGGCAGATTTCCATCAACAATAGTAGTTTCAACAATGGATGCTGTGGCAGGTGTGATACATTCCCTGGAGTATATGCTTTCTGTAAGAGTAAAGCAGAGATTTACTCTTTGTTGAAAAACAGCCCCTGTCTAGGCCTGGGTCAATGGTAGAGATTGAACACCCAACCATAGAACATCAACTTTTTTTTTCTTCTTGACATTAAAATTATATTTATTGTCCCTGCCAGCATGGTTCAGTTGGTTGGGTTAGAACATCAGCTTTTAATGAGGAACAGAGTAACCATATCCCAATAACACTCCATTAAATGACAGAAATGACACATTCAGGACCAACCTAGAGTAGGTCCGAAAAGCGTGAGTACATTGTATGAACAAATGCACCAGAAAGGTATGTTAATATACCTTTATTATACTGAAGCCTCTCCTTCAGCCCAACATGATGGCTTCACAGAGGATTCCCTACAAATGACCAAGGAAGCAGCAAAGACTGAAGCCTTGTTCTCAAGTGGGTCATTGTAATGTAGGACTACTTGCAAATGGGAAAGGCAATTGGAACTGTGAATATAAACTGACTATGGAAACATGACAGATGAGTTGGCTAGTTGATGAGAAATATGTAAGAATGGAAGATTGTGAACACAATGGTCTAGGGAAGAGGTATCTTACTTTCATTCTGACATGAATCTTCTATTACAGAGGAATTTCTGAAAAAACAAACAAACAAACAAAAATAAAGATGACCTGTCCTGGAGGATAAGCAGCCTCTCATCCCACGATTCTTACTGTCCAACCTTGTGGCGTCTGTGGGCCACACTGGAAGAAAAATAGTTGTCCTGGGCTACACATTAAATACATTGTGACATATAATCACAAAAACATTTCATAATGTTTTAAGTAAATTTTCAATTTTGTTTTGGACAGCATTCACAGCCATCCCAGGCTGCATGTATGAGTTGGACACTTGTGACACAGAATGCCTAATCCACTGGCATGGTGCCTTATGTAACATGTTCAAAGGGTTTGTATAATGCACTTCTCATTGTGGGATTCGCTTGTCTCACAACTTGCTCCATTTCCTACAGCAGCCAGCTTTATAGAATGATGGAATACTCCAATCAAAACAGAATAAAGGTGTCAGTTCATGGAAAACATCTTGTGGGGTTAGGGCACTACCCTATAGGGTGCCGTATATGAGATGAAGCAGAGGTTAATGTGTGACATTTTCTATGTGTGGCACAAATAGAAATCATAGGTCCATCAAAAAAGATATGGAAGAAGTGTACCCCTTTTGACCATGACTCCAGTGTCCCACTTATGGAATGGGTGACCCAGATCTTTTGTGCTGGTTTCTGAGGGACTGGAGGAATAATTCTGTCTGGAAACAATACAGTTTTCACTGAAATGAATCTGTAATTATCACATGGACACGCTTTACTTCTCCTTCTAGCAGCATAGCAGGCAAAGAAGGGAGATGCTGTGCCATGCTGGGTAACTGACTTTGATTACAAAGAGGAACTGGGGTTGCTAGTGCACAATAGGGCAAAATGCAGTGCTCGTTACTTCTTCCATATGCACTAATGATCTGAATGGGCCAATGCAACATCACAGCACTGAAAAACAAGGCAGCCAGGGCCTCGCTTGCACTGGGGATAGGAATCTTGATCCTACCACCAGAAAAGCAACTCAAATCTGCTGAGTACTATCTGAGGCTTGACAATTTCTTACGTGGCTATCATCCTCTGAACCAGTTCCAGCAGTGAGAATGTAACTGTGTTTTCTAACATTGTAAATCTTCTAGAAAAATTTAACTAGTCTTGATCTAGAAGGATTGAACTTGTGTCACCAGCTCCTCTCACCCAGGGCAGGGGAGGTGATAGCATTTTGTTCTCACATCAAGGAAGGCATCATATTGTAGTATCAGAGCCAGTTATCATAGGTGAAAGCTACTTGATACGGATAGTCAACGAGGTAAACTATGTGGGGCTTAAATCAGGCTTTTTCCCACGTCCGTCAGCTCCACCTGCACCCTGGATTCTCAGACATTGATTATTGGAGATTTCCCCAGAAGCTCTAGTGGTCATCTCATCTCCTGAGAACATGGAATGTCTTGAAATTTGCTGACATGAGGGCTGAACTCCAACAAGGCCTCCATAGTGTTTATTGCATCATCATTGTCTTCGCACCTCATCTGATCCAAGCCTGTGAGTCACTGGCTTCTCTCCGCATTTCTACACTTAGATGGAGCTATGAGCTGCAATGCTGAGTATGGAATCTGGCTTTCCCAGCAACTGCAAGAACAACAGTATGTCCAAACTCAGAGAAGTAAGAAAGTTAAAAAAAAAAAGGCAGATAGTTCAGCTTGCAACTCAAATAATGGCACAGATGGTTTTTCTGAGACTATCATCATACCTGGGTGTACAGTGGAAATGTTTTACACATACCTTTCACTTCCTTACACAGAATCTTTCAAAAGACCTGTACTTAAGGATTGAGAATTAATGAACAATTATTATTGACTTAGCAAGGACGTTCTTAAGTACAGTTAGCTTTTTCCTTTATTTTTCCTAAGAGTGTGTGGAAATAAAACATATTGGGCTGGCCAAAAAGTATGTTATGTTTTTTTTATCAGTAAAATAGAAGACACATGTTTCATTTTCACCAATAACTTTATTGATTTGGATATTTTGAGTATGTTGGCTCTCTCCCGCTATTGACTTCTAGTGGGGAGAGGCCAGAACTGCTGCTAAACATCTTCCAATGCATCAGACAGCCTCACAGCAAAGAATTATTTGGCCACAATGTCAGTGGAACCCAGAAATTTCACAAACAACTTTGGACATGTTTGATTAGTCACAGCCACTTCTCCATACACTGCACAAATCTTTTTTTTTGCATTTCAGTTGCATTTTTACCTTTCTTGAAATAATAAAGCAGAATACATCAAAAATGTTGAATATCTTCTTCCATCTTCAATATTACAATGACTGCACAATAAAATTATCCAATTTTGATGAGTTTTTTTAAATGCACACTGATGTAACAGCTTAAAAAATTGATTGTTTCAAATGAACTTAAAGACAACTAAGCACTATTAGAGCTACCCGTATGGAAAAAATGTAACAGAGTTTTTGGCCAACCCAATGCAGTCACTCACTCCCTTGGTTCTACTAAAATGTCAATAACTTTACCAACCACAGCTTTTGCACCAGCAGTGAAAATACACAAGGGAAAAGGGAAATAACAGCTCAGGGTTATTTCTTTGCTGATCCTTGAATGGTGGACTCCCAGCGTGCCCTGAGGTCCAGAGGGACACACTTTGAGAAACTTGCCTGCAGATACTACCCAAACTACATCTTGGGCAAAGGCAGGTATCATATTATTTGTTTTTGTAAATTATTTAAGAAGTTATATTGAGTATTTTGGTACCTGGTGTTTTAGAAATCCATTATTTGTGAGTTAAAATTTCTCACATTTTTCATTTTCCATTTCTTGCTCAAAAATTAAAACTCAGTAAAAATTTTCTTCTCTACCAAACCTTTGATCTCTTTTAAAAATACAGAAAGTAAATAATCTCTGAACATAATTAGAGTCAAGGTAAAAAGCAAGGTGGATAATTAAGATTTACCTAGAAATGTGCAGTAATTAATTCCTAAGCACTTACTGAGTGCCATCAAAGAATAGTTATATATGCATGAAAACAAAATCTCTGATTCAAAACCTTTTGTTGAGTAGTGCACTATGAAATGTGCTAACATGAGTACCATACCAGGTAGAATGCTGAAAGGATCTTTTTGAAACATCTAAAACATGGAGTGACCTTCAGAAAATTGAAAACATTGCTTGCACTTTATTACATACAAGTAAATTACTGGACAGTATACATTAATTGCTTCATTTACTCCTCCCCACAGGTCCATGACTAACTATTGTTCTCATCTATATTTACAGATGAGGAAAGTGAGGCACAAAGTGGCTATGTAACTTACTCTGGTTACTCTAACGCTATAACAATTGGGCCCAAGTAGTTTTTGCAATAAGTGCAACAATCACCGGTTAAATTTTATTCAACCATTTTTAAAGTTACGGATTTTTATAATACTTATTTTATGAAGGCATTTAAAATTCTCAGAATTCTTAATCATCTTATGTCTTTCTACATGTTTCTTCTCCTCTACAGAATATCAAAGCAAACCCACTGTATATCAAAGGGCACTTACAAAAGGGGCACATTCTTTACTATGTGTGTAAATTTCAGAACTGACTGAAGAAGAAAATTAGCTTTCCTTTCTGTCCCCTCCAGGTGTGGAGAAGTGTGTGGGAGGATTCTCAACACCTTAAATAAAAATGTGAAATTGTTTCAAAGATGTAGCAATAAATATATAAGGCACAGTTTGTTAATAGAATTGTATTCTCATCTGTTTGAATGTGGCCACATTAGCTTGGAGTGGAGACACAGGTATGAGTGTAAGAGGATGAAACATTTCCCAAATACCCTGAGGTTCGGGTAACTTGGCTTTATAGTTTCAAAATTTAAGCTGCATAGTATTGTAACAGGGTGCAGCCAAGAGGGGAGCCCCAAATAGGCATCTGTAATGGGGGTCCAGAAGAGCTTGGAGATCACTGGCTCCACACCACAGGGCCACACCTGCCCAGAATGCGGGCAGCTGTGGCCAGTTGTGGGAGGAGCCGGAAATGGGGCTGCAGAGGAAGATGGGCGCTGGGATTTAAACGGAGGCATGGCAGCCATTAGGGGGTCTCTCTTTTTGGGACCATCCATCTGTTTAGGACCACGCGGCTTCGGTGTCTTGGCTGGGTCCGTGAGGCTTGAGTGAGAGTCAGGACCACGAGGCTTTGGACGTGCTCCCTTTTGCCACGTGGAGGGTGCCGGGAGGACTGTGTGCATTTGTAGAAAGACTTTAGTTTGTGTTATTTCAAATGAATAATAAATTCCTTTCCTTTTCACTGATCTCTGGCATCGAGAGATGTCTTTCCTCTGGCGGTGGACATAACGAACCTGGGGGGTTCCTTTTGGTAATAGTATATTGACTCGGCTGCCCTTGGCCCCCCCTTTTGTACCGTAACAGTATGGCAATTCCCTTTGAAGGTAGGACATTTTATGTTTTTCCTTAAGGAACAGAATTGTATATAAATACTCTCTCTTCCTGGATCCAAATAGGAAAGAAAAGGCAGAACCAATCCAGCAACAGGTGTGAATGAAATGATGTTGTGTTTATTAAATTGCTTTTTTTTTTTACAGCTTGGAATGGAATCACTCAACTCATTAAGTAGACACTATTGATCAATATAAAATATTTTTGTACCTTTATTAGCCTAGGTTATTTATAATTTTAAAAATATACTTCAACATTTTCTTGTATATACAGCTTTGTTCATTTTTTTTCAGAACAGCTTACTAAAACTTTATCAGAATCTGTCCTGAGATACATACTTGCAAATCCATTATCTTTAATAGGAATTGTTCATGTTCTATCTCCGATGAATTTTCTCTCTATGCTATTATAACTAAATGAAAGTCTATGCTATGCAAACAATCCTGATTGAGGGTTGACATTAATATTTGCCCTACTTTTAGATCTACAAGATTTAAAAAAATGTAGTCATTCAGAACTCATGTTTTGCAAAACTTAATTGGAACTTGCAACTCAGGCTGGAGATTTTATTCTCTCAAATTAGCATTTATTAGGTTTCATTGCACTTTGCAGCTTGAAAACTGACACCATATGTTTCTGATTGCTTTAGACAACTATTCAAATGAATGTTGTCTAAAATTATTTATGCTCAATTTATCCTCATACTTTTTAAGACTTAAAAAATTTTACATGAGAGATTGTATTTAAAAATCAACATACATCAAAAGGAAAGTAGTTACTATTTGAGATGAAACCCTTGGTCTTAGAGGTTGAAATGATGCAGGGTTTTTCATGTACAAACAACCAAGAAGAATACAGAATCTTGGAATAGTATTAAGAGCTGCCATTTAAAAGTTACATGTTCTTCTAGGTATTGTGAAGTATAGGTTATTTTCTCCATATTTGTATTAGAAAATGGTTCAAAGAGATTAGTTAGATTGTGCTCCTTTTAGTAAATACAAATTTATTTTAATAACTATGTCATAGCTTGTAAATTCTGTTTTCTTTTATATACAAGGTTAACTTTCTATTCTCAATGAAATGTCCAGACATTAACATTTCTGAATGATTGTTTAAAGTTAACAAGTGATCTATTTTAGAATGAAACTATTTAAAATTATTAGGTACATGTTTCAAATATAAATAAAGTTTTGGGCTTCAGCTTATTAGGATTCAATATATGTTGCCAGAAAATGAAAACATTAATGTCATTTGTGTCCATACATGCTGAAGAATATGATGTTACCACAAAGTGTTTTAACACTTTACAGCTTATTAAAGAATTTCTGGGGAACATTAAAGTCCATCAAATTGAATTCAGGGACTCAGACTGGGCAGAGATAATTCCATTTCCATTTTATGTATATTCACATGATAATTTATGTGATGGTGAAATGCACTCTACTTATTTCATGAAGGTGTACTTCCTGGAGTTTTTAAAGTCTTTTTCTCTAACTATTTCTCCTAGGTTACTTCATTCTTGCTTTTCATAGTACCCTGATCTACCCAGGGTTTTGGTATAATACTAGCTTGCACTGGAGATGGGGCCTTGGTACTTATTCTGGATACTTCTGGCACCTGGCTATTAGAACCTATAGGCTCTAGTTTGGTTACATAATGTGTGAGATCCAAGACAAAATGAAAAACATGAAGTCTGCTGTTGAAAAATTATTAAGAATTTCAAGATGATGACAAGAGCTCATTAAATCAAGGGTAAGAGCCCAGCCTAGGACCTGTATAATCATTATCAGAGTTTCCTTTAAGGTCTTAATCAATGTAAGTTACAGATTGTTCCATAGTTAAGCAAAGATTACTTAGTGACATTTAAAAACATTTTGCATGTAAGTAACAGGTAGGCTGTAGCCTAACAATGTTATTTTCAATGTATTCATGTATTCTAAATTTGTCAGAGTATTAATAAACTTAAAGAAGTGTGTTATTTATTTTGGGCCAGTAAGGTGCTGTGTTTTGTTTCTATTGTATTAAAATTTCCTTCACTTGTTAGAACACCATCTGTATCATGCTATTTTCCATCAGGGAAAATAGACAGTGGAAAAAAGAGAACAAAAGGTGGGCCTTAGTAGGGAGAAGGAAATATTTGCGAGAAACTGAGGAAAAAAAAAGAATTCATATTTATCACGGTAACTAGTGTTTTTGAAAAATTCTAAACCTTTTTGAACACACTGACAACTTAGTGGAGGTGTTCAAATGGAAAAGCTACTTGAAGGGAAAAGATGGCCACTTAGTAGGTGGAAGCAGAATGTACTTGTTTCTGCCTGCAATCCAAGTAAGCAGCTGGACTTCCCCACAATGAACCTGAACAATCAACTGAAACCTAGCTCTTGTAAAACTTTGAAGCCAAAGAGAACAGCCAGAAATTGTGGCTCTGGAGCTCCCTCCCCTTTGGATCTAGGGGCCTTAACCACACACAGGGCTCCTCAACCCACAACAATATGGTTGGAAAGAGGGTCTGTGTGGCATCTGGGAATTGGTGGGGATTCATAGAGTCTATAAGACTCAGATGGAACACCCCTAGCCTGAATCACTCCCATTGTTTCAGCACCAGCCTAGAGAGGTTAGGATAAGGGCTCAGCCTGTGGGAGAAACCACAGCCGCCACACCTAGTCCCATGGAAATGCCTACAGACTGCAGCCATCAGTGACTTTGAGAGGCCTCCTATTTTCTGGGGAGGTCTTGTGTGGAAACCTAGACAGTGTCTTAGTGAAATGGGAAAAGCTGGCATTTGTTCTGCCTGTCACTACAAACCCAATACGCACACACAGGGATTGAATCTTTATGGGTGCTTTATTCAGATGGCTGGTGATCTCAGAAGACAGTGGGTTTGCACCCTAGTGGACCATCTTACATTTACTTCCAAGCAGCCTTATATGACTAAAAACAAAGTGTGGTGAGGAGTTTGGAATTCAGGGAGAATTCAATTAAAGAAACTGCAGCATTCTCACCCTGGTTGTCTGTCTCTCCCTGGAATACAACTGCTGGGGTACTACCTTGATTGTTCACAGTCTCTTCTGCAGCACAAAGGTCAATCGCTTGGGACTCCTGGAGTCAGGGTGGGCTGCCCCTGCAGTTCCTGAAACAATAGGTTTTCACATGCATTTAACTACTAGGCTTATTAACTATTACCTGAAACTAAAATTTTCCTGCTCTTGAATGCCCCATCATTAGCTGTGTGTTGATACTTCACAGAAACCAGTGTAAGGGGCGGATGCAGACAGAAAAGGACCCGAAGTGCAACTGCTGTGCCAGCTGACAGACCAGAAGGAAGCCACAGCTGTGGAGCTCCCTCCTCTCAGGAGCAAGGGGCCTCAACCCCACGCAGGGATCCACAACCCGCAGCAATAGAGACAGGAAGAGGAAACTGTAGAGGTCTGGTAGTGGGAATCAGTGGGGTTCCAACCTGCCTGCCAGGCCCAAAGAGTCCACTTTCAGAGGGAAGTGCATCCATTGCTGCAGCACCGGACTGGAGAGGTTACCATAAGGGCTTAGATTGTGGCAGAGGCTGCGATGTCGCCCCTGGCCCCCTGCGGGCTATAATGAACAGTGGCTTTAAGGAGTCTTCTGTTTGTGTGGAGGCCTCATGTGAGCCAGATGACACACAGAGCTAAGGTGCACTGTCTCCTGGGGATGCTACTGCCTGGTAGTTAGGTGAATACTCAATTGTGTGGCTACACTGGAAGAAGGCCATCCCAGTCTCAGCCCACACTAGCCCAGGACAGAGAAGTGTCTGCCTCACTTCTACAACTTTGTGGGCACCACTCACAATGGGAAACTGTGGAGTCTCGCCCTGCCAAGTCCCAAAATCCCCCAGTGGGTGCACTTCTATGACAAGGAGAAAGAGTAGCTCAGGGCAGGAACTCTCAAAGTGTGAGACCCTGGGAGGTTATTGTCTGGGAGTGAGACAGAGTGCCTAGCTTTCTCCTGCCATGGCTGGGTCAGTGGCTGAGTCCAGGGCTGCTGAGCTCACTCCTGCAAAGGGAACAGCTGGCTATAACTAATAAGACTCTTCATGGAGCTGGAGACTGGAGCAGGAACTCCAGCTGAAACTAGAGCTGGAGACTCTGTCAGACAAAAGGGTCTGGCTTTGAAGCCGAAGCTAATTCCCCTCATTAAATGCCCTACTGACTGTGCAACCCACAAGTAACAAACCCACTAGCACCATCTCAATGGGCCTGGGCTCATCCTACAGTCTCTCATCAAAAGGCTTAGGAGGAAGATCAAGCAGCCTCAGGAAATAGCATAGTGGCTAAAAGGTGGAGGCTGGCCTCAGGGAGCCTCAGTCCTTATACAGAGTTGCTACCAGCTATAAGCAGGAAAAAACTGACTCTTCACAATATGGCCCCTCACATGCACACACAGGTCCAGTATACAGCGAGTTCCATGGTAGCTGCAGACAGGTATCCCAAGGACAGTTACACACAATGTCTGACAGTGACCTGTATCTGAATCACATCCACCTGGACCTAGAACCAAGAAAGCCAGTGGTGAGCTTCAGACCACACCAGAGCGTGAACCAACTAGCCCCACAAGCAGTACACTCAAAAGGGGATTTCTGCAGCACCAGACCCTGCTGGGAACAAGGCTATAACCCTTGTAAATATATATGCATTCAAGTAGGAGTACCTAAATATATAAAGAAAATCTTGGAGGAGTTTAAGGAAGAGATTGACAGCAATACAGTCATAGTAGGGGATTTTAACGCCCCATTGTCAGCAATGGATAGATCTTGCAGGCAAAACATCAATAAGAAAATGGTGACATTATGTGACACAAAGGATCAAATGGATTTAATTTTTATTTACAGAACATTTCATCCCAAAGGAGCAGAATATACATTCTTCTCAACTGCACATGGATCGTCCTCAAAGCTAGACCACATTAGGTGACAAAACAAATCTCAACAAATTCAACAACATTGAAATCATATCAAGCATTTTCCCAGATCACAATGGCATAAAATTAGAAATCAACATCAATAAAAAGACTTAAAAACACTCAAATACATGAAGGCTAAATAGCATGTTATTAAATAATGACTGGATTATTGATGAGATCAAAGAAATCAAACATTACCTGGAAACAAATGAAAATAAACACACAACAACCAAAAATCTATATGACACAGCAAAAGCAGTCCTGAGAGGGAAGTTCATGGCATTGTAAGTCTACCTCTAGAAGCAAGAAAAATCTCAAATATACAATCTAACCCTACACCTACAAGTACTAGAAAAACAACAACAAACAACACCAAGAGCAAGTAGAAGGAAGGGAATAATCAAGGTCAGAATAAAAATCAATGATATCGAGAGTAAAAAAATCAATACAGAAGATCAGTGAAACCAGAAGTTGATTCTTGAAAAAGATAAATAAGATTGATGAACCTTTAACCAGATTCAGCAAAAGAGAATGAGAGAACCCAAATAAATAAAATCAGAAATGAAAGAGGCAAAGTAACAACTGATATCATGAAAATACAAGGGATTGTAAGAAATTACTATGAACAATTATATGCCAAGAAATTAGACAACATGGGAGACATAGATAAATTTCTAAAAACATACAATCTTCCAAAACTGAATCAGGAAGAACCAGAAAACCTGAACAGACAAATTACAAGTAATGAAATTGTAGCAGTAATCAAACTCCCTGCACATAAAAGCCTTGGACCAGATGTCTTCACAGGCAAATTTTACCAGTCATTCAAAGAAAACTAAGACCTACCCTTCTCAAATTATTCCAAAAAATTCAAGAGGAGGGGAGAGTCCCAAACTCTTTTTACAGGACCAGTATTATCCTAATTCCAAAACCTGATAAAGACACAAAAAAGACAGAAAATTATAGGCCAATATCTCTGATGAACATAGATGCTAAAATCCTCAATAAAAATAATAGCAAACTGGATGCAACAAGACAGTAAAAAGGTCATCCACCATGTTTAAGTGGGATTTATCCCAGGAATTCAAGGTTGGTACATATTCACAAATCAATAAATGTGATGTATAAACTAAAGAAAAGATAAAATGACATAATACCAATAGATGCAAAAAAAGCATTTCATAAAATCCATTTCATTTATCCATTTATGATAAAAACTCTCAACAAAGTGAGAATAGAGGGATCATACCTCAACATATGAAAGGCCCTCGCCCTGGGAGATGTATTGGCTACAACGATATCTGAGATTTTACTGCCTATGTTTCCTTCTAGGATTTTTATGGTTTTGTGACTTACATTTAAGTCTTTTATCCATTGTGATTTTATTATTGTTTTAGTTTCATTTTTGTGCATGTCACCCGTTTAATTTTCTCAACACCATTTATTGAACTGCATTGTGTGCTTTTGCCTCCTTTGCATTAATTGACCAGAAAGTTGTGGGTTTATTTCTGGGATCTCTGTTCTCTTACAATGATGCAATTGCCTGGAAGCCTAAGTAGTCAAATTTATAAATCAAAGAGTAAAATAGTGTTTACTAGACTCTCAGTTTATGGGGATATGGGAGGCTCGAATAAAAGGGGATGAAGTTTAGTTAAACAAGATGAATAACTTTCATTGATCTGCTGTACATTGTTCCTATAGTAAACAAACTGTATGTGCCACTGAAAACTTTGTTAAAATACACCATCCATTTCAATTGTTTTTGTATGATTAGAAATTTCTTTGTTGTAGCAAAATTTAAGGTTTTTTTAATGTGTGCCATGTTTATTCTTCATGATAATGTAATTTTTGGAAGAGATAACAAGAAAATATTTTTCGTTTTTAATGTAAAACTAATTTCTTTACATTATCTCATAGAGATTTATCAAACTCTCCATGCAAAATACAAGCAATTGAGCAAAACAAGTGCTTATAATTAATCATAACACATACATGACATTCAGAGGTCATTTATACAATATTTATTAAGGGTTCACTGACTTTCTCAGAAAATGTTTGAGGTCCACAATATGAGCTGGGTTTATTCTGTAGTAGCTTTCAAGTATTGCTGTGACTTTAGTAAAAATATTTATAGGTGAGACATTCTGACATTTAAACCCAACCAGAGCTTCAATTGCTTCAGTGTGTGAAAGCAAAACTATTTGAAAAGCACATACTTAACAATGTTGCATATTAGGAAGCATATTATTTTGATAGACCTGAGTCCTGGCTTTGTTAGTCCGATGCTTCCAGTTTCGGTTTAAATGTCCTCTTTACATTTTAGAGTTAAGTTACATTTAAAAAAATTCAAATCAATATTACTTGTTAAAATTGGAAGCCATTTGGGATGATGGAATCAGCAATGGACAGGGTACTAGAAGGTATGTATTTTCATTCTGTTTAGGCCACCTTGAGAACTTTGGGGAAGGAACTTTATGTAAAAAGGGCTTTGGTACATCCTTCACCCCCAAACAATGTTACATGAAATAAGAGTTACAAAAGTGCAACTGCCAGGAAAGCTTCCATATTGGACATATCTGGGAAATGCTGCCTTATATTTTCATCTTGGAGAGTCAGAAGCACTCTAGTTCTCTTAAGGGTTCTGAGAAGACCTGCAGGGGGAATCTTTTTTAAGGAAAGCCAGAAAATTGTTTAATTTTGTCTGATTCAGAACTTTCTAAACTTGACAAGAGACTTGCTTTTGTTGACGGGAGAGACCTGGTTCTTCTTGCTGACACATGTAGAGAATGACATATCAGGAAATCTAGCAGTATGGAATCAGTTTATTAGTGGCCCGTTCCCATGGAAGAGAACAGGACTGGGTAGAGCAGGGGGTGAAAGGCAAAGTTTCAGGGCAAAGCAGGGTGAGAAAAGTGAGAGCGACTGAAGACCAGGGTGGCAAGCCCCTGGGCAGCCTGAGGCCGGGTGGCCAGAGGCCCTGTGGCCCGAGAGCCAAGAGCCCCCTGAGCCCCTGAGAGAGAGAGAGAGAGAGAGAGAGAGAGAGAGAGAGAGAGAGAGAGAGAGAGTCCTTTGTTCTCAGGACTTACATAGTTGGTGGGATAGGAGGGAAAAAAGTTACATACTGATTAACGGGTAAATGTGGTGCCAGCTTTCCTGGGGGACCTGACTACCCAAAATCAGCTGTGTGTGTGTCGGGGGGGTCTGTTAGCCCGAGTCCTTATCTTGCTCCAGACCACATTTGTTCATCTTGTTGTAAAACAAACACGTGATAGGAGGTAGTTAATTAAAATTGGGGCACTTTCCAAAGTTACTGATAGGCTCTTTCTGTAAGCATCAGGGACTCCCTCGTAAAACACGTAGTGACCAGAGGTAGGCAAGTAACCGAAGTTGTCTTATGGACTCTTTCTGCAGGCACCGGGGACCTTCTCCCACATTCAGGCCTTGGGATGAAAGCACAGTTTCAAGGCTTTCTTTCCCAGATAGTGCAAATGTTACATAGAACTTCAAGGACTTTCCTTCTTTCTTGCCAACATAATGTCTCTTGTGATGCTGGAACAGCTGGCAGTATTATCAGAACAGGCTCAGGACTGCTGAGTTAGCGTGTGAGACTTGTCTCCTTCCTCCTTCCTGCCTCAGTTTACTTATTTATTCCACCTAATTGGTAAAGGGCGTTTCCTGGCAACAAGCGTGCTAAATTCTGTCCAGTAACAGTATTGCGGTCTCAGAGTTCTTCTGATGCTGTCTCCTGCCTCACTTTCACAACACGAAATCCACTTTAATCCAATCAAACTGTGTTAAGCAACTAGAAAACTTTAGCCTATATCATCTTAGTTCTGCTAAAGTTTCTTATATAGGTAGATAATTATATTTTTAAAACAATGACACATAAAGTTACGAGCACACAGAGTAAATATAGCATAGGTAACTTCATTGCCATAGATATTTTACAAATATATATATTCTTTATATTTTTGATTATCTAATTATGCCAATAATCTATGAATTATTATACATGATGGACTTTTTATCATAGACACATGACTCCATTTGAGAGGTAAAGGCAACTAGTGCAAAGTTAACAAATACTCATGACTGTTTGTGAGTTACAAACTGCAGTATTATTGCCCTGGCTGGTGCGGCTCAGTGGATTGAGTGCTGGCCTGTGAACTAAAGGGTCTCCGGTTCAACTCCCAGTGAGGGCACATGCCTGGGTTGCAGGCCAGGTCCCCAGTAGGGGGCACACAAGAGGCAACCGCACACTGACATTTCTCTCCCTCTCTTTCTCCCTCCCTTCCCCTCTCTCTCAAAATAAATACATGAAATCTTCAAACTGTAATATTATTAAGAAATTTAAGAGAGAAAAGAGCTTTTTCGTGGTAACTCCATTCTGTGTTAAATGTCAGTTCTGGGCATTTTCACTATTTAATTGCTGAGAAGGAAATACTTATGTGATTATGATGAACTCTGTTCTTATCAAATTTGAGTTACAGAGACTTGGCGATGGTTATTCCATGCAGCAGGGCTGACTTGCCTGACTCGGGGCCTGTCGATATCAGTCACAGTTGTGTATTTTGTAGCATCTTTATTTAGAAAACGTCAGTTGTTTGTTTCAAGAACATTCTGTCCAAAACATATTTGCTATGTGTTATTTAGTGTATATTCTCAGAAATCTGTGAGAGAAAAGCCACTCTGATTCAGTTTAAAGTATTAAATGAGGAAGGCTTGTCATTTGCTAAAGTTAAATTCATTACCTCCCAAGCCACCCAGGTTGCTCACTAGTACTAGTTTTCCAGAGTGTACTAAACACTTTATACATTGATAGTAACACTTTTGGGCTACAAGGGCATCATTTTGTATACTGAAACAGTAATAAACAATAACAGCTAAATCATTTTTCAGGTGTGCTTTATTTCCCCCCAATGTATAACATAGACACTGGCAGTATCTGGTTCAATATTTTCTAAAGTTCACACTTTCATTCTATTTGTAATTTGGGGTTCTGCAGACACGATGAGGCGGTGACATTCAAGCAGAAAATCTTTAAAGGAAAACAAACTTCCTCAGCTCATTGACCTTTCTCTCATTTGATGAGCATTTGGACTTTTTAGATTCTGAAGGTCAAAAATAAATCTCTTTATATTTATACTTAGTCTAACTACCTGTGCAATGCCAATAATCTGTCAAAATGTGCTCAGGTAATTTTTTTCTCTACCCACATGAAGTGTTTCTAAACATAGTAAATTCTCCTTTTCTTCATTTTTAAGATAAAACCAATTAATGCATCCCCAAAAATGAACTTTATTTATTTTTATCATTAGCATTTAATACTAATGACTAATCCATTGTCATAAGAGTGTTTTCTGTACAGTCTTATTTGACTTGCTGTAAAATCTCATCTTGGTTGAATGTTTAATGTGTAATTACTTGAGAATGTTGCCACATAATTTGAGTGTATTTTTATGTTAATATTGTAGCTTTATAACTCTTTCTCCATAAACAGATTTATTTATATACTTAATCTATAATTTTCATATTTTTTTCTAAAAACTTTAAGATCATCTTTAACATGCCAAAAGCACATAAAGGAGCTGCCTGTATTTGCATTATCCTGCCCATGGCCTATCATTTCTATCGCATGACTCTGATTTTGTCACTTCTGTCAGCACAAAAGGTCAACTTTGTTAAAAGATTTTGGGTTTGACTGGCAGTCAAAAATAGGAATCCTGTGACCACAGCAGACCTTTCTAAGTCATTTTCGACAGCGGTCTTCTCTTGCATTCTCTCCAAGCGGAAGTACCAGATGGGGCACTGCTCTCCAAAATATCCGGGACCCCCTAAGTCTCCTGAGACTTTATGATGTCTCTCCTGCTTGGAATTACTAATTCCCAATTGTTGCTCGAAAGATGGTTTTTGTGAGAATACTATCTATTCCTCAAACCCTTCTTACAGTCCCTCATTCATGAAGCTTTCAGCAATTCTCTCAACTGAAAGTTGTCTGTCCCGCCTAATGGAAGGGACATCTGAAACCACCTGTCCCTACATGATCTGCCAGTGGAGTGAGGCTAATTGCAGGAGAACCAGCCTAGCAACAAACAATTTTGAGAAATCATAAATGACTGCTGTGTTAAAGTACTATTTTTGGAGGTGGTTTGCTATTGAGTGATAGATAATTGATATTAATTGCTACCTTAGACTTGACATGAGTTTTAGTTGGTAAATTCATCTTTGTCTTTCAAAAACAAATGTGTGAGAATTGACTGGAATGCCTTCATGACCTGCCCATGAAACTAGAGCCTATGCACATAACTTTGCATTAAGAAAGAGCCTTAAAACTTATCAATTTTTGTGCAGCACATTTTTATGGGCATGGTAAAATTGGAGTCACTATCCATTTTAATTTTCTTCCAGCATAGTGAGGCTGGAAAGCAAAAAATGCTATTTTCAGCCCACTCCAAGCTAAAGTTATATTAGTAAATTAGATACTGACCATTTATGCTGTCTGGGAAATTTGGAACAGGAGAATCAGTCAGGGACATTTATATGCTGATTTGGTTATTGCTACTTGGCAATTGCATTTTTGAAGTGTTAAGCCTCATTCTCTGTGTGTGGGCGTGTGTGTGCTTGTGTGTGGGGGCATGTCTGTGTTCATGTGTGTGTTTTGTCATTCAGCTTGTAATCATGAGCTCATGTGTGAGGGGCATTTGTCATGGGCAGTGACTGCTGTCTGCTTCCTGGATCAGTGCTACATTGTTGTGACCTTGAAGGTAACAGTTGTACAAGGAGCTTATTGTGTCAGAAGTAGCAGCTGCCCCAATGGACAGTTTGTGATTTTGTCATTTTTTTAAAAATCCACTTTTTGACCCCTGCAACATTTATAAAAGTGTGCAGTTCCCTGTAGTGAAACTCGTACTCCATAACAGAACTAGAATGGTTCTTGTTTTCTGTGGTTGAAAGCTTGCGAATAGAACACCATAAAAAGAGGATAGTAATGTGTACAGTAATTGCACCTGTAGATGTAACACAATTAAGCATTAACAAAGACAAATTTCACATTGTCATAGATGATGATGCATTTATTGCCATGTTGCATAGGTTCCGGAGATACTCAGAAAGTGCCTAATTGTTCGACTACAACCAGCAACCTAATAAAGAACACAGAACACAAAGACCAACTTTACAAAATGATTTGAAATGCGACTGTGAACCCAGAATCCATGCTCTTCTGGACTAATTATAAACTGTAAGGCATAAAAACTATTGTGCGGTACAATCAAATCTGTCATTTGCCAAAAAAGGTTGCTGTTTGCTATACAGTCACACTTTTACTGTGAACGACCAAATAGTAAGGAAGCTTGAGTTCTTTTGAACTAGCTTTATTTAGTTTAGCATCAATGTGAAGTAACCAGTTGGTTTAACTAGAAATTTACATTGCATTTCAACATTTGGAAACATATACTAAATGACACATTTCTATATGCTGGGCTTATGTGATCTCATGCTGTTTTAATACTTAACATTTTTATTGCTTTCCACCTTCACAAAAAATTTAAAAGAAAGGAATGTTACTATTCTCAAGATGCTTAGGAGGAAACCAAGGTTAAAGGCACAAGTGGCAAACACAAGGCCCACAGGCCAAATCCAGCACTCCACCTTGTTTTATCTGGCCTGGGACCCTGTTTCTACCAGGTGGCAGCGCCAAACTCCTTGCCCTCAGTTAAGGAGTAGTTACATTTATACAGTCCTAAAGTTATTTTGGCTCTCTGAAGGCAACTGGGAGGCTGATGTGGCCCCCGGTGAAAATGAGTTTGACACCCCTGCTCTAAGGAATAAATATACAAAGGCATATAGTTTATTAATTATTGGATCTAGGATTCAAATCTAACATAGCACTATCAGAATTCATGAATCAGTATGATATAGAGTAATTGGAGCAAAGAATACAATTATGTTGTTTTGAGCTAAATTTCTTCATCAATCACATACGACTAAGACGTAGAATTGTTAGAGTATATCATAGACCTGTGTGAATATCTACACATGAAAGAACTTCTAAAATATTCATTTCTTATCCTTTGCCCATTTCTTAAGGTACTTTAAAAAATGTATGGTAAAACTCACATAATGTAAAATTTTCCATCTTAACTCGTTTTAAGTGTAGAGGTCAGTGGTATTAAGTGTATATGTACACTGTTATCCAGCTATGACTGCCATCTATCTCCAAAACTCCTTTCATCTTGCAACATTGAAACTCTGAAACCAGAGAAGGTGATTCTCCACTGTTACCTTTCCTAAGCTCTAGCAAGCACTATTCCACCTTTTGCCTCTCTAAATTTGACTAATCGGGGAACCTCACATAAGTGGACTCATACTGTATTTATCTTTCTGTGAGTTGCTTATTTCACTGAGCAAAATGTCCTCAAATTTCATCCATGTTGTTGCATGTGTCAACATTTCCTTCCTTCTCAAACCTCATAATATTTCACTGTATTTTGTACCACATTTTGTGTATATATTTACCTGTTGGACATTTGAGACCTTCCACATTGTGGACATTGTGAATGATAGTGCTATGAACACGCGTGCATAGAAATGTTTTTGAGAACCTATTTTCAATTATTTTGAGTACATACTCAGGAGTAGAATTGCCAGATTATATTGGAATTCTATTTTTAATTTTTTGAGGAAGCACCATGCTGTTTTCCATAGTGGATGCACCATTTTACATTTTCACCAACAGAATACAAATGTGCCAATTTCTCTACATAATTACCAACACTTGTTATTTCCTGTTTTCTTTAATAGTTGCATTTACAATGGATGTGAGCTGATACGTCATTGTACTTTGGAATGGTATTTGCCTAATAGTTGATGTTAGGCATTTTTTTTGAGTAGTTACTTGCCATTGTATATCTTCTTGGAAGCATGTTTATTCAGGTTTTTACTCAGTTTTAATTTGAGATGCCTATTTCTATATTGTTGAGTTGATTTTTTAATGTTTTCTGGATATTAGCCCATTATAAGATATATGAAATACAAATATTTTCTCCCATTCTGGGTGTTCACTTTTCATTTTGTTGTGTCTTTTGATGTACGGAAGTTTCTAAATTTTGATGTAGTTCAATTTATCTATTTTTTTCTTTTGTTTTAAGAGTTTTGGTATCATGTCCAAGAAAATATTGACAAGTTCAATTGTCCCTAAGCTTTCTCTTTATATTTTCTCATGAAAGGTTTATAGTTTTAGCTCTTATGGTTAGGTGTTGTTTCCTTTTCAGTTAATTTTTACACATTAAAATGATCATGTGTTTTTCTTCATTCTGTTCGCAGATCACATAATTTTATATGTAGAAGACACATATAAGATTCTGTTAAAAAAGTGTTAGAACTAATAAAGGAGTTTGGCAAGGTTGCATTATGTAAATTAATAAATAAAATCAGTTTGCTTTCTATATACTAACAAAGAACATCCAAAATAAATTAAGAAAACAATTCTATTGAAAATAACATCAAAAATAAATACTTAGAAATAAGTTTAATCATGGAAGTAAAAGATCTGCATACTAAGAATTACAAAACAAAGCTGAAATAAATTGGAGAAGAAACAAATAAATGGAAAGGCATCCTATTTTGATGGATTGGAAAAATATTGTTAAAATATCAATATTACCCAAAACAATCTACAGATTCAGTACAATTTCTATAAAAACACAAATGGTGTTTTTGTAAAAAGAAAAACTCCATTTATTCTGTGTATGTGGTGTATTATTACATTGATCAATCTTACTATGTTCTATACGTGCATTGCAGGAAAGAAACCTATTGGATAATGGCATATAGTTCTTGAATGTGCTGACAAATTGTATTTACTGGTATTTTGTTGAGGATTTTTGCATCAATACTCATTATAGATATTAGTCTGTAGTTTTTGTTTTTTTGTGGTTTCCTTGTCTGGTTTATCATCAGGGTAATTCTCACCTAATGTAATGATTTAGGAAGTATTCTGTACTCTACTAGTTTTGGGAATAGTTTGAGGAGGATGTGGAGGATTATTGAATGTGGGAGGGTGGGCAGTCAGGGCAGGGGAGAGTATAGGGGAAATGAGGGACAACTGTAATTGAACAACAATAAAAAAAAGAAGAAAAGTAAAAAAAAAATGTTTGGTACAATTCACCCTGTGAAGCCATCGACCTTGAGCTCTCTTTGCTGGAAGGTTTTTTTATTACTGATTTAATCCTCCTACTAGATTGAAATCTGTTCTTATTTTCTATTTCTTTATGATCCAGTCTTCATACGTTGTGTAATTTTTTTCAGATTTGCCTCTTTCATCAGCAATATCCAATTTGTTGGTGTTCAGTTATTCACAGTACTGTCTCATAATATTTTTTATTTATATAAAACTGGTTGTAATGTCAACTCTTTTACATTGATGGCTGCAAAGTTTGCTTACTTCACCCTTTTTCTTAGAAAATGTGTGGGTTTGGTTGTTTCTATAGATTGAAACTGATTTTACCTTAGATACTACTAGAAGTGAATGTAAAAAAGGAAATCCATTGTTTATATAGGCTTTTTGTTGTACTAAATGATGATGCATTCACTGCATAAATTAAAAAGTGTATTATAGAATATAACTGATTCTGTCTTTAACTCTGAAATTACAAAAAAGGATTGTTTGAAGGGATCATTATTTTGCTGACACTATAAAAGCTGAAGAATGTTTAACTCCAGTAATTAACTCCTTATCCTAAGAACAATCTCAATCACTGCTCTACCAATAAGGTTTCTTAAAATATCTTATCAAATAAAACAAAAGAGCCTTTCTTTCTTCTTTTTATAGGTCATGAATCTATTTCACCCAGTAGGCTCAAGTTCCTTAGGTATAAATAAAAGGAAGAAGCAGAAATAACCTTTACTTTATACTATTTAAAATGGAAAATGTATCGTGAACTTCTCTTATATACTGTATATTAGTAGTATTAATAAAATACAGAAATTGATATAAAGATTATATAGTTTGTTCCATATCCAGTTCTTATTTAAGAAGTCAAAAATGGATCATACCTATGGGCAACTTTTCATTGTTCTTAAATTTACTTGGTAAATAGGGTTCCTATAATATATATTCATTTTCACATTCAATATTTTAAACCTCACTTCATGTGAATAATTTCTCTCTTTTTTAAAACTGATAGATTGAACCTACATATTCTTAGGAAAAAGTTTTTTGGAGACTTTTTTAAGTGGCAGTAATTTAATTTAGTCCTGTATTTAGCTTTAACAATTTTGTACTTTATAGTTCCTTAAGTAATGACTCATTAGACTTTTATAGGTTAATTGTATAATTTTGAAAAAGCTGAATTATTGAAAAGTCACTGTGTTTTTAAAATTAGTGGTGACATTTTTGCCCACATAGCAGTATTAGAAAAGGTCATCAAAATATAATATCTGCTAGAATATCATGTAAGAAAAAGATAAAGAAGAGTTTTAATTAAAGTTCTAACATATTACACAAGGCATAATCAAACAGCAAAGTGACCTTGTCAATTGACTCAGCATCCATGAAATTATTATCATTGCTGTAACTTCAGAAAGAAAGATAATAAGGCATTCAGGAAAGGTTTCACTTCAACAACAGAGACTGAAAACCTTACATCAGTTGCAACTTGAATAAAGAATACAAAAACCCAGACAGAAATATGGTTTGAATTATGACTATTGTGTAGCACTATTCTTCCTCAGGCTTGGCTATCTATTGTGCAACATAGAAAAATATTTCCTTTTGAATGTGGTCAGGCCTGTTACTTGGCAGGAGAAGTTGCTGTTAGCTTTACGGATATTCGCAGTAATTCATTTTCTGAAGGACTTTGAGTAATATTGAAGTTCATATTTTCTTGAGAAACTTTCTAATTTCATTAAGTTAAGCCAGTTTTTATTCCTTCTGGAATAAATATGAAGGTACACTGTTGAAATTTACATTGATTCTTAAACAGTTGAAATTTTGTATTGAATAATATCATAGGTCATTGAGGATTCATGTATCCATATTTGTGATTATGCAAGATTATGAATCGACAGAAACCTCATAATTACTACTGGTTCCAAATGACTCCTTGATGTCCCCAGAGACAGTATGAGTAATTACTGGAAGGGACCTTTCAAGCTGGAAATCCTGTGCTTTATCCTTGGTTGGAAGATGGTAAAATCTTTTTTGAAAGATTTTATTTTTTTTTAGAGATGGGAGAGAGGGAGAAAAAGAGGAAGAGAAACGTGAGTGTGTGGTTGCCCCACATGTCCCCCCCTACTGGGGACCTGGCCCGCAACCCAGGCATGTGCCTTGAGTGGGAATCAAACCAGCGATCCTTTGCTTTGCAGGCCAGCATTCAATCCACTGAGCCACACCAGCCAGGGCATCATCATCATTATTGAGCCCCGTGATGAGGATTAGTGTTCTCATAAAAGGATGAAGAACCCAGAGCTCACTGTCCCCAGCTTGTGAGTACGCACCATGAGGACAGCCACCCTGCAGTGCACGTAGCAGGCGAGCTCACCAAGAACCTGACTGAACAGGCTGGCACCCTGATCCTGGACTTTCAGTTTCCAGAACAGTGAGAAATAAGTGTGGCTTAAGCCACACAGTCTATGATGGTGTATGACAGCACGCCAAACAGCCTAGGAAGACAACTGCTGACCCCCCACCCCAATGGGGTATTCTGTCCCTGTCTACCATTCCGGCTTCTTTTCTCTCGCTGGCTGCTTCGGAAGATTCACCGACCATGCCATGCCGTCTTCAATAGCACAAGGCGCCAAATGTCATAGAGAAGTTCTCTCTGCTCGGGGGATGTCGTGGAACAGGTTTCATCACTTTCTCACAAAAAGTTTTCCTAGAGCGAGATGTACCCGCAGTGGCCTCAAAGTGGAGGTGGTCGTAGGCGCAGTTTTGGAAGTGTGCATCCCACTGATTTGGGAGATTCCGTGCCCGGGTTCGTTCCCAAGAACCCCCACTGTGAGTGGCTATGCTGGGGTCCGAGACAGCTTGGAAACAGAGTCTCAGAACTAACACACTCTCCTCTCAACAACGCATTGCATAGTCACTTCAGTTCAGAGCCCCCCTTCCACGAAAAATCATAACACGGGAAAAGAAGAGATGGAGGAAAAGAGAGATGAAAGAAAGGGGTCACAACTCTCTCAGAGTCCTTTAATAGGGAATCGGATGACTATCTTCATGTTGCCAGGACCACACCCAGCGAACTGCCAGTCTTTCACAGACAGCACCCTAGCCCAGCGTTTTCACACGCTGCGAGGGCACAATCATCTCCACACATTTCATAAGGCGTGAGTCCTTTGAAAAATGATTCATCTTGTCCCGGTTTATGAATCATCACGTATGTACTGAGTACGTACCATACATGGGGAATTGTGGGGAATAATGGAGAATGTCCTAACTGATTTATGTGTTTAACAGTTTGAATGCCCATTAAGTCACACATCTTGTACTTGAGCAAAACATACATACAGTCTAGATGGGGACATTAATATTGAATTCATTAGAAAACAATGCAATAAATACTGAAATTTATTTTTATAATGCACATGTTAGTGCAAAAAGGTTGTGACCTATGCTAAGAAAGTGTAACAAGGGGAAATCAACGAACAGCACCGAAAGGTATACCGACAGGTTCTTTCAACGTATAAATGAAGGGGGAGTACACACATTAGGAGAAACTCCCTAGCCTAAAACTTCTACAGAGTTTTGAGTGATTGTTTTGGTATTTAATCTAAAAACCATTTGAAAACTCCAATATTAAATATGCGTCTATTTAGCTTTAATCTGTATGACGGCTCCAGCCTTGTCCAACGCCTTTATTTTGTAAATGACAAAAGTGTGCCGCACACTCATTTTGTACCTCTCTACAGAAACTCATCTTCTTCTCTTGGGAAACATCAAAGTAAAGATTAACTGGAAGAAGAGATATTTCAAAGTGTGTTCTCTCTTACAGGCACCCGGACTGAAATGGAGGTATTACGAATTGTCTGTTACTTTTGGGATGGGAGATAAGAATTTAGGACAGAGGAGCTGAGGGCTAATCATTCTTGACTTCACATTTTACAACAAATGGGGATAAAAAACGATGCAGATAGGGTGCACGCACCATGCAGTTGGAATAAGACAGTCATCAAGAAAATCCTTCCGTTTCTGAATAAAAAATGAATGGCTTAATCAATCTGGAAAGCAGAACTAATTCTGTTTCAGAACACCAAATTAAAACTCTCTGTGATAATTAGCAAAACAAAATATCCAAGCATCCCAAGCAATCAGGGAGGCTAGCAAAACAAACAGGGTTATAAATTCCAGGCATTCTCTTTGCGGACCAAAATCCCCCCAAAATGTATCCTGATCAGAATTCACTCCCATCCCTAGTTTACACATGCAGTGCGCAAACAGGACGGCAACGTGACCGGTGTGACATAGCGGAGCTGCCCATGGGTCTGTTTCCCAGATAAGCAGCCGAAGCAGGAAGGCCTAATGAGAATTCCCCGTGGGACGTGAACATGAATGGGGAGCAATTCACCGCTAGACCTGCTCCAGTTTCACTCTGTAGCTGCCAAACTGAGTACACGGTGTTCGTGTGGTTTTGCCAAATCGGTGTGGGAATTTGCCAACACCGCATTCATGCTTTAACATTTGGAATTTTAAATAAAATGTAATCTTTTCCCAAAAGTACAAGTATTTTCTTGCTTTCTTCAGTGTTTTATAATTAATACTATTAACAATAACGTTAACAAGAATTAAATCACGTACTTTAAGATATCATGGTTTAAACTGATAAAATATCAATACTTTCTTAAATTTGTACTCAACAAATTTTACTTAATTTTTATGCTAAGCTTTTCTTGTATTTTTATTGTCAAGTCCAAATACCAAATATATACAGATTTCAAATTTTGTAAATATAAATTTTCCAAGATAATATTTTATGTTAAAAGTATTTAAAATTCATTCACTCTACATTATTCCGCCACATGAAATATTCCACAAAGGTAAAATGTTATTTGGATGTGCAAGGAGCTTCCAATTTTATTTTGCATATAGGTGCTCATAAAATGGTAATTATAAAAATATTCAGAATTATACAAAAAATGAACAAAAGATTCAGTTTGAACACACAGAAAAATATTGGATCCTTTCTGAAGGTGCCATTCCTTTAGAAAATATGAACCAAAGAACAACTTGAAAGGTAATTGGAATTTTCAAGGTATGGTTCGAAAAAATTAAATGGATGCCGATATGGGATTATTTTTAATTGAATGTCTTGGTTAATACAATTATATAGGTTTCAGGGGTACGATTCTACAACACGTCATCTGTACACTGTCCTGTGTGCTCACCACCCCAAGTCGAGTCTCCTCCCACCACCAGTTATCCCCCTTTGCCCTCCTCTACCTCCCCCACCGCCTTTCCCCCTGGTCATCACCACTCTGCTGTCTGTGTCCATGAGATTTTCTTTTTTTTCATTGCTTAATCCCCTCACTTTTTCTACTGAGCCCCTCAACCCCCTTCTTTCCTGACAGCTCTCAGTGTGTTCTCTGTGTCCATGAGTCTGTCTCCACTTGGTTTGTTTACTTTGTTCATTAGATTCCCCATATAAGTGAGATCACATGGTATTTGTCTTGCTCTGAGTGACATTTCACTGATCGTATTGTAATACCCTGCAGGTCCATGCATGCTGTCGCAAAAGGTAAGATTTCTTTCTTTTTTACAGCCGAGTGGTGTTCCTTTGTGTAAATGTCCCATAGTGGTTTTATCCACTCATGGGCTGATGGAAATATCTTGGCGATTGTAAATGATGGTGCTGTGAACATAGGGGTGCCTAGGTCCTTCCAAATTTTCACATGATCTCACTTATATGTGGATTCTAGTGAAGAAAATAGATGAATGAAGTAGTGACAGACTTGAGACTTACTCAGTGTATGTTAACTTGGACTAGTAAAAAGCCTATCCATGGAAGTGTATATTTCTACTTGACAAAGAACGCTGAATCTAAGACATTGCTATAGGCACATGATGGATACAAATATATAGATGGGAAAAGTCAAATGCAGCGTTTCCTCATTAACCTTCCTTTCCAACGTGACTTTTCTCTAAAGCTGAGATTCTCATTCCAAGGTAACACGGAGATGCAAATTAAAACCACAATGAGCTACCATGTCACACCAGTCAGAATGGCCATCATTAACAAATCAGCAAACAACCAGTGCTGGCGAGGCTGTGGAGAAAGGGAACCCTCGTGCACTGTTGGTGGGAATGCAGCCTGGGGCAGCCACTGTGGAAAGCAGTGTGGAGCTACTTCAAAAAAGTAACCATGGAGCTGTCTTTCAACGCAGCTGTCACACTGCTGGGATTACACACTAAGAATCCTGAAACACCAATATGAAAGAACGTAAGCACCCCTGTGCTCATCACAGCGTCATGTACAATTGCCAAGATGTGGAATCAGCCTTTGTGCGTAGTATCCTATTGTGTGACTGTACCTGTGAACTGTATCCTGAACACAGTATATTCAGGATACTTGAAACCTGATTTATCCTACTTGGTCATATTTAGTTTCTAATTTCTTGGTATAACAATGACTGTTCTTAATAAACTAATAAAATGAATTCCATTTAAGAAGTTTTATTTTTCCTTGGGCTCTACAACACAATTGTCTTTCATTATACAAGTGGTCAGTAAAATATTCTCTGCTATTCATATTGGATATTAGTAATTTGTGTTTTTCCTTTTCATTTTGTTTTTTGAGGTAGCCTAGACAGATGCTAACTAATTATATTGATCTTTTCAAAGAGCCAGCCTTTGGTTCTGTTGATTTTCTCTATTGATTTCCAGTTTTTAGTTTCCTTGATATCTGCTCTAATTTTCAATATTTTATTCCCTCTGTTTACTTTGGGTTTAATTTGCTCTTCTTTTTCTAGTTTCCTAAGGTGGAAGATTACATTATTGATTTTAAATCCTTTTATAAAACACAGGCATTGAATGCTATAAATTTTACTCTGAATAATGCTTTTACTGAATCTCACAATTTTTAAGTTGTATTTTTATTTTTGAAAAATTAAAACATTTTGAAATGTGTCTTGAGATTTCTTCTCTGCCCTATGTGTTATTGGAAATGTGCTGCTTAATCTCCATATGTTTGGAATTTTCCAGGTATTTTTCTGTGTTTGAGTTCTAGCTTAATTCCATTTTGGTATGAGAGCATATATTGTACCATTTTAATCCTTTTAAATGTGTTAAGGTTTATAGCCCAACATGTGGTCTATCTTGGTGAATGTTTTATGTGGGTTTGAGGAGAATGTGTATTCTCCTGTTTTTGAATGAAGCATTCTACAGATATCAATTAGATCCAGTTGATGGATGGTGCTATTGAGATCAACTTTGTTCTTACTGATTTTCTGCCTGCTGGATCTGCCCATTACTGATAAAGGAATTTAAACTCCCCAACTACTATGGTGGATTGATTTATTTTCACTTGCAGACCAATCAGTTTTAGCTCTATGCATTGTAACACTTGGTTGTTAGGTGCATATAAATTTAGGAGTGTAGTGTCTTCTGGGAAAACAAACCCTTTATCATTATGAATGTCTTTCTTTATTCCTCATAATATTTCTTGCCCAGAAGGTGGCTCTTTCTGAAATTAATTCAGTTACTCCTGTTTTCTTTCTAGTAATGTCAGTATGGTATATTTTTCTTAATTCCTTTAGTTTAAATAGATATGTATCACTATATTTAAAATGAACTTTTTTGTAGACGGCACTTATTTTGGTCTTGTTTATTGCTTCACTCTGACAAACTCTGTCTTCTAATTGATGTATTTAAGTAATAGATGTTTAAAGTAATTATTGGTAAGAGTTTGATTAATAGCTAACATATTTACTACTGTTTTCTGTACATTGCCTTTGTTGTTTGTTACTTTTTTTGTTTTCCACTTTTTCTGCTTCTGCCTTCTTTGGCTTTAACTGAGCCTTTCATAAGATTTCAGTTTCTCTATTCTTATGGAATTAATGTTTTTTAATACTTACTAAATATCAACTGCCATAGCAATTACCCTATATACTGTAGAATAAAGGATACTATAATAAACCAGTGAGGATGCTTATATGAAAGTGCTTGATAAACTCATATTCTCCAATGTTTTATAATTTTATATCCTGCAGCAAGAAATTTTGGCACATGACAGTATATTGTAATCAGAATATTAAAACTTCAGAGGGGAAAACTTACAACAGTTTAGATAGCTATAAACATGGGTTCTTCACAGTTGTCCAGAAACTTTGATTCTATGTTAAATGTCACACATCAACAAACAAGCTCAGGAAATCATGGAAAAAGGCAGACTGTAAAATAAAATAAAAATGCATGGGTGACCTGGCTGGCATAGCTCAGTGGATTGAGCACAGGCTGGGAACCAAAGTGTCCCAGGTTTAATTCCCAGCCAGGGTACATGCCTGGGTTGCAGGCCATGACCCCCAGCAACCGCACATTGATATTTCTCTCTCTCTCTCTCTCTCTCTCTCTCTCTCTCTCTCTCTCTCTCTCTCTCTCCCCCCCTCCCTTCCCTCTCTAAAAATAAATAAATAAAATCTTTAAAAAAATGCATGGGTGAGATAAGTGGTCAGATTTGTAGGTGCCTTATAATATTTATACAAACAATCTTCAAACTAAATTGTAAATTCTTTAAAATTAAGAGTTCCATTGTGATTTTATTTCTTTTGTATCATTCATACCATCTGGTATATAATTCACTCCATAGAAGATGGTCACAAACCAAATCTTAACTATATGCTTATAAATATGTTGAATTCTGTGACAATTCAGTAGTATGTCAGCACAACTTAGGAGTGCTCTCTCCTACCTGTCAATAATTTTTACCTTCAGTCATCACCTTTTCTTATGTCAATGTTTTATATTGTTGAACACTTTATTTTTTTTATTATGAGTGCTTTGTGTTTTTAGCTCAGTAGGTTCCTCAATTGTGCAAACAATTAAGTTAAGATTGGTAGACATACAACATAATATAATCTTAACATTACTTCAATAACTTTGGTACTTTTGTTGAGTCCCTTCCAATTTTCATTCATTTAATAACCAGTTTACACTGAAGAAACATCATACATACTAGTTTGCTTTTCTTTTAAAGTTAGTATGTATGAGCAACTTCTAGAACACATTGGAAATAAATAAAAATTTCCCCTAAATGTATCATATTGTCTTGGTAAATGGAAGTAAGCTTTTCAAGAAGAAGAATTGACTTCTTTAAAGAATATTATGACTCTCTTATACTTTTTTCCCCTAAGGAATATTTCCCCAACCAACTTCCCCCAACTTGTGGTGCACTGCATTAAAATTTTCTTGGTTATATAAAATGTTTTCCATTCTCCATCATCTCCAGTCACTGATATACTAGAAAGACTGTAATAAAAAGAGAAGGAAATATTTTGTGCCCAGTGAATGGCTAGAAGTAGATATCTCCAGAGTTGGCAAGTTCATCTTTATTTAGGGTTTAAGATAATCCATAAAAATTCAGCTCTATGATGGAAGAAATGAGTTGTTTATCCACTGCAAACTCTGACTGCAGTTTCCTCATAAGTACTTTTAATTTAAAATTTTCCTAAAATGAGACTTTGTGGAAGAAGAATCAATATGAACAATGACTTCTTTTTTTAATGAAAATTTTCTGAGCAAAATCAAGAAGGATTTGAGGATGTAAATAACACCAGATCTGTCATGACATTTTAATATTTGTTTTTTAAAAATTAATATAGGTTGGTTACCTATTCCCAGGTAGGAAAAAAATACAGAATTAAAGAATCAATTCTCTAAATTCATGCGATACTGCCAAAAGTAAGAGAATGGATGAGGTAAGAATTTTAAATAGATGTTCATTTCTCTGATTCCCTGAGTATATTATATGAGACAGATACTTCCAAGAAAGAAATAATCAGTTGAGCAAGTTGCTTCAGTTCTGCATCTTATAAACAGATGCAGTTTATTTAAGAAACACAGAAGTAACATCTCCTGGTGGCAGTAATAAATGTTGTAATAGTAGTAGGTCTGCCGGCTCTGCTATTCTCGATATTTTCTTGCTACTTTATTGATTATCTGTAATTCATGGTTACTTTTGTAGGTATCTTTTAATACACTCGTCCGTCCATCTGTGAAGTCTGCTTTCATTAAAACAAGATACTAAAACAGGCTAACATATTGTATGCCAACTATAATAAAAGACATTTAAAATATTTTAAAATATTTAAAAATTAAAAAATACTATAACAGTTAAATCCACTTAAATAGGCACATGTAATCTGACTTAAAAATCAATATGCTGTAAGGGAACATTCTTTGCTATCATCTCTTTGTTGTGGAGCTATAATTCTGCCCTCAGCATGCCGTGAGAACCAGTGAGGGCATTGATATCAATCAGCAGAGAATACATTAGTAAAAACTAATTATCTCCTTATTGTTTGCATAAAGATAAATAATAAATATTATTGTTTGTCTATATCTCAATAGATCTTGAAGACTCTACAGTTTGAAATCACTTCTTAAAACATTTTCCACCTCTTTAAGATTTCTTAAAGACTTAGTTAGATACAGACTCTAGTTTTTCCTTCCATTGATCACTGATTAAAGATATTTTGTGTTCTTTTAAAAAATTAGTCTCAACAAGCTTACATTATAGGTATAACTATCATTGCAATTTTACAGATCAGGAACTTAACATCAAATAAATTAATGATTTGCTGAGGTTCCTCAGCTAATAAGTGCTGAGCTGGATTGGAACAGAGTCTTATTCAGAGTCTACGTTGTCTCTTTATTTGGGAATTTTCCAGCAATAAATGGATAAATTCACACTGACCTGACATATGCAATACACATGTTGTAACAATGAAAATAATAATTAATCTTAACAGTAGTCAGTAATCTCCATCATACATTTTTTAAATGTTAAGTACTTTAGTCCATCCTTTACATTTCTCATTTAATCTTCATTAGAACCATAAATTAAGCACAAGTTGTCTTAGCCAACTTGTGCTGCCACAGTAAAACATCATAGACTAGGTGGCTTGGCTTAAACAACAAAAATATAGTTCCTCACTATATGGAAGATGGAAGCCCTATAGTAAGTTATTGGTATGGTTGCTTTCTGGTGAATGTTCTGCCTTGCTTGTAGATGGTTGCCTCATCTCTGTGTCTTCACAAAGTGGCAGGAGAGAGAGAGAGAGTGATGGAAAGAAAGCTTCCTGGTGTTTCTTATAAGTGCACTAATATCATTAGGGCCCTACCCTCAGCCCTCATCTAAACATAATTGTATTTCAATGATCCTGTTTCCAAATATAATCACATTGTGGGTTTAAGGTTTCAACATATGAAGTTTAGGGAGACACAATTCAGTTTATACCAACTCATTCCCATTTTACAGATGAAGAAACAAATACATCCTGGAGAGGTTGAATAACTCACCTGAAGTCACTTAGTTTGTGAGTGGCAAAAGCATAGACTTGAATGCAGGCAATATGAAGAAGACATTCTGCAAGGTTCTATCCAAAGTGGAAATCAAGAACACAGAGTTCTTCTGTGAATATTATAATTATGTTAATGAAACATACATGGGATTCTCCTCAAACCAATCAATTTATTTTTGGCTAGGAAAAGCATTTTCATGTAGGTTGTTTGCTTGGCATTTTGGAGACAAAATTTGTTTTTTAATTAATTGAAGTTTTTAGTTTTAAAAGGGTTACTTTTATTTCCTGAAGGCAGATTATTAATACTAAGAAGACAGCCCATGTGATATGTTAAAAAGTCTAGTACATTATTTATGCCTGCCACTTTGTACAGTAAGGCTCTTCTGGGTACTCTTCAAGGAGAAATCAAGAGTAATGTTTTACAGTGATTTAATCTGGCATTAATAATATGGATTATGTGTCACCTTTCATCTGTGCCAAATAAAAATGGGAGGAACATTGAGTCTAGCTTTTAACCGAGGATCCAGAAGTAACAGTTAAATGCTATTGGAAAACACCAATCGAAGAGTCTGGGCATGATATTATCTTATTGAACATGCAACAAGACATGCAATCACATTGAACAAAACCACAAATTCAGTAAGAAACCCCATGTTTTTTTTTTTTTAAATTTAAGTCATTGTAAAATTTCACATTGTAATTTTAATAAATATAAGATTTTTCAGGCCCTGGCTGGTGTGGTTCAGTGGATTGAGTGCTGGCCTGTGAACCAAAGGGTTCCTGGTTTGATTCCCAGTCAGGACACATGTCTGGGTTGTGGACCAGGTCCCCAGTAGGGAGTGAACAAGAGGCAACCACACATTGTTTTTTCTCTTCTTTTCTTTCTCCCTCCATTCCTTTCTCTCTAAAAATAAATAAATACAATACTTGAAGTATATATGTGTGTTTCAATTAGAAATAAAATATATTGATAAGTAAAAACTACACAACACATGTAAATTATAGCTCTTTTGAAGTAAGTTTTATAACTGTCTTCCTTCCTGTCATTCTTTTAACAAAATGTTTTTAAGTATTTTTTATTGATTATGCTATTACAGTCTTCCCAATTTCCCCCTTTATCCCTCCTCCACCCTGCATCCCCAACTCTCCAGCCTTCCCCCCCACTTAGTTCATGTCCATGGGCTCTATGAATAAGTTCTTTGAGTTCTCTGTTTCCTATACCATTTTTATCTCTCCCCATCTATTTTATGCCTACTAATTATGCTGCTTCTTCCCTGTACCTTTCCCCCACATTCCGCCCTTCCCCCTCCCCACTGAACTCCCTCCATGTGATGTTTATTTCTCTTATTCTCTTCCTGTTTTAGTTGTTTGCTTGGTTTTGGTTTTCATTGTTTTTCTTTTAGGTTCATTTCTTGATATTTGTGAGTTTGTTGTCATTTCATTATTCATATTTTTATCTTCTTTTTCTTAGATAAGTCCCTTTAACCTTTCATATAATAATAACTTGGTAGTGATGAACTCCTTTAACTTGACCTTCTCTGAGAAGTAATTGATCTGCCCTCCCATTCTAAATGATACTTTTGGTGGATAGAGTCATCTTGGATCTAGGTCCTTTCCTTTCATGACTTCAAATATTTGTTTCCAGCCCCTTCTTGCCTGCAAGGTTTCTTTTGAGAAATCAGCTGATAGCCTTATAGGCACTCCTTTGTAGGTAACGCTTTCCTTCCCTCTTGCTGCTTCTAGGATTCTCTCCTTCATTTTTACCTTGGCTAATGTAATTATGATGTGCCTTGGTGTGTTCCTCCTTGGGTCCAATTCTTTGGGACTCTGAGCTTCCTGGACTTCCTGGAGGTCTATTTCCTTTGCCAGATTGGGGAAGTTCTCCTTTACTATTTGTTCAAATAACTTTGAACAAGCAGGCCTCATGTCTATTGGATCCTGAACATTCACTGGAAGCTGCCAAGAAATATACAGTGAAGTCCTGTGGAACCTTAACTTACTGCCACTGATGTTAACATTTTGCCTAATTGTAGCAAACAGTCCTACATTCTGAAGATTTATTTTTCTCTTTTATTCTAAAAGTTTTACAGTTTCTCATTCTGTACTGAAGTCCATGACCATTTTAAGTTATTTTTGTATACATCATGAGACAAAAGGTCCATTGTTTATTCCTATGGAAGTCCAGTTGCTCCAACACTATTTGCGAAAGGGCTATTTCTCCTCCACTGAATTGCCTTTGTGCCAATATAAAAAATCAATTAAGGTAAAAACCTTTAACTGGGCATATTTATAGATGGTCCATTCTATCACTGATCTATATGTCTGTAATTCCACCCATATTAGCTGTCTTGATTAATGTAGCTAATGAAATATGCCAGGGTCTTTGCTTCAACTCTTACTCTGGGCTCAACCCACTTTTTCCATTAGAGAAAAGAACAATAATTCCAAAGTGAGAAAAACAACACACCACATACAAACACACACATGCAAATATTATACCACAAAGTTCCCAGGCATAAATGACAATATTCTCTTTCCAGGTAGCATATTACTAAACATTTTTTATTATTAGAAATATATTTAGTTTTATAATTTTAATTCTTCCTCAGGTGACAGTGAAAACCATCAACACAATTCTCAAATATTTAACAACCAAATATTTCCCCAAATTGAATAAATTCCAATTCATATTCTTTGTATTTCTTCTTTGTGTTTAGCTTCCCCTCTAGAGTCTCATAAATATTAAATTTAACATTTAATCTCATATGCATTATGTTTCTAATTTCCATTAAGTATCTTCTATCTGTGTGCACTTAATTAAAGCTTCATGACTTTATTTTAACACTTTATGTCTTATTTGTAAAATTAAAATAATTTTATTTATAGAATAAAATCACTCATTTTTTATTCTTTTGATGAAGAATGACACATATTCACTGTAGAAATGCTAGAAAAATATAAAAAAGTAAAAGATAAAAAACTTTCATAATTCTGGGTGACAGAAAAATTAACACTAATATGTTTATACACTTCCAGTCTGTCTGTCTCTCTTTCTCAATAGGTTGGAATATAGATAGATGAGAGAGAGAGAGAGAGAGAGAGGGATGATGATGTAGGGGTGGCAATATAGAGAGGAATATAGAGACACAGTGAATATTCATTATGTGTAAAATCCATATCCAGAAATTTGTAACCCCCAAATCAATACTTGCAGTGCTCACATAGTCATTTGTGGGCATAGGCAAAGCAGTGAAAAAAATTGAGTTCCCTGATGAGGTCCAACAAGGCAGCACTCTGCATCAAACTGACATCTGTTTCACTGCCTGTGTAGCTCTGTGTATTATTATTATTATTATTATTATTATTATTATTATTATTATTATTATTATTATTATTATTATTTTGCTTTCTGTTGGTTATTGCACTGCTTAAAATGGCCACCAAACAATGTTGAAATGCTATTGGGTGTCCCTAAGTGCAAAAAGGCTGTGATGTGCCTAATGGCGAAAATACCTGTGTTAGGAAAACTTCATTCAGGCATGAGTTAGAGTAAGTACTGTTGGCCGTGAGTTCATTGTTAATGAATGAACAAGGTATATTAAAGTGTTTTTACACACACATAAAGCAAGGTTATGTATTGGTCATTAAACAAATATGTTGTGATCAGAGGCTCACAGGAACCTAATTCTATATTTCAATATTTGCTAATTGTTTGCGGCAACTTTATAGAACATGATTACTATGAATAATGAGAATTGACTACATGTACATATACATATGTATGTGTGTGTATTTCTTATGAAATAGGATCCTATAATACATATGTTTGTCTGTATCTTTTCATTTCTGATGTTTTTGTTTTGTATAAAATCACTTATGGTTTCGTAAATACCTTTTAAATGCTTGATGAAAGTGAATCTCTGAGAATAGCCATTAAGGTTTTTGTATGACTTTTGTCTTTCCTTTTTACCTGTTTCCACAGAGCTCTAAGTGACTTCTCCTGATTTCAGATTTAGTTCCTTGGAAAGTTTCCAGTTGAAGTTTATTGTCTTATATCTGTTCTTGCAATCCTTATTTGCTTCAGAAACTTCTCTTTCAACTTGCCTCTGTTCTTGGACCTTAAAAAGAATATCTTTTTCAAGATAACCCCAGCCTATCTTATTTGCCTGGTAGGAACTACTTATTCCTTTTCTTTGGTTTTCTTTAACTTTACTCCTTGGTTCATTCCTATTTTTCATTATAACTTATAGTTTATTGATTGGTCAATTGATTATTAACCTTTCATTTCTCACTCTTCCCTTCTGGTACTATGTCTTGTTGAAACTCTCTTGCGCTGCTCTCTCTATTTTGTGAAGCATTTTTCTCCCATTCCTTTGATGTCATTGTCTGTCTTCTTGGGTTTTTAACATCAGGTCAGTTGTAATAACATTCTTTTAATTATACAAACTGATCTTTGGCAAAAGGTGTAACTGTCTCATTTGTTATCATAGAATTGACCACAATTTTTGTACACAAAAGTAGCCCATTAAGTGAAAATCATTTGTGATTACACAATGTATTCCAATAACTTCTTAAATCATTCCAGAATGTATATGTTCCAGTCCCCTAATCAAGCAATTTCACCTCTGCGTTAGATGTGAAATACCTGGTAATTTAACACAATCCTTTATGTGGACCATTTCTTCTTAGTAACTGATTTTTCAACCCAAACTTTCCACGTCTATTTATGGATCTATGAGGTGACTTCATTCCTTCACAGAATAAATAAGGTTTATGTCCTTTGTGTACTGAGTGGTGCCACCAGTTGAGATTCCCTAACATTCCCAGCCATCTTGATGCAGCTTCAGTAGTCATTCTCATGTCTCCACTGGCCTTACCATCATATTCAATTTTTACTCATAGGAATTAGAAAGATGACAAATAAAACTCTCTGTTTAAACTAACTATAGTAATAATCATCATCATTGGGCTATGTGCAATTAATACAATTAATTTAGAACTTAATCAGATTCCTAACACCTGCAGTACTTGCTTGCTGTTTTCCTACTTTGAATCACAAATGCAATAGAACTGCAATGCTCAACCTCCCTGATGCTGTGCCTGGCCCACCATGGCCCCCTCCATGCTCTCATCTCCCTTCACTTTGTGCAGAAAGCAGAATAAAAACATTAACACTAACTCCTTCTCCCGTTCTTTCTCCTTGCCCTTCATTTAACCTCTCTTTATTTAATTCTGCTCCAAATCTTACATTGATTTTTGTGGTTTCCTTTACAGATTCATTTTGCAGCAAATGAATGGCACTAAATATCTACTTTAAGTAACATCAAGGGAATAGTGCTTTCCCGTCCTGCCTATGCAGGCCTCTAGGGCAAATCACTTCTCTCCCCTGATTTGGCTTCGGAGCACCTTTATGTGCCATGTGCTCATTCGGAGCACTCAATACTTGGGCACAACTTCCATCTCCCAGAATGCTTGTGCCTCTTTATGGCTCATGTCTTAGGACCTGATGGTGTCCCCCTTCTCAATGTGGATAACATTACATTAGCTTTAAATCAGTGCTACATCCTGCCTTGATGCCTTATGAAGAGTCCTCTCCACCAGGTTGCCATATATAATTAGTTAAGCCTGCAACTTAACAAAACAAATAAAAGCCCTGCCTATCTCCATACAAGCAATTTATTGTAAAGATACAAAGGAAAATGAAGACATGAGACAATATACCTACTACACGATCAGGGCCCATGCAAACAAGAGAGCCATTTGGGTGTACATGAAAGAACAATTACCTTTAAGTCTCCTTAACAGCATGCATCCATCCATTGCTTATTATGCCAGCACTTGGCCATCTAGATAATTTATCTACTCAGTTCTTTTTGCAATGCTTCTGCAGACAACCATAGGCTGACTCTTTTCTAACTCCATGCTTATGCTAATGCACTGCTTCTTCTGCCATGTGGCTTCTGTCTGCCTGTGTTTCTCTACCACTATGTCTACTTCCTATCCCCCTGAATTTCTCATATTCAACCTCCTGCAATGAGAAAACCTAGTCCCTGTACTCAATCACTATCTCATGTAGAGTCTACCTTTGGGTAAGGATTTTTATGTTAATTATGAGCAACCGTTAGACATTTGTGTAATAAATGTAGAGATGCTCCATCTACTTACCTACCTGAATGAAGGACCCATCCCATCTTGGAGGACTGTGTTCTACTAATTTTGATAAGGTGTGTTTGTATTTGTATTTAGTTCAAAATATTTTTAAAAAATTCCTCTTGAGACTACTTTGAAATTGTTATTTGTAAGTGTGTTGTTTAACATCCATGTATTTTGTGGTTTCCAACTGTCTTTCTGTTGTGGATTTCTAGTTGAATCCCTCTGTTGTCTGAATGCAGATATTGCATTTGTTCTAGTCCTTTAAATTTAAGGTGTGTTTTGGTGGCCAAGACATGGAAACAACTGAAGTGCCCTTTGATAGAGGATTGGATAAACGTGTGGTACCTATATACAGTGGAACACTATTCAGCCATGAGAAAAGATGAAGTACTGCTACTTGCGACAACATGGGTGGACCTTGACAATATCATGCTAAGTGAAACAAGTCAATCAGAAAAGGTCAAGAACTGTATAATTTCAGTCACGTGTGGAATATAAAACTGAAACTCATAGACACAGACTACAGTATGATGGTTACCAGAGAAAAGGGGGTAAGTTGGTCGGGGGTTAAGGGGCCCAAATACATGGTGACAGAAGATGATTTGACTTTGGGTGGTGGGCACACAATGCACTATACAGAACATGTATCAGAAATGTGCACCTGAAGCCTATATAATCTTTATAGCAATATCCCCCCAATAAGTTTAATAAAAAATAAATAAAAAGCTACTTGTAAAGTGAAAACATTAATTCTTTCCATTCATGAACATAAAACTAATTTCCCATTTATTTATAGCTTATTAAATTTTTGTAAATCATTTCTTTTACTTTTCAGCATACAACTATTACATTTCTATTGTTAACTTTATTCCTAAATATTTATTTTTGAAAGTTACTGTTAATGAAATTGTTCTCATAATTTTATTTTCAGAATATTTATTGCAAGTATGTAAAGATGTAGTTACCATTTATATATTCATATCATTTCCTGCAACCTCGCTGATCTAGCTTACTAGTTCTATTAGTTTTTTTCTCTAGATCCCTTAAGATTTTGTATACAAGATGTTTCTGAATATAGTTTTACTTCTTTACCTTTTTTAATATGGATGCCTTTTACTTTATTTATTTATTTTTCTAATCTCCTTGGCTAGAACCTCTACTACAATGTTGAATTGAATAGGCGAGAGTGAGCAGTCTGTTTTCCCCCTTATCTTGTGGGGAGAGCTTTTAGTTTTTACCATGAATGATGTTAGTTGTGAGATACTTGAAAATGTCCTATATTAGATCCCAAAGTTCTTAGATTGCCTTTTCAGCATGAATGGTTGTAAAATTTTTATCAAATGATTTTTCTGTATTTTTTGAAATGATCGTGCATTTTCTTTTTTTATTGTTGTTCAGCTACAGTTGTCCCCATATTTTCCCCATTACTCTTCCTTGCCCTACCCACCCCCTGTGTTTTCTTAAGTGTATTCTCTTCATACTGTATATTATACATAAAACAAATTAAATAGTCTGTCCAAAATCACATAGATAGTATCAGGGCTTCGACTATAACATATATATTCTGCTTTACAATATAATGCCCTTTGAAGCCTTTTCTAAAGTGAGTTCCAAAATAGTAGTAATAATACTAAAAATAATAATGATTTTACTGTGTATGTATTATATTTTAGGAAATTTGCCTATATTAACTCATGTCATTTCATCTTTAAGGATTTGATTCAGGCAAATATCCGGATATCCTTTATGAAGCCAAGTTGATTTAGTGATTTAAAATGGATGACTCAGAAGCTGCTATATAAAATCATTTCCTTTGTGCAATGATTTCAGGAATTTAAATTATAGAGTTAATACTGACTCACTAAGAACCAACTAAATAAATAGACCTAACACTTTTCTTTTATCCACCTGCAGAAAACTTGTACAAAAATTTATAAACTTAGATAAACATATGTGAGTCATGAGGCACTATAGTAACTCTTGTGCCCATTAGTGGTTTTGTTGGGCATTAGCTTTTCTGGTTGTAGCATTTGGAATAGCAGATTGGAAAGGTGAGTGGAACATTACTACCTGTTCGTTAGAAACATAATCTGGATATTAAAAAATCGTATTTGCCAATTTCCATTAGCATTTTCATTGGCAAAAATTCAAACTGCTATATAAAAATGTTCTTCGTTTTCAAAAATCTTGGTATGTGAATTGTGAGAAATTAAAATATTTATTCTCGAAATGTAATTCAATTTTATGACAGCTCCCTGGTGTTTGCATCCTTGGGTGTAATTTGCATTTCTGGGAAAGAAAAAAGTGAGTTTGATTAAGGATTTGATTACCTCTCATTTCTAATGCAAAGGTTTCCTGCTTAGTATACCTTTCATATCCTGAAGGAAATCAAATTGATACTATATTGAAAGTCAGAGTGATTCCATCACAACAGTTGTGTCACAGTGTCCTTTGTCATTTCTCTGTAGATTATCTTCTGCGAAAGCAATTAAAAGCAATGCATCGAGGCTGATTTCTCTTTTTTCTCATGGGGAGAGTAGACTTGTCAGCTGCAGAGATGTGATCCAGTCATTCTTCGGGGAGCTCAGTTTGTACACCCCTGGAGGCACTTTCTGAATCTAAGGAAATTCAAAGGTATGTGAACTTGAATAGGAAAATATAATATTCTGTCACTAACCTGAGCTTTAATGTCTTTCTCAAATATGGAGGCAAGCAAGAAATCACAGCAGTGTTCATAGTCCTCTGACTTTATCCCCAGTAGAAATAATATTTTCACATTACATTGCTGTTGCTCCATGAAATACCATAACATGTCATTTATATACATTGTAACTCCAAATTTGTCAATTCACTGACTTTGTTGTTGAATGGGTGAACAGAAAAGGACATATATTATTGTATCATGATTTTAGCATAAATTCTAATATATATATTTCATAATTGTATTTTAATATAATTGTTTTCCTTTCTAATTTTGTTTGTTCTCTTTTTGCACTTTAAAGCATCACTCTGATGAGAACGCCATAGAGATCCTTGGGGCCCAGTGCCTTACACAACGCTGACTTAGGGAAGTAAACCTGTTGCCAAAGGTTACAAGAAAGGCTCACATCCAAACTTCCTTACAGTACCCACAAACCACTAATATCTAAAGTGAACCTTCAGGCACACTGTTCATGTACGGTTGGACTCATTCTCCGAAGCCAACATAACATGAGCAATTCTCAGAGCGCTCTGTACCTAAAGTGTCTTGCCTAAGTCCAAGGCCCTGAAGTTCCCGACCTTAAGGTCCAGGTTTCAAGACCTAAGGTCACTTTATCTGGGACGAAGAATTACAAAATTATGCATATTAACAATTTTGTCCAAAGGGAGAGAGTGCATTGGGGTTTTGCCTTACAGTGTCACTTGGAAGAAATAACTCTCTTCCTCCTTTTCTCCTTTCCTCCCTTCCTCCCTTCCTCCCTTCTTTCCTTCCTTGCTTGTTGTGAACCTGGCTTGTGAATGTCTGATCAACAGGCTGTTGTTTCCCAGTTTAATAGCTTTTATACCTTGTGAAAAGTCATTTGGGCACATTTGTACAAATCTATCTGGGTTTTCTATTCTGTTCCACTGATCTATGTGTGTGTGTATGAGTCCCCTAAGTGTGTGTGTATGAGTCCCCTATGTGAGTCCCCTATGTATGAGTCCCCTATGTATGTGTGTATGAGTCCCCTAAGATGACAGGTTGCCAGTTGGATTCTTGTTCAGGGCACCCACCTCAATTGCAGGTTTAGTCCCCAGTCAGGGCACACAAGGGAAGGAACTGATCGATGTGTCTCTTGCTCTCTTCCCCTCTCTCTAAAATCCATGAGCATGTCCTTGGGCGAGTATAAATTTTTTTAAAGCTGGTAAAATTAATAGAATGCCATCTCTGACAGCACTAGAGCTGAATCTTGGAGTATGGATCATTTGTCCTTATTGAACCAGCTGTTCCTCTTTATGGACATAGAACACCTTCTATCAAGATTGAAATAGATCCTTCAAAACTCCTTCTGAGATTCAGTCAATACCCCATAACTAAAGAGGCCCTTTAAGGTATAAAGCCCGCAATAGAAAATTAGAAAACTCAGGGTGTCATTGTGTCTTCCTCCAGTCCTTTATTTTGCTTGGGGGAAGATGTGTGATTGTGAATAGGTAAAAGTTTTGGAAAATGGAAAAACGTTATGTTTGCCATGTGCTAGAAACTCCACTTCAGATATATATATCTAACTAAAATGTGTATGTATATTAAGAGAGATATACAAGATTGTTCAAAACACCATTATCCTGGATATGTCCAAACTGGAAATAATCCAAACAACCACCATTAATAGTAGGGATAAACAAATTGTGGTTTATTTCTACAATGAAGTATTCTAGGACAATCAAAACGATTGAATAACAGTTAATGCAATAGCATGTTTAAATATTGAAAACATAATTTTAAGAAAAAGAATTTGATTACAAATGAATATATTCTGCATGATTGAATCTATTTATATAAATTTCAAGCAACAAACTGAAACTAAACTATTATTCTTAGAAGTTCATGGTTAGATTGTAAAACTCTTAAAAAAAAACAAAACAAGGAACTGATAACTATACATGTAAGCATAATAGTTATCCTTGATGCAATGGAGGGTGGGATAAGGAGAGATTCTGGGGAGTTGCCGATGTTTTATTTTTGACCTGGTTGGCTTTTTCACAGGTCTCTTTTATTTGTAATGAAATCAAATTAATCTCACCCATTTTTCCTTCTTTCCTGCTCTTCCCATCTGTCCTCTTCAGCAAAATACTCGGAACACTGAGCTATAATTTATATGCACTGCTCCATGTCTAGCCACTCCAGGATATTCAGATGTCTTCAGTTTCTGAGCAAGTAGTTTGAGTCATAACTGTGTAGGTCAGCAGTACCTGCTAAAATGTTTTCTACTTTAAAATGTGCATGCTTTTAGCACTTTGTGAATCAGCCTCCTTTTCTTTCTTTGAGCACAAACTCATACCTATCTCTATAGTAGCTTATCAAAAAGACTCTGGGCCATTACCAGAATGTCACAGACATCCAAGTGGCCCAAGGGTCCTCGCCTGGTAATTAGACAGAGCTATATACGAGGTGCACTGCATTCATAGATACACTAAAAGATGAAAAAAAAAAAGGACTTTTAAGAGTTTATCTTCATAGTTTAATTTTCTTAGTTCAATTTTCCTATAAATTCTCATCTCTCCTGACTCATCACCATATGTCCTATTTCCTTTTACTTATGTTTATATCTATTTTCAAGAAGATGTTATAATTGATAGTTCTGTGAACTCACTTTCTTTTCCATGAGATAATTAAACTAAAAGTTACAGATATGTTTTTCATAGAAGAAGATAAAGTCATAATTATATGGTTTGTTATCATGAGCCAATATATTATGACAAGGCAACGTAATTCGATAACATGTACAAATGCCTTCTGAATATAGACATGATAACGTTCCCTCTTTTTAGTATCTTATAATACAAAATAAATGCTAAAAAATTCAACAGTTCAACAATTATATTAAAAATGTTTAATGTTTAAAAGTTATTTTAATTAAATTTTAAAATACACAAGGAACACATTGCTCTGTCTCATAAACTTATTCTCTGTTTTACTGCAAATATTACAGACAGAATATTTTATTTCATATTCTTTGACATTGGTTGAATAGTTAGAAATGCATGCAAAATATCTTTTAGTTGGTCATTAAGATATACGTTGCTTTAGATACACACATTTCCTTTTAAGTGATAAAATTATTTTCTTCATTGCCCCAGTTTGGGTTTTGCCATTTGTATCAACATAGATTTTGCTAGTTTACATTTAATCAGTTTCTGATTTTTATTACTAAGTATTCAAAAGCAACACTCCTATCTTCTGTACGCATCTGTTTTGATATAGCATTTACAAGAAACTGTGGCCTACTGAAAATATTTAAACACTGGAAAACACCACCAAATATTATTAAGTAATATTAAATATTTTTAAAAACCTGAAAATTTAATAGAGTTAACTGCATTATATGAAATCATTTGTCAAAATTGCCAATTTAAGGGCTTACTTTGCTTCTGAAACTGGGATTTATTGGAATCCCACTGATAGGAAATGTGTAAGGTAGGTTATGCACATACATTTATTGTGTTTGCAATACTGCTTCACTCTTCGTAGTAGTCAAGGCAACAGATACACATTTATGATGTGACAACAGCAGAGTGATTAGATCGTAACTGCTTCTCTCCAGTGTGCTTCTGTGTTCCAGCAAATGTTGAATTGAACATTGATTCAGAAAAGCAATGTTGTTTTTTCTCGCTTTTAAGTTCATGTTAGTAGATTCCTTAGAACTAATAACATTTCTATGCTAATTTCTAAGCTTTATTCTCACAGAAGATTTATAATACTTTTTTCTGTTTTCTAATTTCTCGAACAATTGTTTTTTCTAGGGATTCAGGATTTGGAAAAACATATACACCAAGATATGTTTAGAGGAAATTTCTGCATAGAAACACTAATTATGGTGGATAATAAAGTTAGGCTTAGATTTCATTTTGGATTTAATGTGCTCCCAAAAATCACACTTGTATTCTACACTTGAGTAAATCTAGAATACAACTTCTTTTGCCAGTTCCTTTCTACAATGAAGCAAAATAAAATACTTTTTGTCACACTCTCTTCTAAATAAGTGGTTAAATCACTCTGACTTCATAAATCAGTGTCTAAATCTCAAGAGTTGACTGCTTTCAGACTGAATAGTTTTCTCCAGGCTCATTCTTTTTTTTAATTTTTATTTTTCAATTACACTTGAAATTCAATGTTGTATTAGTGTCAAGTGTACAGCAAAGTAGTTATACACTTACATAACCTAAAAAATATGTAAAACCTTAGATTCAAAAGAGACGAATAAAACATTCTACATTTTATTCATTTTTAAACCTTTTTAAAAGCTTGCTTATTTATTTATTTATTTATTTATTTTATTTTACATAACCGTTTTTATTGTTGTTCAAGTACAGTTGTCTCTATTTTCCTCCCACCACTCCCCCCTGCCCCACTGATGATATAGGTCAAAAAGAGACATGCATTAGGGGAATGCAGGTGTGTTAAAAAAATAAATAAAATGAATGCAGGGTGTTATATGCAATTATTATTCTCACAAATTCATTTCCATGTTCAATAATTTCACATTAAAACAATTGTAGTTTAAAACTATGATACTTTTGTCTTACAGTTATAAATGTTACTTTTGTATCAATAATCAAATATTGTTAATCTTCTTTACATATAAATTAGGCCATTATGTACCCTAGATGTTGTATATTTTTTGTACAGAAAGAAATTGAAATAATTTTCTCTCTACTACAAAATGATTTGATTTCTTTGTGATTACTGAAAAATACTTTACGATTAGTTAGGAAAAAATATTTTGATAGAGCCTTACTTTACCCAAGTGTTTATGAGGAAATCTACAAAAAATTAAAATAGTGACAGTGAAGCGTCCCTTCATCTAATTGTTAAGTTTAGACAAGCAAGCAGGTATGTATTTTGTGCCTCCTACATACCAGGCATTGCACTAAGCGTAATGGGTAAGAAAAAAGTTTTTATTGTTGTTCAATTACAGTTGTCCCCATTTCCCCGCTATTACTTTCCTCCACCCAAAATTTGTATGTGATGAAACTGGCCAAAAATTCGGGGCATTGACCTAAAGAGCAGGAAAATCAAGTACTCTCATAAAGGCACAAAAATGCCTGAAGTAGCTGCGTGGTTGTAGTAAGGTTAAGTGTAAGAAGGAGTGTTCAGGAGTCTGAAATATTTTTGAGTGTTTACATATGGAAGTGATTATTTATACAAGTACTTTGTTCTATTGAGAAAACCCCCAAACAAACAAAACACACAATGTAAACATGTCTTTTTTTCCTTTGTTATTGTTACTCAATTATTGCTGTTCCCAACTTCCCCCCATTACTCTCCCCTGTCGTGCCCCCCCCACCTCTCACATTCAATCCTCCCCTCCCCTTTAGACATGTTCCTTGACTTGATCCTTCCCCTTCTTTCTCCCATTGTGCCTCTCACCCCTCCCTTCTGGTCACTGTCAGTTTGTTCTTTGTTTCCAAGTCTCTGGTTATATTGTGCTCACTTATTTGTTTTGCTGATTAGTTTCCACTTATAGGTGAGATCATATGGTATTTGTCTTTCACCATCTGGCTTATTTCATTTAGCATAATGCTCTCCAGCTCCATCCATGTTGTGGCAAAGGGTAGGAGCTCGTTCTTTCTTTCTGCTGCGTAGTGTTCCATTGTGTATATGTACCGTAGTTTTTTGATCCAGTCATTAACTGATGGGCACTTAGGCTGTTTCCAGCACTTGGCTATTGTAAATTGTGCGGCTGTGAGCATTTGGATGCATAGGTTCTTTTGGATTGGTAATTCGGGATTCTTAGGGTATAATCCCAGCTGTGGAAATGCTGGGTCAAAAGGCAGATCCGTTTCAAGTTTTTTTGAGGAAATTCCATTCTGTTTTCCACAGCGGCTGTACCAGTCTGCATTGCTACCCACAGTGCACTAGGGTTCCCTTTTGTCCACAACCTCTCCAACACTTGCTGCTTGTTGCTTTGTTTATGATGGCCATTCTGACCGGTGTGAGGTGGTATGTCATTGTGGTTTTAACTGTCATCTCTCTGATGGCTAGTGAAGCTGAGCATCTTTTCATGTGTCTCTGGATCCTCTGTATGTCCTCCTTGGAGAAGTGTCTGTTCAAGTCCTTTGCCCATTTTTAAATTTTTTTCTTTATTGAAATAATGTTTTTTGGGTATCACAGAAGTGCATATGCAGATATAGGAGGGTTTTTTTTTAAGTTTTTTTTCTTTATTTCTATTGTTGACACTATTACAGATATGCCTTCCCCCGCTCCTTTGCCCACCTGGTCCCAGCCCCTATCTGCCTTCCCTCTGGCCACTATAAGTCTGCTCATGTGTCCCTTCCTGTGTTTCTATTTTGTTCCTCAGTTTATTTTTTTTCATTAGATTCCACATAAAAGTGATTTTTCTATCTTCCTGCTTTGTCATATAATTTAAAGGTAACACTAAACTAAAACAAAGACCCATGTTTTCTCAAAAGAATTTATTTAAAAAAAGCAAAAGTTTACACTCCAATCCACTTTTCAGATTTTCATAAGTTTGAGAGGGAGGATTTAAAAAGCAACACAGAGACATAGTACTGAATTCTCCTTTGTTCACAATTGATGAGTGTGACAAGGTACACCCATCTATTACCATTCTGTGTTTCCCCTCCAAAACTTTACCAAAATAAAGTGCTCTTCTGGTCCACACACAGTGTCTTCTGTGTCCTGGCTTCTTTTAAAATGATATTTAAGTTTTGTAGTGTCCATAACTTAATACATTTCTTTGCCATTTGTTTTGTATAGACAACACCATCTGCTTCTTAGATTCTCAAATGTCTGCTTGATGTGCTCTGCCTTCCACTCCAGAAAAGCACCAGTTGTGCCGCTGGGTCTCTGGAGGACCAGTAGGAATATGCAACTTTTCCCTGTAATGGCCTAATGAAATACACCACACGCCTTCCTAACAACCCAGACTCTTGCCTGCCAGTCCCAGCTGATGTGTGCTCCCACTGACAGGCAAGCACCTGATATTTACAGATTCTATTCTCATGCAGACCCTTTCCCAGGGGGCTGGTAGATGAAAAGCTTGACAGAGGTGCCGCCATCTTTCGTGACTTATTTGAAAAGTTGTCATTTCTCCATGCTCTGTCTTGTGACAGACTGGTTCTGTAGATACCATTCTGTTTCTCAAAAAGGAATCTGGAACCATTGCAGCCCAACACTGTGAACAACCCCAGGTGAGCTGGAATAAGTCGTGTTTGCAGTACATGAAAAGAAGCTCCAAACTGTGAAGCAGAGTTATCCCTGTGGCAGACGCTGGATTACTCATTCATGTACTTGCAGTGTCTAATGAATGAATGACAATGAAACTGAAAAAATAAAGGTGATGTGGGACCCCCTTGATAATGAAGAAGTACCTCTTAATCCAAGGCAACTCTACAACCCTAAATAAACACTGTAGGCCTCACTGTTGTAGGCCACTCTGGAAAACTGAACAGTAGACGGTTCGATTCCCCGTCAGGGCACATGCTTCGGTTGTGGCTTTGGGGTCCCTCATCGGGGCATGTACAGGAGACAACCAATCAACATTTCTGCCTGCCATCCAGATGTCTCTTCCTGCGTAGCCCATTTTGGCCTGTGTAGCCCAGTTCTGAGAATCCTGCTAAATCAGCTGGGCAAGAATGCCCCACTCCTGAGAGCTGATTATCCTGGATATCTGATCACCATGGCCTGCCTTCAGTAAGAATCCTGTCACGTGAGCAAGAATCCCCCTATCTTAGGTGTTTCTTCTGAATGATTTTCCCACTACTACCACCATTAGTCTTCACACCAATAAGAATAGTCTTGAATGGAGTCTTCCTTTACTAAAAATAGTTTTGACCTTGTGAAAAGAGAACATGAAATAAATGGCAAATGCATTTTCAGTTTTTCATTATTATATGACTTTGAAATCTGATCTTCTGTCCCTTGGGTCTGTTAAGTGGGTTGCTAAAAAGTTCTATCTTTTATAGTTTGTCCAGGATCTTTCAATGTGTGAAAATGGCATTTACTTACTGAATTTTCTAGGTTGCTGAATAGGGGCAAAAGTAATTCAAATGTGATACCCTAAAAGAGCAGAGACTTCAAAGCCATTCATTCTCAGAAACAAAGTTTCCGTATTTTTTAACTAGCATATAGTGTCCCCATCTCCTTTTTGTTGCATAAATCTTAACATTTTCCCATAGGTCCAACCTATTCTGGTGCAGAGAATTGCCTTCCATGTAACAAAATTCTACTTTACATAATCCTTAGGGGGAGAGTATATTGGTGAACAAGCATCAGTTGAATATTTCCAGGTTGTTTCAGTTACAGCCTTGCTTTCAATTCAAGAATATAGTAACATGGGAGGAAAGTCACTGACTGAACACAAAGAGAAACATGCATCCCGGACTGCTGACCTTGGCCACCAATACTCTTGACAGGGATTAGACTGTGCGTGAATCACATATGGAGAACAGTTTCTGGAAATTGTGATTAAATTCTTATAAAATGCATGTGGGTACCTTTGCAATTATAATTTAATTAAGCTATTTGTCATTGTAAATATACAGTGAAGCACCAGAAGGAAAGAGCCAGCTTTCTCTACCCTGCTGATTAAAATATTCAACAAAAATATGGAATACAATAACATTCCGAGGAGGCAAATCTTTGCATATCTTATGGAAAAAAAAGAGAATCTCACTTAGAAGCTTCCAATGGGCAAAAATGATCCTATGCAGATACTTCTGGTTGATTTGAACTGCTGTTAGTTGAGGACGGAAAAGGAGTTCTATGGTGGGTAGTCACATCCCAGGCAAGAGGCATGTAACTTCTTTAGTAAAAGGCTTACGTTGCCTTCATCCAGCCCTGTCCATTGTTTCTATTATATGCCGGGACAGCTGGGAATTTATGATAAGATCACCCTATGAGGTTACTTTCCATAGAACAGTACAAAATTAATACCGAATGTGTATCGAGGTGTATTGAATGTGTATTGTATAGTCCAGTTTTCTTTCCCCAGGGTAGACTTTTTGAGAAGTAAGGACACCGGTCTTAACTCCAGTTCTGGGGGGGGGGGGTGAACTAGTTTGTAGGAAACAATTTCTAAAAGAGGAAAGAATCTTACATGGACCCTGAAAGCTCCTGTTTGGGCTGGATTCTATCCTAACTTTAGTCCTTTAAAAGAACATTGTGACTTCTTTGGTATTTGCTTGTTTGTTTCCCTTGCTTGTTAACTCTAATAAAGCTATTTATTTGATTTAAGCTATTTTATGGGATACTGTGGTAGTTTGTTTGCATTTATAATTATAAATTGTAACATCTTTATATAAGCTTTCTTTACAAAAAGCACCCTTTTAATATTTATTGAACTTAATTTACAAAGAGAGAACAGAAATATCCATAGAATGCTCTATAAGTGAGCCACTCATTTCATATACTATTCTGATGCTTATCAAAATTGTATTTGTTAATAAGTACCACAAAAGTATATCAAAATAATAAAAACACTTTTGCATTGTCAGTGAAGCTAGAACTATGTTAAAGAAATGCTAGTTTATACTCTTTTTAGTCTTACACACACATGATCTAAAAAAATATGCAATCAGTAACAGACACATGCCATTCCATAGACAATCTGAAAGACAATTGTGATGAGACACAAAGCCAAATATTTTTTTTAATTTATGTAAGCGCACATTTCAAACAGAATACAGAAATTTGGTCATACTTTATGGACAACTTTTGGCTTTGGTAAATTCATTGATCTTTCCTAAAAGGTATATTTCTATGAATAATTTTAATGATTCACTCCTTATAAGTAAGGAAGAATGTGTTTTCCATTTATGTACAGTTAGGTTTATTATAATTAAAACGCATAACAAAACATAGTTTGAGATTAAAAAAGCTTTCCAAATCAGTTCAATGTGAGAAATATAACCTAAGAACTTTCCACTGTATATTGGAAGTGGAACTTTCTAAGTTAATTATATGATGGAGTGAGTGGGGTGAAGGAAGAATGAAAAGAAAATGGAATTTAATCAGTGGGGAATAGTTGTTGGATTAAGAGCAAATCCAAAACTTTTAGTGAGGCTAGAACAGCTGAGAAATTTTCTGATGGTCTTTTAAGCCTTTAGTGATACTACATGTTCTTCAGTACATTTCGAAAGCTCTAATGAATAGAGAAAGTTTAAAACATATCAGATATATAGGGTTGATTTCAAACTAAAAGAAAGCAGTTGATTAATTCACTATTTCATCTGAATTGATAATAGTTAAATAGAAAATTAACACTCATGTTTATTACAGATAGTGAAGTATTTAAGCCTTTCCCCAAGAAAAGCTCTAATAAGCAAAGAATGCTTGCTATTATCACTTGAATTTATCATAGCATTGAGCTTCAAGTTAATGCAATATGGGAAGAAAAAAAATCAAAGGACAAGATTTTAAAAGGAGAAATGAAACAGACATTATTTGATCTTCAAAAATCACATACGACTTTCCACCTAGACAATCTAAAAGAATACACAAACAATACTATATTTAACATATTCATTTACTAGTATTATTATATGATATAAACACACTGGCTATAAAATATATAACTTATATGTTTTATATAATATACATAAAGAACAAAACAAACTAATACAATAGTCAAATGAAACAAAATAACAAATTCAAAATCAGGCATACACATATATTGTCACCTTATGCACGAGAAAGATATTAAAACACACCAAGGTGAAGGTAGTCTTTTCAATAAACAGTGCTGGATCAATTGGATATCAATACAGGAAAAATTACATTATGCCCCTGTTGCTAAAACCATATATAAAACTAAATCTCGATGAATTACAGATTCAAATATTAAAGGTAAAACTATTGTATTTATGGAAGAAAACATACAATGTATGCATGACAATGGGGAAGTGAACATGTTTAAAATAGAGCTCAAAGGCACTAATAATGAAGGAAAAGTTTAATAAATTAGACTTATTAGGACAAACTTCTGTTCAACAAAAATATCTTTAGGACACATAAACTCGCCTTAGTTATAAAAGCCATATAACTATAGACAAACTCACCAAAAGAAATGGACATGTGTGTGTTTTATGATAGCCCCAAACTAGAAACAATCACTTCTAATTACAAAAAGCTATATTCCATAAAATAGGAAATGAGATATATATCTTAAGCCAAAAGCCAGTGTCACGATTGAAAGTAAATTATGATCGTTATCATTAGGATCAGGAACAACACAAGTGATGTTTAACATTATTTTTTGTACATGCTGGCTATTTTAGTAGGCAAGGGAATTAGATGAAAAAATATAAATATTGGTAGGTATAAGGTAAAATCCTCAATATTTACAGAAGAAATCATTCCTTGCTAGGAAAACCCTTAAAGTCAACCAAAAACCTATTAGACATGATCATTAGTCCATTGTTCTTATTCACTGGAAAATCAAAGCACAAAAATAATGAATACTGTCTTTTATTACAGGTAACCTATATGTAAACTGTTTCCATACTTTGAAAATTAATTTCATTATTACAATCTTCACAACTCAGTTTAAGTATATCATTTGTTTCCTGCTGAGATTCCTACTGACATCATAATAGACACCAGGCGTGGCCCCAGGAAGCAGACCTTTAAAATTAATTAATTAAATTCTAGGATTGACTTGCTCACATTGTTTTTCTTAAAATTATTTTATTGTTGTTCAAATACAGTTGTCTGCATTTTCCTCCCACCACTCCCCCCCACCCCAGCCAAAACCCCCTCCCTCCCTTGCTTCCACCTTCCCCCTTGGTTTTGTCCCTGTGTCCTTTGTAGTTGTTCCTGAAAACCCTTCTCTCTACTGTCCCCTCCTCCCTCCCCTCTAGTTACTGTCAGATTGTTCTTAATTTCAGTGTCTCTGGTTATATTTTGTTTGCTTGTTTGTTTTGTTGATTAGGTTCCGCTTAAAGGGGAGATTATATGGTATTTGTCTTTCACCGCCTGGCTTATTTCACTTTCACATTCTTGAAAGCCTTAAAGATAATCTTCTTGGCAGGAAATAAATTGGACAGTAAGTGACTGTTTGATCATCCTGAACTTTCTCTTGTATAATTTAAAAATCATACATTTGTGTATGCACAGCTGTATAACTTGATAAAATGTATATGGTATATACAAGAACAGGCCTTTTCAAGTCTATGGAGTGCAAGTAAAACAATTGAGTAGAAAGCTTAAACTACTGCTGCTGCTTTGCTGCCTTTCCAAAAATTCATACCAATGGCCTCTGTGGAGGTTCTCTTTTAACCAGTTAATGAAGGAGCAAAACAGTGTAGTCTTAATTTATACATAGATTTTCATGACAGCAGCATGTGGCATGGCACTGTACTGCAGTCCCATTAAGAGGTGGGCTTGAAGGACAGTGTTGAGGACATATTCTTCCAATGGCCAGAATTTAGTTATGTGTTTTTGCATGGAGGGAGGGAGAGATTATCTCAGGTATGGAACTGAAATGATTCATAGGCCATGGCTAATGATTTGGCCGGTTGGTCAAAGATGGAAAAGAATGCAATTGGAAGAGCAACAACAAGTAAGTGAGGTATGGGAATGGATTTTTCAGAATAGGTGTACAGTGTGAATGCCCACATGAGCCACATAATGGCCCACCTGCAGAAATCCACTGTGGAACATGATCTTTAATCGGGTAGACAAGCTGACCTAACTGGAATGCAAGTTAGTCTTCCCTAACCACCCTGACACCCCATCAATGAGATCATGAAACAAGTGTCTACGGGGGCTGACACTATGAATGAACTGGAAACCTTGGCTTTTTTCTCACCTAGACCAAAAAACAGAAAAGTGTTTATCATTTTACTAGCTTAAAAAAATTAATACACGGCTGGGAAAACCACTGAAAATTTGAAAAGAAAAAATTTCAGAGGTATGACACAGAGGCTTGCTGAGTGGTTAGGATCTCAGATGTTATGATGCAATCTTTCTGGGATTTCTTAGCATGAAGAATCAATATGTAAATTGTCCATTGCTTTTTTTTTTAAAGATTTTATTTATTTATTTTTAGAGAGGGACGGGAGGGAGATATAGAGAGAGAGAAAGAAACATCAATGTGCGGTTGCTGGGGGTCATGGACTGCAACCCAGGCATGTACCCTGGCTGGGAATCGAACCTGGGACACTTTGGTTCCCAGCCCGCGCTCAATCCACTGAGCTATGCCAGCCAGGGCTTTGTCCATTGCTTTTAATATGAAAAAAAAAAACTGACTTTAAGGAGTTTACACTAAGGAGCCAGTTGTCCATGTTTGAAAATATGTACACATCTTGATACAAAATTTATAGTAGAGAAAAGTCCAACAGTCCCTCATTGCCCCTTGATGGGAATTGATTAAAGTAATTCTGGTACATAAATAGTGTACCATAATAAAAAAATATAATGTGTAGTTGCATTTCCTGGAAAATAGACAAATCATATCATTCATTGAGTAAGGAAAAAATGTTACAGCACATCAATTCTCTTATTTATGTAAACTCCTATACATATATTGCTTGTGTTTTCTGTAACTGTGGTGAGATTTCTAGTGATTTTCATTTTTCTTGTACTATATTTTGGCATTTCGATTTTTACAGTGAAAATGCATTATTTTTCTAAAATATTCAAGCTATATCTTAAAGAAAAAAGTTAATTTTCTTTGAAATGTTCTTTTTAAAATGTCATGCAATCCTATTGAATATGTACTTAATTAGTAGGAAAAGATACATAGTCCTTTCAACCCTACTGCAAATTATATAATTTACTTCTTCAAATTTTTCCAGTGAAAAAAAGTTTTCAAAAAAACAATGCCTCTATATCATTTTTATCTGCTTCTTTAGAAATAGTGTTGCATGATTCTTACTGATAAAAATAAAAATCTGCAAGGACTGTATTTTTATTAGCTAGGTACTTTCCCACTTAAATTTCTAGGAAAAAGGCCAATTCCAATGACACTATTATCCTTGAAGTTAATCTTTTAAACATTTCTGTTAGGCCTTCTCAAATGGCTAATTTGGTATGATTTTTGTTAGATCAGATTTTAGGGGATTTGAATTTTCCTATTTCCTATTCATTGCTTTGGTATTGCTGCGAATTATAAAGTAAGCCTTATGCTTCAGTGTAAATAAGAATTATCTGGGAGATTATTAAAAATAGAGCTCTTTGGGCTATCTCCACAGATTCTAAATTCAGTAACTCTAAAAAACATCTTCAAATTTAAGAAACATACTTGGAGATTCAGATATAGATGGTCTACTGATTGATGAAAGATCACTGAAAGTGTTTTAGAATAGAAATGAAATAACTCCTTTTATCCTAATACTTTTTAGCATGCCTAGAGAAAGGGGTAGCACTCTTTCCTTAAGAAGGTTAGTAAGGTACTTTCCCAAATTTTGATGTGGGTATCCAGTATCAAACTGTGTTATTATGACTGGGTTTTATAAATCTGCCAGATTATTAATTATATACCAGCACATAAAACCATCAAGGAGCCTATGAAATAAATGACTATTGGTCAGGGATTTGGTATGATTAGGATTACTTAGCTACTGACATGACTGAGGTGGCCATAAACTGTATAATGCGATTCTACTCTATGGGGCAAGGATCCTTTATAATACTGGTTCTCAAACTTGATTACACATTGGTATCACCTGGTGAGTTAAAAAATACTGAAACTTGAGCCCCAGCAATTTTTACTTGTTCAAGTAATGTCTAATATTCAGAGCTTAGAAAGTTTTCCACGTGATGCTAATCAAGGCTGAGAACTGTTTTGCAAGACTAAACAAATACAAATGCAGAATTGCTCTAAACTGTGCTGAGTATGCTTTCATGTGTATGCAACCATTCTGAAATATTTAAAATAAACTTCACAAAAATATAAACTGTAAGTATGTATTTACACTTCTCATTTGAGTTAGGAATTCTTTGGACCTCCACGCTTGTTCAGAATAATAAAGAGCAGAACATTTACTGTTTTAATATTCTGGTTTAATTAAATTTCATCTTAATAATGGTATTTATTATGGTATGTTAAAACTATGGACCACATTTTTTTATGAAGCATAGATCTCCCAACATATTGTGTGGAGGAAGTTAGGACTTAAAGAAATTATTAGTTCTTGAAAATGTACTGAGGGCATCAGAGAAATGGAGGTGTGAAAGGTCTTCCAGTCTGTTCCCTTGAAGTTTCAACAATTTGAACAACTATAATTCAACAAAGGATTCCCTGCTCAACATACAAACACATCTGAGAGATCCATGCTGTTAAAATCTCAAGGTGGGCAAGTGGGAGCCAGTCAGGGAGGAGGAAAGATAGGAGAGCTGAGACAAATGCCAAGGATGCAGCCCCGAGCTCACTGTGGGAAGAAGGGAGGAATCAGTCTGCTGCACACTCCCTCCATTCAGGAGGATCAGAGAGATACAGTGAGCTTCCTACAGGACTGGGCAGTGCACGCTGCAGCTAAACCTAAGGATGTGGGCAGAGAACGAACACAGAGGTGCTGATGTTGTTGTCTGAGGGTCACCATCTTCAGGTAGGAAAATGCAGCCACCTTGGAGCCCAGCCCTCTCCCCTCACTCTCCCAGATGTCCAGATGTCCCAGTGGGCACCACCACCCCCCTCCTCGTGAAGAAGCTGTAGCAGTGAGTGTTGGGTTGCAGAGCACATTGCAAACGTGAGAACTGGAGACATAGAAGCCTTTTCTTCCCTGAATGGCAGACACGTGGTAAGGCTTATTCAAAAGATAGGTGGAGATACAGAGGCGAGGTCCCTGAGCTCTGCCAGTTGCCACTACTGGGACGACAAAGCCACAAAGCCACCAGTAGGCCTTTGCCAGCCCAGCCTATGCCCACCCATTACAGCTGCACTGCCAGCAGTGTCTGGTCGCAAGGGACAGTGCTGGAACTTTATGGACTTTGAATCCCGTCACCTACCACATTCCTTCATAGGGGTGTGCTCTGACACTAAGGCGACCAGGTTAAAGAGGAGAGGCACATTTATCCAGAAACACAGGACATTTTCCATCACTCCACAGAAACCTGAGAAGCCAGAGTACTGCAAGAGAAACTAAACAAAACAAAACAAAAACAAAAACAAAAAACCCTTGTGTTTCAGCGCCACCTACTGGAAAGCAAAAGAAAGACTTCTTTTTATCAAACTACTAGAGAAGTGTCACTCATAGATTCCTGAACAGAGAAGGAATCCATTAAATACCATAAATAACCAAGCTGATGAAACAGGTTAGAAAGAAAATGAAAATTCTCCAGACAGTAAACTTAAAGACATAAAACTATGTGATTTAAATGACAGACAAACAATGCAGTTCTGAAAAAACTCAACATACAAGAAAACACAGATAAGTAGTTTCGTGAAATAACACATACAATTAACAAACAAAATTAGAACTCTACTAGAGATTAAAACTTAAAAAAATAACCAAATGAATTTTGCAGGTGAAGAAGTCAAAATAAAGAGATAATGAACTAGCAAGCTTAAGAAATAGAGCTGAGTCAATGGAGAAAAGAATTAGAGAAGAGAGAGATCAGAGAGTAACAAAAAGTGAAAGAAGTCTACGAGAATTTTCTGACTCCATCATGAAGATCAATAGAAGAATAATGGGGGAAGTAGAACAGGGTAAAGGTGGGCTGAAGGGTGACAGAGACTTAAGTTCAGGCGGTGAACACTCAATACAATATACAGATGATACATTGTAGAATTGTACCCCTGAAACTATACAATTTTATTACAGGTATGACTCCAATACATTCAATAAATTTTTTTTAAAAAGCATAATGGGTATAAAAGAAGGAGACGGGAACAGTGAGCCTGTTCAAACAAATAGTTAATGAGAACTTCCCAAACCTATGGAAAGAGCTAGATCCTCAAATACAAAAAACACACAGAGCACCTAATTACCTCCATCCACAAAGGACTCTCCAAGGCACACTGTATTAAAACTTCCAAAAATTCATTACAAAGAAAGAATTTGCAAGGCATCCAGGGAAAAGAAGGCAGTGGTAACCTCTAAAGGAAATCCCATTAAATGATCACTTTGCAGGTGGAAGAGCCACACACAGGGACCTGAGAGGAGCCTCTAGGAACCGACAGCCACTCCAGTGATAGCCAGCAAGCAAATGGGGACATAAGTCCTACAACTGCGAGGAACTACATTCTGCCCCAAAGCTGAATAAAGCCCAGAAAAAGATTCTTTTCTAGATGTTTTATCCAGTTTTCCCACATCTTTATTTCACTGTTGTGAGATCCTGAGCAGAAAGCCCAGAAATGTTGTGTCTGACATTATGGCTACTGAACTGCGAGCTAATAAATGGGTCTTGTTTAAGGCTATCACATATTAGTGTGTTAAAGAGCAATATAAAGTTAACATAATGGCCAACTCAGAAAAGCTAGCAGGGTGATTGAAAACAAAGTATTTGGCATACTATATGCAATACAAAAAAATATCCAGTCCTTTTCTGCTTTTTTTGGTCAATCTTCCAGTTTAGGTAAGTTGTGCCTTTGAAGAAAGAATAAAAATAATGAAAACTTGGCGTTTGGTTTTCCAACTTTTCAGAGAAATGAACTGTACGTTATTGAAAGCAGAGCCACATGACCATTATCTGTACTTTTGTGAGGTTAATTGATGACCTATTGCCATGATCCTCCCACACTAAATTGATAGCTGGGCTAGAGAAGGCTGAAAGAAAAAACCATGTCAGAGAATTCTTTTAGGCCATGAGTTCATGCTGAAGATTATAAAACTGCTGCCAACATTTTATACCATTCAGAGCTCCTTAGGATCAAAATGTGCCAGCTTTTAAGTAAGTGCATCTCAGCCTTCTGTCCTAATATAAATCTCACAAAGCATATTTTTCTTATACAACCACTAAATCTAGACTTAGTCATCCTTCTGAATTTCATGTAGGTGCAGGGATGTCCAACTTGTGGCCTGTAGGCTGAATGTGACTCAGAATGGCTATGCATGCGACCCAACACAAAATTCTAAATTTACTTAAAACATTATGAGGTTTTTTTTGTGTGTATGATTACGTGTCATGATGTATTTGATGTATGGCCCAAGATAACTCTCCTTCCAGTGTGGCCCAGAGATGCCAAAAGGTTGGGCGTAGGGCCTCTCTAGTCAAAGCACAAATGGAAAGGCTCTGGTTCATGCCCTCTAGGTGGCCCAAGTGCCTAAGACGTCATCGGATTCAAAACCACACATTTCTTCTAGCAAATGCTGTGATGTAACCATCTGTAATAACTTGTGACAAAATAAACCCTTCTGAAGTTGACGGGATATTTACTATGGGCAAGCTGCAAGCAGAGGTGGTTGAGAGGGAATTTCTTTTGCTTTCACACATGGAATTTCCAAAGAGAAAACTTGAGAGCCTTCTTAGTCATACTTAAGAGCTGTATTAGCAAGTTTAACCTAAATGTACTTCAGTTTAATGAAGGATGTCTGCTTTGTATAAAGAGACACTGTTCTGTTTAGAGCACATCCATACTTTAAATTAGTAAAGGTTAATTGAGGCAATTGCACTGCCCATCTCAAATTAGAATGTAGATGTTCCAGTTACAAGGAGTTATGGGGATTCTGCCAAAGAGGGCATGATGACTCAAACTAATCATTAGAATGTGGGCTCCCATGTTGCATTCTGTGCCTTCTCATCTAGAAGTTGGGGCAAAGGGAAGGAATGACAAGTTTGGAAAGATTGTACTCCTGAAAGTAGAGCACATAGAAGGACAACTGAGTCTTTCCTTGTTTAATTCTGTAACTGCAACTTCAAAAACTGAATGATTTAGTCAGTATTCTGTAAGCTCCTACTAGGTACTTAGCACTCAAAGATAAAATGATGACTGATTCAATATGCAGAATTAGCTGCCTCTCTATACCTTCGTATACTGTCCAAACTTTTGGCTAGAGGTTATAGTTTTCATTTTACTCTTTTGCTATATTAGCATTTGGTGAATATTCTAGAGGACCCAAAATTGAATTACTTTAGACTTTACTAAGGCAATAATTTTTAAGTCAGACATCCAGTGAGTTGAGTTCAGAAATGTAATAGATGAATCTCACATCTTTGGCACAGACTTCACACCTTCCATCCTCCTCATTTGGGTTTGGGCAAGTGGTGTTGCAGATGTTACGGGCACTTAAAGAACCTCAGTTTTCCTTTTTCAGAAACTAACCAGGTTAACCCACCCCAACTGCCCAGCTCTCCTGAATTTAGGCAAAAGAATAAGGAGGAATGGGCAAAATAGGCAGGCTACACTTATTTTTTGAAATTTGCAGTCTCATAAAGTCCTGGATTGATCTCAGAAGCACTCTGTATGCAGTTTGATTCAGTGTTTGTACACAGTGGCCCAGCTGTTCTCTGGTTCCTCAACAGCAGCAAAAACAAAAGCTTCCCAGGTGAAAGTCTATTGTGATGACTGAGTCATTTTTTTTTCTTGCAACATCTAAGAGCTGCTCTTTTCCCAAAGAATCTCGAGCTATTAAATGCCCTCTAATTCACTTCCCAGAATTACTTATATGCTACTTCCCACCTGGTTATTAATAGCTTCAAACTTATCTCCAGAAATCCTTCAGCCTTATTCTTTCGTGCAGTATATACCTAGAAACCTTACTCTGCTTCTACTCAACCTTCAAACACTTGCCTCTTAATGTCCTACTACTTTAATGATTTTAATATCCCAGTTCTACTTTTTCTTCTCATTTGTTTCATGATACAGCCATGACAAGTCTAAAGACAAAGACTTCTTCATGTATCTTGGGCCTTCAGGGCCTGCTTGGAACCAATCATGTATATGCCACCTGCACTTGATAAAGGAGTTTCACTACATGCTCATCTATACTGAGAATGAATGTGGAGTGAATAGAGGAATGACATTCAGTTTGATGTTCTTGCATTCCCAAACATTGAAATAAATGCATCATTTTGATAATAAAGAAGGACATTTAGGAGAAAGGAAGGAGAATGCAGTGATGAAGATTAAAATCTGTTTGCTATCTTAGAAACACACTCCATAATGCAATAGGAAAATATGCACACACACAAACATACCTTAGCAAAAAGTTCTGGAAATTGGGTTTTGGAGAATGATGGTATAGTAGCATTCTTAAGGGTTCCTAATGTTTTGAGAAAGTATAAGAACTTCTGATTTTTCTGTTTTCAGTGTTTTTCTTTTGTAAGACTTTGGCCTTAAGTAGGAAAAGAAAAAAAAGTTGTTTCTATGGCATGCATTTCCCAGTAGAAGAATGATTTTAGAAGGACACTCCAGCATGCTACATTCAGAAAGTCTGGCAGTACTTCTGGATTTTCATTTATGCTAGTTACAATGAGCAGATGGCGTGAAGGAAAGGATGATCCTGGAGTAATGTAAACATCTTTACTTTTAAAATAACATCCCTATTGAGCACTGTCTTTAAAAATTAAAGTAATGATGCATGGAGATTTATTTTCTCTTTAATAAGAATCAGAGATATTTCTAAAAGCATGGGCTATATTTCACAAATAAGCTGCTAAAGCTGGAGCTAATAGAGAAGAATATATCAGAATATAGAAAAGTACAGCATATTCTGCTATCTTAGTGAAGCTTACACTTTTTTATGAAAAGACATTACTCAATCTTTCTTCTATATATTACATAAGATGCTAAATAGAAGGTACGTTGTAGCAGAAGAGTTTGGTAAGGAGTAATTTGTGACATTTATTTATGGTCATGTAGTGTAGATATTTGTGCAAATCATCATTGGACTGAAATCTATAAATGCTATTTTAGCAAGTTAATAAAATCCCAGCGAGTCTGCTAGTATTTTAGGAAATTGGTAAAATGTTTTACTCTTTGCATAAAACAGTATGAAGTTGCTCAGTAGCCAGCAGCCAGAAGCCAGCAGCATTGAAATTTTGATTTGTTTTATTAACTATTTACAATCATTTTATATTGATTCAGAACAAACTACCACCTAGATGTAGCAACTAGCAGTAACAAACATTTATTAGCTCATGATTTCTGTGGGTCAGGAATCATGATTTCTGTGGGTGGGGTTTACCGTTCCCCCTCCTTAGGGTCTCATGGGAATGCAGTCAAGGTCTCAGCTGGGCTGAGTTTGGAGCTGCAGGCCTGGATGGGGAAAACCCACTTTTCTAACTCAGTCAGATTGTCAGAATTCATTTGCTCACTTTTTTAGGACAGAGAGCCCTGCTCTCCTACTGGCTGGCCATTGACTGGAAACTGCACTCAGATGCGGAGAGGGTACAAGCCTGCTAGGAAGACGGTGTATTTATAGAACAGAAAGTAATTTGGAGAGCAACAGCCCATCACTTCTGCTGTATTCTTTTGGTGAGAAGCAAGTCACAGGTCCCACCTATACTCAAGAGTGGGTTACACTATTATTTGAGTACCAGGAAGCAGATCATTCGGAGGCCCACATTAAAGTTTGTTATCTGTGAAGTTTACTTATTTATTGCCATATGTACATAAGTAATCTCTCAGGAATTGGAATAGACAATCGAGTATTACTTTGGTGTTGAAACTACGCTTCTTTTCTAGGATAACAGTTTCAGGGTACCTGTAGGGTCAGTAATAGAGGAATTTGCCCCGCAAGGCTTCTTTGATTTCATCCTGTGCTTCAATACAAAATAAATGACATTTCCTTAAAGTTAAATGAAATTAGTATGGCATTCCAGTTTTTAGTGCAAGCCTCTAGTCAAGTTCCTGATATATTAGTATCACTAAAACACACGTGCATATTTATGTTTTATAGAGCAATCATGAATAAATATACTTCTCTCCATCAACTCCTACTTTTATGTCAAATTTAAATTTTTGATAGGACATTTACTTGCTAAAAAAACAAAGAATGTTTTCCATTTCAAACTCAAAAAATGTAATTCAATATGTTACTGGAAAAATGTACAGTTTCTTATATTGTGATGAATAACAAATGGATATGTATTGTTCTAATATAATTTGATATTTTAATACTTCCTTATAGGTTAGTTTTGCTTCAAAACGAGATATCAAAAATGGAGGGGGGAGATCAAAAGAAACAAATAAAAAGAAAAGAGAGCCCTGGTTGGTGTGGCTTAGTGGACTGAGTGCCAGCCTGTGAACGAAAGGGTCACTGGTTCGATTCCTAGCCAGGGCACAACCTGGGTTGCAGGCCAGGTCCCCAGTAGGGGGCACACAAGAGGCAACCACACATTGATGTTTCTCTCCCTTTCTTCTCTCCCTCTTCCCCTCTCTAAATATAAGTAAATAAAATCTTGAAAAGAAAGGAAAAGAGAAAGCTTTTCCTCAATAGCATAGTCTCATGGTGTTATTTAGAGGGTCATCTAACCAAACAAAACCAATTTCTGTCACAATTTCTTCAAAGATATGAAGCTTTAAGTCCTAATAAATTATTGAAAGAAATCCTCCTAGTTCATCAATTACTGGTTGAATGTCTACCAACTAAGAGAAGATAACTTTTCATTACAGTTTTATCTTGGGACAAATTTGTACATTCTTGAATAATGTAATTTTAAAAGACGAAATTGATGAGAGTATTTGTTTCAATGTCTAAACATTTCAAAACTTCAGCAGTGTGTGAAGGAATAAGTATATTGCATTTCTGGTCTTACAGAAATGTGTACTTCTCTGCCCAATTCTTTCAAAGTCTTTTATCTTTTCTTGTCCCTTCACTTATCATTGTATTTGGTATTCATCAGTTATGCAATGATTATTTTTGGTAGGCAGAGAGAATTTGGCACTAACTCATAATAAAATTACTTTCTGTGTTTGTTGATGGGGTTCATCCTTAGTAGTTTGATTTTCTCTGATATTTTCTGGTGTTTTTGGTTTAACTAAATTTGAAATAAAAATTGGGTGATCTAAAAAGTTTTATAATGTGTCTGACAACTCAAGTATTTAAGTTTGCTTAGCGTTATACTGTAAAAATTCTTAAACATTAAACTTATTTGGAAAATCAGTATAGTAAAATAATACTGATCATTGCATGTTTCTTCAGTTCAGTTATTTGGGAAATCCAGATAAGAATAATATTTATAAATCAATAAAATCTCAGTTACTTTTAAAGCTCAAATTCTGGTTGATTACAGTTTTTGATTAAGTGAGACTTAAGCCTGAATTCCTTTTTGCTTTATACTATACTGCTGATAATCTCTCCAAAATAAGATGTGATTTTTTTCCTTCGATAAATACAGATTTTGTCCAATGTCTCTAATTAAGAATATCATTTGAATCTTAAGTAAGATTAACATGAAGTGGATGTAAGGGATATGTGGATACATATGAATGACAGAAAATATCCTGGAAGAGTCAATATATGCACAGCAGCTGCCCCCAGAAACTATTATTGAAGATGCTGTCTTTAAAATAGTAGTTTTAATTATTGTTCATCAATGTCTGTGAGAATGTATTTCTCTAAGCTCAAAGTAATTTACATACTATATCAAAATACGTACACTAAATTACATTTTACTATCAAATAATAGACCTTTTGCAAGTTTATAACTGAGGTACATTGTGAATTATATTTCCTTGTGAAGTTTAAGCTGCATAAATATATTATAAATCTGAATATAAATTCCTAAATACTGCTTTCATAGGTAATGAGAATGTTATGAATGTATAGTTTACTAATTAGAAACTGCCAAACCCCCAATAACTGTCAAAATCTACAAATGAAGATAAAACAGGGGGTTATCAAGATAAAACAGATAAAGAGGAAGGAGATCAAGAAAGACAAACTTCCAGTTATAAGTCATGGGGGTGTAAAGTACAGCATAGGGAATAGAGTTGATACATTATAATAACTATGTATGGTAACAGATGGTTACTAGACTTTGTGAAGTATAGAAATGCTGAATCACGATGTTGTACATCTGAAACTCAGATAATATTGTATGTCAACATAGAAATTAAAACGATAAAACAATAACTAATATATTAAATTATCTATTTAAGTCCCTTTATGTTCACTTAAAACTTTTATGTTACTAATTTGTATAAGCACCACATTTCCAATTAAACAATCTTTTCTACATATTTTTCCAGTGAATGCTTAAGAAGCAAATGATACTTGTAAAAAAGATAATAAGCAATATACTTCATATATTTCTCTTCAGGGCTCTCATTTTTTAGGATTATTTAAGTTTAAAGCAAATAAAGACTACCTTATTTTGTATGTTTAACAGTTGACTCATCATAGAATTTTTGTTTATTTTTTTATCTTTTTATTTAATGAAATTCTAGGCTCCAAATAAGTATTTCACTGAAGCAGTATTTGTACGAAAGGAATTTTGTTTATGTGATTACACTGTTATGCCTTTCTTGAATAGTATAACGGTTAGTGTTAATTAACTTTAAGAAATACTGCCACATACTTTTAATTTGCTTTCATGATAGAATCAGAAGCAGAAGGTAATTTGCTGATTTGATGTAGGTGGAACAGAGCTCAGTTATTGGCCCACTTCATATTTTTCTAAACCAGAGGAAGGAAAAGTTTGAAACTCAGTAAATGTAAAACTCTAATACTTTTGCAACCTATAAATTAGAACAATTGAAATAAGAGGATAAACTGTAATTAGTGTGAATGTGATAATTATTCTATTTTCATGCTCTGAAAATGAGGCAGAAATCAAAATAAAATGCTTATGTAGATGCTTCAATTAAAAATGACAGGTCTTATTATTCATACTAGTGATATATAAAATAAATTAAAAAATACAGATCCATGACCAATAATAAGAGGAAAGATGTATATATGCCTACACACACATATCTTTCCACACACACATACATACATAATTGTTCTTGAAAAGTCAATATATCTGCAAAAATAATTTAAATGAGGTATTTTGGTAAATTATAAAAATTATATATTTTTAGCTCTGGCTGGTGTGGCTCACTGGAGTGAGCACTGGCCTGCTAAGCAAAGGGTCACCGGTTCGATTCCCAGTCAGGGCACATGCCTGGGTTATGGGCCAGGTCCCCAGTAGGGGGCATGCGAGAGTCAACCACACACTGATGCTTCTCTCCCTCTCTTTCTCCCGCCCTTCCCTTCTGTCTGAAAATAAATAAATAAAATCTTTTAAAAATTATATTCTTTATTAAAACAATCTGTCATTTAACTCGACCACCTGTCTCATCAGGCTCCCACATCCCAGCTAGGAACCAGAGAAGTAGGGACAACCCCTAAGCTGAGGAGCCTGGGACATTATCCCCTTCAGCAAATCCACAGGAATCCCAGGAAACCGAACTAACCCTGCCCTGGCTTGCCATAATTAAGTGGCCCCATGCTGCCTGCTCCTGCTGCCACTCCCTGTAGGACAGCTGCACCCACTTTCTAACTGTAGGCTGCAAAGAGCTCTGCCTTCCACCCCCCCAAGGTTAGTTTGTTGTGGTTCACCATCCAAAGAATCTATAAACTTTATGAAAATGTAATGCAATCCCCAGTCTCAGTTCTTAAACCAATCTTGTTCAAGGACTCCCAAACACAATCAAGCACATGTTCACAGATTTAGTAAAACAAAACAAAACAAAAGAATGCTACTTTCTATAGTGGTAATGGGTAAAGAGAATTCAAATAGATAGTTTAAGTGGAAAACCAAATTCTTTTCAAGAGCTTACTCAGAAATTCTTGCACAATCATTTAAACATTAATTGCGCTCATCATTTGATGAATCCAAGGACCCAATTTATTCCTGCCTTTCATGCAATTTGTAAAGATGTAAAGTACTTAAGCCATGTCTGTAATCAAGATGGGTTTGAGTATTGCTGGTAAATTAATCAAAATATTTTTATGTAAAGAACATAAGTTAAAGAAGAGGTACACAGTTCACTAAGTCAAAATGCATTAAATATTGGTGATCTTCATTAATACAGATCCTCACCCCATTTTTAAACTAATAATAACTTAATAAGCCAGGCAGGGAGATCTACAGTCTCTCAAGGTGCACTCATTTTCAACTTGCTTATAAAGCATTATTGATGATTCTAAATGCAGGTTCCTGAGCTCTTCTAGAGGTATACATGGAAGTCTGCATTCTTTTTTTTTTAAGATTTCATTTATTTATTTTTCAAGAGAGGGGAAGGGAGAGATAAAGAGAGGGAGAGAAACATCAGTTGTCTGACTCTCACATGCCTTCAGCTGGGAACCTGGCCCATAACCCAGGCATGTGCCCTGACTGGGAATCGAACCAGTGATCCTTTGGTTCATAGGCTGGCACTCAGTCCACTGAGCCACACCAGCCAGGGCAAAATCTGCATTCTTAAGAAGCTTTCAAGTGGGTTTCCTTGAACTCTGAAGTTTGTGTCTTCCTAAAAAAAAAGATGGAGGGGTGACAATACTTTCTGTCTCATCCTTGTTAGTGCACCCTTTTGTGAACTCCCAAATCAATTTAATTCACAAATTCTCATTGTCCTTGCCTTCTCCCCAGAAAACCTGGAGAGATCAGAAATACAGACTTGCTGACAGCCCAGCACAAGGTTATCTGAAAAGGGTAAGTAAAATGAAGAGAAATAATTAAGACAACTGCCATTGTTGAATATACTTGTATATTCAATGGTACAGGTTAGGTGTTTTTCATATATCATGTTATATTTAAAATTCTAGGAAGTGTCTGTCATAGATAATATTCTCATTTAGTAGTTGAAGAAACTAAGGCTCATAGGGGTTAAGTAGTTTGTCTAGGATCTCACACAAGTAGTTACTGAGGAGCCTGGGTTAGAACACAGGTTTTTGCTTCAAACACCTGTGCTTTTGCCACATTGCTTTTGATCGCAAAAAATCAAATCAGTCATAGTGGGCGGAGAAAGATAAAAGACAAAAGATTCCCCTGTGATCAAAATCCTCAGTTGTTTGAACAATAGCTAAAGTGTCACTTAACCTTTTAAGGACTCTACTACTGTCTTTATTCCACACTCAGTTTTTTCAAACTGTCAGTTCAGTCCTGGTATGTCTCTTGGTAAATGCTTCCCCCTCTGATTCATCATCACTGATGTCATTGACTCTCTGAATTACCATAAAATGAAACATACATAAGTCTTACCTTAAGCTCTAATTTTCTTATATTGTAAACACTGACAATACATGCTATGTCAATGGAATCAATGAACTTTAATATTTTAATTAAAAGTTAATTAAAGTGGAAAAAATAAAAAATCTTCAAGCCTGGTCACACATTGGTAGCTTCATTGGCCAGTGGCTAGTGCACTGAATAGTACAAACATAGAACATTCCTATTTGGCAGTGGTGCCTGTATGTACAGGTGAAAGGAAATTTTATATTTATAGTTAGTATCTTTGGTGTAGTGACAAAAATTATCTGTATATTACAGTTATTTTGATAAATACTTAAAAAATCTTAAGCACCCAAAATTTTTATGTTTTTTACTTACAATTATACTCTCAACTCCTTAAAAAGAGTAGTTTGTAAAGTGTGTTTAAAGGTACTGATGATGGTAATGTGCACGTCACACTGATTGGACACTCGTGACCGTACAAGTTCTAAAGGGAAAATTGGAGTTTTTTCATTACACACAAGTCTTTTCAGGAAACTAATTTTCCCTTTACAGCCAAAGAGCTCCAGCCACTAAGACCGTTGGGAGCGGTTCTGCACAAAAGGTGGGCATGGAAGGGTGGGGGGTGGACAATTCTGGGACAAAAACACATTGTTTCTGTTACTCCTCATCCACTTAATGTTTGTCCAGTTCAATGTAGGCCTCAAAGTAGAGGGTATGGGTTACTCTTCATCCCGGCCAAAGCAACACACCTGAAGACACAGGTTCTTCAGAATAAAATAGATGCCTCATGAGGTTTCCAACCTTCATCCAGTTTTTGCTCCCCGTTGTCAGTTCTAAAGGACTCATCCTAAGCCCACCACCCCCTTGTGCTTGCTTCCCCATCCTGAAGCAGGAAAGACGGCCTTCAGTGAAATGCTCATGAGAACTGGCCTCTCCCCTCCCACTCAGGCATCCCCCAACCTGGCCCCACCCCTGTGCCTTCCTCTACCCCCTCCACACACCCTGATGTGGCAGGTGTGCAACCCCCACACCTCCCCATCCCCCAACCTGGCCCCACCCCCTGCCTCCCCACGCCCTCCACACACCCTCATGTGGCAGGTGTGCAACCCCCATCCCTCCCCATCCCCCAACCTGGCCCCACCCCCTGCCTCCCCACGCCCTCCACACACCCTGATGTGGCAGGTGTTCACCGTGTGCCCACAAAGATGGGGAAACCACGCCTCCCAGAAAGCAGTCAAAAGACCACTGCTTCAACAGCCAGGTGTTTTATTAAGGTGATAGTTTATCATTTACTTTTCATTCACATGGCATATTTTCTTGTCCAAGCTTGTGCCATAGTGTTATATTTGTTCCTGTCATTTAAGTACATTCTGGCAATGGATGGAACTAAGGTGTAATTGAGGTTGGGGTTGCAGAGCATGGAGCTGATGGACAACAATAGTTTGGATATCGTCAGTGCCGGCGACCACTGGGACTTAAGAATGTCTACATGGATATGTCCTCTTCTGTCGATATTGGGGTGGTATATCTGGGTGGTGAAGTAAATCCATGGAGGGTGAAAGGGGTAATCATATGGGAACTGTATACTGAGTGAGAAGGTACCTCCCTCATAGGGGCTGTTGGGGGGACCCATGATGGCCCCCCTCCATGTAAACATGTCATCGTCCATCGGCCCTGCAGAGCACATGGGAGGGGGGTCCATAGTGATGTCCATAAGTTCCATCTGCAGGCGCTTTACAGCCGTGGACGTGTCCACGGGAACGGGCCGTGTCCGGGCATCCTGATAGAGACAAGGGGGAACCACGGGTCAGGGGGGCCCATGGGTTAGGGTGGGCGTGGCTTACGGGGCCGGGGTTAGAGGGGCAGCCACCCCCCAGGTCGATGGGTGGGTAAGAAGGCTGGAGCCAGGCTGTGGGGTGTGAGGGGCTGTCAGGGGGCAGGGCCAGTGGGGAGGAGGGGGGAGGAAGGCAGAGTTGGGGACTCGGCTGGACCTGAGGGGCTCCTGCTCACCTGTGTCCTGCTGGTTCCTGGCACCTCCATCTCTTCTGCCTCCATCTCTTCTTCCTCCATGTCTGCCTCCTCCATTTCTGCCTCCTCCATCTCTGCCTCCTCCATCCCTTGCACCTCCATCTCTTCCTCCTCCATCGCTGGGTCTGCCACTCAGAGCCTGAGCCCTGAGGCTGCGCTGCCGGCACACACCGCCACCTTGTGACAGGACCAACTGCTCCTGCCGGCTGGCCTGCCTCTGCCCTCAGCCGTGCTTCGCGCACTGGGTGCCTGGGGCAGCACAGGGTATGCTCTATGACGTCACAAGGGCCCGCTGATGACATCAGCAAGCCAGGGGGCAGGGCCAGGGGAGAAAGGGGGCCTGAATGACAGAGAGTGGAGGGTGGGAGGGACCATGGAGGAGAGTGGGGGTGGTGGAGGGCAATGGAGGAGAGTAGAAGGGAATGATTGGGGGGTGGAAGGGAAGGGAGAGAGTGGAGGGGAACAGGGGGTGGAGCGTGGGAGGGCCCGGGGAATGCAGGGAAATGGAGAGGGTGGAGGGTGGGTAGGACCACCAAGGGGAATGGGGGGGGACCAAGGAGGGGCAGGATGGGGAGGTAGGGGGAGAGGCCAGGGGAGGGTGAAGGGGGCGGGGGTGGAAGGAGCCCAGGCTCCCTGGCTGGCCCACCGCGGGCGCCCTCCCCTGGTTAGTGGGGTCTCAAGCCCTCCCCCTGCTGAGAGTCACCCCAATGTAGAGGAGCCTTTGGTTCCCTGAATTCCTGCACCGCTCACTCACTCAGACTCACCTCCCTGAACAATTTCCCCCCTGGCTTCGTGCTGACCTCTCTCCTGCCATTCTCGCTCCTGAGCTGGCCCTCCCTCTCTTTGTACGGACTCAGATGCCCTGGAGAGTGAGCTGTATCCCTACGGGCCCTTTAAGACAGGATCTTCCCTCACAAAGAAGTTGTACACTAATACCCATACCCTAAGAGGGGTCCTAGTCATAAGCAATCATTGTGCATCTGAGTCAGTGATTAAAAAAAAAATATGTTCCCATACAATTGTGGAATCTTCCTATCCTGACTGTTGCTTAAGATGCAACTGTGGAATTTCAGTGCATTCACCAAAAGTGTTTTTGCTTAACAAGTATCAAGAATCACCAATGCTTTTTTTCCAAGCCTTGCAGTGTATACAACTGTCTTTCATTGCTGTATCATACTGTAACCTTGAAAAACACTGAAATGGCAGGTAAACTCAAAATGTGTAACACCAGCAATACACAAAAGTCAGTGAAATTGACACACACAGCAGTACGAACAGCTTTGTGCACATTTACAGCTGCATAGTCACTGAGGACTGCTCTGGCTGACAAAAAGCCATTACAGTATGCAACGGATTGTAAGCCACACTCTAATGTCAGAGCGAACAGCACATGCAGAAAAGTGTGCATCTTCACATACGACGATTACTAACATATTTGTATTTATTTCTGTCAAAGGAAAGAAGGCATGTGCATAGAATAGAGGCACTCATTTAGAATTTACACAGAAGGTGGGGTCTTCATTTGTCTTTAACTATTGCCCAACTTTCATCAAATAGTTATAGGCAGGGCCAGGCAAGGATAGCTTCGTTGGTTAGAGCATCCTCCTCATACTCCAAGATTGCAGGTTTGATCCCTGGTCAGGACACATGCAAGAATCAACAGTGAATGCAAAACTAACTGCAACAACAAATCTCTCTCTCTCTCTCAAAACTCAGTAAATAAAACTTTTTAAAAAACATATAAGCAGACTTTCAGTTCTTACTCCAACATACAAAGAGCTTGGATGTCTTTTCTCCCACCTTGACAACAACAGAAAACTCTGAAAATACCTGAGAATCAATGATTCTTCAGTCTTTCAGAGAACAGAAACCATGTGGCCAACCCACTGACTCTACAACTGAAGAGACATGTCAATAGAGAGAATCACAGTCACAGGAAAGCAATGCCTCTGATGGTTCCAGCAACTCAAAGGACACTTGAAAGCTAATTAAAAATTACTGGAGCCATGGATGGTGTGGCTCAGTGGATTGAGTGCAGGCTGTGAAGCAAAGGGTTGCCAGGTGGATTCCCAGTGAGGGCACAGGCCTGGGTTGTGGGCCAGGTCCCCAGTAGGGCAGTGCTCAAGAAGCAACCACACATTGATGTTTCTCTCCCTCTCTTTCTCCTTCCCTTCCCATCTCTGAAAATAAATAAATAAAATCTCCTTTAAAAATTGCTGGAGATTTAGCAGGGACTAGCTTGAGATTTATGAACTCCTGGGAGCCCAAATTTGGGAAAAGGGTTAAAATATTTATGATTTTTACATACAGGAGCCCCTAGATTCTCGAGGTGAAGGTCAGACAAAAGTTACCTTTTGCTTCTAACAGAGAAAGAGAAAAGTAATCATTTAAAGTACATAAAGACAGAGTCCTGGCCAAGATGGAGGCACGGGTAGAAAACCTTTGCTCCCTTGCCCAATCAAAAGGACGATAACAACTAATCTAAAATCAGTAAAAAAAACAGAAGTGCCAGATTGCATGGAAAAATCAAATTGCATGAAACTCTGACAACCAAGGAATTAAAGAAAGAGCCAACCAGAACAACCAGACTGGCAGCACCACAGACAAGCAAAGAGGGTTGCGCTGCCCTGGTGAATACCTAAGGCCCCGCCCCCTTACTACTTCACAGGTTCCCTAAGACAAAGAAATATAGCCCAAATGAAAGAACAGAGTAAAACCTCAGAAAGAGAACTAAGTGATGAGGACATAGCCAACCTATCTGATGGGGAATTTAAAGGCCTGGTAATCAAAATGCTCACAGATCTGATTGAGCTTGGTGGAAAAATAAAAGAACGAATGAAAGATACCCAAAATGAAATAAAGCAAAATATTCAGGGAATCAACAGTGACAGGAAGGAAACCAGGACTGAAAGCAATGACTTGGAACAAAAGGGAAAAATAAATACCCAACCGGAACAGAATGAAGAACCAAGAATTTAAAAAAGTGAAGAGAGTCTTACAAACCTCTGGGACAACATGAAATGTTCCAATATGCAAATTATAGGGGTGCCAGAAGGAGAAGAACAACAGCAAGACATTGAAAATTTATTTGAAAAAATAATGAAGGAGAACTCCCCTAATCTGACAAAGGAAATAGACATCTAGGAAGTCCAGGAAGCTCAGAGAGTCCCAAAGAAATTGGACCCAAGGAAGCACACACCAAGGCACATCATAGTTACATTACCCAAGATTAAAGATAAGGAGAGAATCTTAAAAGCAGCAAGAGAAAAGGAGATGGTTACCTACAAAGGAGTTCCCATGGACTATCAGCTGATTTCTCAAAGGAAATCTTGCAGGCAAGAAGGGACTGGAAAGAACTTTTCAAAGTCATGAAAGGCAAGGACCTACATCCCAGATTGCTCTATCCAGCAAAGCTTTCATTCAGAAGGGAAGGGCAGATCATGTGCTTCCCAGATAAGGTCAAGTTCAAGGAGTTCATCATCACCCAGCCATTATTATATGAAATGTTAAAGGGACTTATCTAATAAAAAGAAGACCAAAAATACGAACAGTAAAATGACAACAAACTCAACAATTATCAATAACCGAACTTAAAAACACAAAAACAAAAGTGAACTAAGCGAACAACTAGAACAGGAACAGAATCAGAGAAGTAAAAAAGGTGAAGGCATAATAGATGTACAGTGAATAATATTGTAATAACTATGTATGTTACCAGGTGGGTACTAGTACTATGGGGGGAATCACTTTATAAATTATATAAATATCTCACCACTATGATGTACATCTAAAAGTAATATAATTTGGATGTTAACTTTAATTGAAAAGATAAACATTTTTAAAAAGGTAAAAGAAATAAAATGTTATCTGCAGTAACCAAGAATATGTAAAGTGTTAACTTGAAAGTGGGCATATATCAGTTGAAAATATATGTTGCCAAATCTAGTACTGTGACCAGTACAAAATGTAGGAAAATATATAATTGATATCCTAAGATAGAAAATATAATCATATAAAATGCTCAATTATAAGAAAGACAGCACAAAAAATGATAACCAAAATATCTAAGAACATGTGCAATAAGTATAAAAAATTACAAATATGGTAACTGTATAATAATTACTTTCAATATCAATTGATAAATACACAAATTAAAATATAGACACTGTTAAAGTGGGTCAAAAATAACATCCAACTATAGGTCATCTACAGGATATCCACCTCATTATTTTTTAATCATTTATTATACTTCGATTACAGATGACATGCAATAGTGTATTAATTTTAGGCATATACTCCAGTGATTAGACATTACATAACTTACTAAACTGATCATCCCAATAAGTCTTCCACCCATCTGACCTCATGCATAGTTATTAGAAAATTACTGACTATATTTCCTATTCTGTAGGAATAGGGAGATGTAGTTTAGGATAGTGGGGAATAGGATAGTGGGGATGTAGTTAACATCCCCACGACTATTCTGTAACAACCAATTTGTACTTCTCAATCCCTTCACCTTTTTCACCCATCTCCCAAACTCCCTCCCATCTGGCAAATATCAAAGTGTTCTCTGTATCGATGAATCTGTTTCTGCTCTGCTTATTCATTTATTTTGTTTTTTAAATTTAATTATTGATAGATATGTATTTATTGCCATTTTATTGTTCATAGTTTTGTTCTTTTTTTCTTCTTCTCAAAAAAGTCCCTTTAACATTTCATGCAGTGCTGGTTTGATGGTGATGAACTCCTTTATCTTTTTCTTGTCTGGGAAGCTCTTCATCTGCCCTTCTATTCTAAATGATAGCTTGGCTGGGTAGAATAATGTAGTTCCTTTCTTTTCATCTCTTTGAATATTTCTTGCCAATCCTTTCTGGCCTGAAATGTTTCTGTTGAGAAATCAGCTGACAGTCTTATGGGAGCTCCTTTGTAGGTAACTAAACTGACAAAACTGCCTACAGTAAAATCAATTTTGTTAAAATATTTTATAAGCAAATAAAAGAAACCAGAATATACTATATATGTCACTGTTGGTCACTGCAGGGAACCAGCATTTTGAATGATTTTAGTTGTTTTTTTTTACTTTGACCATATTTCTAAATTTTTTCAATGACTATATATGTACCTTTGTTGTTGAAAAAGAGAGAATTCTCAAACTAAGTTTAGTTTAGCTCAGAGAAGTTTACAGTGATTTTAATTCAAAGATGACTAACTATTCTCTGTATTGTAACAGACTTATTTAAGTTAACAGTGAGTCCAAATAGTACATGTATTTAGCATCTTTTACTGTGGTTTAAATTATAAGTAATGATTGTTATATTTCAATTGATTGATCACAAATCAAATAATTAGTAATGAGTGGGATCACCAATTCAGTTGTTTCAGTAATTGAATGGTTGGCCAAAGGAGAAACAAAGTACATACTTCAGGAGCAATTTCTTTTGTTTTCTATAGATCTGAGAAAAACAGCACTAAAAATGTTGATGAATTTAACAGCAAAAATTCCATAATATCATTATATTGTACTCCAATGTTAACCTCTTGCCTTGAGCCACTTTTTGTAGTTCTCATGATGAATCACAAGTAATTTACGAGGTATTAAATGTCACTTTAAAATTCATTTTATTAATCACTCTTGCTATGAATAGAATTTCTTGCTCCAGGTTGTGTTTTGTGCTCTTCACTCTCTTTAGACTAGATTAGCCCCTACATCATGAACTGTATATTGGTTAGAAAATTCCCCCTAATGAGTTACCATAAAGGGAATATGTTTCTATTTTTAGAATGCATAAGTACATTAACTTGGAGGTAGATAAGTAACCTTTGAGAAGTTTGATGAAGGGTAGTTAATAACTCTCAATTATAAGATAGCAAATTTATCCATAATTTTGTAGAACATTTCTTAGTGTGGACTTACCTCATGTTTCTTTATGATTAAATTCAGATTTTTAATTCATAGTAAGAATACCACAGAAGTGATGTGATGTCTTTCTTGGTGCATCATGTCAGTGAATAATGATGTTAACCTTTGTGGATGTGAGAAAAAAATACATAAAGATTTATGTAAAAATTCTAAAATTATTTTAAAGTAAAAATTTTTTAAATGATAATGATAAAAACAAACAACATAATAATAATTAAAATTTATTTATCCAAAGTTTGCTTTTCAGTTTCCATGTAGTTTGTCTCCCTGCCTTGAAGTCCCAAACCACAGTATGTATATACATACATATTGAATTTGCACATTTTTTCCTGTTAATCTGTTTCATGCTCATTTATTAGCCTAGCCAGAAGAATTTAGAAAGGTAGGAGTAAAACATTTTTATGTCCCCACAGCCTATGTGGTAAGGCTGAGATTTGTCCAGGTTTATCTGGCTTCTAAGACTCTGGATTTTTACACACCCTACAAGGATTTCTTGCTTTTTTATAGTTGTGGGCCAATCATGGTCGCTACCATAGCAGTGGAAAAATTCTTGTCATCGGATATTATCTACAGTAGCATATGATTTTATTTTATTTCTTTAATTATTTTTTATTTTAATTGTTGTTCAAGTACAGTTTTTTGCCTTTTGCTCCCATCCCAGCCCACCCCCTAGCCCTCCCCACATCTGCCCCCCATTTCCACCCGCCCCTAGTTTTTGTCCATGTGTCCTTTATACTTGTTCCTGCAAACCCTTCCCCTTTTCCCCTGAAATTCCCTCCCCTCTCTCCTCTGGTCACTGTCAGCCTGTCCTCTATTTCAGTGTCTTTGGTTATATTTTGCTTGTTTGTTTTGTTGATTAGGTTCCTGTTAAAGGTGATTTTAAATCTTATTTGTTTTAGTAAAGAATTCCAACTTTTTAATACTTAAATGAGCAAATGTTATTCTATAACAATTTAAACTGAGGTTACATCTAGAACAGCTACTTGATATCATTCAATAATTGCCAAATCACAACTTAAAAATCAATGTTAATGATCAACCTAAGTTCAGTTATTTGTGGCCCATGCTTGTGTCTTTCATACTTTTGAATTTTTTGCTCTCAATCTAAAGCATTAGTTTAAAATAAATTAGCCAGTGTTAAAATTTTCCCCTCAGTGCTTTTTAAAATAAAGTTGTCCAGGATGAGTCTGGTGTGAGATTTAAAACAAATTTCTACAAATCCCATGTGTCTACATTACACAGCTGTCACCCGGATGCCATTGGAAAGCAGGTTTTCTTTGCAGGTGTGAAGTTTCCTTTCAGAACGCAGAAACAGTATAATCACTTATGCATTAACTTATCATTTGGGAAAAGCAAAATTTGAAGGTTTCTGAAGAGAATAAGCTTTAATTTGGGGTAACATCTGGATCTTGTTATTCCAATAGCTTTCTTTTGTTGTAAAAATGGTACCTAATACGTACCTTCTGTCATTGTAATTGGTTTAGTTGTTTATTGTAAAGCTCTTGCCTTTAGAATCCATGTAAGTATGGGGATTATTTAGAAACTAACAATTACACAATTTTAAAGTCTGTGAACAGATGGCTCCTTTGGGTTAAAACTCAATCCATCCAATAAGGTGATTTTTTACATATGTATTTAACTCATTCTACCCTAAACTAACTAATTTAGTTTATCTGGTAATATTAGCAGCATTAAGCCCCCCCCCCAACAGCTGTGATCATTTTTAGTTAATGAGTTAAGTTAGGTATTATTTAAATTGTGCTCAAGTGCTTGCAACATCAAATTTAACATCTTAACCATTTCTGAATGTCTAGTTCAGTAACATTAAGTACAGTCACATCGTTGTGCAACCATCACCACCGTCCATCTGCAGAACTCCTTTTATGTCACAAAACTGAAGCTCTGTGCCCATGAAACCATGACTCACTGTTCTCCCCTCCCTCCTTGTCCCTATCATCCACCTTTCTCTTTTCTGTCTCTATGTGTTTGACTTTTCTACGTATTTTATATAAATGAAATCATACAGTATTTTTTGTTTTGGAACTGGCTTTTTTCACTTGCCATAATGTCTTCAAGGTTCATTCCTATCATATTATGTGTCAGAATTGGTTTTTTTCCACTGTATGTATTTACTACATTCTGTTTATTTATCCATTAATGGGCACTTGAGTTGCCTCCACGTTTTGGCAATTGTAAATAATACTGCTATAAACACGAATTTATATTTATATCTCAAAGAGATTTCTGTATCTACATCAAGTTTAGATGTAGAAAAAAGAGACCCTGTCTTCAATTATTAGAAGTATTACCGACAGAATGGAAAGACTGTAGTATATGGTAATTATATTCCACTTTAACAGGAACCACCATTCTGTTTTCCGTAGGAGCTGCACCATTTTACATTTCTGAAAAATTGCACTAGGTTCACTACTTATTCATGTCCTTGCAAGCACTTGATAATTTTATGTTTTGGGTAGTAGATATTTTAATGAGTGTGATGTGTATCTCATTGTGGTTTTGATTTACTTTTTTCTAATGATTCCTGATGTGAAGCTGTTGATAATCATTTCACCTCTTTTTTGGAGAAATGACAATTTGAGTATTTTTCTCACTGTTTTAAAAAAGATTTTATTTATTTATTTTTAGAGAGAGCAGAAGGGAGGAACAGAGGGAGAGAAATATAAATGAGAGAGAATCATCAAGTGGCTGCCTCTTGTATACCCCAACTGAGGACCAAACCCACAGCCCAGGCATGTGCCCTGACCGGGAATTGAACTGCCATCACACTTTGCAGGATGACAACCAACCCACTGAACCACACTGGTTGGGGCTTGCTCACTTTTTAATCGGGTTGTCTTTTTAGTTCTTTATGTATTGTGGATATTAATCCTTGCTGTGGACTAACTTGTGCACTTCCCCCTCAATGTATATGTTGAAACCCTAACTGCCAATGCAACTGTGTTTGCAGATGAGACATAAGGAGGTAAAAGTTAAATGAGATTATATAGGTGGAATCCTTATCCAGTAGGATTTACATCCTTATAAAAAGCACCAAAGAGTTCTGTCTTTCCATTGTGTGAGGACAGAACAAGAAGGTGGCCATCTATAAACCCAGAAGAAGCTTCATACAAGAAACTGACCCTTTTGGACTTTGATCTGTAACTATCAACCTTCAGAATGGTTGATATATTCTGAATAGAATCAAACTTTCTATTGTTTGAGCCATACAGTCTATGGTGTTTTGTAATGGCAGCATAACAAACTAATACAATCTCATATCACATACATGATTTGCAAATACTTTTATCTATAATGTGGGTTGCTTTTTTACTCTATTGACTGTGTCATTTAATGTATAGGAAAGTTTTATTGTGATGTACTCCAGTTCATCTATTTTTTTCTTTTATTACCCTTGCTTTTGGTGTCAAATACAAGAAATAAGTGCCCCACTGCTGCCATTTTGTCTTATGTCTTCTTGTAAGAATAAAATTGAAAAATGGTTTACTCAGGTGCTGCACAACCTGGGAGAATGGTGGACCTGTCTCAAAGACCACCCTCCCTTCCTGCTCAATCCTGTGGTTCTTATAGGGTCAGGGAGGGGAGGGATTTTTTTTTCTGTCTAGCTATTTTGCTAGGTTTTTGTGCACTCTGGTCCTATCCATTCATTTTTTAGCTTTCGGTGTGCTAATTGTAAGAACCTCCCCCTGCCACCATCTTGGCCAATGGGGGAGACTTCCCAGTGCTCTGACTGACTGTCTATGATAACAAGAGTTTTATAATTTTCGCTGTTACATTTAGTCTTTTATCCATTTTGGAGAGAATTTTTATATGGTTCATGATTATGATAAAAGTCCAACATCAATATTTTGTGTGTGTAATTCCACTTTCAACAATACCATTTGTTGAAAAGACTGTTCTTTCCACATTGAGTGACTTTAGCACCTTGTGCAACAATTTGCTTTTGAACTGTATTCTACTCTGTTTATCTATGTCTGGCCTTATTCCATTACCACATTGTTTCTTTCTTTCATTTTTTTTCTTTCCGTTTGTAGGTTTGTACTAAGTTTGAAATCAGAAACTGTGAGATCTTCAACTTTGTTCTTTTTCATAATTGTTTTATCTTTTTTGGGTCCCTTGAGATTATATATGAATTCTGGAAAGATTTTTTCTGTGTGAAAAAAATGTTGTAATTTTGATAAGGATTGCATGCAATTTGTAAATCATTTTGTGTAGTATTGGCATCTTAATGTTAATGCTTCTGAACTATGAATAATAGTATAATCAGTATTTTCATATTGATGTCTATTTAGTTCTTTCACCAACATTTTGTAGTTTTCACTGTACAAGTATTTTTATTCCATGGTTAAATCAATCCTAATATTTAATTAGTTATGGTGCTATTGTAAGTGGAATTGTTTTCTTAAGTTCTTTCTTAGATTGTGTGATATTTAGTATATAGAAACACAGCTAAGTTTTAGGGTTTTGATTTTGTTGGTTATAATTTTGCTTAATTTGACTTAGTTCTAATGATTCTTTTTGTGGAATCCTTAGCTTTTTTAACATGTAAGATCATGTTATCTGTACAAAGAGATAATTTTACTTATTTATTTCCCATTTTAATGCTTTTCATTTATTTTTCTTGCTTAATTGCTCTGGCTAGGACTTCTAGTACTATATTCAGGCATCCTGGTCTTGTTTTTGATTCTAGAGGAAAATTTTCAGTTTTTTTACCAACAGATAGAATTTTAGCTGTGGACTTTTTATCTATGGCCTTTATTATGTTGTGTTAGTTTTCTTCTATTGCTAGATTGTTGAAAGAGTTTATAATGATACATTTTATCAATTTCTTTTTCCACACCGATTGACATGATTATTGCTTTTTTCCTTTTTTATTTTAATGCAGTGTTTAATACTGATTGATTTTTCTCACTATAAACTATTCTTTCATTCTATGAAAAAATCCAAATTTCTCATGATGTACAATTATTTTTTTATCTAATTGTTGTTCAAGTACAGTGCTCTGTCTTTTACTCCCATACCAGCCCACCCCCCAGCCCTCCCCTCCTCCCTCCCATCCCCCCCCCCCAGTTTTTGTCCATGTGTCCTTCACACTTGTTCATGTAAACCCTTCCCCTTTTCCCCTGGCTGACCAGAAAGGAGAGGGGATGTACAATTATTTAATGTGCTGTTCAATTCTGTCTGCTAGATTTTGATGATTATTCTTCACCAATATTCATCAGGCATATTGGTCTCTGATTTTCTTTTCTTGTGACTTCCTTCTCTGGTTTTGGTAGCAGGGTAATGCTGGCCTTATAGAATAAATTTGTAAGTTCTCTACTCTAAAAAATACCTTTACAGACAAACAAGAAAGAGAAAGGTGGTAGGTGGAGGTAAGAGATAGTAAAGGGGGGATAAATGGTGATGCAAGGAGACCTGACTTTGGGTGGTGAATGCACAATACAATATACAGATGATGTATTATAGAATTTTAGCCCTGAAACCTATATAATTTTATGATCCAATGTCACCCCAATAAATTCAAAACAAATAAATAAATGAAAATTTCTTGAAAGAGTGGAGGACTAATGTTAATTCTACTTCCAATATTTGGTAGAATTCACTAATAAAGCCATATGTTTCTAGACCTTTCTTTGTTGGAAGGTCTTTGATTACTTATTCAGTCTTCTTACTTGTTATACATCTGTTCAAATTTTCTATTTCTTCATGATTAAATATGGTAGGTTGTATGTTTCTAGGATTTTTTCTTTCATTTAGCTTATAGCTGATTAACTTTTATGAATATAAACCAAACATTTTTCTCCAAAATCTTGTTTCTGTAAGTGAGATTATATTAATACATTTTTTCTATTTTTTTCATTAGCCAAACTTTACACTCAAAATTAGAATTTGGGATTTTATCCTACAGGTTCTTTTCTGTACCTTCCAAGCTTTTCTTCCTAATTACATCTGGCATATTTCCCTTTTTGTATTATGTCCAAAAAAATACTTCTGATGTTTACAACCACAACACTCTATAAAATAAGTTACCTACAGGATAAAGTTACTGTTTGTACAAATAATTTATTCTAATCTAGATTTTATGGTAACAGTGCCACAAGTAACTTTCTGGTGAAGTAAGACTTATGTTCTCCCATTAAGAGAGGCCTTTTGAATTTCAAGATTTTGTCATTTTTTTCCCTACCAGTATACCAAGTCTGTACCACATAAATATATATTCACTCTGCACAGATAGCTACAAATTGTCATATCAATACAATGTGGATTGCAGAGGTATTTTCTACAAGTTATTTTCCATTATCTTATGTTCTGCAGTTGAAATATAAATTTCTTGATCATACATAATGGTCCTTTCCAGTTTCTCTTTCTAGACAAATTACAGCTGAATTGTCATAGAAAAACAGTGAGGAAGGTACTGGGTTATATACTTGACTTTGACACTGTGGTGGGTAGTATGAACTCCAAGGATGTCCATATCATAACCTCTGGAACCTGTACCTATTTTACAGTACATGGCAAAAGAGATTTTATAGATGCAATTAAAGTGGGGAGATTATTCTTCATTATCCAAGCAAAGATATTAGCCCCTTAAAAGCAAGGAACATTTTCTATCTGTAGTCTGGGAGGCAGCAGCATGAGAAATCATAGAGATTAATAGCCTGAGAAATATTTGACCCATGATTCCTGGATGAAGATGCATGGAAAGCAGGAGAAAGAAGGTGGACAGCATCCAGGAGAAAAACTCATTGCAGCTGACAGGCTGAGCGGATTGATTACCCAGTTGAGTGTGCCCATACTTCTGATTTTCAGGAACTGTGATAGAATGCATGGATGTTATTTTAAAAAAGCAAAAATTGTGCTAATTTATCATGGTTGTAATGGAAAACGAATACTGGTACTCACTAGTTGTGTGACTTCTGAAGAGCTAACTAACCTCTTTGGACTTTGAGCCCTAACTAATTTGTCAAATATTTATTGAATGATTTGTATGTGCTAATAGTCATTAAAAGACATCAGTGGAAAGATACAAAATTGTATAACACACAATCCCTATCCTTAGTAAGGGAAAATACTACGGGTGATACTTTAATACTAAAGTATCTTCAGGCACCAAAATTTGATCAAATTTTGATTGATTTATCACATGACTAATAATGTTTTAGGGAAGTGGAATGGTGGTATTTAACCTCTCCTTTAAAATATTTTGTCACTCATAGTACTAAGATTTGAGAGCTTAAATGGTGATGGTTATTCTGAACTTTCAATAAACATTTGTTTAAAAAAACCCTTTTTAATAGTAGCTAAATATTAACAACATAATACAGTAAATAGAAAATTGAAGTATATTACATGGAGAAACATGCATTACAAATCTAATGGTAAAAGAATAAAAAGGAAACGCTGTTAGAAAAGTTGTAACATCATTTTTGCTTGCTCTGACAATTTTACACTTTATTTTTGAAAAATATTAAAATTTTACTCATGGAAGTGAACTTTCACTCCCAGGTAAGGCATTTTGAATTGTAAATATTTTATGTTGATGTCCATAAATATAGGTGACATTTTAAATGGGAAGGAAGCATAATTCCTGAAAAACAACAAAAATTAGTTTAGCAGTTTGAGTAACTTTATAAAGTTTCATGTTCATAGTAAAATGTGCTTTTATTTTAATGTATGAATTAGAATTAACTATGATAAAGACTGTTCTTAAATTTTACGGGATTTTGAAACAATATTAGGAGTCATCTTTATAAATAATAGTGTCACTCTTTAATACAATGTGTTGTTTTTGTGAGACAGCAGGACTTCTGATCCACAGAAGCTAAATCACTAAAAGCTAACAATTTTAAGGATTATTTTTAGAATAATATCTATTGCAATCTGAATTTTTCAGTCATGCAAACAATTAACAATCAGTTAAAGGTTATCTCCAGCAATACTATGTAAAATTAAAAACAATATATATATTCATTCTAACTAACTGTGTTACAGATAACAATTTGATTAAAATTAGTGTGTTGTTATAATACAAATTTTAAATACAAAGTAGTTCATGACAGATGGTCCCCAAACTATGTTTTGTCTAATAAGAATGAATATCTACCAGTCACTTCCAAAAGATTATCTCTAGTAACTTCTATATGAAATATGTACTCTCTGATTCAAACAATCATGAAATCATGCATGTATTTATTATGAGAGTTGAGCTTAACTCTTACACTTTCCCATCTCAAACATTCCAAATGCCTGAAATTACCCAAACTCCCATACTATCAGAACAAAACAAGTGGGTAAATTCTACAAAAAAGAGAAAGAAATAGGACACAAAATGGTCATATGTGCATTACACTGCCCTTTATCCTCTCTTAAAAACACTACTATATGTTAATAATTATTAATATGGAAGTTGCACTTGTAGATCCTACAAATTTACATTTGAATTTTTTTTAAATATTTTATTTATTTATTTTTTAAAGAGGGAAGGGAGGGGGAGAGAGAGAGAGAAAGAGAGAGAGAGAGACATCCATGTGCGGTTGCTGGGGGTTATGGCCTGCAACCCAGGAATGTACCCTGGCTGGGAATCGAACCTGGGACACTCTGGTTCCCAGGCCACGCTCAATCCACTGAGCTACGCCAGCCAGGGCCTGCATTTGAATTTTAATAATGTATGTCCTGTAAGTGAAATTTTATTACAAAAAGACCAGTAGGGATACACTGTAAGAAATTTGGTGACAGCTAAATTTAAAAAGTCAGAGGGAGAAAGTATACATAAAAACATGGAATAACTGCTGGGATACGAGTCACTTTGTTAACTGCCGTAAGATCAGATAATTCAAAAATTGACAACTTACAATTTTTAAATGTCACTTTAGCAACTACAAAGAAATTATGCCCTTTTAAAAATAATAAAGACTACTTTGGCTTCATTCGAAGTTGGAATTTTTGTGTGTTTTGAGCCACTTTTTTTACACATTTAGTCATGCATTGAGGTTTCCCAAGGTAACCAAGGACAATATTAGCTCAGTAACACTGTAAGGAATGTTGTTAAGCAGGGCCACCGTTCTCCATCTTCCTAGAAGTGCAATTATCTAGGAATTAGCTTTTTGGGGAGCAGTGTTACTTCAAATGTCCTTAAAGGAAACAAGTCCTAGCCCTGCCTGGTGTGGCTGAGTGGACTGAGTGCTGGCCTGTAAACCAAAGGGTTGCTGGTTGGATTCTCAGTCAGGGCACATGCCTGGGTTACAGGTTAGGTCTTGAGCAGAGGGTGCATGAGAGGCAACCACAAATAGATGTTTCTCTCCCTCTTTTTCTCCCTCCCTTCCCCTCTCTGTAAAAATAAAAAAAAATTAAATCTTTTTAAAAAACTCATCAAAATTGGTGAATTTAAGAAAAAGGAAACAAGTCCCCATATTTAATATTGTGGAATTACATACTTCAGTGACATTATGATAAACCAATGTGTATTTACAATGTTGTAGAAGAACACAAAGACCAAAATATTGGATAAAATAACAGAGTTCAGAATTGCATGGTATTTCTTCAATGGCCTGCATTATATTTTTAAGAGATAGCATGATTTTGCATGTTATTGCTGACAGAGCAACAGCTATAGCATAAAAAAGGCCAGCTATGTGACCTTGGACAAATGACTTAAAGTACACATGAATAAACTTTCTGACTTACAAATTTTTGGTAATACTGAATCATTAATGTCCAAAATTGTGCACATTAAATAGGATAATGTAGGTTAAACACATAGATAGTATAAGGTGTCAACGAAGATTAGTATGCTTTGTTGCTGTACTTTTCTTATAATAGGATTATTATTAAATGGTGTTTACAATTTGTACATAATATATACTTTTCAAAGCACATATTCATCTATCACTTCAGTATATTTCCTTGAATTAATGCTGTAGAATATAGAGAGTTATAATAATCTCCGAATTTCTTACTAAGCAAAGTTACAGAAAAAAATATACAAAAAGGATACAGAAAAGTTGACTTTCCAATAATCATATGGTAACAGATATATGTGTTTTAAACTTAATCAGCTTCTAACTCAAAGGATGCTGCTTTTTGTATTACACTGCTTTTCTAGAACATTTAAACACTATTAGGAAAGAACGGATCATTAGTATAGGTATCTAGTTAGTTATAAATAAAGGAAATAAGCAAAAGAATCAAACATTAAAAATAATAAACTAGGGAGCTGAGCTGAACAACAAGCATGCGTCACCAGGAAGTTGCAGCATTCATAGGCTCCCCAGGGGACTGCTTCATCCTCCACCTTCAGGACCTAGTCCCTGTAGCAGGTAGGAATGATCCATTACCAGCCTTTAGCCAGTATTAGAAAGGGGCTGGGTGAAGGGGGGGACCAGCAGAAGAAATTCCTCTGCCAGGCACATGCGCAATAGAAGCCAAGCTGGTGTACTTTGCTTCTTCTATCCTAAGTAGGAAGGGTCCCAAGGAGATTTGCACCCAGGGGAGCAATGGGCAGTGGCCACTGGTCCTGGGCTTACCCCCCGATTCTGTCTGAAGGGCCCTTCTTTTGCCCCCTGTTCCAAGCTTTAATAAACTTATTCTCGCTTTGTCCTGAATGATTCAATAATGGGGAGGTTGCCTGACATGCAAAAGGTCCCAGACCATGCTGAGGCACCCGCGTGGAAGCAGATCTGTTAACAGTCAGGGTGTCAATAATTTCTCTGTTCATCATGAACAAGTCTCAACTTTATGCAGGTTCTCCTATTGATTTCCAAGCCTGCGTGAGCCCTAGGCTTTTTTTTCTATTTTCCATACCCTGCATGAGATCAAAACAAAAGTTCGAGGCCTTGATACTTTAGCCGAAACCTTCAGGTCAGCAGCCAACTTAAGCAAATATTAACTCCTGTGTTTCTTGGTTTAAGCTGGAGTTTTCTCACTTGAATGCCACCTCAGCAATGTATTTTAAAACAATAGTTTTAATATATTTTAAGCGGTATCTTAATCATTTCCATGGGCAAAGACTTTTAGAGTATGTAATCTTCCGTACTACCTTAAATAGAAGTCCCATATTGTTTTTTAGACACATACATATCACTTACATTTAAAAAGAAATATTAAAAACAAAGCAAAACAATATTCTTTACTAGAGCATTCCATTTTCCTCTCCCATGACCACATTTGTATCCCCCCTTTAATATATATATTTGTAAAGTATTATTAGCCCTGGCTGGTGTGGTTCAGTAGATTGAGTGCTGGCCTACAAACTGAAGGGTCACCGGTTCCATTCCCAGTCAGGGCACATGCCTGGGTTGCAGGCCAGGTCCCCAGCAGGGGGCACGTGAGAGGCAACTACACATGGATGTTTCTCTCCCTCTCTTTCTCCCTCCCTTCCCCCCTGTCTAAAAATAAATTAATTAATTTAAAATATATTATTAGTAGAACCTCTTTCTAATTCTTAAGTTCTCAATCATTTTTCAATCCTCACCCACTAAGGTTCTGATTCAATTTTTAAGTAAATCATTTTTACTATCCTAACAATAATTTCCATGGCACTAACTGTAGCAAGAACTGTAACAGTTCTTGCTTAATTTGGCTTGTCAGCATATTGAACACAATATTATTAATCACTCTCTTTTGTTGGAAACATTTTCTCCTCTTGACTTCTATGGCACAATATTCTTTTATATTTTCCTTCATCTGACAGTTCTTTTTTTGTTGTTATAATTTGAAAAATTACCTTCTTCTGACATTATCTTTTAGAATTCCTTCAATCTCTGGCCTAGCTTGTCTTCTTCTGTCACTTTCATTTTTTAGTCCCTAGTGTAGGGGGAGAAAACTAAGTTTTTCTAATTTTTCTTCTACCCTTCTTAGTTCTTAGCTGAGAGCACTCTAATAAAAGACAGATCAACAAGACAAATACAAACAAAAATTTATTAACATGTATACCTCATGTGTATGTCAACACAGGAAATGTCCAAACCTGCAGAGAATTTTTATGAGTTTGAGCCAAACCACTGACAATAACCAGGAAGGAAAATCTCAACAGATTTTCTCGACAGAGAAAACGCTCCAGAGATTGGTGGTTTTGCAATGTATTTTATATGTTACAATCAAAGGAAGAGGCTTAAGGAGGGATTACGTTAAAAACATTGGTGGTAGATTAGGAAGGCCGAGAAAGCAACAGGGAGAAAATTCTGGGATTGGATCAAAAGTAAAATGGAGAGACACATACTTCTTTTACATTGGTGGGTACAGGATACTTAACAATTAACGTTTACGGCACATAGAAATGGTATTTGGGGAACAAGAAGACAGTGTCGGCTTCTGTGATCTAGTTTTCAGGTGGGTGATTATTCCTTGAAAGGTATGGAAAAAAGGAGATTATTTTGTCATATCCAATGGTATGTTATTCCACAAAGGAATAACATATTCCTGTGGAATGTTACTCTACAAAGGTGTGTTATCTTAGATGCAAAAGGACATTAGACCGGGTCAGTTAAGGTAAAGATTGACGTGTATCAACAAATACACTGGCCCTGGCTGGTGTGGCTCAGTGATTGAGCACGGGCCTGCAAACCAAAGGGCTATGGGTTCAATTCCCAGTCAGGGCACATGTCTGGGCTGCAGGCCAGGTCCCCAGTAGGGGGTGTGCAAGAGGCAACCACACATTGATGTTTTTCTTCCTCTCTGTTTCCCTCTCTTCCTTTCCTCTAGAAATAAATAAATAAAATCTTACAAAAAAGAAAAAGAAAGAAAGACACTGGTTTAGGACATAACTCCCTTCCATGACTTGATTTTGCTTGTCTCTGGACATGGTATTTGAAGTTATGGAGGGAGTTGAGGAAGTTTAGTAAATAGCTCCTTTGATCATGAATAAGATTAATATTCATATAAAAGAGACTGCACAAAGATCCATCACCGCTTGCACCAGGATCCAATGGAACTCTGTGATAAGACGAGGCCCCCACCCCACCATCCTCACACACTGATCTCTGCCTTCCTGCCCCCCAAACTATGTAAAATAAATGTCTTTTATTTATAAGCCACCCAGTCTGTAGTGTGTTTTTATAGCAGATTGAGTGGACTGAGACATTGCCTTAAGCACATTTGAAGGTGTGGTGATTGCTGGGGTGGGGGAGAGCATGAGGGGGCTAAATGATAATGAAAAAACACACTAAAGAAATTTAAAAAATATACCAGGCCTACTTTAAACTTCTATTGGTATTTCTTTTAACTGGGAAACACATTTTATTAATAGAAAGAGTTGTCTGAATGCTTTCTTTTTATCACCTAAGTTCTTAATATAGTGTCTTAGAAAAAAATTGGTACAAATAAAATAATTTGTATGAACTGCTTCTTCCTCATAGGGCTTATTGAGTACTGTAAATGGAGAGAGTGTTGCCACAAGATGTCCCTGCTTGTCATGAGGAACTAATTAAGTTTTCCTTTTGTGGGCACAGGTGATGCATATTGAGATTTGTTGTTTTGAAAAGTCTTCATCTTTTTTTTTTAAAATGTTCATAATTTCCTCAAAAATCATTAAGAAGTCTTCCAGAGCATTGGCATTATATTGCATACCATCTTAAACTAAACTAATATAAATTCTGAGTGGTTCTGCAGAGCGAAAGATGACTATACCTTTCTGCAATCAAACACTCATTGTACTCTTTTATCTTCATTAGTTTGTTTTAATATTTTGTAGGTTTCATTGAGCTCTTAGTGTCTATAAAACATTAGGATGCATTGGTAAAGATTTCCCAATAGCAAGGAAAATGAAAAGAGCCACTTATGTCAGTGCTGTGCTCCTGCTAACCTTCAGGTCAGTTTACTGAAAGGTAATTTCCTCCATATCAATTGTCATCTTTTTTTCCAATCGTGACTTACCCACTAATTGCATCATAATGTAGGAAAATTCAATGTCAGCATCATTCGAGGAGGCTCATGTTGGTTATCGTTCTGGTTTTCTTAAGGTTTGCCTGAGGAGAATGACTAGCTTTCCTTGATCACGTTCCTTCCACATAATGTCCATTATGTTGAATGTCTTCGACAGCTAAACTTGAATGGCCTCTGTCTCCTCATTCCTCAAGTGCTCGTTAACTCTCTTCAAATCTGATTTTGCCCTACCATTCCACATAAATTGCTTTCTCCAAGATCACTGATGACCACTTTCCAGTCAAATTCAATTGGAGCTATCTATGTTACTTGACAAAATTTATTATCCTATATTTAAAACTCTTCCTCACCCTTAGACACAGTATCATATTACCTTATTTTCCCTGCCTCTTTGCCATTTTCCCTTCTTGTTGCTATGCTCTCTATAGTTTTTCATTAAACAAATGTTTATTCAGCTCTAGACCCTAGACTAGGTAGAGCTAGGGTATACATTTGGGAATTCAATGGGGAATAGAACATGGTAAGCTTCTAATTTCTTATAAGGGTGATGACAGACAAAGTAAAGCAGCATAATCATTACAAATGACAAATACTATATAGGTAATAAATCTGAATGATTTATATGAAAGTGACAGTAAGTATGGGAAGTGTCACAGGTTTTGGAGGTGAGAGTAGTCTTAGGTTTAGTTGCCATGTAAAAACAATTTGAAGGGGTGATAGTTCAGTAAAGACCTAAACATTTAAAAGGCACTACAAATTTCCAAACATGGGCATGTTAGATGGTGCCAAGCAGACAAAATTGCAATGCAATTTTGTAAGTGCAAGTCAATAACAAAATTGCAAGTCGATAACTTGACTCAGGATAAAAATTGAAGAGCCACTTTGGCCAACTGAAAGAGGCAAATGGAACAATAGCAGAAAATTAGATCAAAGAGGGAGGGAGCATACCGATTATGGCTCTGTAGACTATAGTAAGCAGTGCAGATTTTCTTATGATAAAATACCATTGGAGGTTTATAAGCCAGGGAATGATATGATTTGATAAGATATGACTCACATAGAAAAAGACCCTTCTGGCCACTGTGCGGAATTATAAGTTGTTAACAGCATCAAGAGTAGAAACGGAACAGTTAGGGTATTGTAATAGTCTAGGAGAGAAATGATGCTATCTGAAACACACCACTGATGGAAGCAGATGAATGAATTTTGGATATGTTTTGAAGGGAAAGTTGACAGGTATGGCTGATGGATTACATGTAGTGGAGCAGTGAGAACAATAAAATGATCAAGGATGACTCCTGAGCTTTTGGTCCAAGCAAATGGGAGGATGATAGTGTCACAGGCTGAGATTTATTGATATGAAGAGACTGGTAGAGAAACTCTTATGGGACAAAACAAAATTCAATCTTATATTTCTGATGTCCATAGGATCATTCTTTGCTCTCTGCTCTTTTCTCTTGCTCTGATTTATGTACATTCCCTCCATTTATAGCAAACTTTCATTGTGTAATTGTTACATGGAAGTAGAATTATTTAATATTTAAATAAGTGGCGAAGAGAATAATAATACAATGAGTTATTAAGCTATTGTTAAAATGATCAGTGGTTACTTTAACATGTCACTGTGATATTTAAATACTGTTCCATACGAGAATATTTCAAAGAAAATGGAATTTTTAATATACTTTCACTGATAAAACAAATTGCTTATAAAACTGCCAAAATACATATAGGCTTATCCTTCAGAAGTTTCATACAAGTATTGGCAGCACACGACATTTTCAATTTTATTAAGTATTCACTAGTCAATTGATATACCACCAATAGAGAGCCCAGAAACAAATCTAAGTCTCTATGGTCAATTAATATTTGACAAAGTGGGCATGAGCATACAATGGAGTAAAAATAGCCTTTTCAACAAATGGTACTGGGAGAACTGGACAGCTACATGCAAAAAAATGAAACTCGATCACCAACTTACACCATACTGCAGAATAAACTCAAAGTGCATAAAAGACAAATATAAGCCATGATACCATAAAAGTCCTACCAGAAAACATAGGCAATAAAATTTCAGATATCCCATGTAGCAATATGTTGCCATTATGTATCCTAGCTCACAAGTGGCAAACACAAGGCCCATGGGCCGAATCTGGCCCTCCACATTGTTTCATCCGGCTCCGCCCCTGGTGCCAAGCTCTCACTTAACTGTTCAGGAGTAATTTACATTTATACAGTCCTAAAATCACATTCAGCCCTTTGAAGGCAATCGCAAGGCTGATGTGGCTCCCGGTGAACAAGAGTTTGACACCCCTGTAGACCAAGGGATATAAAGCAAAAACATACCCAGACTACATCAAATTAAAAAGCTTCTGCACTACTAAAGAAACCATCATCAAAATGAAAATGGTATTGACTGTATGGGAAAACACATTTGCCAATGATAAGGGTTTGATCTTCAAAATACATAAAGAACTCACATGATTCCACTCTAGGGAGACAAGCAATCCAATGAAAAGTGGGCAAAGGACCTGAACAGACACTTCTCCAAGGAGGACACACAGAAGGCCCAGAGACATATGAAAGGATGCTCAGCATCACTAGCCATCAGAGAGATGCAAATTAAAACCACAGCGAGATACTACTTCACACAGGTCAGAATGGCCATCATAAACAAAGCAACAAACAACAAATGTTGGATAGGGTGTGGAGAAAAGGGAACCCTAGTGCGCTGTTGGTGGGAATGCAGACTGGTGCAGCCACTGTGGAAAACAGGATGGAATTTCCTCTGAAAACTCAAAATGGAACTGCCTTTTGACCCAGCAATTCCACTGCTGGGAATATACCCTAAGAATCCTGAAACACCAACTCAAAAAAACCTATGCACCCCAATGTTCATAGCAGCACAATATACAACAGCCAGCTGCTGGAAGCAACCTAAGTGCCCATCAGTCAATGAGGGGATCAAAAAACTGTGGTCCATTTACACAATGGAATACTACACAGCAGAAAGAAAGAAGGAACTCTTAACCTTCGTGACAGCATGGTTGGACCTGGAGATTGTTATGCTAAGTGCAATGAGCCAGTCAGTGAAAGAAAAATACCATGTGATCTAGTTTATAAAAGGAATCTAATGAACAAAATAAACTGATAAATATAAGAGAACCAGAGGCATGGAAACAGGGAACAGACTGACAGCTGTTGGGGGGAGGGGGAAGGGAGATAATGGCAGAAAGAAGGGGAAGAGACTAGTCAAAAGACATGTCTGAATGACCCATGGACATAGACAACAGTGTGGAGATTGACCGTGGGAGTGGGGCTGGGGTGGGCAGAAGAGGGCAAAGGGGGAAAATTGGGACAACTGTAATAGAACAACAGAAAAAGCTGTTTGTCCAAAAAATAGTCTATAATTTCAATGCAATCCCATACAACTTTTCATTTGGAATTTTTGAAGAACTTTAGTAAGCTTGTGCTAAAATTTATATAGAAAGATAAAGTCAACAAATAGCTAAATAAATTTGGAAAAAAGACAAAAATGGGAAATTAAGACATTTTACAAATGCATGGTATTACAAATTCATATAGGAACCAATGAGCAAATGGAACAGCAGAACACACTAGAGAACTCAGAGGCAAACTTATGTATATATGAGAAGTTGATTTGTGATAAATTGAGAAGAACATTTCAATGGGGAAAGGAGAAAGTTTATAGTCAGTGGTCTTGAGATAATTGATTCCCTATAATTATTATAAAAAGATATCCAATTCTTCAAGTTTTAGGTATATATATCAATAGAAATCAACCTCAATTAAAAGACTGAAAAACACTCAAACACATAGAGGCCTAATACCGTATTATTAAACTGGAGACAAATGAAAATGAACTCACAAGAAAATCTATGGGCAGAGCAAAGCTGTTCTGAGGGAAATTACAGCATTACAGGCCTACCTTGAAAAGAAAGAAAAATCTCACATAAACAATCTAACTCTACACCTAAAAGATCTAGAGAAAGAACAATAAATAAAGCCGACAGAATGCAGAGGAAAATAAATAAAGATTAGAGAGGAAACCAATGATATAGAGACAAAAAAAACTTAGAAAAGGTCAATGAACCCAAGAGCTGTTTTTTTAAAAGATAAAAAATAGATTCACCAAATTTAACCAAGAGTATTTAAAAAATCAGAGGCAGGACCCAAATAAATAAAAGCAAAAATGAAAAAAGAGAAGTAACAAATAACACCACGTAAATAAAAGGATTGTAAAAAAATACTATGAGCTACCAAATGCCAAATAATTGGAACACCTGGGTGAAATGGACAAATTCCGAAAAGCACACAATTTTCCAAAACCGAATCAGGAAGAAACAGAAAACCTGAATAGACCAATTACAGTTAACAAAATTGAAGCCATAAAAAAACAACAACAACAAACAACTCGCAGCCAACGAAATCCTGTACTAGATGGCTTCACAGGAAAATCTTACCAAACACTCAAAGAAGAACTAACACCTATCCTCCTCAAATTATTCCAAAAATTTCAAGAGAAGGGAAGAACCCAAGCTATTTTTATGAAGCCACATTATCCTTATTCCAAAACCTGATAAAGACACTACAAAGAATGAAAATTATAGCTCAATATGCTTGGTGCACATAGATGATAAAATTCTTAGCAAGATATCAGCAAACCAGATGCAGCAAAATGTTTAAAAGATCATACACCATGATCAAGTGGGATTTATTTTGGGGATGCAAGGATGGTACAGTATCCAAAAATCAATGAAAATGAGCACCACATAAACATATTAAAGGATAAAAATCACATGATCATATCAATAGATGCAGAAAAAAGCATATGATAAAATCCAGCACCCATTGAGGAAGTAAAACTGTCATTAGTTACAGATAACATGATACTGTATATAGAAAACACTAAAGACTAAACCAAAAAAAACTGCTAGAATTAAATACATTCAGTAAAGTAGCAATACAAAAATTAATATTCAGAAGTTGGTGAATACACCAAAAATAAACTATCAGAATGAGAAATAAAAAAACAACCTCAGTTACTATTGCAGCAAAAAAAGAAATGAATAAAAAACAAATAAATAAATCCTACCTAGGGATAAATTAACCAAGGATGTAAAAGAACTGTACTTAGAAAATTATAGGATACTGAAGAAAGAAAATTGAGGAAGATACCGGTAAATGGAAGCATATCCTGTGTTTATGGATAGGAAGAATTAACACAATTAAAATGCCCATACTACACAAAGCAATTTATAGATTCAACTCAATTCTTATTAAAATACCAACGACATATTTCACTGATGTAGAAAATATTCCAAAGATTTATACAGAACTGCAAAAGATTCTGAATAACCTCAGCAATCTTGAGAATGAAGAGCAAAGTTTGAGGTAAAACACTACCTGATATCAAACTATACTACAAAGCCACTGTTATCAAAACTGCATGGTACTGACATAAGAAGACACATACATCAATGGAACAGAATAGAGAGCACAGGAAAAAATACACATCCTTATAGCCAATTAATATTTGACAAAGGAGGCAAGGACATACAATGGAGCAAAGACAGTCTCTTCAATAAATGATGTTAGGAAAATTGAATAGATACATTCAAAAAATGAATCTCAACCACCAACTTACAGCATACACCAAAATAAACTCAACATGGATTAAAGACTGAAATTTAAGCCCTGAAACTACGTCAATCCTAGAAGAAAACCAGGCAGTATAGTATCAGATGCCTCTTGCAGCAGTATTTTGGCTGCTATATCTCTTCAGGCAAGGGAAACAAAAGAAAAAATATATATACAAACTACATAAATCTAAAGAGCTTTTGCACAGTAAAAGAAATGATGAACAAAATGAAAAGGCAACCCCAAAAATGGGAGAAAATATTCACCAATGATACATCTGATAAGGGGTTAGTTCCCTGAATGTATAAAGAACTTATACAACTCAACACCAAGAAGACCAGCAACCCAACTAACAAATGGGCAAAGACCCTGGCCAGTGTGGCTCAGTTGGTTAGAGCATCATTCTGTAGCCCAAAAGGTTATGGGTTTGATTCCTGGTCAGGGCACATGCCTGAGTTGCAGGTTTGGTCCCCAGTCAGGGTGTAACAGGGTGCAGCCAAGAGGGGAGCCCCAAATAGGGATTTGTAATAGGATCCACAACAGCTTGGAGATAATTGGCTCCACACCACAGGGCCCACCTTCCCAGAATGCTGGCAAGTGTAGCCAATTGTGGGAGGAGCCGGAAATGGGGCTGCGGAGGAAAATTGGCCCTGGGATTTAAATCCAGCAAGGCAGCCATTTGGCGTCTCTCTTTTGGGGATCAGATGTCTCTCTTTTTGGGACCACATGTCTGTTCAGGACCATGTGGCTTTGGTGTCTTGGTTGGGACCCATGAGGCTTGGGTGAGTGTCGGGACCACGAGGCTTTGGAAGTGCTCCCTTTTGCTACGTGGAGGGTGCCGGGAGGACTGTGTGCATTTGTAGAAAGACTTTAGTTTGTGTTATTTCAAATGAATAATAAATTCCTTTCCTTTTCACGAATCTCAGGCATTGAGAGATGTCTTTCCTCTGGTGGTGGACATAACGAACCTGGGGGGTTCCTTTTGGTAATAGTATATCGCCCTCCCCCCCCCCCAGTTGTTTGATAACAAGGGTGCATACAAGAGGCGGCTAGTCAATGTTTCTCTCCCTCTCTCTCCCTCCCTCCCTCCCTTCCTCCCTCTCTAAAATCAATAAGCATGTCCTGGGGTGAGGAATAAAAAAAATGGGAAAAGATCTGAATAGAAACTTCTCCAAAGAAGACACACGGATGGTGAATAGACATAAGAAAAACCTATTCAATGTAACTTGTCAATAGAGAGATGTAAATTAAAACCATAATAAGATATCATCTCACACTAGTCAGAATTTGTATAATCAATAAATCAACAAACAACAAATACTGGCGAGGTTGTAGAGAAAAGGGAACCTTAGTGCGCTGTTGGTGGGAATGCAGGCTGGTGCAGCCACTGTGGAAAACAGTATGGAATTTCCTCAGAAAACTAAAAATGGAACACTACTCAGCTGTAAAAAAGAAGGAAATGTTACTTTTTGAGACCACATGGGTGGACTTGGGGTTTTATGCTAAGTGAAGTAATACCAAGTCAGAGAAAGACAAATACCATATGATCTCATTCATATGTGGAATGTAATGAACAAAATAACCAACACAATGGACTGACAGCTGTCAGAGGGGAGGGACTAAGGAAAAAATATGTATTAAGCAAAATACATGTATATATATACCATACACCAAAATATGTATATAATATGTATTTTGTACTAAGTATGTCTATGTGATATATGTATATGGCATGATGTTGGCCAGATGGATTAAAAACATATTTGTCCTGTGAGACAGAAACTAGCCCTTCTAGGACTACACCCATGTATCATGCAAAAAGATAGCTGCTAAAACACATGTATGTGAATGTTTATAGCAGCTTTATTGTTAATAGTTAAATTTAGAAACAATCCAAATATCCTCCAGCATAAAATGGATAAACAAATTGTGCTTAGTCCTTACAGTGGACTAATACTGTATAATAATAAAGAATGAACAACTTATACATGCAACCACATGAGTGAACCTGAAAAATATTTTGAATGAAAAATGGCAGGCACAAAACTGTATGTAACATGATTCCATTATATAAAAATATCAAATAAACAATATCAAATATTTTAATAAAATCAAAACAATGGTTTCCTAGGGGAGGTGTTTCAGAGATTGACTGGGAAATAGAACCTTCTAGGTTGATGAATCCAGGCTCTGGATTACAGGAGTGTATGTTTTGATTGAATTCATTGAACTGTACATTTATGGTCTCTGAATGTCATTTTATTCAAATTTTAAGGAATAGTATATAAATATAAATAAAATTTTATGTATGAAAAGTATAAGAAAGTAAGAAAAATACATTTTCTTGTTTATTATATCAAAAAGAAACAGTTCCATTCATTTGTTATTTTTCTTATTCTGGACAGATATTACTCAAGATAAACTCTCCTAAATTTAAGCACAATCCATTTATGTAAATTTAACTCTCCAAAACTGGAGATTTATATGTGTTCGGAGTAATTTTTGTCATTTCAATTAATTCAATTTTCAAAATCCAATTCCTAGCACATTATTAAAACCAAACACTTAACAAGGACTCTGAACCTGGACTGCTGCAAATTCTGCCAAAATACGTCCATTATTTACAAAGGCCTCAGGAGTCCCATGAATAAAATCAATTCATTTTACACTCTCATAACCCCATAAAAGACCCTCAAGTTTGTTGCAGACAACAAATTCTCAGTAGGGTTACTCATTTTATAAAACCACAAGCCATATATAAATGTGTTTCTAGCATAACACATGAATTAATTTTGTAAATCTCATAGGGAGCTGAATTGTATGTAGATGCACTTGAAACCATGTGGCATTTTTCCTAGCATATATTTTTCATGCTCAGCCATTGGAGATTTGCTAACACCTGTTTGTTATTCAAACTCTTGTGAGTAGATTTTTTAGCTTCATAGGCATGAAGATATTATAAAAAGTTTTTTTCACAATATGATGGGGTTATGTCCCAATAAAACTTTCTTAAAGTGAAGCTGCCATCAGCTAAAAATGCATCTACTGTACCTAACCTACTGACATTATAGTGTACTTTAAACGTGCCCATGTGCCAACTGGGAGTTGCCTGCCACTGCCCAGTATCATGAAGGAGCTCTTAGCTAGCCCAGGAAAAGATCAAAATACAGATTCTACTGAATGGATACCACTTTCATACCATTGGAAAGTGGAGATATCAGAGGTTGAACAAGTGTAAGTCAAGGACCATCTCTACAGGCTTTTCAAGGCAAACTTTGACCCTATGTTCCCATGAAAGTATTTTTGTTATCTTTTTATGAATACCCAATAGCATTTGAAATATAATATGGAATCCCATCAGCCCTTTAACATCTCTCTGTAAAGATATGCAATAAACTATTATTTTGGCTATATGAGTTTGTTCCATTTTATAGATATTAAGCATCACTCCATTGATTAGAGCCCACACAAGATATTTGCCATTGAAGTTACAGACCAACAATGTTATCAAAGGTGACCATGCTATTTTAATACTTTTTTTGCTCATTGATGGTGATCATTAATTATCAAATTATATGTCTCATTCAATTATCACATTAAGGAAAAATCATATACATCACTCAGTAGTGAGCTTGCAATGTTTTGACAAAATGATGGCAATGATTTTTTCCCTCTTAGCCTGTGAATACACAGACTGATCTTTAAAGTTATTTCTCAAAACAGGTTGACTAGAAGTTCTTAAGAAAACCTCCCTCTCATTAAGAAATTTGAGATGCAAAACTCAGTGCTAGCCACCTCACAGCAAATCAAACCTTAAAAAGTTTTATCAAAATGCAAGGATATACATTTCAACTGAAAGGTTTTGTAATCCATTAAGCTCCCAGTTCTAATTAATTTAATTATTCTAATTTAAAGTCAAATAACCTCATATATTTCTCTCTCTACTTTATAAACATGACAAATTCCAGTCCTGGTGGGTGAGGAGCAGTGGACTGAGCTCAGGTCTGCCAACCGAAAGGTCACAAGTTTGATTCCCAGTCAGGGCACACATCTGGGTTGTGCACCAATAGGGGGTGTTCAAGAGGCAAACAACTGATGTTTCTCTCACATAACAATGATTCTCTACCTCTCTTTCCCCCTTCCTCTCTGTGTAAAAATAAACACATAAAATCTTTTAAAAATGAAAAAATAAACATGACAAATTCCAGATAATATTTCATTGGCATAAAATTCTATCAGCCCCATGAACGACTGCCAGAATGTTATAAAATTCAACAATTGAGAAAGACTTCCTTCAGCCTGTACTTAGCTGGAAACAATGTTACATGTTCCTAGACATGAACATTAGTGAACATTAAAAATGTATCTTTTTTATCAGTTGGACAAAATTTTGAGTAAGACTTTATTAGTTTCCTATTGCTTCTGTAACAAAAGACCACAAATTTAGTGGCTTATAACAGCACTAATTTATTATCTTACAATTCTGGAGGTCAGAAGTGCAAACTTGGTCTCAATGGAGTAAAATCAAGATCTCAGAAAAGCTCATTGGGTCTGGAGGTTCTAGAATGTCAGTTCCTCAAGGTCCCTACATTCCTTTGTGTCTAAAATGTCAGTTGCTAGAGGTCCCTGCATTCCCTTCTTTCTAGAAAATTCCCATTTCCATAGGTCCCTGAATTTCTTTGTTTCTAGAAAATGCCTTTTTCTAGAGGTCCTGTATTTCATTGTTTGTAGAAAATGCCAGGTTGTAGAGTTCCCGGCATTCTGTTTGTTCTAGAAAATGCCAGTTTCTTGATATCCCTGCATTCTATTTTTTCTAGGAAATGGCTGTTTCTACATGTCCCTGCACTACTTTGTTTCTAAAAAATGTAATGTTTTAGGTCCCTGAATTTTTGTTTCCAGAAAATGCCAGTTTCTAGAAGTGCCAGCACTCATTTCTGTCTAGAAAAGTCTATTTTCTTAAGGTCCCTGCATTCCTTTGTGTCTAGAAAATGGTAGTTTGTAGAGGTCCCTGCACTCCTTTTTTTCTACAAAATGCCAGTCTCTAGAGGTCCTTGTATTCCTTTGTTACAAAAAGAAAAAAGCTAGTCTCTAGAGTTCACTGCATTCCTTTGTTTCTAGAAAATGGCAGTTTCTAGATGTACCTGCATTCTGTGTTTCTAGAAAATGGCTGTCTATACAGGTCCCTGAATTCCTTTGTTTGTGGAAGGTGGTATTTTCTAGAAAATGCCTGTTTCTGTAGGTCTTTGCATTCCTTTGTTACTGGAAAATACTAGTTTCTACAGTTCACTTAAATCTTTTCTTTCTAGAAAGTGGCATTTTTTAAGGATCCTGCATTCTTTTATTTCTAGAAAATGCCAGTTTCTATAGGAGCCTTCATTTCTTCTTTTCCAGAAAATATAATTTTTTAGGTCCCTGCAATTTTCTTTCCAGAAAATTCCAGATTATAGAGGTGCCTGCATTCATTTTTTTTCTAGAAACTGCTAGTTTCTAGAGCTCACTGAATTCATTTGTTCATAGAAAATAGCAGTTTCTTGAAGTCCCTGCATTCCTTTGTTTCTAGGAAATAGCAGTTTCTAGTGTTCCCTACATTCCATTGTTTCTAGAAAATGAGAGGTTCCAGATGTCCCTGCATTCCTTTTATCAAGAAAATAGCAGTTTCTAGTTGTACCTGAATTCTGTTTTTAGAAAATACCAGTGACTAAGGTTCCTGCATTCCTTTTTTCTATAAAATACCAGTTTCTAGAGGTTCCTGAGTTTCTTTCTTTTTTAGAAAATGACAATTTCTAGAAATGCCAGTTCCTGAAATTCCCTGCATTCTTTTGTTTTTAGAAAACACCAGTTTATAGAGGTCCCTGCATTCCTTTGATTCTACAAAAATGCCAGTCTCTAGAGCTCCCTGCATCCCTTTGATTATAGAAAATACCTGTTTTTAGAGATTCCTGCATTCCTTTGATTATAGAAAATAGCAGTTTCTAGTGGTCCCTCTATTCCTTGTTTTTAAAAATTGCCATTTTCTAGAGGTCCAGAAAATGCCTGTTTCTAGAAAATGCCAGTTTCTAGAGGTCCCTGCATCACTTTCTTTCTAAAATGGATGCTTTTAGAGGTTCCTGTATTCCCTTGTTACTAGAAAATGCCTGTCTGGGTGTCCCTGTATTCCTTTGTTTCTCGAACATGCCAGTTTCTCAGAAATGTCAGTTTATACAGATCCCTGCATTTGTTTCTTTCTTGAAGATGATAGTTTCTAGAGGTATCTGCATTCCTTTGCTTCTAGAAAATGGCAATTTCTACAGAATATCACTGTTAGAGGACCCTGCATTCCTTTCTTCCTTGAAAATGTCAATTTCTAGAAAATGACAGTTTCTAGAAGTCCTTGCATTCCTTTGTTTCTAGAAAATGCCTGTTTCTCAACCACCCTGCATTTTTTTTCTTTCTAAGAAATGCCCGTTTCTAGAGTGCCCTATATTCCTTCTTTTCTATAAAATGAGTTTTGAGAGGTCCCTACGTACCTTTGTTTCTCAAATATGCCAGTTGCTAGAAAATGTCAGTTTCTACAGGTTCCTGCATTCCTTTCTTCCTTGACAGTGTCAGTTTTTAGATAATGCCAATTTGTAGAGTTCTCTGCATTCTTTTGTTGCAGGCTTCTCCCCCATCTTCAAATCCAACAGCATAACCTGATTCAATTTCCTTTTCTTTAGCAATCTCTCTCTCTCTCTCTCTGCTTTTGTTGTTACATTACCTTCTCTGTTTGCTCTTCTGTCTTTCTCTGCTGAGGTCCCTTGTGATTGCACCAGATAATCCAGGCTAATACACTCATCTCAAGATTCTTAACTTCATCACATCTGCAAAGTCCCTGTTGCCATATCAGCTAACATGTACGTAGGTTTTAAGGATTAAGATGTAGACATCTTTGGAGGGCTGTTATTCATTCTACTACAGACTTGTTTGCCTTCTATGCCCATGGAACCATATACATTTCCAGGGAATGAAGATACAAAATATGTTTTTAATTTACTCCAATTTTTAGAGATCTCTCTTTGAAAAATACAAGAGAACCCATGTGTTTGCAATGTTATATCACCACAAAAGACCATGATTTCATGGGTTTCATATTCACTTAAAGCAAACCACATGGTGAATATGTTTTCTATTATGCAGATGTTCCCCTCCCATCACAATTGGGTCTGTTCTCCCCTTTATCATTTCGCTGTACATAATAAATGAACCTTAAAGGCTATGTAAATTACCTCCATTTTCTTCCTGTTTGTTGTAGTAAAATTGAATTATCCACTTTTACACCCATAACCCATGTAATGTGTTATAAAACTGTAGAAATATAAACAATGATAAAAATAATAAGTTCAATAGAATTTTATTTAGCTCAGAGGAATTGCTCTGGACAACTTGTATGTCCACACCACCAATGATGACTTTATTACTTTTGGTTAAGTAGACTCTGAATAAATTTTCTCTGCCTTAGGGACATATAAAGACATAGAATGGTTATCTAAAAATATTCAGTCTATTAAAATAATAACTTAGTGCCCTGGCCAGTGTGGCTCTGTTGGTTGGAGCATCGTCCTGTAACCAAAATGTTGCATGTTTGATTCTTGGTCAGGGCACATGCCTGGGTTGCGGGTTTGATCCCTGGTCCAGTCACAGAAGTGTGCAATCTCCAGTCTGGACACATATGATCACGGGTTCAGGTACGTACAACAGGCAACCCATCTATGCTTTTCTCTCACATTGATGTTTCTCTCTCTCCCTTTCTCTCTCTAAAAGCAATGACAAAGAGATCCTTGAGTGAGGATAAATAATAGATAAAAATAATTATAACAGCATTATTGCCACAAAATATCCTTCTTTGACCTCATATGTAAAAGTTCAACAATGGTGATAATTACATTTTTCAGGAACATTGGGTTTTTTCTTTTGCCTCCATGTATACAAAGTCTATGAGAATGTGAATTACTCTGTTGAGTGATACGAGACTTTGGAAATTTCTATATTGAGATGAAAAACTGTTTTGCCATGGCTTTGTAACACATTTTGGACCAATTATAAAAAAGGAAATGTAGTGCATCAAGTGATAGCTCATTATTGCATGCTATCCTTGAATGCTATCACTTTAACAAAATGTGCTTCATTTAATTTTACAATGATATGGTTGAAAACATATATTGGTCTTTTTCAGTGGTCTTGTTCAACAACAACAACAACAACAACAATAATAAAACATTTCCTGTAAAGGGCCATTTTTATGTTAAAAAAGACTGTGTAACGCAAGTATTCCCATAATTATCTATAATTAATCACCTAAAATAATTGACCAATTCCAGAGGAAATCCTTTTTACCATTTAGAAATATAAAACTCACAAAGAGATTTTTCAGCAAATTTTAATTCTAAGGATTTTTTTAAATAATGAATTTTAAATGCCTTTTGATTACGGTATTGTGATCATATTTTCTTGAGCTTGTCTTATCTTTTTGAGGTCCTTAAGGAAATACAGAAGGATAAAATGACATCATGTCTGGAATTGGCCTAATGACTAAGGGGAGCAAGAATTCCTGTGGATATGTCCATGGCACAAGAGTCCCTGTCAGTTAAATGTTGACATACACAGGGGCTCCTTACTCTTACATATGTTTGAAATTTCCCATGAAGTGTTGTGTTTTGTTTTGTTTTTTTAAATTCCATTTGGCAGGGTCAGTGTTATCATAGTCCTGGTTTGGAAACAACTACAGGGGATGTATAAAGTTGTCTAGATATGCCCCAAACCCTGGAAAAAAGGGACAACTGGAGTTAGTGAAAGATGTCTTATACTGGAAAAGATCATATTGTTTAAAAGTAAAATCAGATTTTTCAAGGCATCTTTAATAAAGCTGGCACAATATGACAACATTCTCTATGTCTATAAAATTCTCCAAATTTTCTGACCATGTCATAACCTTACTTTTCTCCTTTATGGAACTTGGAAAGCTCCTTGGATACTAAATAAAAACCCAAAATCCTCCTAATATTAAACATTAAAATATATGTGAGCTGTACACACATTTAGGAAAGTTTAATAAAAACAAGTAAGATAATGATTTCCAACTCATTTATTTCCGTTCCTCATCTTGGGTGGCCATAGGCTCTCCCAGCATCTCAGGGCAGGAGGTGGGACCCACACTGAATAGGATGCCCTTGTTCTGCAGAGCACGGTCACACGCGCACCCACACTCACTCAGACTGGACAATTTAGACCTGACAATTCACCTCGCATGTGCATGTTTGGGAGGCTGGAGGAAACTGGTGTACCCTGAGAAATCCCACACAGCATGAGGAGAACATGCACACTCTACACAGACAGTGGCCTCAGCCTGGAATCAATTTTATTTTTTCATCAACGTTATATGAGAACAACGTTGAATGAAACAACCTTATGCATGGATCAGCTGTATAGAAGCATTAGCTAACGAAATGAAAGCATGAAAAGATGGAGCGTGTTCTACAGATATGTCAATTATGAGCAAAGACATAAACGGACATGTTTAAAATGAAAATTTAGGGACATCCTCAAGATCTTCAGTCTTGGATCTCAGATTTTCATGCTGCCTAGTCTTTCTTCCTCACTGCCATATCTACAGAGTTTTGGAGAGAGCTCTACCTCTCTAGACTAGTGTATGTAGTTTCTACTCTCAGGGTCTTGACTGGGAATGTCATATCCCCACATCAGGCTCTACTCTGAATACAATAAACACAGCTAGGGAATTATAGTCAAGGAGCAGAGTGAAGAGGTCAGTGAATTTGAAATTACTAAGAGGAGATACCAAGAGTACAGGCACTCTTGCTAAATCTACCTACAGGATTCTTGACGAAAGCAGACCAGGGCAATCAGATCAGATATCAAGGGCAGGAGGAATCTCACCAAACTGAGTTAACAGGATTCTGACTAAAACTAGTTTAGGTGGGCAAGAAGACAGGAGGGAGGGGAGGGGAAAGGTTAAGGCCTAGTTAAAAAGAGGTATGATTGGAACCTGTCTAAAGTTTGGTCAAGGAAAGTCTTTGTCATATGGAGTATGTCCAAGCATTACCAGGAGAGACCTGGTTGCTCTTGCTAATGCTGGAAATAATTACAGCTCAGCAAATCTATTAGTGTGCAAGCAGGGTTTATTAGTGTGTCTTGCCAAGGTGAGGGGGTGAAAGGCATAGGTTCAGGGCAAAGCAGGGGAAGGGCAGTGAAATTAAGGGCAATCAAAGGTCAGGGTGGCAAGCGCGCTCCCGCTCCTTTCTTCTGAGGACTTATGTAGGATGGGGAGGGAGAGGATTCCATATTGATTAATGAATAAAGGTGGTGCGAGCTTTGTGGGGAGAGTAAATACCCAGAGGTATTAATGGGCTACTTTCTTTGCTTCAAGCTTCCTGTATTAAGTGCTTTTGTTAGACTGCAATGGTGAGGTCCTTGCCTTTGTTTCCCCTGTGGCCACTCATTGTACTATAACACAAGTGCACTTAGAGTTGTGAGCCATGTCTGTCTGAGACTAAAACAGACCAAAATAAAATAGAATTTTTTAATAAAATGCTACCTACTTTACAGATAATCAAAAGGATGCCTTTACTGTGATCAGCAAACCTAAGTCCTAAGTTGCCAGTTCTTTCTTTGCAAGAATATTTTGTCCTTTGCAACAGCATGGATGGACCTGGAGAACATCATGCTAAGTGAAAGAAGCCAGTCAGAGAAAGACAAATACCATATGATTTCACTCATCTGTGGAATCTAAGGAACACACTGAACTAATAAGCAAAATAGAGACCGACTCACAGAAGGAGAACAGATGACAGCTGTGGGATGGGGTGGAGGAATTGAGGAAAAAGGAAAAAGGACTCATGGATATAAGTAATTTCTGTAAAACTGTCACATTGTAAATGGACTTGTTCTTTTTTTCATTCAAAATCATATTTCTAATATTCTTCTCAGTGTTTCTATATAGTAATATTTCCCTTTCTGATGTATCATATTCTATTATGTAAGCAAATCTTAATTCAGTCATGCTTCCCTGATTGTTTGGCATGTGAAGTAATCATTATGAAAATTACTTCAGTAGACATTTTTGGAATCTCCTGATTCCCACAAACTAGTATTTCTCTCACACCTCTCTCTGAGGTGTAAGAATACCAAGCCAAAAGATATGGTCATGTTCAATTGAGTATGACACTGACAACTTGGCTTTTTTAATGATTCCATTTGAGCTCCATTATCTCCAATACTTGATATTTATCAGACTGCTTAGTAGTTTGTTAAGTGTATGTATTTTAAATGACATTTCACTGTTGTTTTCATTTGAATTTCCTTGATTACTAGGAATGCATGAATATAAAAGCTTTTCATGTGTGTTTTTGCCTTGTTAATTTGTGGCAGTTGTTTACATATGGTGCATATTCACCTAATTTTATCTATATGTATTGCAGAAAATATCATCCACCATGTGGCTATTTTTACTTTATAGTATTTCTATTTTGTTTTCTGTTTTCTTAAAACTCCAATTAAGGAAAATTTCAAAAGCATAAAAAGTAAACAAAATGGCATAATGAACTCCTATGTATTATTAAATAGCTTCCATAATTATCAATATTGTAAAATTTTTATTTCATCTGTACTTCACTTATTCACCACAAATGGCAAAAGTGGAAGAAGTATTTCAACAATATTTATTTCTTAGATTAAGCATGATGCCACAGCACAATTAAAGCTATGAAAACACCACACTTCCCCATATGCATTTGGCTGGGGGTTTTTTTGTTTTGTTGTTGTTGTTATTGTTGTGTTTTTGTTTTTTGTTTTTTTTTTTACTTCAGAGCATCCTGATGCAGTACCATCTTGGTATCACTGCTATTTCCAGATGCTATATGAATATTATAAGAGTTTTAAAAATAAAACTTATTCTATAATTTTACTTTAAGCACAGAAAAACGAATACTTTAGAAAAATGGTTAATCATGAACTAACAAGCAAAACAGGGACAGACTCATCAGCAAACCTAAGTTGCCAAGTCTTTCTTTGCAAGAATATTTTACCCTTTGCAACAGTATGGATGGACCTGGAGAACAGATGACAGCTGTGGGATGGGGGTTTGGGGATGGGGATGCAGGAATTTAGCAAAAAGGAAAAAAGGCTAGTTATTTCAAAGGTAACATAAGCAAAAATATTTAAATTTCCCCTATAACAGCTTATTCAATATGTCCTGGGAGCTTAAATTCATCCCTGAGATTAATTTTCAGGGGTTTAAGAACTCACGAGTGTTGGCATATAATCTCATATAATATCTATTACTACTGCTTGTGTTCTACAAAATTATGGTGTGATGGCAAATCTATGGATTTTGTGAATTGTAAATAATTACCACAGATAGGCTCATTTAGATGTTATCAATGTCAAATGTTTGCATGGTGAAAATTAAAGGATAAACAATGTAAGTTTATTGTTTTAATTGTATGAACTAGATATGCTTTCTTTTTATAATTAAATGTATATACGAGGTCTGTCCAGAAAGTATTCGTCCATTTCATATGAAATACAGACATTTATTGAAGAAGATGACACAAGAAATATTGTCCATAGGATAATGACACCTCAGTCCCCTTCAAAGCAGGCACCTTGGGACCTCACACAGTTCTCTGAATCGCCATCAGCTGCCCTGTCATATTTTCCCGAATCTCATGGATGGTCTGAAATCTCCTTCCTTTCAAAGGTGATTTTAGTTTGGGGAAAAGCCAGAAGTCACAGGTTTCCAAATCTGGGCTGTAGGGGGGCTGAGTGACCTGGGTGATTTCATGTTTTGCTAAAAAAACTCTGCACGAGATGAGATGCATGTGCAGGTGCATTGTTGTGATGAAGCTGCCAATCACCAGTTGCCCATAGCTGCAGCCTTCTCACTCATCTGAGTAGAGTCCATGGGGGAATGTTCAAGCATAACACAAAATTTGTTGCATGTCTGTTGCTCTACTCGCTCAGTCATTTTGAATGTGATGGCCACACAGTGCACGTGCTCACTCAGTGATGTCTACCACCCCCACTCACTGGTACAGTGAAGTCATCATTGTTCACGCATGCACATTCCAGTCCATGTTCCTTAGCTGCCAGGTCACATCAATATCACATAAACCATTCTCCTGATATTAATAATGGCTGGACTTTTTCTGGACAGACCTCCCATGTAATTATTTTCCTGCTTTTCCAGAGAAATGCAAATATTACCTCTGAAGTATTAATACTGAACTGAACTAGGAAGAATTTACATTTGTAGTTATTTTAACTTACATTATGTTGCTAATTAGAGAACTGAGACATTCACAAAGTTTAATGTATGTGTTCCTTAAAATACTTGATGTTTTTTCTCAGAAAAGTCATTAGAAATTACAGCACTAAGCTAAAGAAAAAAAAGCACCCCAATGTGACTTTGTAAAAAACATTGTTGTGGATTCCCAAGAACATGAAGTTCAAGTATTAAAAGTAATCATTAAAATCATAAAAATAATAATATCCTACTAGTTGAAGGAAGTAACATAGTGGTTCTTATTTAAAGGACTTTGATATCCACAGGATAATTTACAAAAATAATTGATTCACAGGACCAATGAGAATGGAGGATGGAGATATAAGGAAGCATTTGATGTGTTTTGCTTCCAATTTTACACTCAAAGGGCCAAAGTGTAAATGGGCCAAAGAGCCAATAGTTGGAAGCCTGCTTTGAGAACTCTGAGTCACGTATAAATCATATCTCAAATAAAGTTGTTAGAACACAATGAGAGTGAGTAGAAGACATTCTCTAATAAAAAACTGAGAACATTTGCCAGTAGTAGTAGATCCACAGGAAAGGATATTGTAGCAGGGGTGTGCAACCTTTTGGCATCTCTGGGCCACGCTGGAAGAAAAGTTGTCTTGGGCCACACAGTAATACACAAATGTTAACAAAAACTGATGAGCAAAAAGAAAGGTTTTAAGTGAATTTATGATTTTGTGTTGGGCCACATTCATAGCCATCCTGGGCTACATGTGGCCCATGGGATGCTGTCTGAACACCCCTATTTGGAAGGGACCATATTAAATGTTTTGACATTAACATCATTGTAAGGGTGCCCATCATGTGATCAGACTTTATACATTTATCTCTTCTTCTTTCCCCTAAATTTCAACATGATTTTTTATTGGTGGGATTGGCCTAGATTAATTTCACTATAAATAACTGTTCTTTTCATTACCTATGAAGTGAGATAGCCTTCTGAAAAGAGGAGGCTTTCAGACAATGGAGAACAACAGATCTAGGTTTTTAGTACCTGGCAATACGTGCCCAAAGAAAAACCCAACCTATATACTGTTTACCATTGTTTTTCTCATAATATGTCAGCTTGTCTGCAAAAGCTCTGGGTTTGTTTTTAAACCAAATTTCTTTGGGGACTCTAAATTAATTTATGATTTTCACCTCTCTGTTATTGAGAGAGACCAGACAGGAAATCCAGATCTTCTTCCCGTGTGGCCCAGAGACACCAATGAAGTTCCTTTCTTGGTAATGTTACTTTATGTTCCTTTTTTCTTACATGTAGCAAGGAAGTTTTTATCTACATTGAATCTAAGAATATGTTTCTAAGATTTTGCCATTATTCATATTTTTTTTCATGCTCTCATTAAGAAATTCTTACCCAATTGATCTTGAAGCCATTGGATATAAAAATAAAAATAAAAATAAAAATAAAAATAAAAATAAAAATAAAAATAAAAATAAAAATAATGGCTCAAAAGGAATCTGAGGAGTTCTAAACCACACAGGAAAATCTGTCCAATCTTTCTAATATATTGGCCCCATATTCTTATCTTGTGTCTATAGTTGGATTTAAATTGGAAAATGCTGGCACTAACTACATTTGCAAAGAGAATAGAGAATGAAGCCAGTCTTAAGGCAAAGGACATTTATTTAATTATCTTGATTACAATAACAATGGAAATAATGGGAACTACTGAAAGGAGTATTTTAAAAAAGTAAAGTATTTTGTTGAAAAGGATTTTCCTCTTATGATGAAGCTGCCAAATCACGGATTTCCTTTAATTTTAATAACCTGATAACAGGGAAAAAAGCAAGCATAATTTAAAATATGTATATAAATTTTTAAAATCTGTTGCCAAATTTTAGCTGTGTGTGGGTACTCATCCAATAAGAGATCTTCAGAGAATATCTCCATCTCCAGTATTCATCTAAATATAAGACCAAGAGCAATAGGCCTTATTAAGCAGCCACATAAGACATATATCAAGATTCACCAATACCACCTAGATTTTTCCCAAGCTTATTATTTGGCAAATAAAATGCTAGCAATGCAATATATTAATTTGCTTTCTAAATATTAATATAATTTTTCTTACCAAATCAATGCATATTAATTGCAAATATATAAGGGACTCAGAAAATTAGTGATATTGAATCAGATGTCTAGAACTACAACTACTGATCTTTTGGTAATTTGACCATGCTATATTTAAAGTCTTTTTTCTTGCATATTTTATAAGGTTGTTGAGTTTTTTTGAGTGAGTGGACAATAACTATCTTCTAAAATATGATTCTCATGGTAGAGCCTTGTGTGTTTCATAATTTATTTGACTCATTCTCAATTTTTGAACATTTAAACACTCACTAATTTTCCATGACATAAAATCTGCTGCTATAAATATCTTTGTACATTTGCCTACAAACATGTCTCTACTTTTTCCAGAATATATTCTTAAAATTAAATGATTCATGAAGAGGAAAGGCATATATTTAAGGTTGTACCAATGCATTCTTAACAAAACTACATCAGAGGATTTTCTTGTTCCCTTACATCTACCAGCTTTGATTATTCTTACTATGAACAAAACATGGTAATCCGATATTTGAAAATCTGTGCTTTTTTTCTGTAATATGTATTTCTTTAGATATTGACTTTTATGTAGAGTCTGTTTTCATTTCATCATTTGGGAATTATTTGTTTATGTGCTTTCAAGTCTTCACTTCTGAAGAAATAAACAAGTTATATCTGAAACAGCTGCATCAAATTGATTCTTCCTTGTAGACTGTCTCAGTTTGTTCAGGCTGCTGTAACAAAATGTAGAGTCTGAGTTGCTTATAAACAACAGCCATTAATTTTTCACGGTTCTGGAGGCTGGGAAGCTCAATATGAAGTTAGTGGCAGATGATAAACATAAACATAAACCTTAACAGCATAAGTTATTTTTCAGATGCAAAAAGGCAGCATATGAAAAGAGTACTTTGATCAATGTGCTTTTATTCATCTTCTATTTGTTTCACTATGAATCTTTGTGTAACTCAGGATATTTATCCTTTAGATTATGAATTTCCAATGCTTTTTGAGTTGGATCAAGGATAGTTTTTGTACTAGAAGAAAACTTTCAAATGATTTATTGTGGCAAAAACAATAAGAAAAATACAATAGCACTTAAGGTACTTGCTTCATATCTGTTTCCTCAAGATTTGAATTGCTTATTTAGATAATGATAATTTTATCTATATATTAATGCAAACTGCAAATCTAGAAAAGAGTAGCCCATGTGGAATTTTAAAATGTTGATCTTATAGTGCAAAGGGAAGAGGTCAGGATAAGAATCAGGATAAGAAATAAGCCTTAAATCTTCTTTTGCTCCTAATTAAACATGGATAAATCACCCCATGATACATATAACTATAAATATGATAATATTTCTGCCTGTCTTTATTCCCTTTCTCTGTTTTCCTATTCTCTTGCCTCCTAACTCCCCCCACACTACCACAAGGGGAAGTTTGTTGTTATGTGAGGGAAGAACAAGAGTGCCACTCAAGTTCATCATCATCACCACCATCAACCTCAAAATGAAGACCGTTGGAGCCACACTTTTATCCTATGATGTTTGAAACTTTGTTTTCTTCATCTGTATCTTATACCCAGGTTCTTTTTTCTCCACTTCAATATATTAATTTAGATGTGACACTGCTTTCTTATCAGAAAGATCACTTTGCATGAAGCTGTAAAAGAAAGAATTATACATAAAACTATTATATGCGTTTGCTTTGCAGTTTGTGAGAATGACAACTTTCATAATAATTTATCCTTTCCGATTGCTTTGGCTCTTTAAATATGAACTGATCACATGTAAGGATTAAATATATAAGTGAAGCAATTTGAGATGACGAAATAGATCCTTAATAGTGATTGAAATTTCCTATAGGTAGTTATCACTGAATAGCAGGAGATTTTGTCATTTTTATTATAATCCAATGTTTTCACACATTTCCTTAAACTAATTTCTCTGGAAAAAAAAATGCTATAATGCATTCCTGATATTAAAATTTTCTAAAGCATGACCCAAAAGTTTTCCAATGGTAATTATAAATCTTCATATGTGTATTCAGAATTTGAATTCTTTATCATTATTTAAGCAGGCAAATTTTCCTCTGAAAATCAAATTTATATGTATTTGATACCAACAGACAAGTAAACAGTTGAACAATTCTTCCCATTAAAACTAAGAAACAAACCACAAACAAACAGGAGAAAGACACTCTAAACTTTCAAGTGCAATGGGGGTAACATTCTCTAGAGTAAAAACTGCTCTGTTATTTCCATTGAGATTGTGCTCACGAGGATTTGGTTGCAGATGGAATTTCCATCTGGAAACTGTCCCTGCTGATAATCTTGGATAGTTTTATTGGCTTCATCCTCTAGAGACAAGTAAATTCTCCAGTTGGCTCCTTAGTATACAGCTAAAGTTGAAGTACTGCAGAAAATTCTTGTAATGAAGACTTGGACTAACCGCCTTGGAAATTATGATGAAGTAAAATTCTACATATTAAAATGAAGGAGGATTCATTCTTTCTACACTTGCTTTTAATAATATATCCAGGCAGAGTATTATGAATCTTAATGCTACAGTATAATGTGTCATAGAAAATCACTGTTTTAATTATGAATGTGTGTTAAGGGAATTCTATCAGTGATAGTTTCTTTCTGTGTTCAACACTTTCATAGTTTTAAAAACACTGTGACTTTCTGATGAAAATGAAAATGCGAGACATCCTGTCTCACTTTGAAGAGTGAAAAGGAAAGCAATCCCCCTGCAAAGAGGCTAAGATTTAAAAATATGCCACAAAATGGATTAACCAGTCAAAAAAGCAAAAAAAAAAATTGTAATCTTAAGAGAAATATGTCATTGTATCATTAGTAAGGGTTTGAAATAATTTAGTTCAGTTTCATATCATAAACCAGGCTGTGGATGTGAGTGGAAGTCACAGCACTGGTAACTTTTCTACTTTCACAATTCTGTACAGATTCGTGGCAAAACATTCATTATTGTTTCATTGGTATTCAGGCTGCTGTCATGTTAATGTAGCACATTTTTCAGTTCAGCCTAGAAAGGCTGTACATAAAGTAGAAAACATGATGTGAGATATTTTGAAAAGCTGACAGCTAATTATTCTGAAGTCAGATCATTTAATGGAGAAATATGTATGCATAGTCAAACAGATAATCATATTACTCTATATGATTTGATTTTGACAATAAAAGAAAAGCAGCTGAGGAAAAATAAACCCAAATAGAATTATTTCTAAAATGATTGACTTTGAGTTACTAATTTGTATCAATCCCATGGCTCTAAAGTTTCTTTAGACTATTTTGTGATGACATTATCTTTTAGCCGCTTCAAGCTTCCTCCCAAACAGGCCAGGGTGTCAACATAGAGCAAACAGAACAAAACTTCCGTTCATATAAAACCACGGTGTCTCTCTCAAAGTTAGTCTATGATTACTTTTATTTTAGTTTGTACATTTTTTTCCTCAGTATTTGAAGCCTATTAGAGGTCAAGAACTTTTTGGAAGAACAATGAAAAGGATGAAATTCTAAAGCTAGAATTAGGGCCTTTTATTGTGAAGATGAAAGTAGTTAATTAACTACTAACTAAAAGATGAAACTGCTGACAATAATTTTACATAAACACTCTAGTTTCTTTTCCCCAAGGAATGAAAGATGATGAACTAAATTACCAACAGGTGTCAACAATATATAGAAAATGCATGAACAATGACTTATGATAAATTATTATAGTGGAAGCACAATTAAGTAATAAAATAAAATTTTAGTTGTTCCTGATCTTAAAAGTAACACAGTATTACCATTACATTTTTCAAAATTTAGAAAAGCACACTGAAATATCTAGGCATCATCTTAAAAAACAAAAGTTTAAAAAGTAATAAATACTGTATGACATGTTATTCAAGTTTACTTATTTTCTATTCTGCTTTCATTTATCAATACACATACTGAGGACCTACTGTGTGCCAGACACTCTGACACACAATGTTTAGCAATATATACATATATACACGTGTGTGTGTGTATAGTCAAATAATTCAAGCAACAAATTTAAAATAATCTCTTCTAGATTAGATATAGGAAAATCAATTTAGAGGTTGCTGCTGTAAGAAGTGGGGTTAGTTTGTGGTGGTACTTGAACTGGAAAGAGTTTAAGAAATTGTGAACTTTGTGGTCAGTAATCTTTAGACGCATATGCCATTAAGTAGGTGAATAACTCAGATCACTTTTACCTTACATATATTATGTAATTTGTAATTAAGATTAAGATTTAAGTTTTAACATTTACTTAAATTAACATTTAAGATTTAAATGCTTTTTTTCCTTTCTCTTAGAGTTTGGTGCAATTACACCAGTCTAAGCAGGCTCACAGTAATAAAAATCTATTAAAATATTTTTAGCATGAAAAATCATAAATCCTTGTGGATGTCCAACAGACACAAATAACATAATGTTTAAAATTCTCATTGACTTAGAATTTGTTCCATTAAGTTAAGCCCTCCCTTCATATAGGTCTTGGCGTGTGTAATGTAGAAATGACTAATCAATCTGAAATTTCGGAGATTAATTATCAAAGTTAATAGTTAACAAACATATTCTATAATATTTTGTTTCAGTTCATGATGCCTTTTAACTGTTGAAATACTTTGGAAAACATGTTTTAGTCAGTAAAGCTAACACTTTTAGAATAGAAAGTTTCCTTCTCTTTATTCTCTTTTTCTTTTAAACAAACATTGAATAATCATTTTTTGTGAAAATGTGTCACTATAAATCAATTTCTTTCTGATGTTCATGAGTTTTGTGAAAATAGCATTTAAGTATAACAGCAATTATTGAAAAACATGTGTTCTTTATGTAGTATAAAGATGTTTTCTGAATAAAAACCTTTTACATTAAAAAAATCACTGAATTTTTAAACTTTTTCCTTTTTTATTCTTAAAAATATTTTAAATATTTATTTATTTATTTATTTATTTGTGGAGACAGGGGAAGGGAGGGAGGGAGAAGGAGACAAACATCAATGTGTGAGAGATACATCAATTGGTTGCTTCACAGATGCCCCCAGCTGGGGGCCTGGCCTGCGAACCCAAGGCATGTGCCCTGACTGGGAATCGAACTGGCAACTTTTCAGTTCACAGGCAGGCACTCAGTCCACTGAGCCACACCATCCATGGTTGAATTTTCAAACATTTTTTTCAATAAACTTGAAAAACAAATATGCTCAAGAGATTAAATTTCTTGGAATTAGCCCTGGCTAGGCTAATTCCACTGTAGCTCAGTGGATTGAGCATGGGCTGTGAACCAGAGGCTCACCAGTTTGATTCCCAGTCAGGGCACATGCCTGGGTTGCAAGCCAGGTCCCCAGCAGAGGACGCATGAGAGGCAACCACACATTGATGTTTCTTTCCGTCTCTTTCTCCCTCCCTTCCCATCTCTCTAAAAATTAATAAATAAAATCTTTAAAAAATAAAATGTAAAAAAAATCTTGGAATTATCCTCTAATGATCCTCTAATGTGGTCTATCTATGGTGGTCTCATTTCTGTATGGATCTAGTTATACTCACAATTATAAGATGATTTCAAAATATGGTAGTATTTTTTCTTAACTATCCTTTTGTCTGAAAAATGTTTCTTAAAATAAGTCATCATAAAAAGCATTAATTTAATCATTTATCTGATAGATAATTTGATGAACAGTGTCATCAAGTTGTCCACCAGAATGTTAAAATAAGCCCAGGTAGGAACTGACATTTGTCTCCCTCAAGAGAGATTTAAATTATAAATCAGTATTTCATCACTGGCATGAGTTTCATGGGAGGCTAAAAGCAAAGAGTGAATCCATCCAAGCCATTAAAGACCCATTGCAGATCCAAATTTGGTTTGGGAAGAAAAGTGTAATTCAATCAAAAAACAATTACTTTGAAATGAAGTGTTCTAATTCAATTACAGAACTAGTTACTACAGAAGTTTTCAAGGAAAACATCAAGCAATGTTTTCAAAGCAGTTAAGTGGGGGATATAGACATTTACACATCTGATTGGCTATAGCAATGACAACTATTTGTATTTGTAATTGAGAATTTTGTGGCTGTTGAGAGATTGGCTTCATCTCAGAACTGATCAAAGAGCAAGCTCACATTGCTATGTGTTCCTAGAAAAGGCTTGTGAAAATGGAACATTACACATAAAAATATTAACTTAAAATTTTATCTTCTTTAAGTTGTTTTGTAGCTCAAGGGATTTTTCTTGAAATTCCCTGATAATTGTTTGCAAACTATTTGCTTTTTAACTTTAATTTAATGATATATTTTTAGATTTTTAACACTGTACCATGTACCATAAAGCAAGTTAATAGAATGTGTTATTAAATACTAGCTAGGGCAGGAAATCCACATGCAATAAAAACCTGAAATTCCTCTGTAGTTAGATTAAAGGTAATTTTAAAAGGTGAAATAAAAAGGCATAGAAACTTAATGAAGTGGGTAATAAAATTGCACAAAGACAAATTTTCTACACTTAATGAGTCGATTGTTTTAAAATATGCCCAAATATGCAGTATATTTTATAGTAGCCTATTTTAAGGTATGATAAATTGAATGATAAATGCACATGACTCATAAATATACTTGATTGTAAGTATTGAAGCCATGTTTGTCTTAAATCCAATTAGAGACCTGCAGTGAAAGATTTTAAATCTTACATATGTGATGATATTCCCATGAGGAAAAGGCAGTATTACAGATACTGCACAGTTGGGAATGAGAGGCGAAGGTACTCAAATAAAGGAGTGGCTTTCTTGTCTCTACCCTAGATTTTTTTTTAAATCTTCATTTCTTTAGAGGAAATCTTCCCTTGCAGACTGAAATAAATGACAGATGCCTAAGATAAATGCATATGTGCCCAGAAATGCAGTCCTTTGGTGGCTCATTGATGACTGAATATGGACTATTTCTTGCCTTCAATTATCTCCCCTCTTTGGTCTGCTAAATTGTTTGAGATTCCTATATTCTATTTTAAAGTTCTGTGTTTCTTGCTGGCCCCTGATGGAATGCATTGGTGCTACTTCAGGGGGGAAGCATGTATATCCATTGGTAATCAATGACTTACAACCTCGATTGACTCATCAAATCACAATATGTAATCAAGAACTAGGTGTGGAGGTAAGGAGAATCTAGACAGGTGGGAAAGGGCTAAAAAACAATACTAATGAAAAGACATTAGCTCAAGCCCTTATCGAAAACTTGTGACTTGACAGCAGCTCTAGGAGGAGTTAAGAGTGTTAAAAATCCCACAAGGTAGATCTGAGGAAGATCATAGTTTAACTTTGCCCTGAGACTTGTTTGCTGATCAAATTCACAGAAGGTATGGGGAAACTGAGGCCTAGGTACCCTCAGCTGGTGATTTTAGCTTAGCAAGCATTACAGTTGTGTTGGTCAGTTTGGTTGAACACTAGAGGTGGGAAGAAACAGTTGGATGTGGGGTGAAAAATGTTTAATCTTGCATCATGTTTCATAAAGGCAAGTTTGGATAGCAAGCAAAGAAAGCAAGCGGGGCTTGTGTTTTATTTAAGGAATAGTAAGGTGGTAGGTGTGAGGGGAGTGAAATGTGACATTTGCAAAGTTGGAATCGGCATGCGGATATTGGATGCTGGGATGATGGATGTATAAAAAAAGTGCTGAGAGAGACAGAAAAGACAAAGAGAAATGAGGAGAAGCAAAACACAGAGACCAAACACAAATTTCATTGAGTACCTTTCGCTGTTTAAGCAGTTACCTCTTTTATCTTTCTTCTTTTCCATTACCTTTTCTACTAAATCTATGAATTTTTTAAAGGTGCAGCTTCAGGTGTGGCTGAGTTTAACACCCTTTGGTCAAATCTAGAGACAAAAATCAGAAGTGGGCATTTGAACATTCCAGACTAGAGTCAAAATTCAGTGTTTAGAATAGCTTCTTGAGCAGGAGAACGTGCATTTAGGTATGTGCTTTGCTGCATTCTCCTAAAACATGTTTCGATTCTCAGTCAAGGGCTTTATCCCAAATCCTAGTACTAGACATTGTGGAGTTAAAGAAAGGGTCCTCTTCTTCACTCTCCAGGAAAGAAAATTTGGGAACTCTCATGTGGCCTCTCTGCATCTCAGATACCTTAGGGATTTTTTGACTTCGGTCTTCTATCACATATATTTCCACTAAAGCTCAGCAGAATTGTTGTCTTCAATACTTTAAGATTAAAGTGAGCAGCAATATTTTTTATTCAGTTGTCACCTTTGCTCTGTTTCTAGTGACCTCATTTATTCATTTTTCACTGATTCCTAAAGTGTTTCTGAATCAGAGAAAGTGACTCAGGGACACACACTGGACATGAGGCTATTGTATACTTTCCTTTTCTATTGGCCCCTTAAATATTTAACATAATGAAGAAGGTCAGGTGAGTTCCCTGAAGCAGTGATCATCTGGACAGGTCTTCCCATAAATAATTAAAATGAAATTTATTGTTCAACCTCCATGTTTACCTGCTTATGCAGTAATGTTGGGAAATGGCCCCTGAAAAGGAGGTGGGTATCCTTCCTTTCAGATGACTGTTCTAAGCCTGCTCACTCAGAACCTGTGTCTTTCTCTCTCAGCCTGTGTAAATTCACTAGAAAAATCTAAGTTTTTAAACAAATTATTACCTGTATGCAAAAGTCTTCTGCATAGGGATTACAATAAAATGTAAATTATGAGTTCATTACAACAACCCTAATGAAGCTACTTTCATGGGTAGGGAGCAGACACCAAAACGGAGTTCACTGATTTATTGGGTTGGCCAAAAAGTTCTAGCAGCACTCAGTTGCCTTCATGTTCATTCAAAGCACTTTTGTTAGATTGTATTGTAACAGCTGTTCTATCAGCGTGTGTTTTAAAAAAACATAAAAATTGGTGAATTTTTGTGTAGCCATTTTAATATTGAAGGTGGAAGAAAATACACAACATTTTCAGCATATTATGCTTTAATGTGTCAAGAAAGGTAAAAACACAACTAAAACACACACACAAGATTTGTGCAGTGTATGGAGAAGGTGCTATGACTGATCGAATGTGTCAGAAGTAGTTTGTGATTTCTCTCTGGACGATGCCCCACAGTCGAGTAGACCAATTGCAGTTGATAGCGATCAAACCGAGGCATTAATTGAGAACAATCAACGTTACGCCATGCAGGAGAGAGCCGACATACTCAAAATGTCCAAATTAATAAAACTATTGGTGAAAATGAAAAATGTGTCTTTTATTTAACAGAAAAACTAAACAGACTTTTTGGCGAACCCAATATAATCTTGAAAATTTCATTACTGTATGTCTACCCAAAGTAATGTCTTGCCTTAACCTTCTAGCTGCTTAAATGTATTGTTGTTAGTAAAAAGGCACAGATGCTAAATAATGAGAAATACAAACTCCTTTCCCAAGCTGCTTCATGCTCCCAAGGGAAGATCTGACCCATTTTAACCTTGTATGTTGACTTTTGAAATAATGTGGTACCAAGCTAGGTTGGATGATAGTCTTACTAATATTATATTGTGGACAGAGAAGATGCACTTTCATTTACTGTAAATTGTTGAATATACATAGTCTGGCACAAATAATACCCATTTTTATTACAAAACCTTTTCTTACAAAATCATAATCATGATTATTACAGAATCATACGTAATTCTGTAACATAACAATATCACACTCAACTACACCATCTGACATTTTAGGTGAAGTGTTCAAATTAAAACTATAAATTATCACACCCATATTATTATATTATTATACACCACACTCAAGCAGGCCTCACTTCTGCCGGACCCTTATTAATCAGAATTAGAGCATGTCATAATTACAACTGTATTTCTCCATTAAATATATTTGTCTTTTTTTTTTAAAGATTTTATTTATTTATTTTTAGAGAGGGAAGAGAGGGAGGGAGAGAGAGAGAGAGAGAGAGAGAGAGAAAGAGAGAGAAACATCAATGTGCGGTTGCTGGGGGTTATGGCCTGCAACCTAGGAATGTACCCTGGCTGGGAATCGAACCTGGGACACTTTGGTTCCCAGCCCGCGCTCAATCCATTGAGCTATGCCAGCCAGGATATATATTTGTCTTTTAAAGAACACATTATACTGTCATATACATGGAAACACAAACTTTTTCAGGGGTACTTTCTTAAAAATTATGAAATTTGAAGGATAATGTAACTAGAGGATAACACACAAGACACGTGGTCAGTGAAAACCATGGGCTTGAAGCTGGAAATCTGCTATTTGCTGAGCTCAAAATCAAAAACATCAGATGGTGAAGCAATGCTGGTTCTATCCTTTCTCCTGCCAGGCCCAGTCCATTCCCACTATGAGCAAAATGCTTCCCAGACTCAGGCAGCTCTTTGGACCCTGTGGCTTGCTTGAGCCTTCGGATTCTTCTTAGCTTTCTCTGAACATCGTGTACAAGATTATTACAGCGATGAGAAAAACCTTCTCCTTTCATTAAGAAACACCACAGCTTAAGAACATCTGTGCCATTATACGCTCTACCAATCTGTCTTCATGTTCCTTTGAGATGTGCAGGTTTGAGGTTTATGGGATCCTCTAAAGTCTTCTTGTCTCATTCCCAAAGCAAAGTTGCAACAAAAAATCTAGCTCCATCTAGAAGCTCTGCCATCTCTTGCCAGGTTTAGAATGCCAAATTCAATTTACATCTCAAATTGATACCACTTCTTATGGTACAACTTCCAGCCCCATATGACAAACAAACTTAGGAAGATACAAACGGGAAAGCAATGTGGCAGGAAATTTAACACATTATTGTTCAAATCTGCTATGACTAGCTTTGTGAGTCTGAGTAAACTAATTTCACTTCTTTCAGGCTCAGTTTTCTTATCTGTAAATTGGACATGATGGAATCCAAACTTCAAGTGTAGCATTATCTCACAGTATTTTAAATTAACATACAAATCTGAATAAACCCAATTAACAATTCACATGGCAAGCATTAGAAGTAGTAGAGGCCAAGAACAGCCAAGATGCTGGAAACCTTCCTCAGTATTAAGTGCTTTAGTAGATATAATAATTCAGGTAAACGAAAGATCATTAGCAACTGGATGAGATAAGATGGGCTTTCCAGTCATGTGAAAAATAAATGAGGCTCTGAAACAATGATAATATTTGGATTCCCAGAAAAAAAAGAAGAAAAGTCTGAAAAAAAAGTTTAAAGGTAAGAGTAAATATTAGAGACAATTAAATGCAATAAGCCCACTGAGACAGCAGGTTCATATTCGGGAGTAGTTACGGACCAGTCTCATTCTAGGTGACCCTCTAATAACTAATCAATACCAACCAATGAAAATATGATAAGAGGAACTATGTGACAACCTGTTCCAACAGGTTAGTAGAAACGAGGGCAACCTGTGATCAACAGCCAACAAGGAACTCAGGCCCTCAGTCCAACACACTGCAAGGACATGAATCCTGCCAACAACCACATGCATTTGGAAAGCAGACCTTTCTCCCATTGAATGTTGAGATGACCCCACCACCTTGATTCTGTAATGCAATGATTCTGCATCATTGTGAAGGGCCCTAAAACAGAGGAGAAAGGTAAGCTCTGTCAGTGTCCTGACTCAGAGAAACTGAGATGATGAAAGTAGCTAAATGTTTTGATCATTTGTTACATGGCAACAGATAACTAATGATTAGCGCATGTATAACAAATAAAAATTTTTAAATAGTAAAATAATACATATTTTATTTAATCTTTATTGTATTTTTCTGTTACCATTTAGTCCCCTTGTATCCCCCTCCCCCTGCAATCCCCACACTGTTGTCCATGTCCATGAGTCCTTTCTCCTTTTTTCTTGATCCCTCCCCCCTGAACCCCCCCCCCCACTACCTCTCATCTGCTCTCCATCTATGAGCCTGTCTCCATTTTCCTTGTTAGTTCAGTTTGTTCATTAGATTCCACATATGAGTGAGATCACATGGCATTTGCCTTTCTCTGGCTGGCTTGTTTCACTTAGCATAATGATGTCCAGGTCTATTCACACTGTCATAAAGGGTAAAATTGTCTTCTTTTGTATGGCCATGTAGAACTCCATTGTGTAAATGTCCCATAGTGGCTTTATCCACTCATCTACTGATGGACAGTTGGGCTGCTTCCATATCTTGGTGATTGTAAATAATGCTGCAATGAATGTAGGGGTGCTTATGTTCTTTCTAATTAGTGTTAAAAATAATATTTTTAATATTTATGACCTCAGGGTAGGAAATGAGTAAATGATACACAAAAAGTACAACTCATAAAGTGCTGGTAAATTCTGAATGGCAAAACATACCATAAACAATGAACCATGTTCTGGGAGAATACATTTGAAACATAATAGAAATCCAACATGTCAATAAAAAAATCCTCAAACAAGAAATTGACCAAACACATGAACAAGCAAGTCATAGAAAAAGAAATCAAAATGGTCAAGAAATATGAGAAAAGATACACTCAAAATCATGAATGATTAAGTGAAAACATATTAAAACAAAATTATATATTATTTCACACTCATCAAACTGATGTAAATATTAAAAAATTAGGTAATACTTAGTACTGAAGACAATATAGAGAATTAGGAACTTTCACTCACTGTTGGTGAAAGTATAATTGATCTAACCCTTTTGATATGAATTAGAAAATATCTAGTAAAATTAAAATTGCATAAAATTTTCAAGTAAATATTTCCATTTGTTGTCATATACAGTGGAGAACTTCACACATACATAAAAGGAAATATACATAAAACTTTGCATTTTACTATTTTTTCAAAGAATGAAAAATTATAGCTATTAATAGTCAGGAGCTCAGCTAAGCCAAAAAAGAGATCTTGGCTGTTAGATGTCCAGAAAAGCAGATTTTTAAAAAGCCCAAATGAGTTTTTGATTACTTTCTAAAGTGAGTACTAACTGCTCATTTCATTCCTCCCCTGCCAAGACCTGCACACTTGTCAAGAATCAGGTAGATCAACATGCGCATGGCTGAGAGTCATTTCCATTTTCAGAAAACTCTGAGCCAAAACAAAAAAAAGGCTCCCCAGTTTTTTTAATCCAGGGCCAGAAGGAAGGAAAAGGGGAAGGGTTCATTGACTTCTGCAGGAAAGATTTCGCAAGAAGAGTCCAGGTGAGTTTGAGAGTACGTTTGTTAAAGCTGGGGCAGTGAGACAAAGGAAGGGCCTAGAGGGGATGAGGCAAGCTCATGACAACAGGAGTGAGCTGAGGCGGAGCTGCCTTGCCCTTTGGAGACGTGAGGGAGAGGCAAACCTAGATGAGGCTGCCTTGGCCCTTTAGAAGGAAACTCACAGAGGCAGGAGAAATGAGCCAGCTGGGCCACGTGGACTCAGGGAACAAGCTACAGAGGCAAAAGGAGGACTCTTGGAGAAAGAAAGCAAAGGTGTGTACCTTAGGAAAGAAAAGGTGGAAAGGAGTGGGTGTGCGAGAGAGTGCGAGCGAGAGTGCGAGCGCTGGGTCCTTTGTCCTAAGTGTTTTTATCTGTTTTTTAAAGGCATGGATTATAAGGAACATCTCAGGGTAGGGTGTCAATACAATATTCATCAGCTTTCCAGGTGTCTCCTTTAATATGTGATTCATCAAAAGGAGTGTGTAGGTTGTGGTCTCTACTGATTGGCCAGCATCAGGGCAGGGGGTCATACGTCATTGCAGTTGGTCCTGAGGCAGCCATGGCATTAGTTCAGCATGGTTTTGCTGCTTTTCTGGGCCTGCAGCTGAAGCACAACTGAAGCCTGGATGTTATCTCTAGTTTGACCAAAACTCTGTCCATGTGGTCAACAGACCCAAGGCGTTCTTCCTGGGATTATGGGATGTGGGTCAGAACTTCATTGTCCTGACAGCTTAATGATGCAGGGAGTGGTCATGCAAGAGAGAAGGGGGCAAGTGAATCCGGGTGCTGGATGAGGCCAGTATGAACCAGTCATCTGCCTCAGTTTCCCCATTCCACTTGCCACAGAATTTTCCTGGCTGCTTACTATCCTACCTCACATATTTAAAACCAAATAGAGTCTTAGCACATAATTTTTGAAGGACAGATTGTGAAAAAAAGGGGCAGTATGAAGTTACAATACAAATTTAAATTCATAAAACAGACACATATATCTTTAATGAATATTAACATATACAGCAAAACTACATTTTTTAAAAAATTGACAAGGAGGATACAAACTAACATCATCATGTTTATTGCTCCCAGAGAAGTAGCACTGGGGACAAACAAAGGATATTTTAAGATGATCTGATGTTTTGTTTAATCTGAAGCAAATATGGCAATAGAAGCATTTGTCAACTCTGGGTGGTATGGAAATGTTATTGCAAGGAGTGTAATGTTGTTAGTTTGTTTTCTGTACTTTTAAGTATATTAAAAATGTTCCCAAAAGTATCTGGCTGAATGTATGTTTGTGTATACAATATAAGTGATAAACTATGGGGTAAGATGCCTTTTCTGAAAATGAAACATTGAGGTTCTCCATATGGTGCACACATAATCACAAAGGTTCGGAGGGGAGAATCAGCCTCATAAAATTCTTGGCAGCAGAACGTTGACAACAACCTGTTTCAAAATTTCAATCTTGTTCGCTTTCACTCTCTTCAGGCTTTAGATTTTAGATTTTTCATTATAGTTGATAAAAAGAGCAGGATGTGAAAAATTAGACAATTTAAATCCATTGCAATGAAATACGAAATATTTATTTCAACATACATTCCTATTTTCAGAAAATAGCACCTTTAAACCTGTTGATAAGGCAAAGCTGTGTTTATTGCTCCAGGTGATAAAATACAGAATGTGGCAGAAGCAAGGCCTGGTGGACTGTGGTTGGTAGGGTAATAATATGACATTTCCCCTAAAATGTCATATGGTGTGCTTGAGTGCGGTATTGCTATGTTACAGAATGACATGCTTATGATTTTGTAATAAACAATTTAGTAATAAAAAAGGGGAGTTATTTGTGCCAGACCATGTATTTTATACATATGAGATATGACCAGAAAAAGTCTGGCCATTGTTAATATAAGGAGAATGGTTTGCATGACATGGATGTAACCTGGCAGCCAAGGAGAGTGGACTGGTATGTGCATGTGTGAACAATGACAACTTCACTGTACTAGTCAGTGGGGGCGGTAGATTCCACTGAGTGAGCATGTGTGCTGTGTGGCTGTAGAATTCAAAATGAGTGAGTAGAACAACAAATCTGCATCCAATTCTGCATTAAACTTGACCATTCCTCAGAGGAAACTATTCAGATAATCCAGAAGGCTTTTGGGGATGATGCAATGAGTACAGAGCAAACAAAAGGGTGGCACAAATGCTTCAAAACTGGTTGAGAATCTGTTCAAAATGATCCACATTCTGGTAAGCCTGCAACAAGCAGGACACCTGAGAATGTTGAATGTGTCTGGTCTTCATTCAACAAAGATTGATGACTGAGAGTGCGAGAAGTAGAAGCTGATCTTGGGATTCCAAAAACTGCTGTGTCCAAGATTTTGATTCAGGATCTTGGCATGAAATGTGTCATGTCAAAATTCATTCCACGGTTTCTGCTACCAGAGCAGAAGGAATATCGTACTGCAGTTGCTAATGATGCTGGGAGAATTGCGTGAGGTCCCCAGGTGCCTACTTTCAAGAGGACTGAGGCATCATCGTCCTATGTACAGTGTTTCTTGTATCTTGTATCACTTTCAGTAAATGTCTCTAATTTTCATTGTGCATGGCTGAATACCTTCCGGACAGACTTCACATATCTATTGCACATTTATTTTATAGGTTCTTGTTTCATAAGCCAAAAGAACGTATTATACAGCTAATAAGCCTGAGTAGAGTGCTTCATTGATCATGAAAGATCAATACATATTTGTGACAATAAATATATTCTTACAGGTACCACTAATTGATAACTGAGATCCCAAAAATTACATAGGAATCTAATTTTCAGAAACCTAATTCAAGAGACAAATGAATATCAGATGGTATATAAACAGTAGAGAAACATTCACATACTAAGTACATTTGTCACAAAACTCCAAATGTTTCCAAAAAATCATGAGAATTTCATTTTTTTATAGCTTTGTGACTTGGAGTAAGTCATGCATACAAAAGAACAAAGCAAGACAATAAGAAAGGAACAAAGAAAATGTACAAAAACAATCAGAAAACAAAATGGCAATAACTGCATATCTATCAGTAATTACTTTAAATGTAAATGGACTAAATGCTCCAATCAAAAGATGAATGCATAAGGATAATTTGGGACACATACATGTGCCATGGAATATTACTCAGCCATAAAAAAGGAAACCTTACCATTTGTGACAGCATTGATGAATCTTGAGGGTATTATGCTAGGTGGAATAAGTCAGAGAAAGGTAAATACCATATGATTTCACTCATAATGTTGAAGTAAATTAAAAAATAAATGAACAAACAAAGCAGAAGCAAACTCATACACACAGAGAACAAACTGATGGTTGTCAGATAAGAGGGTAGTTGGGGGGCTGAGTGAAAAAAGTGAAGGGATTAAAGGGTACAAATTGGCAGGTGCAAAATAGTCATGGGGGTGTGAAGAACAGTTTAGGGAATACAGTCTATAACATTATAAGTATATATGGTACCAGGAGGGTTCAAAACTTATCAGGGGGACCACTTTGTAAGTTATAGAAGTGTCCAACCACTATGTGGTACACTTGAAACTAACATAATACCAAATATCAATTGTAATTATTTTTAATTAAAAAATAAGCAAATGAATAATTCTGAAAAAAAATAGGTGTTCTCTTCTTTAAATATTTGGTGAAAGTCTTCAGGAAATCCATGTGGGCCTGGATTTCTTCTTCAGGTTTATTCTAATTATGTATTCATAATTTCTTTAATAGCTACAGAGCTTCCAAATTATTTATTTTATTTTGGATGTGATTTGTTAGTTTGTGTTTTATTTGAGGAATTGTTCTCTTTCTATTAAGTTGTTAAATTTATTAATGTAAAATTAGTTATGGTATGCCTTTATTATCCTTTTGATGGCTGAAGGAATGTAACCGAGCAGAGAGAGTTTCATCCATGTGGCCCCTTGGTACATGACCCAACAACAATCAGTATTCCAACCTTGTGTGGGCTCAGTGCACTCCTGCACCAAGTTCTCCTTTCCCACGAGACCCAGCACTTCCCTTGATCCCCATCAGGCTATAAGCCAAAAGTAAACCCAATAGTTCCCCATTTCCTTATCTGTTCTTAAGCTGGCCATGCAGTTTTCCATCCCTCTGGAAAGTACACTTGGTGGGTTTCAGAGTCACCATCCTCACAGAGCAGCTCTCTCATTCATGATCTGGGGTATGTTGTCCTCAGCCTTGTGTCCAGTAAAACATGTGCCCAGAGTCCAGACACAGTCCAGGTTTGCAAGACAGCATCCTGCAAAGAAGTCCTTGGTAGCTCTGGAGTCACCTAGAGCAGGCAGGGCTAAAGAAGCAACATGTCTTCTTCCTTACGGCACCAGGCCATATGGCCAGACCATGACTACAGACTACATAGCTGTTTGCTTACTCCTCCCTCTCACATGGCTGCTACATCATGCCTCCCTCATGGCTCTCCCACTCCCTTCCCAGCCACATGGCGAATCCCATCTCATGGCTGCTGATCTTCATTTAAATCACAGGTGGCAAACACAAGGCCCTCGGGCCGAATCCGGCCCTCTCCACCTTGTTTTATCCGGCCCTCCACCTTGTTTTTACCTGGTGGCAGTGCCGAGCTCTCACTTAACTGTTAAGGAGTAGTTACATGTGTACCGTCCTAAAGTTACATTCAGCCCTTTGAAGGCAACCATGAGGGTGATGTGGCCCCCGGTGAAAATGAGTATGACACCCCTGATTTAAATGCTGACCAGGAGCCTTCCTCACAACCTCATTTCTGAATCTTCCCACAATGGGCTACATTCTGCCAGTCCTCTGTACAGTTTATATTCTCTTGGTTGCCATCCTTCCTCAGGGCAGGCATGACTCCATGATGCGGAGGATCAGAGTCTCTGCATCTTGGCAGGTGGCATAAGCCCCTCCCCCCACGGTATCACAGCTACAACAGGAGTCAAGGTCATGCCCATCTCCCTAGCCTTGAATGGCAGCAAGCCAAGTTGCCATAGATATGCAGAGAATCTCTCAATTGCAGTCCTCTGCTTCCGCCTTCCCCCAAACCAGGTTTGTAGGAAATATTCTCTGATCCCTGCTCTACACCCTATTACAGGAACTGTAGCACTATCCCATTTTAGTACTGAAACTGATGATTTGTGTTTCTTCTCTTTTTATTTGCCCTCATTCTTAGAGGTTTGTCAGGTTTATAGTTTTTCAAAGAGGCATCTTTTGTTTCATTTATTTTTCTCTATCATCTTCCTGTTATAATTTTATTGATCTCTGCTCTTTAATGTTTCTATTTTTGTGCTTCTTGTGTGATTATTATGTCTTCTTTTTCTAGTTTCTTAAGATACCAGATCTTCATTATTTCTAATATAAGTATTTGGTACATTAAATTTGCCTTTCAGAACTGTTTTAGTTGCATTCCTAAATTGTGATATTTTGTAGTTTAATTGTAACTCAGTTGTACACTTCTTTATTTTTTAAAAAAGATTTTGTTCATTTATTTTTTAAAGAGAGTGGAATGGAAGGAGAAAGAGAGGGAAACATCAATGTGTGGTTGTCTCTCATGTGCCCCCTACTGGAGAGCTGGCTTGCAACCCAGGCATGTGCCCTGACTGGAAATTGAACCAAGGACCCTTTGGTTCACAGGCCAGCACTCAATCCAGTGAGCCACACTAGCCAGGCACTTCTTTATTTTTTAAGTGTAGTTTTTATCGTATATTTTCCATTACAATTTACCTGTCTTATAACCTCTTCCACCTTCATGGACAACCCTGCCTAAGAATCACCACACTGTCGCCCATGTCCATGAGTCCTTTTTCCTTTTTGCTCGATCCCTCCAACCCTATACCCCCCTCTTCCAGAGCTGTCAGCTTCCTCTCTATCTATGAGTCTGTCTCTGTTTTGCTTGTAAGTTCACTTTGTTCATTAGATTCCACATATGAGTGAGATCATATGGTATTTGTCTTTCATCACCTGGCTTATTTCACTTAGCACAAGGCTCTCCAGTTCCATCCATGCCGTCACAAAGGGTAAAACTTTCTTCTTTTTTAAAGCCATGTAGAACTCCATTGTGTAAATGTCCCATAACTGTTTTATCCAGTCACCTACTGATAGACACTTGCGCTGTGTTCCAATCTTGTAAATAATGGTGCAATGAACAGGTTTTTTTTTTAATATGTGTGTTTATTGTTTTACCCAGTTTGTGTGTGTTTTAACTGCTATTTTATTAAATACTCTTTCAGTGCCACTCATTTCTTTCCTTCTGGGGCTCAAAAAAATATAAATCTTATGTCTTTGCCCCAGAAATACTTGAGTCTTTCCTCATTTTTTCACTTTGTTTTCTCTCTGTTGTTAAGATTTATATTCAGTCTTCACTATTTTCCTACTTTTGTCATCTCCTTTCCACTATTGACTTACTCCAGCATTTTTTTATATCTATTTTTTCCCTGACTAGTGTGACTCAGTTTGTTGGGTGTCACCCTGCAAAGCAAAAGTTCAATGGTTCAATTCCCAGTCTGGGTACATGCCTGGGTTGCAGGTTCAGTCTCCAGTTGGGGCACATAAGAGAGGCAATCGATCAATATTTCTCTCTTTCATCTATATTTATCTCTCTACCCTTCTCCCTTTTTTCCCATCTTTCTAAAAAATAATAATAAATAAAATAAAATATCAATTATATTTCTCAGTTTTATAATTTTAATTTAATCTTTGTTATATCATATTTTCTGATGAGATTTTTTTAAATTTCTTTAAATATTTTTTGTAATTGTGGTTGATGCATTTTTATGATGGCTATTTTAAAATAATTTTCAATCATTATAATATCTGATTCATCTTGCAAATGGCCTCTGTTGATCTTCAATTCTAATTCAAGTTCTTCTGGCATGGTAGTTCTAGTATGATGAGATAATTTTATTGGATCTTAGACACCTTTAATATTATATTAAGGGAAAACTCTGAGTCTTATTGAATTATTCTCTTTTAGGTGGCAGTCATCTTGTTTTAAGGTTATCTACTTCTACATTTTGAATAGCAATTTCAATGACAGTTTAGTTCCCTGTGCCTTTTTAGTGTTCTCTTGGGCTACTTGGTTTATTAAGTGCCATTAAAGCTCCCAGTGATCTCTGATGCCACCTCTCACAGGTGCACAGGACAGTAGAAGTAATTTTCTTGGCTGGATCACCTGTTACTTCTAGGTGGGTGATAAGAGACTCTGGCCCTCCTGGACAGAGAGTGCTTCTATAGGCTACTTCTTGTCCTAGGAAGTTATATTCAATACCGCATTTTAGAGCCACAGAGGCACCCAGTGTCTCTCAATTGCTAAAGGGATTTTCATGCTGTAATCATTCCATCAAGTCATTTCTTTTCAGAGGAATTGTCCTTCCTGCTGTCTCTGGGGGAGAGAAGGGAGACTCTAGCCCACAAAGCATCTACAGCACTTCACAAGGACGGGTCAGGCTGCTAGTGTTTTTAGATGGGTGAAGTAAACTCTGGTCCTTTGGCAAAGATCTGGGGGTTCCCAGTCCCAAGAACTGTGAGAAATAAATGTTTGCTGTTCAACCCTCCCCCCCCCCACAAAAAAAAGATGACGCTTAGATCTGAGACATTTGTTGTTAACAGAATCACCCCTGCTGGTGCCACAGGTCTGCCTCGAGTTGTTGTTGGAACAACATTAAGATCTCAAAGAGGTATTTCCAACATGAGGCCTCTTATTCTTCTTATTTTTCAACAAGAGAAAATGATCAATTTTAGTTACATAAATCTGTATGGAAACCCCTCACATGTAAGAGTCAGGGAACCCACATGCACAAGAGGTGATCCAGACGACAGAATTAGCAATAAAGGCATTCGGTCAGTGCTTACCAATGTGTTCATTTTTTAAAATATATTTTATTGATTATGCTATTACAGTTGTCCCATTTCCCCCCCTTTATTTCCCTCTGCCCTGCACCCTCCCTCCCACCAGCACTCCCCGCCCCCTTAGCTCATGTTCATGGGTTGTACATATAAGTTCTTTGGTTTCTCCATTTCCTATACTATTCTTAACCTCCCCCTGTGTATTTTCTACCTGCCATTTATGCTACTTATTCTTTGTTCCTTTTCCCCTGTTCTCCCACCCTCCCCACTGATAACCCTCCATGTGATTTCCATTTCTGTGATTCTGTTCCTGTTCTAGTTGTTTGCTTAGTTTGTTTCTATTTTTTTTTAAGGTTTGGTTGTTGATAGTTATAAGTTTGTTGTTATTTTACTGCTCACATTTTTTTTTCTTTTCTTAGATAAGTCCGTTTAACATTGCATATAATAAGGACTTGGTGATGATGAACTCCTTTAACTTCACCTTATCTGAGAAGCGCTTGATCTGCCCTTCCATTCTAAATGGTAGCTTTGCTGGATAGAGTCATCTTGGATGTAGGTGCTTATCTTTCATGACTTAGAATACTTCTTTCCAGCTCCTTCTTGCCTGTAAGGTTTCTTTTGAGAAATCAGCTGATAGTCTTGTGGAAGTCATTTGTAGGTAACTGTCTCCTTTCCTCTTGCTGCTTTTAAGATTCTCTCCCTATCTTTAATCTCACATAATGTAAGTATGATGTGCCTTGGTGTGTGCTTCCTTGAGTCCAACTTCTTTGGGACTGTCTGGGCTTCCTGGACTTCCTGGAAGTCTATTTCCTTTGCCAGATTGGGGAAGCTCTCCTTCATTACTTGTTCAAATAAGTGTTCAACTTCTTGATCTTCCTCTTTTCCTTCTGGCACCCCTAGGATTTGGATGTTGGAACATGTAAGGTTGCCCTGGAGGTTCCTAAACCTCTCTTCATAGTATCGGATTCTTGTTTCTTCATTCTGTTCTGGTTCAATATTTATTTCTTCCTTCTGGTCCAAACCATTGATTTGAGCGTGTTTCCTTCCTGTCACTGTTGGTTCCCAGCACATTTTCCTTGATTTCACTTTCCAAGGCCTTCACTTTTTCCTGTATTTTGCGACCATATGCAGCCAATTCTGTAAGCCTTTTGATTACCAGTGTTTTGAACCGTGCATCTGATAGGCAGCTATCTCTTCATTGCTTAGTTATTTTACTGGAGCTTTGATCTGTTCTTTCATTTGGGCCATTTTTTTTTTTGTCTCGGCACATCTGTTATGTAGTAAGGGGTGGAGCCTCAAGTATTCACCAGGGCAGGGCAACACACCTTGCTCTGTTGTGGCACTGTATGTGGGGGAGGGGTCCAAGAGGGAACAGTGCCGCTTGTTCAGCTCTCTACCAGCTTCCAGTCAGTTCCCCCACTTCCCACAAGCAAATTGGGCCCTTCCAGTACTGATTCCAGGCTGGTGGGTTTGTGTATGTTCTAGGACCCTGTGGGTCTCTCCAACAAACTTCCTGGGAGGCTGGGAGTCTCTCCTGATGCCTCAACCCTCACACAGGTTTTTTCAGTCAGAGGTTTTGAGGCTTTATTTCCCCACACTGGAACCCTGGGTTGTGTGGTCTGTGTTACTTCCCAGTTGTTCCTCCCAGTTTATGTGCATGCAAATGTGGGACTGCCTGGTCCACCAGCCACAGCCTCACCCACTCTGCCAGCCACTGCCTTGCCAGGTCCACCAGCTGCCTGTTCCACCATCCTCCGCCTTGCCAGCTCTGGTCCTCCAGCCGCCAGCTTGCTGTGAGTCCTCTCTGCCCTGGCTGCCCATCTTCACCCCTCCTACAGGTCTGGATGAATGTTTCTTCTTTAACTCCTTCGTTGTCAGACTTCCATGCAGTTTGATTTTCTGGCAGTTCTAGTTGTTTTTGTTTTTAAATTTGGTGTTGTCCTTCTTTTGGTTGTGCATGGAGGCACAGTGTGTCTGCCTATGCCTCCATCTTGGCCACCAAATGTGGTCAACGATTTAAAGGACAAGTGAATAGTAATGATCGAGCAGATGAAGAATCTCAGCAGAACTGAAAATAATAAGAAAGAACCAAATGGAAATTCTAGACATGATAATTATAATATATAAATTATAAATTTCCTCAGTTTGTGCAAGTAGATTATGGGTTGTAGAACAATCAGTGCTCTCAATTATAGGTAAATAGAAATTATGCAATTCAAAGATAGAGAGTAAAAAAATTATATTTAATATATTTATTACAAATTGTTTTCATGTACCATATTTTATTTTCTAATGATTTATTTATTTTACTTTATTTTTGTTGATTAACGATTACAGGTGTCCCAAATTTGTCCCCCTTTGCCTACCTTCCCCTTTCCCTCTGGTCATCACCACACTGTCGTCCATGCCCATGGGTTATTGATATCTGTTCTGTGGCTAATCACTTCACCTTCTTTCCTTCAATCCCCCTCTCCTCCCCTCTGACAGCTGTCAGTCTGTTCCCTGTGTCCATGCTTCTGTTTCTATTTTGTTTCTCAATTTATTTTGTTCATTAGATTGTACATATAAGTGAGATCATATGGTATTTGTCTGTCTGTCTTATTTCACTCAGCATAATATTCTCCAGGTCCATCCAAGCTGTTGCAAAAGGTAAGATTTTCTTCTTCTTTTATTGCTGAGTATCTCATTGTGTAAATGTACCAGAGCTTTTTTCTCTAGTGGTCTACTGATGGGGAGTTGGGCTGTTTTCAGATCTTGGCTATTGTAAATACACTGCAATGCACATAGGAGTGAATATATACTTTTGAATTGGTGCTCGTGATTCTTCAGATATCTTACCAGCAGTGGAATCACTGGGTCACAAGGCAGATCCATTTTTTATTTTTTTGAGGTATCTCCATACTGCTTTCCACAGTGGCTGCCCCAGTCTGCATTCCCACCAGCAGTGCACCAGTGTTCCCCTTTCTCCACATCTTCACTGGCACTTGTTTATAGATTTATTGATGGTAACTGTTCTGACAGGTGTGAGGTGGTGTCTCACAGTGGTTTTAATTTGCATCTCTCTGGTGATTTGTAATATTGGGTATTTTTTCTTATGTCTATGGGCCATCTGTATGTCCTCTTTGGGGAAGTGTCTATTCAGGTACTTTGCCCATTTTATAATTGGATTGTCTTTCTGGTGTCGAGTTGTATAAGATCTTTATATATTTTGGAGATCTATCAAACCTTTGTCCAATGTATCATTGGCAAATATGTTCTCCCATTTGGTAGGTTGTCTTCTTATTTTTTTTATTGTTTCTTTTGTTTCTGCTGCTATATTGAGGTCTGGGTTACACCAGGACTACTGTGTTTTTACTTGAATGCCGGAGTTTGTTGCATTAGTTTCAGGATTAATGATTGTATTTAGCAGAAAGTGGCAATGAAAGGTTAGTCTACAGTATCTCTTATGGACCTTAAATTCTGTATTATTTTTGAAATGGGTTTTGGGGCAGTTTCTGGTGGTTAATATTTTCTACAGTAATAGCCTGGGAGAAAACCATCAAAGTAGTTTTCTGTCCAGAGAAACTTTTTACACAAACATCTGCTTATTATTAAAGCTAATCAGAATCAGGGAATAAACCTATAAGATGTGCAAAGCATCATAATAACAAAGTGTGCTTGGGAGCATTTGAATCACAAGGAAAACAAATGACATAATTTAAATGATGTTGGTTATAGCCATGTCAGGAAAAATAAGCCCTGAAAAGTCTTAAAATCTTAACAAGAGATAAAGAGAATTAATACTCTTTTAATGTTGAATCTCATGTGGAATTATTATAATAAGCCAAAGAATGAGATTCCCAGGAATTATGTGTCTGTTTAAGAGTGGAGTAAAAATCCATATGAATATATTTCTTAATTTATATATCTTGTTACTTGTTTATATTTGTTATACATGAAAGATCACATACTACTTTAATGATACAAGACAGAGTCCAAATTGAGGAAGTTAATAAGTGAGGAGTATCATATTTAATTTCTATAAATTATGTCTGAAAAGAGTGACAATGAAATCTGCAAATAGCTTAATCTTAATGTATCATAAACACTTACTTTTTTAAAGACAAACTTCTTATTCCATATTTATTTATTTGTTTGTTTGTTTTTATTATCATTGCACTGCCAAGCCATGTGTGCATCAAATATGAAAATCCCTTTATAAATGGCTAAATGATTGTAATTAATATATGCGACAAGGAAAAATAAGCATCTTTGATAACTATGTTGACTACCTTCATCAAAATCATCAAAAACAGAACTCTTTGAATTCTAATTCTGAAGAATGTCTGTGGGAGAATTTGTAGACTATTCTTAACATGTATTTTTTAAACTGGAAAGTAGAAGGTGATAAGATTCTTAGGCAAGAATGGCAAAAACCTACTTGATTCCTACCCATTTTTTCCATCACAAGAATAACTGAAATGTTCCATATAAATGATTCATGAGAAACATGTGCTTCTCTAGTCTTGATGTGACTATCTGATAATCCTACACAGGTCTTGTGCAACAGGCTTCTGCTGTACCTATCTTGAGTTCATTCTTAAAACTAAACAGAAAATCAAGATGATATACCAATAACTATGATCTGAGAAAAAACTCCAGCTGAGTTGAAATTGTACAATCATTAACTTTTTCTCCTAAGACAGAAGCTGACCTATTAGAAATGCCACGAGATCATGGGGTGATTATACTCTTGATAGTATGAGCATATGTGTTCTTAAACTCATGTACCACAACAGTGCATTGTGTTCTGAAATCTAAGTCTCATTGACTCTCAACAGAAGGTCTCTGTCTAGTATTGGATTAATGTTCAATCTGTTTGGGCTCACATCCAAGGCTTTACTGTGACAACAATGAAACCAGCCACAGCTACAGTAAACACTGATTATTTCTATACAATTCTGTGTCTTTGTTGTATGGGGAATTATAAAATAAGTCACTAGTAAACATTCTCACTTATCTTTTATCTTATGCTTCTTCTTTAATTGATCTGAAATAACCATAGAGGTATCGTAGTATCTAAAGAAACACAATACCAGGAAACAAATATATTCATATATTTATATATAGTTACATCTATCTATCATCTATCTATCTATCTATCTGAGAAAAGTTGACATAAGTGGAGCTATTTTGAAGTAAAACAACAGCAGCCATACCAGAGGTACTGCTTTCACATCTCGCTCCTTGATCTTTTGTAAGGTTTTGACTGGGTAAAATAACCTTTGGACTTGGCCAAAGCAACATTATCTTACAAATAATTGTTTGTAAAATCAACAAGAAAGCAGACATACTGACCTCAAGAACTGTTGATTAGGGGCATTAGTTCTGAAGATAGAATCAATAACCAGCCATGCATAGCTAAAGAGTAACTCATTTGTTAACACCAATAGAAATTCTTTTCTTCTATTCATGTAATTATTTTTTTTCTTTTCTCATAAAATCCTTTGTTTTTACCATATAATCCAGACATAATTTGGGTTTTTGCCTGAATCTCTGTCCCAGAATTGCAATTCCATGATCTCAGATAAACATGGGTTGCCTCTCACTTTGCCTCTTCATATTTAGGTTAATATAAAAATGTAAATCTTTAAACAAGTAAAGTTTGAACACTGTTTATTGTCTTATTCCCTACACTTTGCTCACTGTTTTATAAATCAAATAAATTTTTATTTGTGATATGTTAACTTTAGTAAAGTTTATCTCTCTGGTTAATAAATGTTAATTATAGTCTCCTTCTACTTCTATATTGCATTCATTATTTAATTGAACTTACATTATCTCATTTCATTTAAAGAACCTTATACCTCTTTGAACTTCCAGTTACTACATACTTTCTGTAATGCCCAACTCAAAGCTCAGCTCCTCAATGAGACATTTCTGACTTAGTGAATTAACTATTCTCTGAGTTAATATAGTATTTAGTTTATATAAATCAATTTAACAATTAAATATTATAAAAATTTATTATTTTACACTCAAGTTAGATTTCATTACATATAAAGTAACCTACTTAATAGCAGGGATTATGTTAATAAGTTCAAGAAAAAAACAATGACTGAACAACTACATATATGTCTGATATTCTTCGAGTGTTTAGCCAACTTCACTCATAGATAGTAAGCACCAGATTGGTTGCCCAACACTGTGTAATCTGGTTGCTGTTCCCCAGAAAATATATCAATCAATACTGAACAGAGTTTAGCTGAAACAATGTAAGGCTTTGTTAGAATAGAGGTGAATAATATAAATAACCCCGTAAGAGGATGCTTTCAATGTCAGCATTTAAGTAAAAAAAGGCTTTCAAATCATCATGTAGAAAACAATGTTACAGTGATATACTCTTTGTTTTCTAAAGCATGAATAACCTTATTCTTCCTGTTTTCCTTTGGGAAAAATTTACAATAAAGCTAGTAAAATACAGATTGATAACTAATAAAAACAATTACATTAATAGTATTAAAAGCTTAGATTATTTTTTTAAAGATTTTATTTATTTATTTTTAGAGATAGGGGAAGGGAGGGAGAGAGGAAGAGAAACATCAGTGTGTGGTTGCCTCTCACCAATACCCCTGACTGGGGACCTGGCCCACAACCCAGGCATGTGCCTTGACTGGGAATTGAACCAGCAACCCTTTTATTGGCAGGCTAGTGCTCAATCTACTGAGCCACACCAGCCAGGGCTAGAAGCTTAGATTATTTTGATAGTTGTTTTTCATATATCTAAATATTAAAATCTGTTGTAGTTGGCTACATTTTTCATAATTTGGAGTTAAGAATATTTCAAAAGTTAAACATAGTGACAAGAGGGATCACTCACATAGCAGATATCAAAACTGGGATAATAAAACAAAACTGTGCTTTTGCTTATGGCAAAACATTCAGTGTAACATACTTTACTTGTACAATGTAGTAAATGGTACAGGTCATAATCCTTCTTTAATTTTTATGGCATATTGTGTAAATGAAGTTTAGTTTTCATTAATGTGATATGAATAAAGTAAGCATTACTGGAAATAAAGGCACAGGAAAAAAAAAAGCTTTTCTGGGAACACTTTGCTTTTTAACATTAAGGTAGCAAGTTACTTAGCCCTTTACATCCTTCCTAAAGTGTGTGGTTTTTAACTAGACAGTGTAAATAACTTAAAAGCTGAGGTCAAAAGGCCTTTATGTGTTCTGCCATCATTATGAAAGAACATTTTTCAGAAACAATTTGAAGCTTTATGGTTTTCTGGTTAAAGGTATTCTTGGTCCTAAATAGAAATGAAGAAGTTCAACTCATTACAAATGCAAATAAAGTTTGGTCAGAATATTCATTCCAGCAACCCTTTCCTCAGAATGAAAGTGCGATCTTTCCAAACATTTTTAAAGATTTTATTTATTTATTTTTAGAGAGGGAAGAGAGGGAGAGAGAGAGAGAAACATCAATGTGTGGTTGCTGGGGACTGTGGCCTGCAACCCAGGCATGTGCTGTGACTGGGAATCGAACCTGCGACACTTTGGTTCGCAGCCTGCTCTCAATCCACTGAGCTACGCCAGCCAGGACATTTTTAAATAATCATATTTTAAAAATGACAATAGTCAAGAAAGAACCTCTCGCAATTTTAACTGCAAGAGGTAGCCTCTCACAGTGGCTCACAGAAAGCATCAAAAATGCCAACAAAATTGAACACAGAAAGAGTATATTGCCAATTTCATAAATTAACATGATGGAGCAGTAAAAAGAATAGTTAGTTAAGTCTGGAAAAGACTTGATTCTCCAGGGGAAGAAGCAATTAGCATATTGATATTCTGGAAATCTGTCAAAAAAAAGGAGGAAAATATCCTCCTACATGGCAACTCTGTTATGTTTACAAGAATATTATACTCTATCCAAAAGAACAGACTAGATATCTTCTGCAAGCTGATGAGTTAGACTTAATTGAATTCAAAGAGGTTTTATAACAAGTTTTTGTTTGTTTATAATGAGTTTTTCAAGAAGATATTGATTTAATTGAAAAAAAAACTTTTAGAACTATATACCAGATTGTAAGGTGTTTGATCAAAGAAAAAGAGGTAGAGGAAACAGTTGTGAAAGAATGCAAATAGGTGAAAGGGTGACAATATGCATCCTATAAAGATCCAACCTTACAAATGAGGAAACTGGGCAATATGCCAATGGACACAACTGTGGGAAAAAAGACATACTCTGGGTCCAAATAGAAAATATAGTTTTTAAGTTTCATGTTGACTTGTACTTTAAACCAAATCATTCTAATTTTCCACTAGAAAATGGATGCTCTCCTTTGAATGACAGGGAATATATTAGTGCTTTTGATAGAAATTCTTGTTCTGATTAACTTTCTGAAATGACCTAAGCCACTTGTTCCCAAACCCATTTTATCATTATAATTACCTCGGATGCTTCTGTAGGAAAATAGATTTCCAGGTCTCATGACAGAAATGCCAGAAAGCAATATTTTTTTTTACTGCTCCTTAGGGAAGGGTGATATGCAGCAAAGTTTATGAATCACTGGTCTAAGGATTGTAATTACATAAACACCTCAAAGCGTAACAATTGTAATACTTCTTGGGTTGAGATTCCTGTTCTTCCAGTCTGTGCGACCTCTAGAAAGGGACTCAAGTTCTATGTGCCACATTTAAAAAAAAAAATTTTAAACAACATACCTGACAGCCTTGTGGAAGAATTATGTCTGTTAATATAAAAGGATTTTCACAGTGCAGGCACAAGGAAGAGACATAATAAACATTAGCATCTGCCTTATCTTTGTAAATTTCATTGCAATGACTCTCCTGCATAAATGCAGAGCTTCAACAAAATTAGGCATAGTCCTTACGTTGCTTTAATAAATACTTGTGAAATTAAGATGAAAATGACTCCCACAACCTGAGAGGTTTCTGTCTGAAATAATAAAATCAGAAGTGCAGAAAACTGGTCATTATGTTACCCTCCAATTAACCTTAGGGTGAACTTTAGAGTGTTTGGTAGATATATTTAGTGTTCTTCCAAAAGTTTGTTATTGAAAGAACAAGACATATAATAGAACATTTTTAGTACATACATATGCTCAAAAATTAGATGCCATTTTTGAAATATATAAAAATAGTGATCTAAGGCTACTTCAAGCAATTTTTTAAAAGAATATATTAATTTCAGAAATAGAACAGATTGGTACTTCTAGCTTTTAAAAATGCAGGTGTTATTAGTTTTGAATTTGTGGAATAAATAAAATACTACTGTAAAGAAAGCTTACACTTATTTTCTATTGGATCTTCTCACCTTTTTTGGCTCTGTCTCTTTCTTTCATCGAGTATAGCTTAGAAAGGAAGAGACATTTACTTGTGAGAAGGCATAGTGTGCTTACCTTCAATCAGGTATTTACAACTGGAATTTCTGTTTGTTGTTTCTTGTTTGGTAATTTTAAAGTTGATGTATAAATAATGCACAGACAATAAAACTTACAGTTTGATAAATTTTGACACAGTTCACGCAGCCAACACCCCAATGCAGAACTTTTCCATTGAAGTGTGACTTAATGTCGCTTTTTAATGAATTCACTCCCCAGAGGCAAACAAGCTGTCATGTGGTTCACCATAGATTAGTACAGAGACTTAGAGCAAGTAGAGGAGAGACTTAAGAGGAACAAAAATATAAAACTTCAAATCAGTGGTCTTTGTAGATGGACCAAAGAGAAAGTTGGCCAACCTTCATTTATGTCTCGGTTTTATAACCTGGCCCCTGCTCCTTGCCCCTTCCTCTCATTGCTATGGGAATTTACCTTTCCAGTGAACATTTTTCTATGCATTGATTTTTAATTATTTCACTTACTTTTGTTATTTTTTTAAAGATTTTATTTATTTATTTTTAGAGAGGGAAGGGAAGGAGAAAGAGAGAGAGAAACATCAGTGTGTGGTTGCTGGGGGGTCATGGCCTGCAACCCAGGCATGTGCCCTGGCTGGGAATCGAACCTGCGATGCTTTGGTTCCCAGCCCGTGCTCAATCCACTGAGCCATGCCAGCCAGGGCTACTTTTGTTATTTTATTTTTAGAAATTTTCCTCTTTAATATAAGACAATATTAGACTTTTGAAATCTAACTTGGATGAAATTTTCCTCCTTTATTGGGACCTTTGTATGACTCTCATAGTCATTTAATCAAGCCTTAAGGATGGATAGGTAAGTTCTTCAATGGGAAAGGTTTGTTTGTTTGTTTGTTTGTTTGTTTGTTTTGCTATAAATCTTGACATTTGGAGGAGTCCCTACATGCTTGCCTCCGAATAAAAAGAAGAAATAGAAGATATCAAAAGCTTTTCTGCTCAGCCTTTGACTACACTGGGATTCCCAAACTGAAACCTGGATCCCAACACACCCACTTAGATGTTTTTGTCTGTGGCGGGATGCCACATTATTGGGCATCCAATAATTATTTCATGCATTATTGTTGTTCATGTATGAAATATCTTATTGGGACATTTTGCTGATATCTATGTAGAATTTCTAACTGAAAAAAGTTCCTGGGCTTCTCATAACCAGAGACATACTCCCTATAAATTAATGAAAATATTCAGAGTAATTTTTGCTACTCAAATTGGACCAAATAAGGATTGGATCACACAGGAATCACTGGCAAACAGACAATATAGTAACTAGATTCTTCTATTGCTTTATTTCTCTAAATTTGGCATTGTCTTTTAAAGTACAAGGATTACAGTATCAGCTTCATGCTTTGCATGTATAAATGTAGAGATTTACTTGTGAAGAAAATTACATATTTGAGTATAAAGTATTCTTATCTCAATTTCTCTGTAAACTATAACTGAAGGTTATAGTTAGTAGTAAGGCTTTAAAATCCAGATACCAACAGTTACCAAAAAGATGCTTATCCACTTACTTCTTATGAACTCACACTTCTCAAATTGGGTTGTTAGTACATGTGATCAATATGGCAGAAACACAGATATAATTTAAAACCTTTGTATGTATTCTTTTGCATTTCTGGGTAATATTGCAAAATTCACTTTTGACAAAACTGATAAAAAGCTACAATAGGGACCATGGTTTCTTTCCTTACATTTAGTATTATATGAAAGTCTGTATTAGCAAGGTGTCGATAATTATATTCTTTCATAGGTTAACTAAATGAGGATTCCATTTAGGAAAATCTAGACTATGAAAATACAATGATGTGTGTCATCTTGCTTAAGTCAGTTTTCAGTAGGGTAGCTCAGACCTGTTTTGGCTGTATTGAAAGCCTTGCATAATGCACAATGATGCAGGATGATATTTTTATGCTAAGTAGAACTTTTAAACTCAGACTCAAAGTCAAGCATAAGTCACAATGCTATATTGAGTACAAATAGCACATCTTTTAAATAGCAGTCGATACCCTGGAAAGGAAAACTTGAATTCTAAGTACCACCCTGGTGGCTGAAAATTACAGTGGTATAAAATGAGTGCCTGATAGAGACGTTTGTTAACTGTTACTTCTGTATAGAAATTGTCTTTGCCTGTATTAGAAGTGGAAGACAAAGATAAACAAGAGGGTTTACCATATACATATTCTTAAATGGCAAGTTGATGTGGCAAATAAAGAGCACACATCTCAATTCTGTCATAGGGATAGCCAATATTATGTCTTATTGAAGTTTAGAAAGAATAGCAATCATATTATTCTAAATAAGAGTATATAAAATACAGAAACCATATTGTAATATTAGAGGTTAAATACTTGATTTTAGATGGCAATGTAAATTATGTTAAATATATAACTTGATTTAGTGGAATATACTTGGAGTTTTGAGGTAAGAATTTCAACTGGGAAGATCATTAGATATTTGTGATTATGGCATTTTGTAAAAATACATTTGCAAGATATACTCTCTAAAATTTGTTTATTTTGATGAAAACAATCACATGATCTAATAGATGTAGCACTTAGATGAGATTAAAGTTTGTACTTTAATTTTACATTTTACTCTTAGTAAAGCCATCACCATTTAACCCTGGAAATTCCATTAAGTCTTCAGCTCATTGCTTAAACCAACTAGTAAATTTTTAAAATCAGTAACTGCATCTTTTATGTTCAGGAACTTAATGTAGTTATTTTTGAAATGGTCTTGGTCATTTATTATGAACTCATGTTTTTTTCTCACACGTGATGTTATTCCTTTTCTCTCTGAAATCACTGATCACTTCTCTCTCTGTTTCTCCCTCCCTAAACTTATATTTCTTATAATTAACACATGAAGATTGACTTTTGTAGTATAACATTTTATGAATTTTAGCAACCACTATTACAATCCAGTAACAGAACTATTCCATCATTCCCCCCTCTCTGCAGCCCTAACTCAAGGATAAAAGAACTAGATTGTTCATATAGTTTTGTTATTTTGAAAATGGCATAGAAATGAAATCATGCAGTATGGTTCATATTTAGATTGGTGTGGAGGAGGAACTGCTCCATGATATGAGTGCTGTCTGTCCTGCAAGTTGGACCCAGGACAGAATGGAGGGTCACTTTTGGCCCACCACCCCCTTAGTGACTATCTAGTTATAATTGACAATTCATTCTGATTTAAATCAGCACCCCCGCCCCTCATGTCCTGCAAGGTGCTAGTTCCTGGTATAGGTTGTTGTCCTGACCTGGTCAAGCATGTAAACTAATTGACCATACCTGGTAGCAGTCTCATGCTAGTACCCATGACTAGTCCTCTATATCTACCCTATAAAATTCTCTGGTACATGCCCACTGGTGCTGGAATCAATTTTGTCTTGCAGTTGCCTAAGGCAGCCCTCGCATGTAAGTTTCCCTTAATAAACTCCATTAACGACCGAAGTAGAGTGTCTAGTCTTTAGGTCTTTTCCTTGTCCTCCACTTAGGAGGGTCGATTTTCAGTCCCAGGGTTTTGTCCTGGGTCTGCATGTACTAGTACCATATTTTTTTGGACCAGAAGATGCACCTAGGTTTTAGAGGAGGAAAATAGGGAAAAAAAAATTTGAAACAAAAAATGGGATAAAATATTTGATAACATAAATAACATAATATTTCACCAATGTAAATGTAAACAGAACTCAACAGCAGCATTAACAACCATTATTCCTCCCAAATTCAGGGGAGAAAGTGTGTCTTACAGTCTGAAAAATACGGTAATTAGTTTCTTTCACATAGCATAATGACTTTGAGATTCATTCGACTTGTTACGTATGTCTATCATTTGTTTTACTGCTAAGTAGCATTCCACTGTGTGGGTATATGGGTAGTGAAATTACCCATTTATCCATTGAAGAACAATTGTGTTGCATCTCAATTAGGTGGTTATAAATAGAGCCACTATAAATGTGTTTGTATAAGCTTTTTGTGGGAATACAAACATTTATTTCTCCAGTTAAGTCTTAGGAGTGGGATTGCTCAGTCATATACTGACCGTATGTTTAATTTCATAAGAAATTGCCAAACTATTTTCAACAAATCCTCTATCATTTTGCCTTTTCCTCCAGCAATGCGTAAGTGTTCCAGTTTCCTTTCATTCTCACTAAGCTAAGTGGCTGTTTGAGTCTTTTCACCATTTTTTAATGAATTTTATGTTTTCTCACAATTGAATTATGAGAATTCTCTATATATTCTCATACAAGTCCTTCGTCAGATATGCAATTAACATGTATTTTCTTCTAGTCTGTCTTCAGTCTTTGTTGTTTTAACAGTGTCATTTACAGTGCCAAAGTTTTAGTTTTGATGAAATTCAATTTATGTCTTCTTAATGAGTCAATGTTTTGGTGTCATATCTAAGAACGATTGTATAATCCCAATCCAAGAAGCTGTTTTTTCCCATATTTTTTCTCTTAAAAGTTGTATATGCTTACATTTGACATTTAGATCTATTAATGACCCATTTAAATTAATTTTTGTATAAGGTTTGAAGTTCAGATCAAGGTCCTTTTTTTGTATGGATGTCCAATTTTCCAGCATTTGTTTAAAACACTATACATTTTCCATTACTTTTCCACTTTTCAAAATTCAATAGGCATGTTTCTGTGGGAATATTTCTTGACTGACTATACATTTTTACCCTGTTGATCTATACATTTATTCCTGTACCTGTACTATATGGCTTTGTTTTCTATAGCTTTATAGTAAACATTAAAATTGGTACTTCAATTTCTCCATCTTCATGTTTATTTTTCAAGATGCTTTCAGTAATTCTAGTTTCTTTCTCTTTCTATATAAAATTTAGATTATGCTTTTCTATATCTGCCAAAAAATTCATTGGATTTATGTTACATGTGCAGGTTAATCTAATCAATGGACCATATTCCAACAAAGTTTACATAAGAAATGGAATGTGCTTTATTATTTTGAAGTAAATACAGTATTTTATGCTTATGCTTCTTTAATTGGGGGTCAGTATGACATCAGATTTGTTGACAACATCCAGGAATCTGTCCTCTGCTATATTTGTTGCTGAAGAAAGATTTCTTTTCAAAACGATAAGCTTTTATTGAACAACAACAACAACAACAAAAACAGTAAAACTGAAAAGAGAGAGGGAGATTATTTGCAATAGGAGACCAAGCATCATTGTTTCTGAAGAAATTATTTTGCAGAAATAGTGCTCTCAGGGGACTTTATCTACTCTAATCAGGCCTCTGCAGCCCTAAGCTATCAGAACACTCTGATTTTTACAGAGTATTTGAGAATCCAAACAGATGTACTCATTTTGTTTTCTTCTCTATTTTATGTCTATTTTCTCTTTGCTCCTTTATTTCCTCTTTTTCACTCCATTAATCTGTCAGTCAATTTTTGTTGCTTGTGCTTCTTGTGAAAGATTGTTGTGTAGTTAAATGTTTATACAGACTCAAATATTTCAAACCCTGCCTTCATACTAACTTTGTGAATTTAGTACTATTTCATTACTTCTTGTAAGAATAATAAAGCTTGTGTTACCATTCATGACTTTGAGGAATCATAGGTAAGAAGTAAATTTTTGAGAAATTTATGAGTTTTAAATTTTCTCTGATATTTTTTTCAGTTAAACATTGCTGTGTAATAAAAACTGCCCATACACTTAATGGACAAAATGAACAACAGTTTATGAAAATCACGATTCTGTCAAGGGTGTCCACGTCATCACGGACCGTCAGTGACCGTGGAACGCTGCAGATGGCTCGTCGATACACGAGGAAAACATACACAGAGACAACCAGGTCCTGTGGGGAAGTAGGAACGGAATGGCCACCCTCTCTGGTGGGGAGAGCTCCCCATTCCCCCTCCAGAGAGGCTTTTTATTGGTTTTGTTTGCATAAGAATTCAGGTAAAGCTCATTACTCATTGCTAGGAAGTAAGGATCAAACAATAGATAACAAGGAAGTCTGAGGGCCTATTTTGAGTCAGGGTCAGATCGCTAAAGAGCTGTCAAACTTTGAGAAACAAACTTACTTCCTATTTGGACCCTTATCATTCAACTGAGAACATTCTAAACTGAAGAAGGTTTCACAGGAATTTACATGTTCTTTCTTAGGCCTGATCACCCAGGGAACCCGCCCTTTCTAGCACAGGGCTGCACCACTCTCAGTCATGGTTTCAGGCTTAGGTGGAGCAAGGGAAGTAAGGCAGCCAAGAGATTAGGAGATTTTCTCGCAGACAATGAGGACTCAGGCTATGTCAAAGCCAAGGGGTGAGGGACCATCACCCTCTTTTGCTGTAGCCCCCAAAGTCCTTCCTTGGGGGCCTCCCATGTGATTGTGCCTGTCTTAGGTCGTTCCCCCCTTGGGGAATCTTGCCTGTCATTGGCTAACCGACGAAGCACTGGGGGCCAGGCAGGGTGAAGTAAAAGGAGCAGAAGTGGAGCTCCTGCCAGGGAGATAAGCTTGTCTCTTTGGTGGTTTATGGTCCAAGGTCACTCCCTCAGCCTTAGCCTTGGCAGGGGTTACAGCTTCTGATACCAGGCAGGGCGGCTCCCAACATGTCCAACCTGCAGCCCATGGGCTGCATGCAGCCCAGATGTCTGTGAATGATGCCCAATACTCACTGGTAAATTTACTAAAACCATATGATATTTGTTTTGATTATGTGTTACAATGTATTGCCAAGACAACACGTCTTCCAGTGTGTCAGAGATGCCAAAAGATTGGACATCCCTGCTGGTCATGATTTAAAAGAGACTTGGGGGCAAGGTCCTTTTGACTTTCTCATATATTTGTGTTACACTGTGGATCAGCTAGGTCGCCTTCCTCCTAGATATTTGCTGGATGTCACTGTGCTCCATTGACTATTGTGCACATGGTCAATCGTCCTCCAGCAGGCCATCCTCTGCTCCTTTTCAAGGTAGTAGTGTTTTAAGACAGAGGAAACAGGGAGAGGCTCTTTAGTCCCAGGTTTAGAATTTACACAAATCTCTTCTCCTGCATTCTGTTCCTTTAAAGAAATCACAAGGCCAGCTAATATGCAAAGTTTGGGGAAATAGACTCCATCCATTGATGGGGAGAACCTCAAAGTCTAATTTCAAGAGCTATGGATAAAGCATGTATAGAGAATTTTTGCTATCCATCTACCACATACACATGCCATGGACTTTGTTATTACATTATTAATGAAGATACAGTAATCTGTTAATATAACAGAGCAAATAGATCTGCCCCACTTGATTATCATTCTGGAAAAAGACATTTTACCTGAATGTGGTTGTCATTTGGAATAGTTGATCATAACAAATATTTGAAGTAAATTATCATCTACTTCATATTAGATAGCAGTGTATGCTCAGTTCCTTTATTACAAGTGACTTTTTCAAGTTCATATATTTCTTGTAGGAAACATTTTTAAACAAATGTTATCAAGTGATCATGAAGAATTTTTAAAATTATATTTTGTGGGGTAAAGTTAATTATATTGTTTTTGTCCTCAAACATGAAAGTTCTTTTTCTGAAAAGTTAATTTTAAGAACAGAAACTAAGTAACTATAATAGGCCATTCAGTGTTATTCTGGTTTTTAAACAAATAGACTATCTAAATGTTAAGTCAGAATTTCAATATAATTACCATTTTCAACTTTGTGTGATAAAAATTTCTAACATACAAAAGTAGGATAGTATGATAGACATTAACATATTTATTTTTCATGCTCAAGAACTACCGATGCTTGGTCAACCTTAATTTCTTTGTACTGGACATTCCTTTTATCTTTAGGTAAATCCCACACATTGTTATCACATCATCTATAATTATTTCAGTATATATCTTTAAAAGACAAAGACTCTTTGGAAGGCAGGCATAGGAAATCACCATCTTCCCCACTTGCCATACCAGAAGAGAGCAAAGAGCCCTCTCTCCCCTACCCTACCCAGCAACAATGGGATGTGCTAAGTAAGCACATCATTTTCCAATGTAAGGAGCCTACAGAGAACCAGCAAGAAGTCCCATTTCTGATTCTCTTACCTGCAGCCAGCAGGTGACTCAGGGCAGAGATGCCCCTCATTAATTGTCAGAGGAGATGGAGAGCAAAATCCGGACTCCCACAACAGCCCAACATGGGCAATCAGTATTTCTCACCCTCACAACTAGAGAGCGGGTGGAGAATGGAAGGGAAAAGGATCTGAAGGACGGGATTCTTTAAAACCAGCATAGCAAGTCCTGGGTAAATACTTGAAAAACACAAATGTGAATTCAATCAGATTCAATGTGCCAAAAGGTTGAACAACCAAACTACATTGTGGAATTTGACCCATGTTTTTAGTGGACTATAAATAACACACATACAAAGCAGATCCAAATATCATCATGAGGACAGTGAAAACTAAAGTGTCATTGAGCCCTGACCAGGTTGGCTCAGTTGGTTGGGTGTCATCCTGCAAACCAAAAAGGTTGCTGCATGGATTCATTGCCTGGGCACATGCCTGGACTGTGGGTTCAGTCCCCAGAGGAAAGGCAACTGACCAATGTTTTTCTCTCACATTGATGTTTTCCTCCCTCTCTTCCTCCCTTTTCTTCCCCTCTCTCTAAACAATAAGTAAATAAAATCTTTAAAACAATAAAATGTCATTGAAATAGCCTACAAAAATGACTTATGCCCTTTCATTTAAATGTTAACAGGATGATTGCTTACTAAAATAGAATATTAAAATGAGATCCAAAGTCTCCTAAAATAACATCCAAAATGTCCATGACACAATTGAAAATCAATTTTTACCAGGAGTCAGTGTATTCACAAATTGAGTGGAAAATAGCATATGCCAACACTGAAATTATTTAGATGGTGGTTTACCTAACAAGGATTTTAATGTAACCATTCCAGAAAGCTTCAGAAATTCATTATAAATATTTTTGAAACAAAGTAAAGTATATATAATGTAAGCAAGTAAATAGGAGTTCTAGAAAGAACCAAATAAAAATTATATAACAGCAAAATAAAATTATGGAAATTATAAAAACTCACAGATGGGCTCAGTAAAGTGACGATAACAGAAGATAGAATCAGTGAACTTGGAGAAAATTCAATATAATTTACCTAATTGTAGCAACAGAGAGGAAATAGACTGTGTCAAAAAAATAGCATTTGGAGATTTAAAGGACAATAATTGAATCATTGGAAGCCCAAAATTTCTCACTGGAAAATTCTACTAAGCAGGCAAAAAAGGGCTGACATACATTCTACACAAATCTTTTTCTAGAAAAGAGAAAAGAAGAAAACATTTTCCAACTTATTTTATGGGGCCAGTGTACCCTAATACCAAAATCAGACATACAACATAAAAAAATAAAACTACATATCATTATCTCTTATAAAGTTTGACACAAAAATCTTCAACAAAATGTTAGCAACTAGAATCTAACAATATGTAAAAGAAAGAGTTATACACTATAATCACACAGATTTATTTAAGGCATGTAAGTCTTGTTCGATATTCAATAATAAAACAATATAAATACTCACATCAGCAGGCTAAAAACCTTACAATTAATATCATACTTAATGAAAACTTTATGTTTTTCTTCTATGATTGAAAACAAGGCAAACATATCTGTTGTTGTCACTCATATTAAGCAGTCCTAGTCCTCTCCCGTGCAACAAGGCAAGAAAATAAAAGGCATGCAGATTTGAAAGGAAGAAATAATCTCTTTCTATTTCATAATAGCATGCTTATTTATATAAACTGTCCTAAAGAATCTTTTAAAAATACCTTTTTAATAATAATAAGTAAGTTAAAAATGTTGTGGGACACAAGATTAAAAACAACACCAATCACATTTTTAAATATTAAGAACGAATATAGAGAAAAAATTAAAAACACCACACCAGTTGCAAGTAATCCCCAGAAATTAAATATTTAAGGAAAAAGGTGACAAAAACAAATGCAGGTGAGTATGCAGAGAATTTTGATCATTTTATAGGTTGCTGATAGGAATATCTACTGGTGCGAGTACCATGTGACTCAGAAATTATGCTCTTGGACATTTACCACAGAGAAATTAAAATGTATGTTTACACAAAAACCTGTATTGCTAATACCCCAAAGCTTGAAGCAACCTAGATACTCTTCAGTGGAATTATAATGAAAGAAAAAAACTGAAAATTTATAAACTTCATGATTCTGTTATTATAACATTCTTGAAATAATAAAATTGTACGGATGGAGGATAGATTTCTTTTATTGCCAGACATTGAAAAGAGGGAAAGGAGCCCTGGCTGGTGTAGCTCAGTGGATTGCGTGCGGGCTGCAAACCGGGGTGTCGTGGGTTCGATTCCCAGTCAGGGCTCATGTCTGGGTTGCAGTCCATGGCCCCCAGCAACTGCACATTGATGTTTCTCTCTCTCTCTCTCTTTAAAAAAAAAGAAAAAACATGAAAAGAGGGAAAGGAAGGAGGTAGCTGTGCTCATAAGACAGCAGCAGGCAAGATCCTTGAGATATTAGACCTGTTCTGTATCACAACTATGGTTGTAATTACACAAATCTACATGTGCAATGAAACTACATAGAACTAAATACACACATGCGCACAAACATACACAAATGAGTGCATGTGAAACTAGTGGCATCTATATAACATTAGTGGATTAGACCAATGTCAATTTCTTGTCTTTGATGATTTTTTTAAAAAGATTTTTATTTATTTATTTATTTTTAGAGAGGGAAGGGAGGGAGATAGAGAGAGAGAGAGAAACATCAATGTGCGGTTGCTGGGAGTCATGGCCTGCAACCCAGACATGTGCCCTGACTGGGAATCGAACCTGTGACACTTTGGTTTGCAGACTGTGCTCAATCCACTGAGCTACGCCAGCCAGGGCAGGCTTTGATGATTTACTACAGTTATTTAAGATGTTAGCAGACTGAAACTAAGGGGTACCTGAAAACTCTCTGTACTATTTTTGCAACTTCTTGTGAAACTATAATTATTTCAAAACAAAAATTAAAAGAGAAATAGAAGTATTTTAAAAAATCATAAGCACAATACCATGATCACATCTAAAAATTGACAATGCTTCCTTACTCCTATCAAATATCCAGCCAGTGTTCAAATTTCTATCTGTTGCCAAAGTGTCTCACTCTCTTTCTCGCCACAGATGAAAAATGCAGTATATATTTTGAGTCATGATCAAAATTATGTAGATGCAATGCAATGGGCTTTATGCCTCTTAAAATCTATTGTGATCCATACATTGTCCATTCATTTTTTCCATTACACTTTATTTGTTAAAGAATACATATCAAGTATGTAGTAGAGTTCCCCATGGTCTGAATTCTGTTCATTACATGACTGTGGTATTGTGTAATATTTTCCTCTGTCCCCTGCAATCCCTATAAATTGGTAATTGGATGCAGAGGCTTAATCAGATATAGATTCCCTTTTTTGAGAACAGAAAGGACAAGAAGCTGCCATGGATTTTGCTGTCAACAGGAGGCACTGGTATCCAGTTGGTTGTCTTTCTTTCTGTGATATTAGCACACATCAGCCAAAGCCAAAGCCAAAGTCCATTCGTTCATTAGAAGATTAAACACAATTTGATTTCAAGATCTCCAATTAGCAATCTGTGCACTGTGTTTGCTTATAGGAACTCAGTATTTGTGCCAGAATACATCCATTGCATGCTTAATTAGCTTTCAGATAATTACATGATTACCATAACTGTGTGCCTAATTCCCAATTACCTAATTATCTACAATAGGCTATTTTAATGTGAAAAATTATGAATGGAAAATTAGGGGTCAGTTCCTAAAAAGCTAGACGATATTTTTAATCATTGTAACAAGCACTCCACAAACACAAAAGTGCTCAGAATTTTCCATGTCTTCTGAGGTTTCTGTTTAATTGGTTGACATATTTTACATCTCATATGTGGGTACAAATGGAAACAAAATTTAGGGGTATGTTTATTAAACTATTGCACCAAGGACCCAGTGCCTCTTCATTAAATTGGAAAAAGCTTTCTCCTGTTTATTTCTTAGAATGACACATTAGAGAAGGCTGCAGTATACAATTTCATTTAGCGGTTTGTTTGCTCTTCTTTGCTGCGATTATTTTCCTACTGTTCCTCCTAAAGAGAATTTTGAGTTCTATTAAATTAATTTGAGATTGGTGGCTGGGATAAAATTATCATTAGCTTGAGTGACAAAGGACAGACACTGTATTGAAGTGGTGTTTTGGGTTAATATCTTGTAGGGAGAGAGAAGAGCAAAATATATCCCTTATTTGTGTCCACTTAAACTCAAGAGAAAGAGAACAAACAAGCAAAATAGAACCAGAGACATGGAGATCAAGAACAAATAGACAGTAGCCAGAGGGGGGAAGTAGGAGGAGGATAACGGGGAAAAGAAGGGGAAGGGCAGTCAAGGAACATGGACAAAAGACCCATGGACAGAACCAAAGGGGGTAGGATTGAGGGTGGGAGGTGGGGGTGGGTGAGGTGGGGAAAATAGAGGGGAGGAAATGGAAACAACTGTATTTGAACAACAGTGAAAAAAAATGGAAAAATAGAGAAAGGCAACAATGAAGGGGTAATTCCCAGAGAAAAAAAATTAGTAATCCCATGCTTAACATGTTTTAAGCTGTTTAGGATATCAAGAGAAAGTCCTCGGTCTGATGAGTTCATCTTTGTCCTCTGCTAAACTCCTACACACTTTCCACTGCAGCCAAGTTGAGCATTTTGTTTTACCCTTCCTTACCCTCACTGCCTTTGCACTTGCCCACCCTAGTACGGCAACACGGCACATTTTTCCTTTGCTAAAAAAACAAACATTCTGTCTTCACTTTCCAAATCTACAATAAAATCTCCCCTTACTACCCACCCCCTCCTCATCTCAGTGAATCACGTTTCTCTTCTATTTCTGTACCTGTCTCTCTATTTCTTGTACATATGCAGATTATCATATAAGTCACAGTGGCCTGTATTTGTTTTCCTTGACTGTCTTCCTTTCAAGAAGGTGCAATCCTCCAGAACAGTAAGTATTTTTCAGTCATTTTTTAATCCATTTTATACTGCCTGGCACATGAAGACACTTCATGGAATCTTATTTAGTTATTCTAAACATGAACTTAAACTAAAGAAGTTAAAGAAGTAGATAACCATTGAAGATATTAATGGGCAGAAGTCATATAAAATTTAAGAAAATAGTTTGTATGTGACTGAAATTAAATAGAATAACAAAACAGAGACATGCTAATGATCATATAGGATATTATTAGATCTTTCAACAAAGAAAACTTTAAAAAAAATTTATACTCTCTAGAAAATGGAGTGTTTCCTATTAAAAATTAATGCTTAGAAACAAGCTTGAATTTCATCATTCCTCGCTTTCACTTATTCAACATCAAGTAGAGTTGGAATATTCTAACAACCTTATAAAACAAACAAGACTGACATTACATTGCTAGTTTCATCTGGTAGATCTGTCCTATCTGTCTGCTGCGGAGGATCTGATTTTGACTCATCTGAATGAAACAGTTCAAATTAACTCCACATTGGTGCTATTGTGTGAAATATGGACACAAATGTAGCACTATTCTTAGATAAATACTGCCCACCGAAACCATACATTTAAGTGTATAATTTTCTTCTCTCATAAGCCTAACGTGAATTACCCATTCTCCTTTAAGAAAGAAATTTGAAGGCTGATCCTCAGCTTCAAAATTTACATAACAAACATTACTTTTTAGAAACAAACTAGAAAAAACAGCTGTTAGAGATCAGTGACAATAGTCAAAGAGGTAATCTCCAGGCTAATTACCTTCCTGTCTCATTTGGTCACTTCATGATTATAGAAAGAATGCTCAATGAGTTTTGCATTCGGTCATGTGGATAGTTGTACAACTTGGGCCTAATTACCAGTTCGTCATACCTCATGAGAGTTACCCCTTTGCAAATGTAACTAAACCAATGAGCATCTTCTCTTCTTACACAGCCATGGAAATAGTACTTCTCAGCTCTGATCACTTTTCTTTTCTTATCTTCAACTTGCTTTGTAAGTCCTAACTTTACTTTTGTTTTCCAGAAACTGTGTGTTGTAAGTAACAATGATGAACAAAATAGCCTCAGCCAAATTTCACAGCTCAGATGAAATGTAATGATCTTGAATTTAGTATTTTCATATAGTAAAAAGAAATAGTTGATACTAATAATAGAAGGAAAATAAGTATGTAATAAATTGAGTGACATAATTTAAACAGGGGGTTAATTACTGATAATCCTAGTTTCTGTTTTTATAACTGTACGAAGTGAATCAAACTCATCCTAATGATTACATTTAGCAAAATTTAATAACTGACGATTGCCACAGGAAATGAGTGAAATTGAATGGTGTTATACACGAGGCTTCAGAATTCATAGTGATCAACTTTATCATTTAATAACATTTTATTTTATTATTTGACGTGTGGCCAGAATTAGAAAGAATGTATTTTTTTAAAGCTTACCTTTTTCATCCGGGAAAGAAGTTTCCTTTTCCTTTTCTTTTGCATTTTATTCTTTTCCCTTTAACTGCTGGCACAGCTAACTAACCTGGTAATAACGGTTTTAAAAGTACCTAGAGCTAAGGCATAGCATCAGCCAATTTTAATGGTGAGGAAATTCCTAGGTAATAAAAAAGTGTCAAAATTGCTTTCTGTTCACAAGAGTAATGCATTGTGAAATCCCAGTGACTGCTTTGTGACTATCATCATGTGAAAATACAATAAAAATCTATTCAGTAGAGAGTGACAGAATGGCACTGATTTAGCTGCAGTGGGCTGTGCAAAGTGCATCTGAGAAGGGCTATTTAATTGACACTTGAATGATGGGAAGGAAGCAGCTGAGCAAGGGTACGGGGTACAGGTATTCCAAAAAGGCTTAGTAATACATGTCTTGATGTGAAATTCAGTGTGACATATTCAGAGGACAGAAAAAAGCCAGTGATGTTGAATGTAATCACTGGTGGCAGAACTGGAGGGAGGAGAAGCAGGGGAGATATTCAGGGACCTTACAGACTATGATACACTGGTGAATATTCTGGCCACTATGAGCCAATGGAGTTTAATCAAGGGTCTGATACAATTTTATTTACCCTTAAGAATGTTTATTGTCCTTGTTGTGTGGAATAGTTCTAACTACAATAAAAGCAAAGAGACAAAGTACACTTTTCTCCCAAGTATTACAGTCAGGAAATTATGATGTTTTGAGCTATTAGGTTGTAGTAGTAAAATTACTAGGACATATTTGGATTTGATAGGCTCTTGGAAGTGAAGCCTATAGAATGTGCTGCTAGATTGCACTCATACTGGGAACAAAGAGAGAAATCAAAGGTATTCCTTGATTTGGGACCTGAAAGATTAGGGGAAGGATGGTACCATTTATTGAAATAAGGGAACCTTGGTAGGAGCAGATTGAGTGGGTAGTATTTTTAATATGATTCTGTTAGGTTGGAAATTGCTATTAGAGATTCAGGTTGAAATGGCTAGTTAGTGGTTGAATATTGCTGATGTTAAAATTATGATATTATACACAATTATTTAAGGAAAACAATACATTTAAAACAAAAGAAAAAGAGTTTGCTTTCAATATTTAAATGGCATGTGATGTAAGAGAAAAATAAAATATTACAGCAGTTTAGAAATAAAATTATTTCTAGAGTGAATGTTTAGTTATATTAAATATCAAGATGATAAGGGAAAAACAAAGGATTCACCACTGACTTTAACAAATGTTTGTTATTGGTAATATTGAAAAGCCTGCTTGGGGAAAGAATGAGCAAAGATTTAAAGAAGAAAAGAATAATTCTGAGAAGTTTTACTGTGAAAGATAGTAGCATAATTAGCATGTATATTTTACATATATGTGACATAAAGAAAAAGGAATAAAGGCAATTGTAGGAACCAAGGAATATTTCATTCTATACAGCAACTTTGAGGATTGCTTAAAAATTTCCTTTGTACATACCTGGCTGGCGTAGCTCAGTGGATTGAGCGTGGGCTGCGAACCAAAGTGTCGCAGGTTCGATTCCCAGCCAGGGTACATGCCTGGGTTGCAGGCCACGGCCCCCAGCAACCGTACATGGATGTTTCTCTCTCTCTCTCTCTATCTCCCTCTCTCTCTCTCTCTAAAAAGAAATAAATAAAATCTTTAAAAAAATTTTCTTTGTACATATAAGTATGTTTTGACTTTTAGATTTGCAACTGTAAGGGATATAAGAACTCTTAGGGGGCAGGCAATCCAATTTTATTTTTCAACAACTACTGATCAGACTATCATTTCTTAGTCAACAGATGTGTAGACTGGTAACCATATATGTTTGCCCTTCATGTTTTAATATGAACATCACAACAGTACTATAATAATCAAAAATAATGTTATCCTTCATTACAAATGTAATTATAGCTTTGTAGTCAATCAATGATAAATTTGCTTGTTTAAGAACTCCAAAACTAGTAAATGAAAACTCCAATTCTTACATAAGAAATATTAACAAATGTATTTATAAAAAATGATTATTGCTCATTTTCTAAAATGCTTTTATTATTAACAAATATATATTCATATATATATATACACATACACACAAGGGTAATTTGAACTGGGTTTTATGCACACATATGTATATACACTCTGTCATCTGATTTCTATTATTCCAAATGCTGTGCTTACTAAAAGGTTTTTTTGATATGGATATTTACATTAAAAAATTCTAAACATTCTTCATCGACTTAACTAGAGTAATACAAGCAGAAGAGGATTATCACAGGATATAGGTGACATATTGGCAAGCTAGGCATTTTTCCAACCCCAGAAAAATGAGGTTGCAGGGGAGATTAAAGGCTCAGCATTCTTAACCATAAAACTTTTTACTCAGCTTCAATACCTTGCTCTTTGGAGTAAAATCTTTCTCAACCAGGCTTAGTGGAATTCTGACAGTGGGGACACGTGTCCAAACAATGAACAATTGTGCATGAACAATGTCAAGATGATTCGAAGTCTCTATATAGTAGTAATGCCTTTGAAAGTTATATTTTACCTTTTAATTTTTATTTATTCACTTTATGTTTTTAAAGAATGTTATTGTATTTTCCCATTACCATTTAGCCTCCTTATACCCCTCCCCCACAGTGATCCCCACCTGTTGTCCATATCCATGAGTCATTTTTCCTTTTTGCTCAATCCCTCCACCCCCTCAACCACCACCCCCACTAGCTGTCATCTGCTCTCTATCTATGAGTCTGTCTTTATTTTCCTTGTTAGTTCAGTTTATTCATTAGATTCCACATATGAGTGAGATCATATGGTATTTGTCTTTCTCTGACTGGCTTATTTCACTGAGCATAATGCTCTCCAGATCCATCCATACTGTCACAAAGGGTAAGATTTTCTTCTTTTTTACATCCAGGTACTATTCCATTGTGTAAATGTCCCATAGTTGTTTTATGCACTCATCTACTGATGGACACTTGGGCTGCTTCCATATCTTGTCAATTGTACATAACACTGCAATGAACATAGGGGTGCTTATGTCCTTTCAAATTAGTGTTTTGCGTTTCTTTGGATATATTCCCAGAAGTGGGATGCACCTAAATCAGGAGCACCTAATTATGTAAAAGAAATCTTAATGGACATAAAAGAAGAGATCAACAGAAGCAGCTTCATAGTTTGGGATTTTAATACCCCAGTGGCTTCAGTGCATAAATCTTCCCGTCAGAAAATCAACAGGGGGAGAGTGGCCTTCAACGACACACAAGATCAAATGGATTTAATTGATATCTTCAGAGAATTTCATCCCAAAACATCAGAATATACATGCTTTTCAAGTGTACAGGGAACATTTTCTAGGACAGACCACATGTTAGGCCACAAAACAATTCTCAATAAATTTCAGAAAATTGAAATCATGTCAAGCATTTCCTATGACCACAATACTATGAAACTAGAGATCAGTAACAGGAACATTGAAAAACATGCAAAGACTAAATAACATGTTATTAAACACTGAGTGGATCTGTGAAGATCCCACAAGATCAAGGAAGAAATCAAAAGATATCTTGAAACAAATGAAAATAAGAACACAACATTGCAAAATCTATGGGACACAGAGAAAGCAGTGCTAAGAGGGAAATTCATAGCATTACAGGCTTATCTCAAAAAACAATAAAAAGCTCATTGAAACAATCTAATTTTACACTTACAGGAACTTAATAAAAATGTATAGCAAGAGACTACATCATTTTTTTTCTTTGTTAGCAAAAATCTTTTATTGGAAGAACATAGTCATAATTTTTACTGGTCAGTGATTTATGCTTTTATTTTCATTATCAGAAGAAAAATGGTACTTTCTGAACTGTAGCAATTGCAAAATTATAAAATGAAATAGGTGAATTGATACAGGCTATTTTTGACATGAAGAGATAGAATATAAAGTCAGAGCCAAGAAACCAATGGAATTGTTTCTGAAGGAAATTATAGTTTATTTATTGAGGAGACTTCTAGGAACAGCTAAATGAAGCAATATCAATTAAACATAAAAGTAAAATTAAAAGAAAAACCATAGAAAGAGTTCAAAGGGAAACACATGATTTGTAAAACAGGGCTAGGAGAGTCAATTATTAACAATGATACTGAGAAGTACTATATTATGCACCTTTGTCATGCTGTGAGATAGTCACCCTGTTAACCTAATTTAATGAAATAACAGAAATACTTTTGATATTAGCTCACCTTCTTGATTACAACAAAAAATGTATTTCTGTAAGAGTGCTTTTAGTGAGAAAAAATCAGAGCAATTAGGCAAGAATTGGAATTAGTAAAGTCCTAATTAATGCAATACTGATGTCTTAAAAATCACTGTCATAAAGTTATTTTGGCTCAAAGGGAAAATGGCTCATTACTTAACTTTCTGAGATTGAACTGTAAGTTCATTTTAAGTGAAATAGTCTTGCTCCTGAACTGATGTGGAATTACTTTGCAAATGGAAACTAATTCAAAGTCTATTACAAAGATGTAAGAAAAGAGAGTGAATTGTTGTTTAACTAATAAAAACTGAAAACAATACCAGTATACAGAAATATAGAATAAAGTACAGAATCTTTGATTCAATAATTCATGATGTTAATATCTATGTATAATGTTTGTCACAGATAAAAATGCTTAGAGATACTTGATACTCTGATCTATTAGCCATATTTGAAAGACTGTCAGTGCATTGATCCTTATCTAAACATACTGTCTTAGGGAAATATTTTCTTCTTCTGTTGCTTTTTATTCAAGGGGAGAAATGAGAGAATAAACTTCTTGAATCTATATAGTGCTGGATATGCTCTGGGACATACTAGAAGTATCATCCTGTATGATGCATTTCTCAACCTTTAATTTTTATATTCTGAATAGATTAGAAGGATGGATTGCTGTATTCTAATATTTGGTGGGGGGGGGAACCCCTGTCATTTCCTTTTCCCTCCTTTAGATGTTTGATCAGAACCAAAATAATTTGTATTTCTTCTGAAATAACATCACCTACTACTTATATTTACCAGCTTAAAATGATCATCATAAAATGTACAGTATTATTTTTCAACTCTGATTGTTTTCATGTTTATTTATTTTTAGAGAGGGGGGAGGGAGGGAGAAAGAGATGGAGGGAAACATTGATGTGTAAGAGAAACATCGATTGGCTGCCTCTTGTGCACCACCAACCAGGGACTTGGCCACAATCCAGGAATGTGCCCTGACTGGGATCGAACTGGCAACCTTTTTGTTTGTGGGATGGTGCCCAATCCACTAAGCCACAACAGTCAGGGATTCACTCTGGCTGTTTTTATTTTATTTGTGTATTTTCTTTAAATATCCAACAATTTAACCATTTTCTCTCAATTTCCAAAATGGCTCATGTTCCCTATAGACATAAATGCTGCATGACATATGCAGAGAGGGTAAGAAGAACCTCTCCTAATGCTATGTCCCCATGATAATGAAGTAAGAACTAAAACAATTAACCGGCTAATCTTTCAGAACATATCTCTGATAATCCTGGCTACTATACAATTAAATATACAATTGCTGATGAAAAACAATGATAAAAATTGGAAAAATGTCTCATGAACAATTAGAATTAAATCATTAATGGGGAGCCTTTATTAAGATATTTTGGTTTGTCATTAGAGATGATTTGCAATATGTTCTCAGGCCACACTAGCCCTTTCTGGAAACAACAATAATAGCAGCATCTCTGTTTCATACAGCTTCCTTCCTAACTTGGCCACTACTCCCCTAAAAGATCATGTGTTTGTTTCACCTTTTTGTTCTCAAAGTACTTCTTTCTTTATTGTTGTTTCTGATGTTGGGATATTATATATTAGACAGGTTCATTAATTCTAAAAGGTAATTATATTAGGTGATGCCATCAATTATTGCTTAACATGCCACCATGTCAAGTCACTGACTTATGACAATGTCATGTGACTATGTTCTCTCAGCAACAGCTCACTGTACCCAAGGATGGGTCAAATACATGTTTATCAGCAAATTATGACATATCTTGGTGTAAAGAGCTGCTCCCATATAGCTATGAAACTTATAAATGAATAAATCTTGTCTCAGAATTTGAACTAGAAGTACTGAAAATGCTGGCATGCCAATATACACAATTTCAGACATAATGATGGCTAGCATTTACCAACTACTAAATCTACCATGAAAGATTTTAGCCGTATAAATAATCTCATTTAATCCTTACAACATCTGTCTAAGGTAGTTATTATCATCCTCATTTTTAAAACAACCAAAAATAAAACTGAGGCTTTAAATAATTTTCGTAAAATCGAAATCCTAATGAGTGACAGAGCCTGGAATGAGCTCTGAGCAATTTTTATCCGGAACCTCTTTCTTCATCACAACATCCTTGCCTTAAAACCAGATCATCTTTCTTGAATTCTTGGTACACGTAAGAGTCTGTCAATATTTCTCTTGGCTGGCCCTTCACAGTAACCTTCTGTTCACCTGAACCAGCTTGAGTTTGTCTCCTTCTTGCAAGTAAATGAGGCAGCTTTCCTGGTTTTAGAATGCAAGTGTTCTGGTCATAAAAACGTCAGCCTCTTGACAGTTATCCTTTCTTTACCTCCTGAATGGACCAGCCTCATGATGCACAAAATGTTTTATTTCTCATGGGCACACAAAAATCAACAAAGGGCTCATAGTTCTAATATTGTAAAAAAATTTTGATTCAGTTGAAGTTAAATGAAATCAAATAAACAGCAAAATATTCCCAGCTAACCAGATATTTGGAAATGTAGCAAAGAGCAGCCATATAACAAATAGAAAGCATAAGGAAAAATAAATCTTTTTAGCCTTTTGTGACATTATGGAGACTCGGGGAAAATTGTTTTTGATCTTGGGATTTATTTTGACAATATCAAATGGTTGTGTCTAATTTGAGAATATCATCCCTGATAGTTGCTTCAGATACAGACACAATTTTCAAAGGAAGAACAGATAATGTTTACTAGAAATAAGCAGTCACGAGACTATTTCCATCTTTTAATTAAACCAGGTCCGTATGTTACGCAGTTACTAATTTGCAACAATTATTATTTTAATTCATAACACTGCAAAAATATTTAAAGTTAGTAGGTTGATTTTTACAAGGACTGCTAATGTGATTAATAAACAGTAGGTTAAAGAAGATGTTGCAGGGGTATAAGAAAGAAAAAGAAATCTTCCAAACTGCCAAAGTTATAAAGGCCAAGTAAGCATCAGAATGCCCTTGATTTACCACCTGGCTAACCCAATCATTACCAAGCCTGCCAAAATTTGTCAGCAAGTACCTATGTCATTGCTTCTTGTTCCAGAGTGATTGATTTTTCTACATCTTTTGAAAAAGTTTCATCATGAGGGTTTAAGAAATATTAAGTTGGGGTCTAGAGGAAGCAAACCAGTAACCATATTTACAATAGTATCTATGGATAGCGAGATCCCTCACTGCCACTGATTATGGTAAAAACACGAGCATGAATTTTAAGAAGCCCAATGTGATGCGCATTAACAATCATAAAAATGGAAAGAATCTGTTACATAACTTAGGAAGAAACGATTTCAGCATAACTAATATGCAGGAAATCAGCATTGCATCTTGATAAGTTATTCTTAATTTAATATAGTGCCACATGATTAAAATTGTCAACCAGGCTTATCCAAGTGACAAATAATATGTATGGAGTCTTTTGTGTATACAAGCTTTTACATTTGAATTGTATTACATTAACCAATTGTGAAACCTATATTCAGCATTTAAATACTCTTGTTTTGATTATGTATAGTTAATGAGTAGAAATAATACCAGGTAAAAATGATTGTTAACAAACAGTGGATAATTAATATCTAGTATCATGATAATGACACTATATGTGCTGGATTTAAGAAAATTAACAGACCTACAACAAAGTTAATGGATTTCTTGTTTTTACCTTGTATTTTTGGAGGAATACTTTTTCTTGAAGTAAAATGTTCAGTTTCTTTATATATAGGCAAAGTAAAATACAGAAACAAGGTAATTATTTTCACATTGAAGCAGTATCACCTAGCTTTTTCTAAATAATCTTCTCATTGTCACCATGTATAGTTGTCTTTATTATATGATTTGTTAAGAGGAGTTATGTGGGATATGAAAATAATTGCTTCAATTACATGTATAATCACCTCAGTCAATCATTATTGAAGATTTTTATTTGCTGCTTGCTTAAAAATGGAACTAGGTATTTGGAACTCATCCATTTTTTATTTATTATGACTTACTTTCTTTTTAGATTCATGTTTAATTATAAACAAAGCACATACATGCAATATCATATGCCTAAAATCTAGGTTAGAATATTCACATTTTTGCAACATTTTAATGACAAGTAAACATGTTCTCACCTTATATAGCCTAGTAAGATGGTTTTCTTGCTCATTACCTGTAATTTCTCCTCAAATCAAAATTTATTCTCTGTAGATGTGGCAATTGGCACATTTTCTTTTAAATAAATTCTTTAGAGTAAGATACAACATTGATGTGACTGCCTAAAGCTCATCAACTTGATTTCATGGGCTTCAAGTCTTCCGACATACTGACGTTTTTCTATACCATATTTCAGTTTACTTTATAATGAGATAATTACACCATTCTCTACTTTATTCTGTTTCCCAAATCAATTAAGCCAGAAATATACAATATGCAATAAAGACTACTACTGCTCCTACTCTGCTGCTTTTCATAATGATTTCTTATTGATAATTAAAAATTTTATAGACAATGTCACAAAACTGTAGTGTAATCTGCAAAGGTTATTTTAATATGAGTTTTTAAAATACTGTGATTCCAGAACAATTTTCATTTTGAGAAGTAAAAATGTATTAAATTTATGGCATTGAAGGGTGTAGATAAAGAATCCTTTCTGTCCCTCTTTTTCTCCCTCCCTTCTCCTCTCTCGAAAAATAAATAAATAAAATCTTTAAAAAACACCCTTAGCCCTGGCTGGTGTGCTCAGCAGATTGAGGGCTGTGAACCAAAAGGTCACCGGTTTGATTCCCAGTCAGGGCACATGCCTGGGTTGCAGGCCAGGTCCCTAGTTGAGGGTGCATGAGAGGCAACCACACACCGTTGTTGCTCTCCATGTCTTTCTCCATCCCCTCCTTTCTCTAAAAATAAATAAGTAAAATCTTTAGAAACAAGAATGTTGTAGCACTGCTTGCCAGAATAGCTTATTTTCATTTGTGTTTGTGCCATACCTATGTGACTCCTGTTTCTTACATTGTGAATGAAATTTGCTAACATATGAACTAACATGTCTTTTGAAGCATACAGCCTGGGTGTCTCTGACCTTTTATCTGTCATTGATCTGCCATTGCATTACTCTTTCCAATTGTTGTACATTATAATACTTATTTTCCTGAAACATCAATGGTCATTTATTTTTGTTAAGGCCAAACACATGGATGAATAATGATATATCTACAAACTGAATACAAAGTTACATATATATTTGGGGACAAGTCTAGATCTCTAGAAAAGTTACTAATGCAATAAATTCTTATGTACCCCTAACTAATTTACCTTGATTGTTAGCATATTACATTACCATTGTTTGTCAAAATTAAACTCCAGCCTTTATTAAAATTTTATTAGTGTTTCCACTAATGAAATCATCTTGTTCTAATCTTGGAATCCTATGCAAGATACTATATACCAATTAGGTGGCATATCTCCTTAGGCTTCTCTGGACTATGACAATCTCTCTGACTTCCTTTGTCATTGATGACCTTGATAACATCTATGATCACAGACCATTTCTAGAGAACAGCCCTGTATGGAAATTTAGCTGATGTTTTCTAATGATTAGACTTGGTTTATGGCAGTTTGGGAGGAAGACCACAGAGGTCAAAGAGCATTCTCATTGTATAGTGTCAGAGTCACGTGGCAAGAGCATAGTGTATGATGGAGATCAGACATATGTCATAGCCAAATACGCCACTCTGGCATAAGGAATACTTTGAGCTGAAGGAAAATGAAAATAAACAGGCACAGCATAAGCTTTCAGCCCTACACCTGTTTACTTGCTAACAAGGCCATCCATTTCCCTCATGAAGGCCTGAGGTCTACACAACCAAACTGTACTAGTAACCTTTATATACCATTAGTCTCCCATATATTTGCCTTCCTGCAATTGTCTGCTTCTAGAAGCTCAGTCCCTTTCCTTTGTCTTGATGTAACAGGGAATGAGTACACTATAGTTATATATAGCTGCCCATATTGATCCTAGTAAACATCGCAAAATTAAACCCAGCTGTTACTCTACCTGATTTTTCTCTCTAAACCAGAGCTTGCATGTGAAAACTTTCTTTTCTAAGTATACTTTACAGTTCAGCAGTCACAGTGCCTGTCTCAAACTAAGGAGCAGATTGACTTCAAGGTCTCTGCTTAGGAATTCAAGTGATGAAAAACAAGATGGCCAACTTGAGGATGCTGACTCTGGCCATCCACATCGGGCTGAACAGGGACACCTCTTGCATGCCTATGGTCCCTCCCACTACTCCTCATTCCCTCTCTCCCCAGCACCTGCACATCTGCACTTATCCTGGCAAGTTTGCCCTCCCAAATTCCCGCCTACTCTCTATAACAATCGCTGGCTTGACCAGAGGTGGCAAGATAGCTCTTGAGACAAGAGTCCTCTATCTTCTCAGGTGGCCAGCACCTGAGAATAAACTGCTTTCCTTCACACCAGCACCTGTCTCTCCAGTGTTCCCTTTCATTGCAGCTGGCAGCCAGATCTTCACTGGGTACTAACGCTGTTATTTCCATTTGAATATATTCTTTTTTTAAAAAAATTGTATGCCTGTAAGCTTTGCTATTTCTTTGGGGATTTGTTCTTCACTCTGTAAAGCCTCCCTCTCCCTGGTGTCATGTACAACTTTTAACATCAAATATACTTGCATGCCTTTTCTCCTGTTGATGTATATATTTTGTCAACTTCATTTATTGGGCCTCAGCCCAAGAACCCAAGATAAATAGAGGGAGAATTTTTCCAGTCCTACCTATATCACTGTTGATGTTAACCTTCATTGTCTAGCTGAGGTATTCTTTTCCAAGTTTCAGTACTACTACTGAAAGGTACTACTCATCTCCTTCCACAGTGTACACTTTGGATGTAGTTATACCAGTGTAGACTCTTGGATACTTTATTTATATTTTGGATTAGAATCCAATAATATTTACATACACTTATTGTTTGCTAATATTGTTCTAACATTTCTATAATGATATATTATTAATGGAATGCTTCAATTTTAACCTTTAAGATATAACTTTTTTCTCTTAGGAAAAATTAATGTCATGGCTTGACTACTTCATTTCTTTCCATTGCTAAATCACATTTTGTTTTATGACGTACCACTATTTATTTAGCTATTGTAGACATTGTTTCCATGTTTTGGAGAATATGAATATAGTTTTTGTGTGAACATAAGTTTTCAATTCACTTGGGTAAACAGTTACAGGTGGAATTGCTAGGTTTTATGACAAGTCTATGTGTAACTTTATAAGAGACTTCCACAGGGATTATACAGTTTTTTTTTCTTTCTAATCAGCCACAAATGAGAGTTTGTGTTGTACATTCTTATTAGCATTTAGTGTTTATTGTCAGGTTTTTACATTTTGTACTTTTTGATAGATGTGTAAGAGAATACCACTGTTGTTTTAATTTACATTGCTCTAATGAAAAATGATGCTTAACATCTTTTCATGTGTAACTACACCATTTTACATTTTGGTCAACAGTATATGAGGGTTTTATGTCTCCATATCCTTGCCAATCATTGTTATTGCCTATCTTTTAAGCCACCCTAATGGTTGTAAATGGTATCTTGTCATTTTAATTTGCATTGTGCTAAGAACCTATAATACTGAATATTTTTCATGTGCTTATTGGTCATTTGAACACCTTCTTTGTAGAAAGACCTGTGTATATACATTGGCTGATTATAAATTGGGTTATTAGACTTTTTAGTATTGACCTGTAAGAGTTCTTATGTATTCTGGGTACAAAGTGCTTATGAGATTTATCATTTGAAAATATTTTCTTCAATTCCATGGGTATCTTTTGCTTTTGTGATTATATAATTTTCTGCACAAGGTTTTTAATTTTAACAGAGTTCAATATTTCTAGTTTTTCCTTTGCTGATGTCTTTTTGATGTCCTATCAAGATACTATTGCTGTCCCTTGACCATTGTGGCTCAGATGGTTGAATGTCATCCTGCAAAGTGAAAGGTCACCAATTCAGTTCCTGGCGACGGCACATGCCTGAGTTGTGGGTTTGGTCCCCGTTCTGGGCACCTACAAGATGCACCTGATCAATGTTTGCTCTCGCATCTATATTTTTTCCCTCTCTTTATGCCTTCCTTTTCTTCTGTCTAAAAATAAATAAATAAAATCTTTCTAAAAAAAGACACTATTACGTAACTCATGGTAAATATTTTCTCCTGTTTTTAACCAAGAGTTTTATACTTTCAGCCATCATTTTTAGTGGTGTGATGTATTTTCATTTAATATTTGCATGTGGTGTGAGGTAGGAGCCAAATTCATTCTTTTACACATGCATATCTAATTTTCCCAGCAGTATTTGTTGAAAATAAAATTTGTGGGGTTTTTTTATGAAACATTTCTGTATTCTCCTCAATCTTCCTTTTTGAGAGTCTGGTTGAGCTATTGGAGATGTCTATTACGGGATGAAACCTTTATGGATTGCAGGGCTTAGAAACATCACGATTTCACATTAGTCCACTCTTACCCACCAGCAAGTTCTTCAAATTTATCAGTTTTTATTCTTAACAGATTCTGTGGCACCCAGTGTGGCATTGACCCCAAGCAAATGCGCACATCCCATTTTTTACTGAAGATGCCTTTCTTCAGAATTTGGAATGGTCATTTGCCCTGAAACTATAGGTTTCTGATGGGTTCAGGGAGAATGATTAATTTACTGCCTGTCTAGCATTTAGCTTGTGGTATAAATGAGAGCAACATCTTTCCAACTCTCCATATGTCCAAGCTGAAACTATTCACGGGTATTCACATCTTTGAAACATATCACCATTAATCTGCCTCCATTTTGTTACAGCTGCTTCTTTTCCCTAGGTTACCTTATACTGATAGCTTTTATGTCCTATTATCATTTATTCATGTAACTTTACCATCACAGAACATAAAAAGATATTTAAAGTATAGTCAATCGTTTTTAATGTTGATAAACTGTATTAGTGTCTTCAAATATAATTTGACATGGTACATTTAAAAGAGAAGTCACAATAATTTAACCTACTAAGTTCCGTTTTTTACTGTAATTCTACAGCATTCAAAAAATGTCAAACTCTATCAATTGCTATTAAGCTCAATGTAAAAGACACTGACATAGAATAGGATACAAAAATTGCTCAGTTATGCTTTATGCTTTCAAATAACTGACTGGAAATTTCCAGAGGAGTAAGGCACAATCATACAAATATCATTTCCAAAATCATTAAAATAACTAAACAATATCAAAAAAGACCCAATGTGATCTTTAAGCAATTGACATGTAATGGTATAAACATTGGGCGCTACAAATTTATGAGACTAATTGCTGTAAATGGAAGGGAATAGTATTGTAAAGAAAAGGAAGGATCTGAGCTTCTGTTTAATGTACCCGAGAGAAACAAAATGAAAATGGCTGAAGGCTAAGACAGAAAATGGAAAAGCACAAGATACATCAGATACCAACAGGCTTAGTTTGTTTAGGACAGAGGAGTTTTGTTTAATAACATGGATATTTTTATTATAAATTTCACCAAAGAATTGTTTACTAGCTAGATGTTAAACTATTCACATTTTGAAGAATTGATGACATATTTAGGGGCTCCCAAACTTGTATTTATTATTTGATTCTCTTTTTGCTGTAAACGAATGTAACTTGGAACACTGATATATAGCACATAATGCAAAAACAGCATTCTTTAAACAGTTTTATGATAAATACTGAATTCTTGCATCATCAGCAAGGAGGCCTGGGGTTCCAATGAGAACAATATAAAAAACACTGCTTCATTGGAATAATTGGAGAAGACATTTATAATGTCTTTTGCTATAGAAAACCTGAGGTGTTATAGCTCTGCACAGTAGGAGATATGTATAAACAGGTAGTGAATAATAGTAAACATATCCCTACAGATAATGAAAAAACATAAAGAGTTATGAGAGACATGTGATTAAATTATTATTCTACAAATATTAGGCATACTTCAATCTTTACAATGTGGTGACACAATTGGATGAACAGTAGTTTGGCAAAACAAGGAAGGATGTGTCCTTTTTCACGTATAATTGCTTTCTATTATACTTATGAAATATTTGTTAAAATGAATATTTTACTTCGACCTATATTCCCTTGGTACAAAAAAAAATTTGAAAGAGACTTCCAAATTGCAGAGGTCAACCCAATGTAACAGATAGTATATTTTTTTTCTGGACAGATGTATTTTACTTTTTAAATGATGACAAACTTTTTTTTTTGTTTTTCAGTTACAGGTTACATTCAATATTATTTTGCATTACTTTCAGGTGTACAGCATGGTGATTACACAATCATACAGTTAACAATGTATACCCCAGATATTTCCAGTACCCACCTGGCATCATATATAGTTATCATGATATTTTTAACTACATTCCCTGTGCTGTACTCTGTGTCTCTGTGACTGTGCTGTAACTACCAATTGTTACTACTTAATCCCTGCACCTTTTTCACCCAGTCCCCATTCCTCCTACCCTTTGACAACGGTCAGTCTGTCCTCTGTATCATAAGTCAGACACAGAATGGCAAAAGCCATAAGTTTTCTCTTATATGTGGAATCTAAAGAACAAAATAAACAACCAAAATAGAATGAGATTCATATGTTCAAATTACATAAAATCAAGTACTTGGCCTAATATTCTCTAATATTTAAAACAATGTTTAAGGCCATATTTCAAGACAAAATTGCAGTGGAATTCTCCCCCTAATTCCAAATTTAGTGTTTCTATGAAAACATTTCACTAGTACATTATTATTTATGAGTCACTGAATTTTTGCAGACATGTCAGATATTATGAGAACAACAAATCTTCTCATTATACAAAACATGGACTGGCTTATATAAATGAGATTCTGGGATACCACACAGTCATTTGTAAGAAACAGCAGTTTCTTATTAGAAATGTGTTGTACCCTAAAATGGTATTTTGTACCCTTACTATAGTTGTCTTTGAAGAGTTTATATCATGTTTGTAGTATATAGATTCCTGAGATATACAACAATAAGACAAAGTAAATAGACAGATTAGCTTTAACCTTACTTTAACCCACAAATAATAAGTGATTTCCTGTTAAATACAATTCATTTGGTTGGCATCTAATTTATGTATTTTTACATAAATTATATAACAGTTGTTAATGAAAATATTATATTATGCACAATAAGTGAAATGCAGTCCTATAGGTCTTTGAAAAATGTGGACTTGTTTTCTGTTTCAAATAATTCAAATAATTTAGACCTTTTTCAGAAGATGCTATCCAAATGTATTTCATAACATATTTTAATGAGCTCTTTTACGTTGGTACTGTTTTTGTTTTCTTTTCAAAATTAAGATTCTATTCTTTTGTTGTTCTTATTAAGAAAGAAACTACACCCTGGCTGGTGTGACTCAGGGGATTGAGCACCAGCCTGTGAACCAAAGGGTAGCTGGTTCAATTCCCAGTCAGGGCACAGGCCTGGGTTGTGGCCCAGGTCCCCAGTAGGAGGCATGTGAGAGGCAACCACGCATTGATGTTTCACTCCCTCTCTTTCTTCCTCCCTTCCTCTCTCTCTAAAACATAAAATAAATAAAATTTGTAAAAAAGAAAGAAACTGCAAATTATCGGGATTCTTAAAATATTTTTTAAAGTCAGCCAAGGTTTGGTCTATGGATTGATGAGGGTTTTGATGAACTAATTTTCAGGCAGCCTAAACACTCATGTGAGTCCACAGCAGGAAAACAAGTCATTTCAGTTGTTTGATTCAAGCCATTGTCTCTGGTTCTGCTCATCTGGGAAGATAGGCAGCTGGGCCTCACACTCTCACTTTGACAGTGTAAAAAGAAGCATCTTAGAGAAGAGGTATGTAGGATATTTCACGTCTGAAGGTCTATGTCAGGGTGTTTTTTAAAGAGTCTTATTTAAAAACATTCTAGCAATATTTTTCGGTATGTAAAAGCTATAGAAACATTTTCAGTTTTAAAGAACACCATCTGTATTTTCAGCTATGAGAAGTGGCCATATTTTGTGATCAATAACAAAAAACCTTCAAATATATTATAGAAAATTTAAAAATAGTGTTGCCAGTTTTGCCTATAAATATGCTTCTTGAATCAATGGTGGTGTTTCCTAATTGGTACAAATTTATTCCTAGAGCAGTAAAACATGGGGAACGCTTCTTTCATCCACAAGAGAATGCTCTTAACAACCTCAGCTACAGTCTCACAACCAACTTAGACAAGTACACTTTACCATAAAGCGGTAGTTGCCTAATAGCATGCAATTCAGAGGATTTTGTACCATTTTCTTGATGTTATGGCTTGTCTTTTTTTTTTTTTACTTTTTGTTGTTGTTGTTGTTGCTGTTGTTGTTGAATGAGCTTGTCTTCTTTTAACATGAGACAAGAATATGGGGTATTTCGAATTGAAATCTCATATGCCACTAAGGACACAATAACATATTTATTGCAATCTTAATAGTACTAATGGAAAAAAAGATATTTGTGACTTCCTTGTTACCAGATTGACTGGTTAGGAACACATTCCTTGGGAAGACTGAAACTATAGTTAGCTTAGGTGTCAACTTGCCCTTCCAAACAGTGTCTTCATGATATCTAGATGCAAATCAGACATCTCTGATTAGTGGTGAAAATCAAATTAAAACATTTATTTTATCTTTGGTATTTCATGGTATTTTCAATGTATTTCAATTATTCAGCAATTTAATGACCTGTACCTCATGAAAGATTTCACCTGAGGTTTTGAGTGATGTGGCCTTTTCTTTAAAAAAAAAACCAAAACACTGTTATTTTCACTCCAAATTTAAATTGATGGTGTGTGCTACTATTGATCTGCACGTTAAAAGCTCCATGAGAAAGTAGTACAAAAGAACTTTTATACCTTCATGGAAAGACTGATCCTATAGGAGGTCAAATTATTCATTTTGAGCTCCAAGGAAAGGTTACAACAATCCTATTATCATTGATCACATTCAAAGTAACTGGAAACAATATAGTATTAACTGTGCTCATTCTTAAATGAAACTATTGTTAATAAGTAAGAAGAATGATTTTAAAAACAATCTTAATGAAGAGAATAATCACAGGCCAGGTTATATCTAAGGAACAGAGAGTAATTCCATTTATATTCTAAATATCTCAAGTAGTTGACAGTGTATAAATGTATCACTTAAAATAATTACAGGTATGAATTTATAAAAAGTGACCAAAGAAGTAAATAGTTACTTGTCAGTGAATCTTCTGTTATTATAACTAGTTTCTTATCATTAAATCATTTATTGATATATTGTCAATTATTGATCTATTGAACTCTGGCATGCAATTGTTACTACCTTTAGGTCACATTCTCTTCCATTTATCACAATCAGGTTGCATACTAAGAAAACTCTTACAAACATACAAATTTACATATCTTTTTAAGTAAGTCATTTTTCCAAGACCTTTCTTTCAAAAAATTTATTTGCTTTTAGTTAAAACTGCCCCTCTCTATTCTGCCCCAGAGTATGAATAATAATTTTATCTTGAAATTTTGACATAAAATATTTCAAGGCTATTTCTGTAGCATAAAATAAGTTATACCTCTATCCAGAAAATTAGTTGACTACTATATGCTGGTGTATTGAGGTCAAACTAATTCTGCCAGCTAAAAATGACTTCAGAATTATCACATTAGGTATAGGTTAATTAGTTACTAGTAGATATATTAAAAGTATAACTTTTGCCATGGCTGGTGTGGCTCAATGGGTTGAGTGCCAGCCTGCAAACCAAAGGGTTGCTGGTTCGGTTCCCAGTCAGGGCACATGCCTGGGTTGTGAGCCAGGTCCCCAGTAGGGGGCATGTGAGAGGCAATCACACATTGCTGTTTCTCTCCCTCTCTTTCTCCCTTCCTTCCACTCTGTTTAAAAATCAATCAATAAATAAAATCTTTGAAAAGTAAAATAAAAGTATAACTTTCAACATATATTGTACTGGAAAGAGTACTGGATTTGGAGTCCAGAAGACCTCAGTTTGAGACACCATATCACCATGCATAAAGAGTGTGAAACTATGAAAGTGATTTTACATTTCTCTCATCTTCAGATTAACCTTATATAAAAACTCTGCCTAATTTAAAAGAGGGTTGACGGTTATAAAGTTGGTGAAATATGTGAAACTGCCTAGTACAGAATCTGGACTAAAATAAAAACTCAAAAAATGTGAATGTACATAGCTATAAAAATCTATAAAAATTCAATATACACTATGATTTCAATAAGACCAAATCTGTGAAGGTTGGTCACATTGTAGGAAGTTTAAAAAATGCAAATATTGAACTAATATCTCACAAAATATTAGACTGTTTTATAAACAAAATATATTGCAACATATGCCTCTTCTGTTATTATAACTTGTGACATGCATAATCTGATATTTTCTGTTCACATTACCATTAAGTGATTTAAATTTGAAAGTTCAAGATGTTATCATTTTCTAAATCAAATATGAAGTATTCTTTAATTTTCTTGGTTGAAAGTATTGTATATATAATTAGGAATTGAACTTGAGAAATTTTTTACAGCTACTCAAGAGATCGTTTAAAGTTATACAGTTGGAAGTATGAGAATTCATGGGAGAGTCATAATAAATATTTAGTATATATATTCTAAAATGAAATAAATGATTTGAATATTATGCTTCTGGAAGAACTTTCCCACTCATAAGCTGCCTAAAGGCAGGAATTATCCTCAGCACGGTTCCTCACAAGAAGTTGGACTCATTAAATAACAGAGCATCTCATCCTTAATTACTTACAAAGGGGTGACACTAACTTCACTTTCCCAGACAATATTAGAAACAAAACTGTACTAGTGTTATGAAGAATTTCTCAAAAACAATGATTATAGTCAGGGACGTTGTTGATGAGCAAGTATGTATGTGTGTGTTTGTGTGCTGTGTGTATAATAAAAAGAAATTAGAAAAGGAAAGGAAGGATGCATAGAGTTGTATATGAGAAGACAATGTGGAAAAGAGTTTGAGAATGGAATTTTCCAGTAATCCCCACTCAAGAGTATGGATATAATAAACTTATCTGTTTTTCTGTTTCTTGGGAAACTGTTTTTGAACTGCCTAATGTGTATACCTGATATGTCAATTAGCCTAAAAAGAACTTCTTTTTATTTTTTAGTTATTATGTACCATTGCCTGAAATGGAGATATTGAAATAAACTTATGAATTAATGAAGTAAGGACTATACAAATTTAATTATATTCAAGATGCATAAAGCCATCTTCAGATGGATTATTTTACATTATAATTAGAAATTTCAAAAGTTACATTGTATTTCTAAATTTTTCATGAGAAAACGTTAGAAATTGTGAAATATTTTAAATTGTTTTTGACAGCAGTGAAGAGAATTGGAGAAGCATTTTAGGCATGCATAGAATTTTAGAGTGTGAGCAGCTTCAAACTTATATTGTAAGTTAAATCATTTTATATTTTTATCTAAAAACTATATGCAATTCAATAAATCCTAAACCCCCTTCTTTCTCCGCCATATTATATAGGTAGTTCCCTCAATATATGTCTCTTTTATCATACCCTTTTCATGTCAAAAATGTAAGTTATCAGCTTTTTGTTTTCCCCAAATAATTGTTGCCAACATAATAGACTTGAAAGTGTCTGAAAATATTCTCTCTGTATGTATCAAATTACCTTGAAAAAGAATCAGATCATGAAACCAAGAGAGTAATGAAAGAAGCTCCTCAAAGGAGCTGACAGTAAATATAGCGTGTGGTTTATGAGCAGAGACTTTGCAATCAAATGGCCTGAGCCTGAATTCTATTTATTACAAACTGTGTGCTTAGGCAAGTACATTTGAGTCTCAATTTTCTTATCTGTAAAAGCAGGTATAATAATAGGATGTGTCCCCTAGGTTGCTCCAATAAATAAGTGAGTCAAGTACCTAAAGTTTCATAAGCACTATATTGGTTAGCTATTATTAGTAAGAATATTACATAAGGAACATACTCATGCCCTAATTATTTCTATTAACTACTACTGTGCAAAACTCATGAATTAATTAATTGATTATCCTTAACTCCCCTTTTAATGTAAAAGATAAATTATTGAGATTATTTTGGATATTTGGTGGTCGAAATTATCAAAGTGTTTCCTTTGAACTTCTGTGAGGGAATGGAAGAAACCCCCTCCCCTGTAACCCTTCTTTTGTTGTTATAACAGAACTAATAAAATGACACGAGACTAGATTAACAGGAGAAAAAAAGCAATTTACTACATATACATGGGAGAATCACAATGATGCTGAGATCATAAAATGGGGCCCCAAAATGATTAAAGTAGGCCCTTTTAATATTTTTTATAACAAGAAACAATTTTCTGAGAACTTGACAAGACAAAGAAAGGAATTTAAGCAAGGTTTGGGCTTAGGTAGTAAATTAATAAAGACCAAGCTTTGTTTATACAAGTTTTACCAAGTCTAAAGTTTATAGCTCTTATGATGAGGTTGTCTCTGAGCCTTGAGGAGTGGAAAGGACACCTATTGATGTCAGAGGCAGTTACACAGAGATGTATCAAGTAGGAACAGGCCAGCTACAGAAGGTCACCAGGGTATAAAGCCCCAGGTGCCTAGAAATGGGCAAAACTGAGAAAACGTGTTATAGAGCAGGATCTGACTCCCACGGTGACCTTCCTCCCTTAGGATATTGTGGGTCATACAATTTAAACCCCAGACCTCATATTGCTGGTCATGTGGTTAGGACCCTCCCCTAACCTTTCCTCCACTGGCATGCAGTTTAGACCCCCATAGAGGAGGAACAAAGTGGGGCAGGAGAACAGCCTAATATGACTCCCATACAAGCCTTTGCATGACCACTCCCTTCAGCATTAAGCACTCAGGAGAATGAGGTTCTGACTCACATAAAATAATCTTAAGAATAAAGCCTCAGGTCTGTTGACCACACAGACAGAGTTTTGGTCAAACTAGAGATAACATCCAGGCTTCAGTTGTGCTTCAGCTGCAGGCCCAGAAAAGCAGCAAGACTGGATGAAGCGAAGCCATGGCTGACATCAGGACCAGCTTTGAGGACTCAAGATCCCCAGCCCTGGTGCCCACCAATCAGTGAAGACCTTGACTCTGAAAGGACACACCTGGAAAGCTGATGAATATTCCATTGGGATGCTTCCTTGGGACCCACCCTAAAATCCCCACCTTTAAAGAAAAAGATAGAAATCCTCAAGAGAAAGGACCCAGTGCATTTTCTTTCTCTCTTCAGCTCACCCACACCTTTTTCCAACCCCTTCTTTCCTCTGGCAGCTCTCTCTCTAGAACACCCCTGCTCCTTGCCTTCTCCTTTTCTCCCCTCAAGGCATGTACCTTTCCTTTCTCTCTCCCCTCCAACCTCCAAGGGCCATCCTCTTGCCTCTGTAACTTGCTTCCTGAGTCCATGCAGCCCAGCTGGCTCACTTCCTCCATGGCTCACACCTTCTACCTCTGTGACTTTCTAAATTAATTTTTGTGTTAGAGAGTTCTTGGCTGTGAATTCTTTCTTAACTGAACTCAAGACCAAAGTCTAACATCTAACATTTGGTGTGATTTCGCCATTAACACTATCATAGACAAGATTTATCTCCTCTTTTTAGTGAGAAAGATCTTCCTGCTCCTGCTACTTCTGAAATGATTTTAATTGGAAATAGTCAAATGCTATTGTGGAATATTGTGAAGTAGCCTGAATTGGGTCCAAACACTTCTATCAGTTTTAAAGAAATTCCAGGCCTGGCTGGTGTGGCTCAGTAGACTGAGTGCCAGCCTGCAGACCCAGAGGTCACCAGTTCCATTCCCAGTAGGGGCACATGCCTGGGCTGCAGGCCAGGTCCCCAGTAGGGGCGCTTGAGAGGCAACCACACATTGGTGTTTCACTCCCTCTTTCTCCCTCCTTTCCCCTCTCTCTAAAATGAATAAATAATTTTTTAAAAAAGAAATTCCACTCTATTAATGTGGTATTTGGAAGTTATTTTACCACTTTATAAAGGGATGACTCTACCATACTCATTTCTTTGTCCCTCTAAAATATTAGCTCCTTTAATCTGGGCTTTTACTCAAGGAAAATATCTAACTGCTTTACAGGCTTTCTTTCTAAGGCTTGGGACAACTGTTTTACTGAAATGTGAGTCTTTAAAAAAGCCAATTTTACTACTTTTTTCCAAAAGGGAAGCAGTGTAATTGAGTCCCTACCTATTTACAGGTAACAAGGAAAATGTAAATCAAAGTAAAACATTTGGTAATAATAATCTTTGACAAACATATAGAGGAAGCAGAAACCTTTATATTCTTTTCATGAGACTGTAACTGTGTTACGGCCACTTTGGATTATAATTTGGCATTAATATTATAACAGGGAATAAAAATTTTATACTACTCTGAGTAACCATGAAATAGAATAAAATATACTAACAAACGTATAAAAAGAACTCATATATTAACAGGTTTTGTTTTTTTTTTATTGAGCATACTGCACACATGAGGAGTCCCACTTTGGGTAAGACTTTGTCTGATGCTGATCAACCAATCTCAGGAATTTGGCTGACACTGATCAGTTTCAGTAATGTGACATTAAAGATCCACATCAGGACCAGCAAGGACACAGCCTGCATGTCCACAGCCCCTCCCCGATCTCTTATTCTGCTTTCTCTCTCTCTCCTGATCAAAAAAATGTTAACATGCACTTTGGGACTGGAATCCATCTTTCCTTACATCAAGCACCTGCCTCTCGATTGTTGGCTTTCAAACTGGCAGGTAACAGGACCTGGCTTCAGTATCACGATTTCTAAATATATATTGTAAAAGCAACTTTTCATAGTGTATGGAGATGGACAGGGAACATCACTGTAGCATCGTTTACAATAGCAAAAGCTGGGAAATAACCTAAATGAGCATCCATATGGATTTTAAAATATCAGTATATTCATAAAATTTAATAAAATTAAGAAGAAAATGACAGTTATGTATATCAGTGTGGACTGTCTAAAGAAATGTTAAAAAGAAAAGGACTTGCTTGAATGTTTGTACAGAATGTGCAATCTGCAAATAAGATCCCATATGAATTTCCAGTTTTACTCATCTTCTTCAGGTAAAAGTTAAAGTTCCTGTTCAATCTTAGAAAAATATATGTGAGACATAAATTTTAAAAATATAGATATGAAAAATACATATCAGCTTTATATTTTTAAAGAGATATATATGTTTTAACATATTCAACTTTATAGTCACGGTTTTCTTTGAAAGAAATATAGACATATAGGAGTGGCTTGAAGAAAGATAATTAGGCAACTTCAACTGTATCGCTAATATTTTATTTCTTTAAATCATAATAGATGTTAATATTTTTTATCATTCTTGTCTGATGAGTATGGTTGTTTATTATTATATTGTTTAATTACTTATATGTCCTTAATAAAAAATCAAGTGAAAATAGAGCAAACTAAAGAGGAAAGAGGGTGTAAAACACATAACGTGTAGCTGACATTTCAAAACTTTAAATGTAGTCAAGACTCTCTGGCCTTTAAAAAAATCTCAATGCTTATTGAGTTGCTAATGTGTTTCTGGTTTCCTTTACATGCTGCTGTAATACTACCAGATAAATAGATTCAGTTGCCCTCAGTTATTTTCAAAGCGTTACCTACTTCAATTTCATATAACGAAATCTGCTTTTCTTGCCTGTGCATTCTGGGAACCAAATTAGTGACTACTAATGTTACTGTGGTTGACTGAGTTTATTTTTTTATTTTTTTATTTTTAGATATTACTACTTAGTATCTTAAAAGCTTATGAGTGCTTCCTCCTGGTAGCTTTTAGGGTATAATATCATCATCATCTAGCATGTAAGGCAAGATTAAAGAAAGTGTCTGGGATGTCCAAAGTTAGTAACAAATTTTAGCACAGAACAATGAGGGAGGTTAGAAGGACTTGAGATAAAACAGCATAATTAGGGGTCAAATTAATATACTCAGGTCATAGCTGGTGTGGCTCAGCGGATTAGGTGCCGGCCTGTGAACCAAAGGGTCACCGGTTTGATTCCCAGTCAGGGCACATGCCTGGGTGGCAGACCAGGTCCCTAGTGGGGGATGTACTAGAGGCAACCACACATGGATGTTTCTCTCCCTCTTTCTCCTTCCCTTCCCCTCTCTCTAAAGACAAATAAATAAAATCTTAAAGAGAAATCAAACAAGTTGATTTTTTGTCACATCTAATTCTTTCACACTTTAGTAGACACAATAATATAAACATTTAATTGAATACACACAAATAGTATGAATCAAAGCAATGCAGGTTCAATTCCCAGTCAGGGCACATGCCTGGGTTGCAGGCCATGTCTCCAGTAGGGGTTGCATAAGAAGCAACCACACCTTGGTGTTTCTCTCCCTCTCTTTCTCGTTCCCTTCCCCTCTCTCTAGAAATAAATAAATGACACATTTAAAAACTATACACTCAGCCTTAAGCCTGTGATGAAAGGGAATAATAGCTGAACCCTGGACACTCGAGGGAATCTGCTAATACAACTCATGGAGAGAAGAAAATAGCAGATAATGGGAATGTGATGGAACAGTGGGTCCCCATAAACAGGTCGGGGTACTTGGATCCTGCATTCAAGCTGATGCTGGAGAATGGCAAGGAAGGCCTTCTTATTCAAGAGGTCAATATGCAATAGAAAATAGCCAGCTATTTTACCTGACCTTTCCATAGAATATGTAGAGGTTTATTCAGGATCATCAGAGAAGTGCTTACTAGCTATATCGTTAAAAGATGATTTATAATCACTAATGATCCTCAGGAGAAGAATTATCGATTCACAGAATTTCTTTTCTCATTGATTTCAGGAAATGAGTGTGGCAATATGCAAATAACTAGATAACCATTAAAAATAGGGCTACAGAAAAAAACATTAAGAATAAGACTGGAGAAAAAATGACATGTATAAATACTTGGATTTTAAATATTAAAAAGGGAATTAATCAAAAATAGGTCAACTATCTAAGGAATACCTTTTCAAGTTTACTAAATTGTAAATGTCTACATATATATGTTTATGAAATATATGCTACACATATAGACCTAAGTAATATTTGCATTACCAATGTGAGATTCTCATATCTCCTTGGTGGATATCGATATTTCAGGTTAAGCCCACACCCAGCACATTGTAAGACTGGTCAGCTAATATACTAATACAGTATGTATAGTAGAGATGTGTTCCACGAAGAGTACATGGAAAAGAGGCATATCCTACAAGTGAATGCTGACATATCTTCTGAAATGGATGTCTCCACACATCTTAATCAACAACAATTCTTTTCTCATTAGCATAGTTTCAGATGGATTTTTAGGATAAAAAATAATAAATAGTAGCCTGTGATAGTGATATGATAAATTTTAGTTATGTTTTCTCTGTGATGAAATTAAAGTTATTCAAAATAACAGGTTCAGCTAGACACGCCTTACCTTTACATGAAACAGGACATAAGAACCTGGGAGAATCATATGCTTAGGCATGATGTTCTACTCTACATTGCTGAGTGTTTCTATAGGCAGTTATGAACTGTAGACTCTGTTAGCTTGCTGTCAGCTATATGGATGATAAAATCTAGTCTCAGAAACCTCAGTGTTTGTCTTAAAATAACTTCTTACAAAAAGTTAGTAGGAACACTTAACATCCAGAGTGGGAGCACCTCAAGCCAAAAAATGGGTTGTTGAAATTGGTGCTTTAATACAACTAAACATAATTCATTATTCAACACCCATGTTTTAATAGGTATGTTTATAATAGATATGTTGTAATAGGTATGTTTGTAAAAATGTTATCCAAGACTTGTTAGCATTAGAGCACTCTCCAACTCAAATGTTTAGTGGATACTTTTAACTACCAGAAAGAATCTAAGAGTTGCTCACGACCACATGGTTTAGGACAGTTCACAAATGCTTCATTCACTTTTATCCTCCAAAACCATTACTTTGAAGGCAATGACTCAGTGTCAAAGACTGTGTGAACACTGTATGCAAAAATAATTTTTAGTTACATTGGCCAATTTTAGTCAATGTGTGGATCTGAGAATGTATGCTATTATTCAGAATATTGAGTTGAATGAATGAGTGGGTCTCATTGTGATACACAGCCAGCTAGACTTCCTGCAAATGAAAAGTAAGAGGTATAGTTTACCATCAAGTCTCTAACAAAAATGACTAGAATAACACAATATATATGAGGATTTGGGCTCTGGAGTATGTAAGAAAAAGTGGTTAGAACAACCAACAGTTCTACTGAGACTACCACACAGTGTTGTGTGGCTATCAGGCTTATATAATTTACTAGTGATAAAATGTTGTTATTTAAGAATGCTACCATAATAATAGAGATTTTGAAACTATTCCAAAAACTCAGAAATATAGAGAACAATGGAACTTATTATATTATATCTACCTTTATACTTCTACTCAGGAATTTTTAAATTACTTCAGAGGTTTTGTAATAAGTTATATTTTGGTAGTGATTTAGGGCTAGAAGGGAAACATTTTTTAAACAAAGGAATGATACAGTAGGATTATTCATGGAATTCCACCAGTACTCAGTATACAGATGATGTTAAATATGGCATGATATATGGGTCAGTCCTTTCAACAAAAACTTGTTCTAGACAAAGTGCTAATATTTTCCCCTTGAGAAACACTTTACTAGAGCATATCTGTTTCATTCTTCACCATCTCAGCCAAAGTAGCCCATCTATGACACCATTAGCTCAGATTTGTGGGGAAAATCAGAGATAACCAGGTCTGTTGGCACTCTGCTATGAAAACTTTTAACACCTCTGAGACAGGAGATAGTCAGGAAGGAGGAAACTCCAGAGGTGCTGCAGGACTTGGGCAAGAGACATTGATACAGAGCCCTGTTCTAAGACCAGTTGCCCCTGCTTTCTGGAAAAGCGCTGAGTCATGGTGAATCATGACACACTTTTGCAGAAGATGCTATATGACCCCTGCTTCATTATAATACCATTATAATAAATTAGCATGGTAAACTCCTGTACCCCCAGAGGCAATCAAGGAAAATCATGGGAGACCACATGCTCAGTATCTTTAAAGTAATACAACTATTTGTGCATGTGCAATAAAAGCCCGCCAAAAGTAGCCAGGAAATATCCACCCTATAAGAACAGAATCCCTCCAGCCCTTGAGGTGGATCTCTGCTCAGAGTTGGCCTGCTCCCATGTTCTGTGGAGTGTGCTATCGCTTAATGAATCTGCTCTCTCTCTGTCTGCTATAAACTTTGTGTATTCAGTTCAATTCATTGTTCTTGATCACCAAGAACCTGGTTACTCATGCCCACGAGCAACACCTCTTCCACAAATACCATGAACCCTTATCACACTTTTCCTTGCACATATCTCATTGCATACAGACTTCTTTTGTGGAATCCCAGGTTTAATGGCCATTTTTTACTACCATTGATTTGTAATAATTAAATTCTGATATTGTGGTATCCTTGGACATTTTAAAGTTTTGGTTATTTGTTTCCCATAATATTTGCTCATTTTGTTGTTTTGAGTAATGACTTGCACTCAAACACCTAGCCTCAAGAGATTCCATTCTTTTATCTCATCCCCCTCCCCACCCTCAGATGTATTATTAACTAGTCCACCAGCAAGATATAATACAATTTAATTAAAGGAAACCAAGCTAAGGTTATTCATTCTCTATAGCTATGCTATTCCAGAATCAAAAACTATCATAGAGATCTGCAGTCTAATGCAGAACTCATCTGTGTTGTACTTTTAAATAAAGATCAAAGGTTGGTTTCAACACTTTCAATGATGGAATTTTATGTATTTTGTTCAGTGCCACTTTTGAGTTTTATTGTTAGGAATGGTTCTTATACCAAAAGGAAAACCTTCTTATAACACACAACAGTTTATTCTTATTTTTCCCTCTAAATATAGAAATAATATTTGTGCTCTGGCTGGTGTGGCTCAGTGGATTGAGTGCCAGACTGTAGACCAAAAGGTTGGGAGTTCGATTCCCAGTCAGGGCCCATGCCTGGGTTGTGGGCCAGGTCCCCAGTAGGGGGCGCTTGAGAGGCAACCACACATTGATGTTTCTCATCCTGTCTTCCTCCCTTCCTGTCTCTCTAAAAATAAATAAATAAAATCTTTAAAAATATATTTTATATCTCTTTCATGATCTTCCACATACTGTAAGATACATATGTCTGTTATTTATGTTAATGTAGGAATTACATTTAATAATATTTAAAAAGCTTTGAACCAAAAACCATTCCATTGTTTTACATTTTCGTTAAATGTGTCTTTTATATATTGAGGTAAGTTATTAACACAAACTGCAGACAGGAAATAACAAAGAAATAAACCATTTCAATTACTTATAAGAATTTTTCTCTGTGGTTTGGCAGAGTTTTATTTTGAACTTATTTAATCAATCATTCATATGTCCTGACATCCAATCTATATTTTCTCACATAATACAAAAAGGTTTTATACCTGGCTACATACTTTTCTTTTTATAATTACTTCATAATCTATCAAAAAATAAAGTGAAACTGGCTTGACAAACACAATAACAATAAATATTGACTTTGGACAGATATGTGGTGTTAATGTAAGAAGTCTTTAAAACTATAGAGAATTTGATGAATTTATTGGAGCCGAACTGATGACAATTGTCAGGAAGAAAAATCTCAATGGATTGAGAAAATGTTCCAGAGAATGGCAGTTTTACACCTTATTTTATACATTACAACCAAAGGAGGTGTAAACGGTTGCATGAAATCCATTGCTGACAGATTAGGAAGGCCAGGGAAAGCAAAGCGGGGAAACCTCTGAGACTGAATAAAGAGTAATATAATAGACACAGACTTCTTTTACATTGGTGAGTAAAGGGTAGTTAGCAGTCAACAAGTAACACCATAACAATACCAATGAGGGGATTCATGGTCTCTGCTCTGGTGCAGTGAGAGGTGAGGCAGGGAAGAAACTACCCTGACATTCCAAAGGTGTGTTATCTTAGATGCAAAATACAATAGACAGACTCAGTTAAGGGTCTCTGGGTTTGTAAGGCCACCACTCGGGTGTCCCCTGAGCATGTCAGGTTTAACAATGTGCCCTCTCTTTCTTTGTCCACAGTGGCTTGGCCTCAGCAAACCCAGAGACCTGGATGAAATTAAGCTCTTTCCCTCTATTTGTCCTATGCTTCTGTGTTTGGATTCATTGAGCTCTCTCTGAAGTCTCTTTTTTTTTCCACATAGTGAAAAATATCACCACTCTCATTCATGTCACCTCAGATTGTATAACTTTAGCTACTAAGGAAAACTATTCGACTCTCTTGTTCATGTGTCCAGAATTCCCAGGTAAAGGTCTCGTTTTGTCAGAAGGACTCAAGTCTGTCCTTAATAAAACAAAGAGGGGTGAAAATGATCTAATGTTTGTATTAACCATGGAAGCTTCTGAGATAAACATGTACATGAGGTAAAGATCAGTACTTGTAAAAACATGCTACGGCCCTGGGCGGGCAATTCTAAACATAGCTATTTGATGCTGACCCTGTCCCGTGAGGTCTGTGTGTTGTGGCTGTGATGAACAAATTCACACGGCCTGCAGAAGTTCTGTGGAGAAAAAGGGATGGCATGGCTGCTCTCTGAGTGAGAGGGCTTCCGACCCCTGCCTGGACAAGGTTTTAGTGCTTTTCTGGGCACATTACATCAAGGATGGGCTCATTTACTATGCACAGGTTCGCTGTAAGTGATTACCTTTTACAGACAACAAAGGAGAGGAAGTTGCTAATTACTACAAAGAAAAGTGATATTTGCAAATGCAAAGGGAAAAGGGGTTGAACTGGTTTCACTGTGTCCTTTGGAGGTTTAGCATAGATTTTAGGAAGTTACTTTAAAGATATGCAGTAAACATTTGCTGCCTCAATTCGGGGTGAGGGACTTTTTAGCAGAAAGTAAGCCTCAAAGCAGCCTAAATACAATGCAGGCCTGGTTCCCCACAGGAAAACTTATCTGTGGGCTTGGGTCCTGTGTGCCGACTCACTCCTGTCAGTTTTCCATTAAGGCTGGGCCACATTTGCCATGCCAAGTGGACGGGTTCCCTATAGCTATTATTTTGATGTTTGTTGAAAACAATGAGATAAGATACTCTTAACTAACATTCAACCTACAATATATTTCAAGCTACAATGGTTGACTGATAATTGGATTATTTGTTTTAAATTTTTTCTAATAGTTTCATTTAGCTATTTCCCAGGAAAAAATATTGAACTCATTGGATTGTAGTTTATAAAAATCCAAGTTTTTCCTTTTTGAAAAATAGGACATTGCAGTATAGTCTTTGTATAACTCTCTAATTTTCAGGATTCCTTGGAGATCTACCAAATAATTTTCATAAATAGGTTTAAAAAAGAAGGGGAAAAAAAGAAAAACATTGGGTTTGCTTTCCCATGGGAGGGAGGAAGTATTGAAAAAAGGAGAGAGAAAACTCATGGACAGGGACAACAGTGTGGTGATGAGGGGAAGGGAAATGATGGGAGGTGGAGGAGGAGTGTGAAGGGGGATCAATGGTGATGGAAGGAGACTCGACTTGGGGTGGGGAACACACAGGACAGTGTACAGATGTGCCATAGAACTGTGCACCTGAAACATGTATATAATTTTGTTAACCAGTGTCACCCCAATAAAATCAATAAAAAGGGAAAAAATAAACCAGCTTAATGATTTGGGTTCTATGTTTTTAAAGACAAATATGAAACTTTTCACATTTTTAAATAACAAGTGACTGCAAGAGCCAAACAAGGGTCTCTGAGTGTCCTTATAAACAGAGTGACATTTTCTTTCCAGAGATAATTAGGTAAAAAATAGATAGGTCATCTTATTTCTTTGAACTGTTATTGAAATAAAACAGAACTATCAGTATTAAAGCTGGCTAAGTTTTTTTAAAAAGCATTATGCCTACCTCTTCTTTCTTTGTTATGGCCTGGAATATATAAAAATATTAGCTAACATTTACCAAGTGCCAGAGGCTGTCCTAGACATTTATGTAAGTTATTTCATTCAATCCCTCACAGCAACAATCTGAGATACTTATTCTACTTATTCAAATGTCACAAATGAAAAATATGAAGCAAAGAAGCTAAATTACTGCACAAGATTTCATAGCTAATCAGTGTTGGGATCAAGATTTGTATTCAGAAGTTTACCTTTTAAGTACTAAGTATACTACCTCCTAAGAACCTTCTTTTTCCCCTTAACATTTTTTCATAGACATAAATATTTTAACCTTCTTGTTGTTGTAGATACTATTCCCAAGATACTTGACTATACGCCACCTGGGGTTTCATCATATGATACCTGGTGTATCGTGGCTTCACAGCTGATAATTCCCTGACAATATAATCCATTTTCATGATTTTAATGACAAACTTGATTCAGTTTCTGTGTTATCAAAATATAGAGCCTTTGCCCCCTGGGATTAATATTTATAAGCTCTCATTTAATGCCTTAATTAAGAATGTGTTTTGTTAATAGTGACCATTTTACCTGTTGGGGTGAGAATTTTTAGATCAGTTTTTTAAATACTTTGAGCAAGTTTAGAGTGGGTGATACTCGTAAACCCAGACTTCAGCCATTGGCATCTGTACAAATGATATTACGAGATAAATACATGCTTCGAGTTGAATTAATCTTCAGAGATGGCCACATCCTTTAAATCAAATGAAGTATCAGAAATACTTAACCCCTCCAGCAATCACTGCTCAGCTGATTTAAATTCAAAAGGGGAAAATGATCTCATTTTTCTGACTAGTGTGTTGTTCAGCTATGATCTAGCATAGTGACTTTGTATTTATTTTTAAGAAAAACTAAATATTAACCTTCTACATGGAAGGTTAACCAATATATGATCAAACACTGACTAGAAGATTTTCACTTTTCACAGTCAGAAGGTTGTTAAAATAAACTTTAAAAAAAATAAAATTGAACTTGAATTCTAATTAGAATATGATTGTAAATATTTTATTTTCTCTCTTCTCAGGTCAAAAAAAGTATTCCTTTATTGATAAAATACCTGAGAGACTGATGCTGATGTCAATTTCCCTGCATGTGTAAATGACTCAGTCCATAGGCCTGTTTTTTAACATCTCACTGTTAAAGGGGGTTAAAGTAAGGGTTTGCAGGACACCAGTGGATACTGAAATCATATTTGCTAGGAAAGTTTTGATCTGCATTCTCAGCCTTGCCTCTCTTTCAGTGTGTGGGAATCATATAGAGAACTAGGAAAATTCCATTCTCGATAGTCTTGGAGGTCTACAGAATTTGCCTTGATTAAAGGCAAAAATCAACTTTGATTTCTCAGATATGTCAAAAGCCGTATCTGGATATGAACAAATTCTTTCTACTAAACTAAAAAATATAACAGTTGTTTAACATACTAATAATGATGTAATATATTTGAAAGGCATATATTAAAGGACTACTACCCACAAAGTATTTTGCTAGTAGCTAAAAAAGAAGTATATTTTAATGAAATGTAATCTTTATATTTAGTGACTTAAATAACTAATACTGTATTTTATATATACTTTATAAGACAGCATTGTATTATAATATATATATGTGTATATATAACATGTAAAATATATGTATATATAATATGTATAATATAATAGAGTATTGTATGAGTACTTTATAATACATGTCAGTGTTTTGTAGTAAAAAAAAATGTGTACCTTGTTTTCAGACATACCTGATTGAAATTCCTTACTCTGTCATTTTGTAGTAGTGAAACCATAGAAGTTGTTCACACTGTAAATTTTTGTCCTGAATAGTGAGGAGTGTGATATTTTATCTTCTTTACAAGCTAACAAATTAGCCACAAGAGTTTCTTGATAGCTGAGAGAAGACATAGGACTACAGAGTTAGATACAAAGGACGTTATTACTCAGAACAGAGCAAGCAGCATGAATATGAACATGTTAGGGTCAGTTTTTATTGCTTCCAAATCCCATGGATTTAATGTAATGTGGTCCAGGTGGATGCCTTGCGTGCAGTGATTTTGAATTACAGCTGAAATATGCTGAGCTTAGAGTACCCACATCATTTATACTAGGCAGGAAGTACACCTGGCATTGTGTTAAACTAAAAAAATCTTGAGGATAATTTCACTTTGTTGCATACAAAGACCACCTCTGTATTTCAAAGCTTGTTCCTCAACATATGTCCTTGAAAAGAGAGTCAGAAGCATGGGACAGTTGATGTCATTCTCACAAGATGTACAGGGACATGATGGACCCATGGAGAACTGTTTCCTGATAATTTTTTATCTCTACAACAGGCAAATAATTTCTGTTCCAAGAAAGTTTCAAGAAAATGAAAGATGCTATGTTGTAAGGGGCCTGATTCAGTAACTGGTGCAGTGAAATGTATGTCCTCTTATTACCCATCTCTTCACTTTTATCAAAATGAATGAAATCAATGTAAATATTGATGAACCCAATTATTGTCGAGTATACAAATCCCTATCATACGTTTCAGCTCATCAGAATAGGAGGCACATGTTAACTGCAGATTTGCATTGTTGTATGTAGAAATGACATGGGAAGTAAAGTTATTTATTTTAAACATGTAACTTTGGACAGCTTCTTCTACTTTCTACCAAGAGTGGGATAATTCTCTGTGCATTCACAGGGTACAGCAGTGCTGAAACATATTGGTGCTCAACAACTAATTCAATACATGGATTAATGGCCCTGGCTGGTGCAGCTCACTCAATTGAGCACGGGCCTGTGAACCAAAGGGATGCTGGTTCGATTCCCAGTCAGGGCACCTGCTTGGCTTGCGGGCCAAGTTCCCATTAGGGGGTACACAAAAGGCAACCACACATTAATGTTTCTCTCCCTCTCTCCCTCCCTTCCCCTCTCTGTAAAAATAAATAAGTGAAATCTTTAAAAGAAGTACATGGATTAACGAATAACAGGTGTGCAATCTTTGGCCAATGCATCATAAACTATGACCTCAGCACTTTGAATCTGTAAAGTTATCATACTTGAACAATCTATGGGAAATAGTTGTGATATGAGGTAGAGGGGGTAAGTAGTGATGGAAGGGGACTTGACTTGGGGTGGTGAACACACAATACAGTGTACAGATGATGTGTTGTGGAACTGCACCCCTGAAACCTGTATAATTTTATTACCCAGTGTCACCCAAATAAATTCAATAAAAAGGAAAAAGAAGTAATTTACAAGTATAATATTTTGCAGTATAAACACAATTTTAGATACATACCTGTCATGAACAATATTTTACAAAATGTTATCCAAGCAAGATGATCCCAATATTCACCAAATTAAAGTGTCAATTTGAGACAAGGAAAGAAGCTTTTTTTAATAGCATATTTGGATCCAAAATGAATTCTGGAAATTTTTCTATGGCTTAATAGATGAGGAAATTATTCACTGCTCTATGATATATTATAGTGCATGTGTAGACCATCTGTGAAAACTATAATCAAGCTTAATTTAGCAAGAATGGAATTTAGATGAACTGGACCCCTTAAATGGCAAATTATTTTATGAAAGCATGATATGACAGTTTGCCAAAATGTCCAACTTTTCCTATTAGGATCTATCCATATCTATGTTATTTTGAAGCATCTTAATGGAAGCTCCAATAACAGAAAAATACAAAACTAATTTTAAAGAACCTGAATGTACTAACAGTGATTTTACTCAACTACAACACAAAAAATGGTTAGCTAGTGGCCAGCATCCAGAGTACCAATGACTATGGCAGTAATAATATTTATAATTTTGTGCCCTGGCTGGTATAGCTCAGTGGATTGAGCACAGGCCTGTGAACTGAAGGGTTGCAGGTTCGATTCCTGGTCAGGGCACATGCCTGGGTTGCGGGCCAGGTCCCCAGTAATGTGTATATGAGAGGCAACCACGCATTGATGTTTCTCTCCCTCTCCCCTTTCCCTATCCTCTCTCTAAAAATAAATAAGTTAAATTATTTAAAAAAACAATATTTATATTTATAATTTTGAGAATCTATAATTTATTTGCATTTACATAATTTAATAACATTATTAACTTAGTTTAAATCTAATACTTGTCTTCTTTAAAAATAAACTTATTGATAAAATTTGGATAAAGAAATAGATGTTGGCTACTAAAACTGTATTTTCATAAAATTAAATTTCTGAAGTTTATTAATATATGAAAGAATGTGGACTGTGATACATGTTTTATGGATTTGGTTGCAGAAGTTATATCACTGAGACAGAGTAGTGTCTAGGGGAATTGGGTTTCCTACATCATAGCTTTGGATCTGTGTATCTCCATGGCAATATGAGCCCACCATGGCAGAACTCATCTGCTGTAGACAACTGAAAGTTCTTAAGAATTTACCAAAAGCAACTACATGAGGACTCTTGAAAGTAACCAAAAGCATTATTGGCAGTGGCCAAGATGTGGAAACAACCTAAGTGTCCTTCGCTAGAGGTATGCATAGAGAAGCTGTGGTACATGTATGCAATGGAACACTATCCAGCCACAGAAAAGATGAAGTACTGCCATTTGCAACAACATGGATGGACCTTGAGAATATCATGCCAAATGAAATAAGTCAGCCAAAAAAATTCAAGACCCACATGATTTCACTCATATGTGGGATATAAAACAGAAAGCAACAAATGAACAAATGAGAAATAAACTTACAGACAGATAACATAAAAGTGGGAAGGATGAAGAGGATAAAGGGGGTCACATATGTGGTGACAGGAGAAGACTAGACTTTGGGTGGTGAACGCACAATGCAACATACAGATGTGTACTATGAAAAATAGAGACATTTATTAAGGAAGATATAAGATACAAGAAACATTGTCCATAGGACAATGACACCTCAGCCCCCTTCCAAGTAGGCACCCTGGGACCTCACACAGTTCTCCCAATCACCATCAGCTGCCCTGTTGTAGTTTCCTGAATCTCATCAGTGGTCTGAAATCTCTTCCCTTTCAAAGGTGATTTTAGCTTTGGAAAAGTCCAGAAGTTACTGGATGCCGAATCTGGGCTTTAGGAGGGCTGAGTCACCTGGGTGATTGGATATTTCACCAAAAAACTCTGCATGAGACATGATGCATGAGCGGGCATGTTGTTGTGATGAAGCTGCCAATCACCAGTTGTCCCTAACTGCGGCCTTCTGAATCATCCAAATAGTTTCTGAGGAGGAATGATCAAGTTTAATGCAAAATATGGCACGAATTCATTGCTCTACTTGCTCAGTCATTTTAAATGCAACAGCCATACAGTATATGTGCTCCCTCAGTGGCATCTACTGCCCCCACTGACTGGTACAGTGAAGTCGTCATTGTTCATGCATGTGCATTCCAGTCCATGCTCCTAGGCTGCCAGGGTATATCATGTCATGCAAACCATTCTTGTTATATTAACAATGGCTGGAGTTTTTCCGGACAGACCTTGCATAATCCTATTCATATGTTCAAGCAGACCTATGCTTTCATTCTGTTGGGAGAGGTGGTAATTACATAGGAATTAAACCACTATTTCATAGGTCACATGTATGTTTAACTTAAAGAATTGCTGAACACTTCAAAGCAAGTTGTATTTCTAACAGCAATGTATGTGAGCTCCAGTTGTCAAAATTTATTAGTATCAGTCTCTTTTAGCCATTTAAATGTGTAGAGATATCACATTGTTGTTTCAATTAACATTTGTCTATCTACTAATGATGTTGAGGACCTTTTAAATATATATTGGCTATTTGTATATCTCATCTTTTCAAAGAGTCTATTCAAATCACTTGACTAATATTTTATTGGGTTGCTTATCTGTTCATTGAAGATTTACGAGGATTCTTATACATCTTGGTTAAAGGTCTTACCTTGGATCAATGCAACACAAATACTTTTCCCTGATTGAGGCTGATATATTCATCTTCTTGATGGCATCTTTTGATAAACAGAATTATAACATTTCTATTAAGCTTCATTTACCATTTTTGTCATTATAGTTAGTACTTTTTTTGACCTGACTAGAGAGTGTTTGCTCAACCAATGTGAAGATTTTCTTATATACTTTTCTCCTAGAAGCTTTATGGATCTATCTTTTGAGATTTGGCCTATAATCAATCTTGTGTTAATTATTGTTTAGAGAGTGAAGTAGGGGGCATATGTGTCAGGGACTCCCTTCTCCCAATTCTGTTTTTCTGCCTCCAACCAGTAGCATATTGACTTGATGGGCTCCTGAAGGCCTATGGGGAATGTGTTGAAGGAAGTGCATAAACTTGCTCAGTTGCTTGGGCTCTTTGGGATTTCAGTTCATCAAACCAGCTAACATATGGGCACTAAAAATCTGGTAAATGTTTGGGTGGTTTCTAGTTATCTCTTTTATGATGGACTACTGCTTCCACCACTCTACAAGGGGATATAGTAATCATGTGTACCCTCTTTTCTGTGCATGGATTCTCACTTTCTGAACTATATCCAAGATGACTCTATCCAGCACAGCTATCATTTAGAATGGAAGGACAGATCAAGTGCTTCCCAGAGAAGGTCAAGCTCAAGGAGTTCATCATCACCCAGCTCTTATTACATGAAATGTTAAAGAGACTTATCTAAGGAAAAGAAGATAAAAATATGATAAGATAAATGACAACAAACTCACAACTATGAACAACTGTACCTAAAAAAACAAAAACAAACTAAGCAAACAACTAGAACAGGAACAGAATCACAGAAATGGAGATCACATGGAGTGTTTTCAGTGGGAAGAGGGAGAGAGGAGGATGGGAGAAAAGGTACAGGGAGTAAGAAGCATTATTGGTAGGTACAAAATAGACGGGGAAATTTAGAATAGTATGGGAAATGGAGAAGTCAAAGAACTTATACATACGACCCATGGACATGAATTAGGGGGGTTGCTGGAGGTTGCGGGGTACAGGGCAGAGAAGGGCAAAAGCAGAAAAATTAGGACAACTGTAATAGCATAATCAATAAAATATACCTAAAAATAAAGTTAGTTTTCTATAAACACTGTGTTTAAGAGGAAAATTAATTTGTATAGATTCAGACAAAGCAGCTTGAAATTAAATGCATAATTTCTTTAAAAACATTATTTTACACTCTACTTTTGCTATCCATAATGCCCTTTTTACTCTTTTGATTGAGAGGATTAAAATAAAATTATAATGAAGAATCCATAACTAAGTTGAATGACTGAATACTATATTAGCATATTTGCCAGAATGAAAACATTTAGCTCTATCTTTCTTCAGTGTGTCTTCTCTACATACAGAAACCTCTAGAGTTGGCATTGTAGTCATGGAGGATAAGCAGTGGGCAATCTATGAACCAATGAATCAATTGCAGTTGTCAAGCGTGGATGATAAATACATCAAATTTATTGCAAGTTAAAATGAATTATTTTAAAAAACATGTTTGGGGTAGTATGAGTGGATCCTGTATCACTGCCTTAAATATACTTATTTAGAGAATAGATCCATATTGTTGTGTACAAAACTGATTCCTGACTTAAAAGAAAACATACATATGGCAATGCAGAGCCCGCAAACTTCTCTGGTTTTATTTCATGGTTGAGCTGTTAGAATCACAAAGGGCATATTTCAGTGTTGTGGATTATTAATAGGTGTTATCACCTTGTTGACTTTCTCACCATATGGCCAAGCATTATAGAACATTTCTTAATATTATTGGACTTTATGTTGAATAATTTATACTGAAGAGTAGCAGAATATGCCACCCTAAAATATGCAACTTTGGCATATTGACTATGTTGAGCATTAAACCCTTAGATAAAAGCAAGTGCAGGAAGAAGCTTTCTTTGAACTTCCCTTATCAGCCTAAAGACAGGCTCAAAAAGACCTCAATTTCATCATTGACCAGGGGAGAGTAATCTCTTATCACAGGAGAGGAGACCGAAGTGCCCACCAGACCCAAACTTTGCCATAAACTACCATCCATCTCATTTGTTCTTCTAAGAGCCCATTCATTGTTTCTGAAAATCATTTACCTTCCCTAAGAGACCTACATCCCTCCTCCCCTTTCCTACTAAGATGCTGTTTAGTATGGATTCTAAATCATCTCAGCCAGTTACTCATTGATCTCTGGGTATCTTCCATGTATTCATGAGGTTTACATGTTAATAAACTTTGTTTTTCTCTTGTTAACCCGTCTTTCATTACAAGGGTCTCAGCCAAGAGTATTTTCTCTCCCACAATGTTTTTATCACATTGTTTATTGAGTTTAACACTATATATCATTTAATATTATGGATTGGTGTGATTGGTATGCATGTTCCTTAAACCTGTACAATCATGGAAAAATGATCCGTAATATTTTCATTCAAAAACTGTATATATGAACTTTCAATGCATATTGATTTTTCACATTGGGTGCATTTTTCCTTATTCCAGAATTTTTTAAGGAGTAAATGTTTTTTACTCCTTGGCTTCAAATTTTAGCTCTAGCACATGCAGAAATATATCTTTGGATGAATCACTTAATCTATGTCTCAGTTGTTCCATGTATAAAGTAGACATTGGTGATACCTCCTCTGTAGAGTTTTGTGAGTAATAATTCAATAATAAAATATGACATGATGAGCACATTGCATGGCAAACATTATTTTAACATTTTGGGGTATATGTATATATACTTTTTAACTGACAAGTTTGAGAGTGACTTACACACTGGGCAATATAATACACATATAGACACAGTGTAATAAGGTAAATTTGGATAAAGTTTGGATCTCTGTATTAATTCAGTACTGTGAAGTAGCATAATCGAGGTATTAACTTACGATTTATTCCAGTGACATTCTTCTTTCTTTCAGTCCAAGGAGAGAGCTAGCTGAACTTTGGGATTCCCTTGTCTCTCTGAACATTGCAAAGATAATCTTCTTTCCTTTTTCCATTCTAACAGTTTTATCAAGATTTAATTTATACACCATAAAATGTACCTGTCTAAAGCATACAATTTAATGTTTTTCATGTATGTTCAGGGTGTTGCACAACCATCACTGCAATTAATTTTAGAACTTTTTCATCAGTTAAAAAAATATTTATTAACAGTAACTTCTCATTTAATCCCTTCCCACTCAAGTTCTCAGACTATTATGTTTTAAATCCATTTTCAATGTCCAACAATTACAGAATAGCTTTGACTAGACTAAGGATAGAAAATACTACTAAATACTATTTATGCTTAAATTTCATTTTCTTCAGAAATGAGGGAGAGATTACAAGAAGGTGTTGAAATTAAGGCAGCTGTGGAAGTCTGACCCAAGGGCAGCCAATTAGCAGCATGTTGTTTGAGATGTCATAAATGTAGCAGAAATAAATTTTAGAAACAAAGTTTTTTTCTAAGATTTTACATGATTCCCACATTAATGTGTGTAAAGGTACACATATGTGCATATGTGCACACACAAAACACCCACCTCCTTTTAAATAAATGCATGTGGCCAAATGGTAGTAAAAATCTCTTCACAAATAGATTGTTTTAAAAATAAAGAAATATTTAAATTATATTATTTTTTCTCAAATTCTATGAGAGCAAGGATGAATATTAATGATTTTCAAGCTGTGTCTAAAGCACATTCACTTCAAACAACAGGAACTAAAACTATTATCAGAAATACTAACTGTGCTAATTGTTATTCAAAGACATTTATTAAAATTCCACAAAATACAATGTAAAACTAAGCTAACTGATACAAAAGAAATTCTTACAAAAAGACAAAAATAAGCTTCTAAACTAAAATTTCAGTTTTGAATTCATACTTTGATTTTGGCATTGTTGTATTTTCAGGTCATAAAGTACTATGAAGAAAGAAAAAGTATGTTCACTTGTGTTTAAACATTCAAATATAAATCATGAGATAAAAAGCTGCTTTTTTATTATGGTAATAGCGATGTCCATTGAGTATATTTGAAAGGTCAACGCACTTATACATAACATTCAGGCTAAAAATCTTAGGACTAATACATTTCGTATTCTATGGTTGTGAATATATAGCTGCCTAAATTGGCTTCCAGAAAAGCAGAACCTTAAAATTACTACTCCGTGTTCTTGTCTCCATGACACAGATTGTTACACAAGCTTATCTCTAAGGAGACTCTATGTGGTGGGATTTTGGGAGGTTTTGCTAATCAATCTTAAGAATATTAACCATGAATGTTTTCTACAACATTCCATAGTGGAAATTTCCACTATGAATACCTCTTAGAAACCTGTGCTTGATTGTTTTGAGGCCTACTGTGTGTTGTCCTGGCAGCATTCCAATATAAAATAATGTCCATAATGATAAAATAATGATGACAATGTATCTGAGCACCAGAATTTGTAATTTTTCAGAAACAGCAGCAAGTGTAGGAAAAATAACTTTTAATGCAAAAAAAATTGGCATCGGTTTTCCCTGCTTTAGAAGGTTGCTGGTTTTGGCACAATAAATGAAAAGGAAAGAAAGATGTAAACTCATTTTCATAAAAAAAAGAACACATTGAGCCCAAAAAATGTCATAAAACTAATTCATAGTCACAGCTGTTTTTCAAACATGGGGATGGAAAATAATGTCACTGCAACTTGGAATAGTTCTTTTGTGTCTTTTTTTCTTGGATGTGCCTATACTGTTGCTGTGGCCTAAGTGTTCCATGTATCCAAACTGGTGGCCAAATGAGTTACCTCTGTGCTCTCTGTGCTGTTGAGACCCCTCCCCGGACAGTCAGGACATCTTGCATTGGAGAGGGGCCCCATGACATTGTCAGAGCCAGTCATGCGGGGTGCAGTAGGGAGATGAGCCACATGACCATTATCTGACCCATGAACTGGGCCCAGGCCAGAACAAAGATTGTTTCATACAAACCCCCATTCAAGATTGCATGATTGTGATTGTTATTCATTCTGAAATAAATAAGCACCCTTCCCCTGCCTCCTAGTATGTGCAGGTTCTTGGTCCCAACCTGGTCAAGCATTCAAAGGAGTGTCCCATACCTAGTGGCATTCATGTATTAGTACGTATGACTATTATCCCCTTTTACCCTATATAATTCTTTGGTGACTGGCAACTGTGCATAAGCTATTTTGCAGCCACCCAACACATATCTCATATGCAAGTTCCATTTAATAACTTTGTCAATTGCCAGACGCATGTGCCCTGGCTTTTTTCTCAGTCTTCTGCTGCCCTCCAATTACTGAGGTAGATTTTCAGTCTTGGGGCTTCTCGTTGGGTCTTTGTGTATAAAAACAAACAAACAAAAAAACCCTTACCTAATAAATCAAACATATGGGCTTCTTCAAGAACTGTTTCTATGATTATTTATTTTTCTGTATACAATCAATATTTACTTATTTCTGCCCTTGCTGGTGTGGCTCAGTGGACTGAGCAGTGGCCTGAGAACCAAAGGGTCACCAGATTGATTCCCAGTCAGGGCACATGCCTGGGTTGCAGGCCAGGCCCCCAGTAGGGGGCGTGTGAAAGGCAACCACACGTCGATGTTTCTCTCCCTCTCGCTCCCTTCCTCTATGTCTAAAAACAAATAAATAAATAAATAAATAAATAAATAATCCTGAAAAAAATTACCTTTTTCTTTGCATGTCCTGTAAGTGTTGAATATTAAATATATTAAATAATAAATATATTAAATAATATATTAAATATATTGATAATATAGTAACTGAAATTAAATATATTAAAGATGCCGGAAACTGTATTCACCATTCACCTGTTCACCATCCTCCCTAGAAAAGCACCTTGGCAAAAACTGTCAGAATGAATTTTCTCAGTATTCTGGAAACTCCCCAAAGGTTCAGAGAAAGCCAGGGAGCATGGAGATATATATATATATCTATGTATATATATATGTATATAGATATATATATGTATATGGATGAATCTCAGTAAAAGCAGTGACGTTTGTGCAATTTTAACTTGCTCTACTTCCATCTCATGCTCCAGCCTTGAAAATTAATGGTCAACATTTCTCTTGCAGCCTGGAAGCTGCAGGAGGGAGCGGAACAGAGCTGCGGCTCTGTGAAATCCTCATTCTCAGTGACTTGTACTTATTTTACTTTTCTGGGGGTCCCCTCAAAAACCCAGTTTCAGGGCTCTCTGTATCTGAATGGACTCGGAGCTCACCCAGTGTAAAATGGCTTTTCCTTAGGGGGTACTTGTTAAAAATAATTACAAGCAAGTATTTTGCTACTATATGAGATGATACAGAAGAGTTAGGGTAAACATACACAAACTCAAAAAGTCTAATGAAATGAGCTGTACACAGGGGCTTTGTACTCATGTCCAGGGCTTTGTGCAACTGAGGAAAGACCCAAGAAGGACCTGAACTCCCACTTCTGCATGAATTGTTTGGTTGCTTTTATGGAAAAGAGAATTTTCGCAGATGCTTGCTTGGCCAGTTTTTCTCAAAATCACTTTATGATGATTTTTAAATCACTTGGTTTATTTTCAATCTGACAAGCTGTCTTTTTGTCCAGTGTATTTGGACCTTTCACTTTTAATGTGACTAATATGGTTGCATTTAAATGTACCATCTTTTAAAGGGTTTCTTATTGTTTTCTCTGTCTTTTTATCAAGACTTTATTTATTTTATTTTTTAGAGAGAGGGGAAGGGAGGGAGAAAGAGGGAGAGAAACATCAATGTGTGGTTGCCTCTCATGTGCCCCCTACTGGGCACCTGGCCCGCAACCCAGGCATGTGCCCTGACCGGGAATTGAACCAGCGACACTTTGGTTCTCAGGCCGGTGCTCAATCCACTGAGCCACACCAGCAAGGGCTGCAGTATATTTTTTCTTATCTCTGCAATCAAGTGTTCACAATTTGTCATAGACTGTGCCTAGGTTTTCCCTAGATGTTGGATTAGTAGGTTGCCCTCTATGTCAACTCTCTGATGGGTCCATAATTTTCTAGCACTTTGCTGTTTTCCTGCTTTTTTTTTCCTCTCTCTTTTTTAGATCCTAAATGGATGCCAGAAACTTGTAGATGTATTCTGAATGGTTGTGAAGAGATGAAGAATATGCCACCCCAAAATATGCTTGTTTAGCATAAGGATTATTTTGAGCTGATTATTTTGAGAAACAGAAGACAGAAGTTCTGAAAACGGAATGAACATTAACATTTTGTAAGGGACATTTACAGCTATAAGGGAAATCTCCATTTGTAAAGCTGTCTTTCTCCCTGAACCTGGAAGGGAAGGCTGGCTGTAGATCACAAAACACTCTTATCAGTGGAGAAGAAACTGATAAAACGTGCAGGACAAAACCTACCCTCCTGTTTTTCCTGATACTGTCCCCATAACTGGCCTCCCCACACCTTTATTTCCTTTATTTTTAGTTGTAGATGGTTATTTAATCTGGTGGTTTAAGTTACTAATTTTTCTGGCTATATGCCATGTCTATGAAACTGATAGCAAGTTATAACAGGCTAGTGTGGACAAAATAGGAGCTGCATACTCAACCTGACAAGCTCAGGGGGCCTGCATGGTGGCCTTACAAACTCAGAGACAGAAAGTATCCACACATGATGGTCTGAAATGAAAACTTATTAACTACCATATTTTGCCATGTATAATGAGCACTTTTCTGCCCAAGTTTTTGAGGGAAAAATAAGGACATGTATTATACATGGGTAATACCTGAAATACCTTGTCTGTTCTAGTGTCTTGTAATTGTTATATACAATTTATTTTACAATATGTTCAAAAATAAATGCTAAAATTCTTTTATAATACAAAAAAAAACAAGTATCTAAATATCAAGAATTGAATTAAAAAGTGGAAAGATTTTTATTCCTGAAAATTTTGGGCCCAAAATGTGGGTGTACATTATACATGGCAAAATAGGGTAACCATGAAGGATGGTCTGAAATTGAAACTTATAACTAAAAGTGAGTCATCGTGGGTATTCATGTCCTAGGCTGGTATCTTTCCTCACCAAGGTCAATCTTTATTTTATCTGAGTCTGTCTATTGTCTTTTTGCATCTAAGATAACACACTTTTCTAATCTCAGGGTAATTTCCTCCCCTCCCTCCCCTCTGTGCACCAGACCAGAGACCACAGAGCTCCATTCTGGGCCTATTGCCTTATTTTTAACATTATGTTTCTGTTTTCATTTAAATAACATCTCCTATAGGAAACATTCTTCATAGATTAGTATATAACACAAACTAATTACTCAATGAGTATTTATTGAATAATTAAAAAGGTATGAATTTTCACATCATCTATATGAAAAATCCAAATACATGTGTCAGAGAAAACGGCAGTTATTTGTGAAAGTTCAAGCAAGATTATTGTGTTTTTTCCCCTTTAATGTGAGGTACTTCTTGAAAACTTTTGTGAGCTTCTACATAGAAAAACATAAAACAATGAAAGTGTCACCGGTGGGCACAGGTAACCAGGTTCTTAGTGACTGGGATAAAGAATTGAACTGAACACCCAGAATTCATAGCAGAGACCATGGGAGCAGGTCAACTCCAAGCAGAGATTGACCTCATGGGCTGGACAGACCTATTCTTATAGGGCGGATCCTTCCTGGCTAGTTTTGGCGGGCTTTTACTGTGCATGTACAAGTAGTTGTATTACTTTAAAGCTACTGCACCTGTGGTCTCCCATGATTTTCCCTGATTGGCTGCCAGGGAAGACGGGGTCCCACAATATTACCTAATTGACCCCCATTCTCCTGGGGTCCCCCTGTACTAGGTTCACCTTTCCCTTTGCCAGAGAATTATAGCTCTCCATGTTAGAGACTGGTGAAAAGGAAAGGAATTATTTATTCAAGTTACACAGACTTACAACTAATGACTTAATGTCTTCATCAAAATCCCAAAGTCCCTTAAAACACCCACAAACATGCACAGTCCTTCCTTCCTCCCTTTGCCCAGTCTGGGGTACTGTATCTCAGGAAAAGAAAAAGAAGTCCGTGGCTCATGCAGCCCCTGGTTCTTCCCAGTAATCCGTGCTCATCTGGGAGGCCTCCCTCAGTTTCCAGCACCTTTAGCTGTGTCACCTGGATCTCCATCTAAAGCCGCATGGTGATTCTTCTCATGGCTGCTGGGGGAGGGTCCCCACTCTGCCAAAAGCACTTGGTTCTCCTCACTGCCACAGCCACGTGGTCCTCTCTCCAATGGCTGCTGCATCTGGGTTTAAATCCCCGCGCCAATCTTCCTCTGCAGCCCCATTCCCGACTCCTCCCACAATTGGCTACACTTGCCAGCACTCCCATATCCTTCCAGCTTTACTGGGTTGCCATCGTGAGTCTGGGCAGGGGTGGCCCCATGTCGTGAAGCTAATCTTCTCCAAGCTCTTATGCAGGTACTGTAACTTGGGGCAGTTGTCCCCCCAGTTACATCTTGGGGGGAAGTCCCTTCCATCCCCCTGGCTCAGAGCAAGGCCTCAGCTATTTAACATATCTATGCAACCAGTTAACCGTTATAGGTGTGTTAAATGACCACACCAGAGTTTAGCTGCAAAGCTGTTGCTATGCAAAACAGCTCTCAATGGCCCTGCTCCATGTATCCCATCCCCCAGCTCACACCTGTGGGGAGGGGGAGGACATCCTATATATCCTTCTAATATTTCCTGGACACCTTGAGTTCTGGACCCCACTACAAATCCTTCTTTTGGAGGCCCCCTAGCTGCACCCTCCTACAAATGCAAACCCTATTCAGTTCCAGCAACAGGACCCCATAATTTTAGTTCTGAAAAGCCTACTACCCAATAATTTTTATTCTCCTGAGCTCCATGGTCCATGGGAATTGTAAAGAAAAGGGGTTGATTTGTTAAGACTTGTGTAGCCAAGTCCTCTACAAACCCACTAAGCAAATGCAAACCATCCTAGGTTAGAGAGACTCCTGTTTGTTGAATTTGCTACTAAATCACTCTGTTTTCTCACCTTGGTAGCTGCATTTGCACAGTTAGCAGCATGAATGCTTACTTGTTATTCGTGCACCAAAATGCGCATGACTGAATGCAGCTCTATGTGAACACTCATTAATGCACAGCTCTTTGTGTCTTCCCCCCTTTAATTTATTTTGCCACCCTCAAGGCACACAAAAACTGAGTTTTGCAGTACTCTGGAATACACTGAACATTAACCCAATGTAATTTTGCAATTCATTCATGAATGTAAAATATTTTTAAAACTTTATGATATTAACATATTTTCCTAAAAAATTATGTTGGTTAACTCTGTACAGGTGCATGAAGTGCATGGTTTGCACGGTAAAACATGCACTTCACAAGCATGCTTCGCATTTCTAAGCACTTCTATTTCCATAACCATCCCAATGTCGCAGGTGCACAGGATATTTGCACCAAAAGATGGAATAATGTATGAATCATTCCCTCTTCTAGTGACTTCCCCTGTTCACTTCCCAGCCTGATAGTCTGACAGAAGAAAGAATCTTTGCAATTTGTGCCAAGTGACTTTAATCCATCTAAGAAAGGCATAAATTCATCCCCCACCCCCTCCTTCCACCTCTGGGCATGAAGCTAGACACAGTATTTGTGCCCCGGGTCTTTAGGATTTCTCATTCTTAACTGAACTGAATGACCTTTACTGATTTCCACCACTAATCAATTCAATTCATTAAGAACATATTTTTATGGTTCCCTTTCCCTTTTCATGTAGAGGGAATTAAATACCTCTTTCTAATGTTGCCTACCCCCAGAAGAGAAAATTTGGTTATTCTTCCATGTGCATTAAACAAAAGGAAACAGATAAATAAGACCTAGGTTTATTTCAAAAAGCCCTACAATTTGCTAATAACACAAATTGCTGCTAAGTTACTGATACAGCAAAGAGCAGGCTCTTCCTATCAGTTGTTTGTTTAAATGGTGACATGTTTTCATTCTGAAATTATGAAGTTTGATCTCTTGAAAATAACTTTGCATTGATATAATTTTGTAAAAAGAATATATATATGAAAGAAAATAAAGAATATTCTTGTCTTTGTATTGCAGTAAATAATTTTGAACTGTAGAACCAGCTCAAAGTGACCCTATCATGTTTAGTGAGATACTGAATTGCTTTTTAGAGACAACAGATCAAAACCTGTATTGATTCCTGTATTGAATGAATTTGTATGTTTTTTTTCTCTGATTAATCAGTCTAATGTCAATTTAAGTCACAGGCCCAACTGAAAAGAACCCTAAGAAAGGAGAGGTACAATTTTTCCGCCCCCCCTACCCACAATTGTCAGTTTTTGAATATCTGAGCACTAGGTTTATGCCTGAGAAAGTAACATTGAACAAGACATTGTGACTTCATCAACTGTCATTCCTATTTCATAGAAAATAATATTATGCAAAAGCAGTGTAGAAACTCATACAAAAGTCCCATTAGAAATGACAATTATATTATCAACAGTTTACTCTTTTAATGTCCTCTATTTACATATAAATGTAACAGAATCCTACTATGAAGGGAAACTTAAATATTCAGTGAATTCTTAGCCATTTCTTAGTAGATAAAAATGTTTTGCAGTTGTCATTGTTGGTAATAACTTATAGTTATTCTCTCATATGTTTTATTTTCATTATCTTTTAAATGCAATTATTTTATTGATTGTAACTGAAAAAAAAAACCACTAGCTCATTAATACACCTAGGAAACTATGCTTCCAATTAAAGGTATGATTAATATGCTTTTCTCTGAAAAGCTACTTGGTCAACTGAAAATTATGAAAGGCATGTACTTAAGTAAAACTCAAAAATATTTATTATTTCTTCATAAAAATGTGCTTGATATATAATTATTTGGCAAGATGCCACGAAATAAGGACATTTATGCTAATATTTACCAATCTGTCATGGCAGCTGATGAAAACCATAAAACTTAGCTGGGAAGGGTGAAAGATAAAATAAATGAATATGTCAAGGAATATATAAAAGATTAAATTTCTTTGAAAAGTACCAATATAGCAAATTATCAGTAGTTATGTTTATACATTTTTTAATCTCATAAATGCTTTTTTCAAATAAAGTCTTATTATAATTCCAGGGAAGTATTGTTTATAAATAGGTCACCATATATTCCAAACATTCTATTCAATTTATCAGTCTCATTAATGTTTAAGAAATATTGGCTACAGATTACTCATGAAATTTTTAGGCTTGTTTTTTCTTCCCTGATGACAATGTTCAAAGTGTTGATTGAGGTTTAGGGTTAAAATAGGCACTCATTGTGTGTTACGAAGAATAAGAGGGTCTTCTAAATCTAAACAAAATGTTTAACTTGCATGAACACATGAAAATAAAATCCTCCATTTTTACATAATTTCTGTGATACACTTTAGAAATTTATAATGTCTCTAAAATTGAACCTATGGCCACTGGACGATTGATTTTTGGTCCTATTCTAGTGTTCTTTCAATAGCAAAATATGATCATTTTATATTTGTTTCAAAATTGTCCATATTAGTGTATATTTCCAGATAGCAAAAGATAAGTTTGGGGAACAGAATAACCAAGATCAAGTCCTAGTAATATTGTTATCTGGATTTCTGATCTTGGCAAACATAGTCACATTTTCTGATAGCTTGTTTTCTGGAAGGGCACCAGAATTGCAGATACCCTTTGTAAATGATTAACACATACATACAATAAATGTGCATAAATATTGTAACTGTCTCCCTCTTTGATCGTCTCTCCTGTTAAATATAGTGTTCAGTGTTCTCTCTCTCATCTTCTGTCTCTATTTCTGAAGATTATAGCTCGGTCTGTACCATATAGTCCCACATTCAGATTCCCTATTTAGATTTTCTGGTTAATGGCAGCTGGGGTACAAGAAGGTATCAATTAACTGAATAGGTTAAAATTAAATCAATCTATAAGATTAATGTTTAGTATTTTCAAGTATTTTTAGAAAATTATTAACCCCCTTGCTCTGTATGAAATTAATATGGGGATTTCTTCATTTCTAGCACCTGAGTCTGTCAGGCACGTTCATGCACTATGAAACTTCTGAAGTGAATTATAATTCAACTTGTAAGCTGAATTATTACCCTCTAAGCATCAAAGATTGGTAGATAAACTAATTATTAGCATTTGATATCTTTGCTACAATTGTTTTATTGATGTTATATGAATCAATAATATCAGCTTATAAACTGATAATCACTGACTAAATGTCACTCAATGATAAATCATTTTTTAAAGACCATTAGCTTATATGAAAGTTCCAGCATAAGGTTTATTTAATCTTAGTAAAACTGAGTCCATGAAAGCATTTTTTGGGGGAAGCACACCATAAATGTCTTAATTTATTAGGAAATATGTCCATTTGATAAATGTAGAGAAATCTATTCATTGGATCCATATTACAATCAATAGAGCAATAATGGTGAAGTATGATTGTTGGGGACCACCCTGCCTGGTATCAGAAGCTGTAACCCCTACCAGGGCTAAGGCTGAGGGAGTGATCTTGGACCCTAAGCCAGCAAGGAGACAAAAGCTTATCTCCCTGGCAGGAGCACTGCTTCTGCTGCTTCATCCATAACTGGACCCCAATGCTTAGTCGGTTAGCCAATGACGGGTAAGATTCCCAAAGGGGGGAACGATCTAAGACAGGCACGATCACATGGGAGGCCCCCAAAAGAAAGGACTTTGGGGGCTACAGCAAAAGGGGGTGATGGACCCTCACCCCTCAGCTTTGACAAAGCCTGAGTCCTCATTGTCTGGGAGAAAATCTCCTTATCTCTTGGTTGCCTTAGTTCCCTTGCTCCACCTAAGCCTGAAACAATGCCAGGGTGGTGCAGCTCTGTGCTGAGAAGGGCGGGTTCCCTGGGTGATCAGGCCTAAGAAAGAACATGTAAATTACTATGAAACCTGCTTTGTTTAGAATGCTCTCAGTTGAATGAGAAGGGTCCAAGGAGGAAGTAAGTTTGTTCTTTAAAGTTTTACAGCTCCTTGACCCTGACTCAAAATAGGCCCTCAGACTTCCGTGTTATCTATTGTTTGATCCTAGCAATGAGTAATGAGCTTTTACCTGAATTCTTATGCAAACGAAACCAATAAGAAGCCTCTCCAGAGGGGGAATGGGGCGCTCTCCCCACCAGAGAGGTAGTGAACATTTCGTTCCTACTTCCCCACAGGACCTGGTTGTCTCCGGGTATGTTTTTCTTGCGTGTTGACGAGCCGTCCACAGCGTTCTGTGCTCACTGCAGGCAGGTGGGCACGCATCAGCGTATGATGTTCTAAAATTTGCCTATTACTTGAGGACAATTTTAGATACATAAGGCCCTGAAAAATTGTAACTGCTTAAAGTATTACAACCAATTTATTTGTAATCATTGTCATTACCCATATGAAGGTGAAATACATACAATTTTTTATTTATCAATTTGGGAGAGAGAGAGGAATGAGTGGAGAGAGAGAGAGAGAGAGAGAGAGAGAGAGAGAGATAGAGAGATTTGTTGTTCCACTTACTGATGCATCCCTGGGTTGATTCTTGTATGTGCCCTGACCCAGGGTCAAACCTGCAACCTTGGTGTATGGGGACAATACTCTAACCAACTAAGCTATGCAGCCAGGGCCTAATAAATGAACAGGGAACAGATTAACAGGGGAAAATGTCCAAACTTTATGACATATGTTTGTAATAAATACTTTATACATGTTATTACATATGTATAGATTTATATGATTGCCTACACTTTCCCATAGAAATACGAGACCCCTGCTTGTACTTCCTATATCTAGAAAGGCATACAAAGACATGAAAGAACACATAAGTGACATAAAAAAGGAGCCTGTGCTTTGACTCCTATGACATCACCTCTCTCTCTTAGTCTACACCATTGGTTTCCCGGAAATCTCCCGAAGACTGACATAGGAAACCTGGGAAGTGGTTTCCAAGTGATCTGAATGGGATGCAGGTGCCGCCTGAAAGTGCCACTGTTCCTTTTCTGGGATGTCCCTGAAAGATAGAGAATTAAAATCTTTCCCGTGGGCAGAATTTTGAGCAAGGCACCTGGTTTGACATTTTGCTTAAAAGGAGAAATGGCCAGGTGTGCAATTCAATATTTATTTATGGGCAGTGACAAGTAGTTCAGCTGGGTAGTCAGGGACTTGGAGGAGACAAGGAAATCTTGAGCAAAGGAATATGGATAGGTGTCTATGCAATGGTAACAAACATGACAATATTTGTGTCTCATGTGAGTGCTCAACAAAGGGCGACCTTAGCAGAGGAAGATTTTAATAATAAAGTGGATAGAAGGATCTATTCTATGCATATAATTGACCATATAATTATATGAATATAATGTGTACTTTGTTGCCTAAATATTTGAGGGAAAAATAAAGATGTGCATTATACATGGGTAGTACTTGAAACTACCTTGTATTTGTTTTTGGTTTTTTAAAATTATTTTATTGTTGTTCAATTACAGTTGTCTATCTATATTTTCTCCCCAGCCCCTCCAAACCCACCTACCTCACTTGCTTTTGTCCATGTGTCCTTTGAAGTAGTTCCTGGAAACCCTTCTCCCCACTGTCCCCTTCCCCTTCCTCTCTGGCTATTGTTAAATTGTTCTTAATTTTAATGACTCAGGTTATATTTTGTTTGCTCTTTTCTTTTGTTGATTATGTTCCAGTTAAAGTTGAGATCATATGGTTTTTGTGTTTTCTAAGTATTTGTTACATAAAATTTCTTGTACTGTAACATGTTCAAAAATAAATGCTAAAATTCCTTTATAATACAAAAAAAAGTATCTAAATAGAAATAAAGGAAAAACTGAATTGAACAATTACAGTGAAAGAATTTTTCCTCAAAATTTGGGCCAAAAATGTGGGTGTGCGTTATATGTGTGGCAAAATGTGGTAGCCTCTTAACCTCCAACCAGTCCTGTCATTGCCCAGTGGGCTCATGAACAAAGTGACCATGGTGACAGAGTTGGAGGTTATGCAAGGAGGATGCAGCAGCCTAGACTTCTACTCACCAAGGCCAATCTGCTCAGCAAGAACCAACAATGAGTTCTCAATAAGGTACCATTTTCCGGGGAGACCAGTTAGCTACCTGGCTGTAGATGGATTATATCGGACTGCTTCCATCATAGAAGGGGCAATGTTTTCTTCTAACTAGGTTAAATACAGCAGATATTAATTTGCCTTCCCTGCATGCAATTCTTTGGCTAAAACTAGTATCCTTGGACTTAGGAATGCCTTATGCACAACCACGTTATTCTCCATAGCATTACTTCTTGTCAAGGAACTCACTTCACAGCAAAAGAAGAGGTAATGTTTCCATGCTGAGGGAATTCACTGCTCTTTCCATGTTCCCCACTGTTCTGAAGTGGCCAGCTTGGTGGAACAGTGGAACAGGGCCTTTTCAAGACTCAGCAGTGGTGCCGGCTGGGTAGCAACACTTTGCAGGTTTGGTGAAGGTTTCTTCAGGATTCTCTATGTGCTCTCAATAGCCATCTAACACCAGGCTCTGCCTCTTTCATAGCTGAGATTCACAGGTCTGAGGATCAGGAAGTTTAAATGGGAGGAGTGCCACTCACTGTCACCCCTATCAACCCCTAGTCAACCCAGACTACTTCATTTTCTTTTGTATTGTCATAAGAGAAAATGAATGACATGCTAGTAAATATACTTTCACTTTTATAGATAAATGCTTCCAATGTATTTTAATTTGATGCCAGGACCATTATACAGGTTTTTAAAATTATAGGTTTATTGATTAATGCTGTATTAATTTCTGTAAACAGTGTTTGAATTTTTATAATATCTAAAAAATTATTGGTTAAGCTAAATTTTGAAAATCTATTTGCCTAAATGATATCTCTGTAAATAAATAATGAATTATTAAAATTTACTGATTTTATTATGTTATTTGAACTAGAAAAAAGAACTTAGACCTACACATATTTTTTACATATAAACATGGTGTTTTTCCTCTAGAAATAAAGCTTAATAGAAATAAAGTTTCTATGAACATTCTTGGCATATGCTTTCATTTCTCTTCCTTAAATATCTGAAAGTGGAAAGACTGGGTCACATGGTACGTATATGCTTATATTTTTTTAACATGTACATTTGAAATAATTTCAAATTCACAAAGAAATTGAGATTATAGCACAGAGAGTTCCCAAATACTTTTTTCCTGCATTTCCCTAATGCTAACATTTTACATAATCATGGTACATTTGCCAACACTTGGAAATTAATATATTAAAATAATACACTATTATTTAGAAAAATAGATATTATTCAGATTTGTTCACTTTTTTTCAATCAACGTCCTTTTTTCTGTTCTGGGATTCAATCCAAGATACCAATAGCATTTAGTTGTCATGTCTATTCTTTTTGTTTTAAGCACAATAATATTAATGAAGTGAAGTCCCTGAAGTTTAGGTGGCATAATCAACTCCTGGCTTAAGGAGAACAAAAGATTCAGGACATTGAAATCTGCATTTTAGCATGCATTATTTAATCCTTTAGAGTAAGTCTGTAATCATCCCCAATGGTCAGAAATCAGAATGCTCTATTGTGTCCAGAAAAAGTGATTAACTACATTGTGTCTGATTGTAAATTCTGTCCTGTCTTGTGAAATGTGTTATTGGCTGAGAAAAACAAATTATGTTTAAATAGATAGTCAGGATGTTTACCCAAGCATCCAGCTTGTCAAAAGAGAAAAGAGGCTGAAGGATATGGGATAAATAATCGTAGGGTAATAAGTTAGAGTGTGAGTTAGGGAGAAACTGATTTCCAAAATCTTTTCTTATTCAACAAAGTTTTGGCTAATTAATTGCACAACACAAAGCAAAATATTAAAAAATATTTTTATTTATATATTTAATATAAATGTATGTAATGCTTAATATGTACCAAGCAGTATTTAAGATGAATTACTACAGGTAACTTATTTCATCTTCATAATAATCCTGTGAAGAATGATTATCATTTATAGAGCAGTTAAGAAACTTGACTAAGTTCTTTTTTTAAAATATATTTTATTGATTATGCTATTACAGTTGTCCCATTTCCCCTCTTCACTCCCCTCCACCCTATATACCCTCTCCCACCCACTTCGCCCCCTTTAGTTCATGTCCATGTGTCATACTTACAAGTTCTTTAGCTTCTACATTTCTCATATTATTCTTACCCTCCCCCTATCTATTTTCAACCTACCATCTATGCTACTTATTCTCTCTACCTTTTCCCCCTCTCTCCTCGCATTCCCCTGTTGCTAACCCTCCATGTGATCTCCATTTCTGTGGTTCTGTTCCTGTTCTAGTTGTTTGCTTTGTTTCTTTTGGTTTTGCTTTAGGTGTGGTTGTTCATAATTGTGAGTTTGCTGTCCTTTTACTGTACATGTTTTTTCTTTATCTTCTTTTCTTAGATAAGTCCCTTTAACTTTTCATAAAAAAAGGGCTTGGTGATGATGAACTCCTTTAACTTGACCTTATCTGAGAAGCACTTTATCTGCCCTTCCATTCTAAATAAAGGCTTTGCTGGATAGAGTAATCTGAGATATAGGTCCTTGTCTTTCATGACCTGGAATACTTCTTTCCAGACCCTTCTTGCCTGCAAGATCTCTTTTGAGAAATCAGCTGACAGTCTGATGGGAATGCCTTTGTAGGTTACTGTCTCTTTATCTCTTGCTACTTCTAGGATACTCTCCTTCATTTTAATCTTGGCTAATGTAATTATGATGTGCCTTGGTGTGTTTCTTCTTGGGTCCAACTTCTTTGGGACTCTCTGAGCTTCCTGGACTTCCTGGAAGTCTATTTCCTTTGCCAGAATGGGGAAGTTCTCCAGTTCTCCTTTATTATTTGTTCAAATGTGTTTTCAATCTGTTGCTCTACCTCTTCCCCTTCTGGTACCCCTCTAATTCGGATGTTGGAACGTTTAAAGATGTCCTGGAGGTTCCTAAGCTTCTCCTCATTTTTTTGAATTCTTATTTCTCCATTCTTTCCTGTTTGGTTGTTTTTTTCTTCCTTCTGGTCCACTCTATTTTTTTGAGTCCCAGTTTCCTTCCCATCACTATTGGTTCCCTGTGCATTTTCCTTCATTTCTTTTATGGTAACCTGCATTTTTTCATTTAATTTGCACCCAAAATCAACCAATTCTGTGAACTTCCTGATCACCAGTGTCTTATACTGTGCATCTGATAGGTTAGCTATTTCTTGGTTGCTCAAAAGGATGAGTTCTGGGGCACTGATTTGTTCTTCTATTTGAGCCATCTCTCTCTCTCTCTCTCTCATTTTTTTTTTTTTTTTGGTCTGGTCGCTCCTGTTACAGTGAGGGGCGGAGCCTTAGGTGTTCACCAGGGCTGGGCACCCCAGTCACTAGATTGTGACGTTGTTTGTGGGGCCATGGTTGAAAGGGAACAATGGCAATGGCTCCATTCTCCGTGGGACCTCAGTCCCTTCCCTGGGAGCCTGGGTTGCATGCTCTGCCCTGCTCCAGAATCGTCGCCTCACTGGGTCTGCCAGCTGCCGCTTGGGTACTCAGGGTCCACCGCTGCGATCTTGCACGCCCCAGATGCCTTACGCGCTCCCGGTTGCCTTATGTGCCCAATTCTCCCTGTTCTCTGCGCCCAGCTGCTCGTCTCTGCCCCTCCTACCAGTCTGGATGAACGGGTCTATTTCAACTTCTTGACTGTCCGACTTCCATTCAGATAAATTTTCTATCAGTTCTGGGTGTTATTCTGCCTCTAAATTGTTGTTGTTCCAATCTTGGTTGTGCGTGGAGGTATTATTCACATGTATTATTGCCTTTAAGGTTCACAGTTAATCTTAGGGGATAGATACCATTATTAATCCTATTTTACAGTTGAAGAAACTAAGGCAGGGTGGTTAAATACCATATCTATGACAATATCACATAGTAATAGGTGCTACAGCTGGGATTTGATCTTAGGGAGTTTAATAATATAACCTTATAACCACCCTATTAGTGGTTATGGGCATGAAGTTTGGAGATCGAGAGACCTTATATCATGGATTTCAGAGGCAGGGTGATCACGGTGATTAAGAACTCCCATCCAGTTCAGCTACCTTACAGATTACAGTTTCTAATTTTGCTTAGATTAATGGTCGAAAAATACACAAATGCAGTCAACGTCCTGCAAAGGAAATTGAGTAATAATGTAAGCATGAGTGACAGGTCTAAGATATGACACTCAGATTCCTAGTGAAAACTCTCATCAGACACATGAAACAATTTTTAAGACAATCCAGTCAGAATTTATAAGACATTAGCTAAATCATTGAATTTATCAAGAAGACTACTTGATAACGTAGTTGAACCCTAATATTATTTGGCACCTTTACAGTAAATGTATGGAAGCAACACTCTTCCTATGACATTTCAAACCAATTTATATGATATTGATACAAACTGCTAGAATATTTTCATTGATATTAAAAACTTGAAATACTGAATCCAGTGCTTTACAAAAGTCAAATATATGACAAATGTCTTCAAACTTCTTTTCAGGTATGTCTCTATGAACAAAAGGTAAAAGTTCTATATACCATAATAGAAACACTTGTTCTTCCTCCCTCTGTATGAGTAGCTAAAATAATTTATGATAAAAAGATATGGCTACAAATAAAATGCATCCTCTTTAACAAATATTGTTGGAAGACATATATTTCTAACTTGTTGCAAATGATAATTACTGGATTTTCTTTAAATAAAGTGTACAAACACTTCTTTTCTATAAACCAGTGTTAAAAATGTATATATTTTCACCAGTATTGATTTTTTAAAATAGATACAATGTTTGATGGGAAAATTTTGTAAATGTAAACACTGAAGGAAGAACTATTTTACTGAGAATAATGGAAGAATTCCAGGAAAATTTTCCAGAGGTAGCAACCCACATACAATGACAAAGAAATTGAAACCAATATTCTCCAAAGTGCTACAGATTATCATCAATGTTGTGAACGTCATAAAATAAGACCTTCAAAATATAATGCAATCATCTAATACTTTATTATGCATTTGGGTATTGTCATAAAAATTTATAACACAATTTTTCTTGTTATTTTATGGCAACAAATTGAAGTGGTATGTAAAATTAACAGATGAGCTATGGAGTTTTCTTTTACAAAAAGACAACTTTTCTGTGATTAACAAAAATGATTGTTTAACTCTCTAGTAGATTTTATGAAATAGGAAATGCACAATTTATTTTTTAACATAGATATTTTCAAGCTTCTTGTTCTCAAGGCTTCTAAAATTAATGAATACTCCAAAAAGCTTTGGTTCATATGGGTTATATCTCCCAGTATTTATTGTATTAGGAATTAAAACAGAATTAAAGAAAAATATGTTAACTTAGTTAAAATACCAAAAACTAACTCACTGAATGTAAATGAAAAAAACATTTTTTGATTTTCAAAAAAATATTGAGAAACATGGTAGGTTTATACATTTTGAAAAATTCCCTAAAGGTTAGTTTAATAAAAGGCAGCTGAATTTTCATATTTACTTCTGCATTCAATCGGCTGTGATATATTGTTTTAGTTGTGGTATATGCAGGAAATTCGACCTCAGAAAGATATGTAATTGAAAAAGAAAAGACATTTTAATATTTTCAGATAATGTGGATATTCTTTGAGAAATACACAAAAAATCGACAAGTAGTAGTTTTGTGAAGGTTACTTGCAATGTGGAATCTGAAGCCATATCTGGGAGCTTCTCACTTTGTTATATTAAAATTCATTTGTCTACCTTCTATTTTGAATACATTTTTTATACCCAGGAAAGATTTCATAATGCCAAGAGTTAGCCAATTGAAAGATATTGGAAAGCAAATTATACAGAATTTCCAAATATTGAAACATTACATTATAACATATATAATACAAATATAAATATGTTAATATACAGGGTCTGGCAGAAGTAAGGCCTGCTTGAGTGTGGCTGGTAGGGTAATAATGTGGGTGCAATGATTTATAGTTTTAATTGGAACATTTCACCTAAAGTGTCCTATGGTGTGCTTGAGTGTGATAGTGTTATGTTACGGAATCATGTGCTTATGATTTTGTAATAAAAGATTTCAGAGTAAAACATGGGCGTTATTTGTGCCAGACCCTGTGTATGCCAAAATGTCTTATGTATTGAGAATCTATCAAGTTCACAGTGATGAACGGAAGCTCATATTTCCAGATACAAGTTGTACATCATTCTAATTTTCCAGCAAAAGCTTGAGTTTTGTCATTGGTGAAACACTAACCTTGAAGTTCTAGGTCCACTTAATTAGTTGATGAAACAATATCTGCCAAATGTCCAGGTAGCAACAACCCATACTTTGTCAGTCAATCATTCTTACCAATAAAAATGCAGTCATGTGAAAAAAGAAAGCATGTCACAACTCAAGTACACCAGCGGTTTCCCTTACCACACCTATGGTACCTTGGCATAAAACAAAAGTGCTTGAGGTATACTTTCCATTTCATGAAAGATAATACATGAACTTTGAATTTCATCAAAATATGTTAACTTGGTGGTTCCAATTTAAATAAAATGAATAACTTCTACTATTTCACCAAGAACATTCTTAAGTGCAACTGGCATTTTGTTTTTCCTGGCTGCGTGACAGTGAAGAATAAAAGGAATCTGCATACAGTTTGTTATCACAGCCTTGATTTATGCTATGGTGCCAGTTGTTGTTTTTACACATGTTAACACAATGAAAAACACAGCATTTCATTTTGAAAAACACATGTATTATTAGGAAGAGAGTTTTGACCTTACAGAGCCCCTTAAAATGTCTCAGAGGCCTCCAAATGTCAGTGAGCCGAATTTCAAGTACCTCTACATTAATACACAAGTGGCACTTTAACAATGAGTAAAGATGTAACTGACTTTTGAAAGAAACACGTATTATAGAGAGATCATTCTGAAAAAGAATGTGTGGATATATACACAGTGGTTTATTGGCTACTTTACACACACAAAATGTTCTTTAATGTTTACAAAAGTGAAAAATATTCTAAACAGTATAAATATCTTCCTATGAGTTTAAGTGGGTTTGGAACCTGACCATGAAATATAGAAAAATAAAACAGCTTTGCATTATCAAGAAAAACTGACATAAGAACCTCCTCCCCCGAAAAATGTGTTACTGGTGGATGAAAATCATAATAAAATAAGCAGAGGCAATGAGTACCTTTGGATCAATGTACTTTTGTTAGTTATGCATTTACTCATGATGATCATGATAACTTATAAAAATAAGACATGTAATAAAATAGATTTCTCTGTTATATAATTTTTAGTAAAAGCAAAAAATTGAGTTATTGTTAAATAATACAGCATAAAGATGTTTACATATTTTATTTTTAATTTAAAAAAGTTCTGTTTTGTAACTCACATGAAGTCAGATATGATGCATATATATGTATATGTACAATACACACAGATATATTACAACTGTAATATATTTTTTCACTGAAATGTGGAAACTTGCTCTTCTTTCCATGTCAGTTTTGGGTGTTCTGTTGAGGCAGGAATGTCCTTGAAAGAAAGGATTGAAAATTTTTAGAAGATAGATAAATAAAGAAATGCCATATTTTGACATGGATAAATATGCACCCACATTTTTGTGCATATTACACACAAGATTATTATAGCCATGGTATGTAACCATTATATCCATGTATAATCTCCATCCTTATTTGCCTTCAAAAACTCGGGCAAAGAAGTGCACATTATATATGGCAAAATATGAGTAATGCTTTTAGGCATTCAGAAAAAATAAAATTAATCTATGGAATATGAATAATGCCTCCAAAATAGCAGTTTTTATGGTGCTTAGTTTTCCCATCATTAGTAACACTTGAGTTTTAGAAACTACACTTAAAAGCGAATAAAATAACATCATAACCCAAACCATTAGGTCAGAATAAGAGATAGGAATTCTTCAAGAGAAGGAATGTGAGGTCGTTTCTTTGAAGAACGTGCCCACGGGAAATGCAGCAGAGGAAATAGGGGTGGGTGATGGCAGATGGTCAGGAAAGTGGAGAGCTGTCAAGAACATTATTTTTCTGTAACAATATTGCAGATATTTGTTGTTAGTATTCAAAATGAAGTGAAATTGCACCTCATTTTCCATTGGAAACAAAAATAACTTCTGCATTCAGTTTTTATTTAAAGGAAAAATGGGTTTTGTATTTAACGTATTTTATAAAATCAACTCATTTGAAGAGCTTTGGAATTCCAAGTCAAGTTTTGGACTTATAATTATTGTTAAGATATAGGTTTAGTGTGAAAAACCTATATGAGTTTAAAAGAATCAACAAAACAATCTAGAACAAGCACTGTTTAGTGTTACATATGAAATAGAAATGATTTTACATGACATGTTGTGGCCAGAGGCCTGTTAAGTGAGAAAAAGACACCTTCATTTCAAGCCAGGGAAAAATCATCATTTAAGCCTTCTAGCATTCTGCAGAGAAAATGAAACAAACCTGAGATAGCCAAATACCTTTGACACTTTTCCTGGAACATTTTATGTGCTTGCAAATGGTGAAGTAGACATAATATCTTCCAAAAGTAAGATAATCAAGATTTTCCAAAACTTGCGTTAAAATCAGTATCACCATTTGCCTCCAAGAACAAAATGTCATTCATCAGTCTGCTTCACCTCTTGTCGTATATTACTTAGAGTGTTGTTTTTCCTCTTAAGATATCAAACATTAAATTAGTCTGCATGACAAAACATGCACCCATTTCACCAATTTATACTGGCAAAGTATAAAAAAATACAACTTGGTCTTTTGGAGGTTAGATACTTTCGAAAGCCACTATATGAATAATTTTAAACTAAAAGGCATTTAAAGTAAATACAATCACTACTGACTTTTCCTACTGACAGAAAATGTTCAATGTAACTTCATAAAGTGCAGAATTTTGACAATAAAATTACTGAAGTGACATAAAAGTTTTTAAGAAAAGGATATCAGACAACTTGTCTTTCTGACACTATAGTGAGCTAGACAGATATCCTAAAGAAGCTCAAAACAATCAACACTTCATGGAATATAATTTGAATTGTACTGTTTGTCTCATAGGAAGGAAAGAAAAAACTCTTCATTCCCCACCCCCAAATACCCTAACAAATCAGCAAATATTCATAACACAGTTGCCGGGAGCCTCCATTTCTCACAGTCTCCTTGCCTGTATTCTCACCGATTACAGTTGCCCCCCCCAAAAAGAGTTGCACGATATTTGCAAGGCAGAAATGACACAGTGGGCAAGACTATAATGATATTGCTATGGTCCAGCATTACTTGAATAATATTTTTATGGTCACATGTAGTGACCGACAGATACAGATGTGACCAAGAGGTCGCAGCTTGCTCACAATGTAGTCTAATTGTACCCAGTTCACCTCTCCAACCACTGACTCGGATAACCAGGCCCCTCCAAGGATGTTTAGCTGTGGATATACAGATGCAAAGCCTCTTATAATAAGGACAACAATAATGATGTCTAATTGGGAGTCGGTTAGGTCACAGAATGATTAAAAGTTGGCCCAGATAACATTTCATTTCTCTCTACTTCTCCTCACTAAGATCAAATATAAACCCTGGAAATAGCACAAAAGGCAACCCAATAAGACCACTGAAAGGCAGTAAGAGAAGGGCAAATTTGTTTGGGACCACAGGACAGGACAAACAATACCATAGCGATTTTCATTGCGGTCACCACACCTAGCCCAGCAGAAGAAAGCCAGGCCAAACCCAAACCCCACAACAGAAGGCAGACCAGATGGGTCCATTTTTCTCCCAGATCAAACAAGAGTACCTCTGACAACTTTAGGCTAGCCCAGTCCCATTGGCAAGAGAGAGCCATAAAAGTCTGGGAGAATGATCTCTTTCCCACAAGGCCTGACACACCCCTCCTGACTTAGAGATATTAGGGTGTCATGGTGGCACCAGCAAGAGAGATTCTGCCAAAACAAGTGCGCTGGCCTGAGAAGGTTGTTTGTCCCTGTGGGATAAGGACTTCCTCTCTCTACGTCCCTGCCATGTGGGAGGCCAGTGGGCAGGGGCAAACCAAGGACGTTCTCTCCATGCATCTCAAACAAGTGGAAAACACACAACAACAAGCACCCAGCCAGGAAGGCTCCCAACCCCTGCCCCCACCGGCCACCTACCTCCGTGGGTCTGAGACAGCCTTTCCATCACCGGCCCCATCATGAAGCACCACCGGGAAGCAGCGGGGCCAGGTGGCATAAAGGATGATGGAAGGAGACTTGAAACACAGTGAAGTGAGAACTTGACTTGTGGTGAAACACAGAATACAAATCTGCATATGTTTCAAATTGCAAAATGTAATTAACACCCTTCATTCTTCCATTCTATTACCCTCAAAGCAAGCCCTTTCAGCTTTGTATTCTAAAATAAAACTTTCAGACATGTAAACTAACTAGGCTACTGATATGTCATTATTATAGGCTTTCGTAATAGAATCATATAGCATCTTTTATGTTTCCTACTTAACAGGTCAATGCTGATCATAAAGTAATTAGTTGATGGCTATCTTCCAAATGTTTGTTCATATTTAAAATCTTGTATAACCCCTGGCTGGAGTAGCTCAGAGGATTGAGCGCAGGTTGCGAACCAAAGCATCGCAGGTTCGATTCCCAGGCAGGGCACATGCCTGGGTTGCAGGCCACAGCCCCCAGCAACTGCACATTGACGTTCCTCTCTCTCTCTTTCTCCCTTCTCTCTCTAAAAATAAATAAATAAATAAATAAAAATCTTTAAAAAATTAAAAAATTCAACCTAATAAAAAAATAACAAAATAAAACCTCGTATAAATTGGGAACTCCCTATACAGAAATTATGCATTTGTAATTTATCATGCTAATTAACACAAATATATTTCATATTGGAAAACCACAGACATATAATAAAATAAATTAGCCATGGACATGTAGTTTATTTATTCTTCAGTGAAATTCTTTTGTAAAAAAAGTTAATGAAAAATACTCGTATTCACAATGGGTGGTTAAGTTTTAAAATTGTTTACTTGTATTAAATCAAATCAAGATGACATTTTAAAAACAGAGCTTTAGACATTTTGTTTGGTCATTTGCACCTTGTATAATATGACAGAATAGCAAATAAACTCCTATTATTTGCATATCACTTTATTTCTGTCATTAAAGCCACTTTTTTGAAATAGAAAAATTAAATTATCAGTAGTTGCAAGAGAAATGTTATTTTAAAAGGTATCTGAAACTATACATTTATATCCTATATGTTTCTAAAATATTATATCTAAATCGCATTATTCCTAAACACATTTTGGGAGAACTATTTTCACATTTCATCATTGCTGGTAATAAAGAAGAGTTTTGTAAATATGTGTTGGGCCTGATAGTATTTTAAAAAGGTGTTTGCCATAAAAATACAAGTTGAAAATGCATTCTGAGGTAACACCACCAGAACTAGAAGCACATTTGAAGATGAAGAAAACTGTTGTTACTTTTATTCTGTATCTGAAAAATAACTAATCTTAAACTGTAACCCGTCTACCTAGAATAGAGTGACATTGTTAGATACAAAATATGGAAGCAGATATTTGAAGAAGACAAAGGTAGAAATTCTAAGGGAGAGCGTCATTTCTCCATCAGAACTTACAATCACATTTGATTCTGTTTAGTTCATGTCACACTGCTATAAGTAGGAATGGATGAACTCAGGTTGTTATAGTTCTGAGGGGATTATTACCAGCATAAATTACAATATAAATATCCTATAGCATTTACACATTTTGCATAATAATACTGTATATAAAGTGATAACATAGTTTGTTCAAATATACCAAGTAAAAGGCACAGAAACCCTGCTGATCTGAATAATTTATTTTCTACAACATTGATCCATAGGATTAGAAGAGAAGATCTGACTGCTATGTAGGGGTCTGAGCTCTAAAATCATGACTTTCGATAAAATTGTAATTAGCTGTGTGACCTTAGCTCGGTTAATTATCTTCTCTGTGCCTTACATTATACATATACATATACATAAATACTCTGTCCATAAAGTATCCAGCCATTCGCTATGAAAAATAGAGAACTTTATTGAAGATACAAGACACAAGAAACAGTGTACATAGGATAATGATGTCTCAGTCCCCTTCAGAGTAGGCACCTTGGGACCTCACATAGTTTTCCCAATTACCATCAGCTGTCCTGTCGTATTTTCCTGAATCTCATCAGTGGTCTGAAATCTCTTCCCTTTCTTTTTTCTTTTTAAACAGTTTTTGAACTTGTTGATTTTTTTTAAAGATTTTATTTATTTATTTTTAGAGATGGGAGGGAGGGAGATAGAGAGAGAGAAAAACATCCATGTGCGGTTGCTGGGGGTTATAGCCTGCAACCCAGGCATGTACCCGGGCTGGGAATTGAACCTGCGACACTTTGGTTCGCAGCCCGCGCTCAATCCACTGAGCTACGCCAGCCAGGGAATCTCTTCCCTTTCAAAAGTGATGTTAGTTTTGGAAAAGCCAGAAGTCACTGGTCACCAAATCTGGGCTGTGGGGGCACTGAGTCCCCTGGGTGATTTAATGTTCCACCAAAAATCTCTGCATGAGACGTGATACATGAGTGGGCACCTTGTCATGATGAAGCTGCCAGTCATCACTTGCCCATAGCTGTGGCCTTCTGAATCATCTGAATAGTGTCTGTGGGGGAATGTTCAAGCTTCACACAAAATTGGATGCAGATGCGTTGTTGCTCTACTCAGTCATTTTGAATGTGATGGCCACACCGTGCACATGCTCACTCAGCAGCATCTACCGCCCCCACTGACCAGTACAGTGAAGTCATCATTGTTCACGCATGTGCATTCCAATCCACTCTCCTTGACTGCCAGGTTACATTGATATCTCACAGATCATTCTCATTATATTAACAATGGTGGACTTTTTCTGGCCAGACCTAATGTATGTGTGTGTGTGTGTGTGTGTGTGTGTGTGTGTGTGTGTGTACAGTAATAATAGTGTTCAGGGGGTTGTTGTGAGAATGAAATATATCTGTAAGTATAAAGCTTATAAAGCACTTCCCAACATCTGAAAATAAATATCAGCCAGTATTTTTCTATCTGTATGAACATACCAAAAGAAGATAGATTGCAGTTAACATGGAGATGGGAGGACAGCAAAAATAAATAAACAAATGCAATCAGTTCAGAAACTGATATGGGCAGTGTCCAGCAAAACATATACTAAAGAAAGATTGTGTCTGATAATAGATCCTGAGTCTTTTTTTTGTCCTTTTTGTCTAACGGGCAAGGAGAGTTGTGAAGACACAGGTCAGGCAATTTTAGCCTAATGACATTAAATGTGTGAGTCCTACATGGTTGATGGACTTAGAAACTCCAAGAGGCATATGTGAGAAATAATTGAGAATCTACTTATAGGTCAAATTACTAGTATTTGTTTTGCTGTGTTTGCTAGCTGGAGCTAGAAACTAAATTACTTTGAAATGTAAACTGGTATTTTAGAGACTATGTGAGGTAAAAAACAAAGGAAAAATGAGGCCCCTTGACTTTGGGGAAAACAAAAAGATACTTTAAAGGGGATTTGGTAAATCTTTGCTATTTTGTTTATGACATAAACTTCTTTAAAATCTCATAAAACGTTCTTAAAACTGTTTATACCTCGTTAATGTAACAAGATGTTGGATCTACTTTAGGGATGTTTCAAAGTGCTGACTCCATCAAAGTGAGTAAAAGTTCAGAACAAACTCTGCCTATACAGACGTCACTTCTGAGTCATATGTCAATTTAACTTGTCCTATGCTCCAACAACACCACATTCTTATGACATACTGATTTTTCACATGGATATTTCCGGAAGAGTATTGGTATTAGTGCAATACCAATGGATATATACTACAGGAAGAGTATTGCTATTAGTGCAATTTAACTATTCTGGTCTGTATTATATTTTGTATTTTATATGAATAAATCATCATCTTAATTTAACACATCTTAATTTAAGTCATTATTGACTTACATAATGGATGTTACCCAGAAATATATTTTTACTGTGTGTGTTCTAAAAACAAAATAAGATCTACAGTCTCTAGTGTTGAGAACAAAGCTATTGTCCATGTCCAATTCATGAGAGGAAATTCTAAGAAAGAGGTCTTTTGTAGGTAGTCAAGAAATAAAACCATAACCTTGCAATGAACATTTTCTCTCTTTTTTCCCTATAGGAAACATTTGCTAAATATACCTTGCAGAAAGAGAAAAAAACAGAGAACACAGTAATGTCTATCAGTATTACAGTAGATAGATATGAGATAAATTATGATGTGAAAAGAAATGGAATGATATATGTTTCTGTGATGTCTATGTTCATTGTGTTTAACCTAAATATACAAATCTATCTATCTATCCATCTATCTATCTATCCATCATCTATCCATCTACCTAAAATACCAGGCAAGTTTCCTTAGACTTACAACTGGACTATCCCTCAAACCCATGAAGGTGTAAGAAATTGTCAAAAAAAAGCAAGGCACTAACTATGTTACATGTTATTACCTCAACACTTTGTGAAAGGAATTGACTTTGAGGGGAGGTATCATTTTATGTAAAATAAATAATCTCCAGCAAGTATTTTTATCTTGAATGTGTTATCATAAAACCATCGTTTTTACCCTGCTTTCCTTAAATCATGTTTTCTCTACCAACTCATCTCTTATATATTTGATCATCTAATGAATTATTGCTTCAGTGACATATACGGGAAGCTAAATTTTGTTCCTAGGAAACTGTCCATAGAATTAATCTTTTTTATTACAAATAATTTATAATGCTGAGGTTAGCCTCTGGTTATCTTAGAGAAAAGAATGCATGACTGTGAAATTGTGTACTCCAATACAATATTCCAGATCAGCATGTGGTACTCATAATGTTACTTTAAGAAAGCAGTTTATCCTAGCTTTATGTTAGTCAAAAGCAGTTTTCAATTTGTATCCCTATATTCCATTTTGACCATTGGCAATAGATAAATTTCAAAAGCATCAGAGAACAAAGATGCAATAGGGACATAAATAATGTCTCATTTAATGTTTTGACTTTTTGGCATTGGAGTTATTGAAGTGATAGAAGTGGGAGAGAAGGCGTTCCATGTTTATTTGTAAATATAATACATTTCCTTTGAGGATCAAAGAAACTAGAAGGAAAAAAATTACAGTTTGAGGTAGAGTATATACATATCCTCTCTGTATATGAATATGTATGCATATATAATAGACAATGATGATATATAATACATAATATAATATATAAAGATTAAAACTGGAGTGAGCCAGAAGGCCCCTGGGACATCTAAATTCTTTTGATAAAGATTGTTTTAACTCTCAATAACTTCTCTTAATCTTAATAAATGAACTAAAAAAGCAACTTATTCTTCAACCAAAGAATAATCATGTAGAAATTGTAATATGGAAATGATAAAAAATTACCGAGATTTTCATTGTTTGAACTTGAGAGATTCAATGGGCTATTTATTTGTTTTCTTTATTTGTTTTTTAAAATTCTCAGTCAAGAACATGATTACTGGTTTTTAGATAGAAGGGGATGGAGAGAGAGGTTATTAATATCCTACTCATTCTTGTGCTTTCAATGATTCAGACCAAGCCTCTCCCTGCAGCCATTATGAAACATTGGTTGCTGTAATTAGCAAAGGGGCACAGTTATGACTAAAATCTAATCCCTTAAAAGGGTACAGAGACTGGATTCTGTGAATTGAAACTGCTGTTTTAATTTTTTAAAATTAAATTTAGAGATGTCCATCTTCCTGTGATAAAAGTTTGCTGTATTGGCTTCTTCCAGAACATAAATAAATTTTACATTTATTTATTTGTTTGTTTACTTACTTAACTCACTGAAGCATAAAGTTTAAGAAAAACTTCCGTGGTATGCTTCACTTGCTTTGTTATTTATTGTAGTCATATCACCATATTTATGTGGCCTAATATATGGCCTGATGATAATAAATAATTATTTGGTTAGTCCTTCAAGAAGAGTTCACAGCACAACAAATGTAATTTCAGAATACTATACTTTTAAAATGCAAAGAAAAAAGAGTGAATTCTCAACATATTTATAGCCTAATATACTTAAAAAGAATGTCTTCATCTTGAAATCCCAGCATGCCCTGGTTATAAGGATCAGGGTAATTTATAAAATCTGACTCATTCTAATGATAGCAACAGAATCCTGCTATCTTTGGACTGGTGCTTTTATGTACTTTGGAATTTCCAGCTCTGGCCAAGCCTTTGTATTGGAATGCCACAGACTTTGTAGAGATGCGAATTCTGTAGAGGAAGAAGAAAATGGGCATCCCATAGACACACATCATCGATAATGTACCCTGTCACAGCAGTAGCTCTTTGGCACAACATATGGCAACAGAATTACCTCTGTACTACCCAACTGAGGGATATAATTTATCCAGTCTGAGGAACTGTTGTGACAGGTAATACATTCAGCGCTGCACATGTTCCGCATTCAAACACACAGGCTATATGTTCAAGAGCTAACTGGAACAATGTAGCTCTGTTGTTAGCATAACTGGCGAATCACGAGGTTTTCCTTTTATGGCAAAAATCTCATCATCGATGACTCAAACAGGGTGGGAGTTGCATTAGGTCTGATGGATAGTGAGGAGAAGAGTCTCAGCTTTGTTAGCTGAAAGCAGCTGAGATTTATAAACTACCAATTTCATTATAAATTCCACTTATACTGATATTCTTTTAATATTGGAATAGCAGGGAAGGATGAACCACGTTTGACTTTAGATATGATTATAGTTAAGTCTGAAGTATAGGTTTAGGCGAGATTTATCAAAGGCACATATTTATTAATAAGGAATCAAATTTCATAAGAATTTTCTGGAAACTTAACATTTCCCTAAATTATTCTATATAGTGGTTGATTTATAATATGTTTATGCTTTGTCCATGTTATAGTTAGCACCTTAAGTTAATTTCCTAGTTTCATGTATCCACCCAATTGGTCACTTGATTAAGCGATATCCTGACCTTTTCCTTTAAAAATCATATGATATTTGCATAGAAAAGTAACTTTTAAATTTTGGTCTGAGAGCTCTGTATGACCTTGACAACTGCTTTTCAAGTATCTTGGTACTTCAGAATCTAGATATATTTGGCTTAAACCCTTGCAAGAATTTTGCTAATTAAAAGTAAAATTCCTCTGCAAGACTTTTATGAAATACCTAAGGGGTGTAGGCATCTCACGAACATCATATCAACTGAACTGCTTTCACAATGAAGCTTCCAAGCTTTGACTTGGAAGTCAAGCTTGTTCTTCTGTTGGATTGTTGGATTCTCTCTCACACACTCTTGTTCTCTCTCTAACACACATTTACACACCCCTGACAGCCTTCAAACACATTACTGGTTTTTGTTTAATAAACTCTACTAAATTTGTGGTGGGCTAAAAAGGAAGATGTAGAAGAATTTCTAACATCAACTCAGATATTTCTATCAAAATTCAATTATGGAATAATTTTGTATGCTACTACAATTTAATAAAGCATTCGGTTTGTATTATTTTAATTTTAGATTCTTATTAATATTCCTCAATGTTCTCATAAGCATATTGTGCAGAACTTAATGATAACTTGGTGAAATTTCAGAAAACTGAAAGTATCTTTCCTTAAAGGTAAAACAGTGAAAATTTATATCATGATATATAGTTAACAATTAATGCTCATGTAAGTGCTTTATATTAAATTCACAGTAACATATACCAAGGAACTTTGGATTCTTTGAGATCTTTCACAAAAATTATCAGTGATTCAAACAAGTTCTTATTCAACTTTTTCTATATTTTATCCTCAAAAGCTAAGGGAATAACTTTAGAATTCTTCAGGCAATCATTGGGATAAGAAGGTAGAACTTGAACGTGTTATCCTTTTGAAAGGATGGTAATAATAACCAATTAGAAAACATAAAATCTTTCATCATCTTTTTTTAACTTTTTTATTGTTGTTCAAGCATAGTTGTCTCCATTTCCCCCCTAACACTCCCCCCATCCCAGCCACCCCCACTTCCCACCCTTGATCCTATGCTCCTTTGGTTTTGTCCATTTGACCTTTATACATGTTCCTTGACAACCCCCTCTTCCCCTCCCCCATTATCCCCTCCCACCTCCCACTGGTTACTGTCAATTTGTTTTTCATTTCAATGTCTCTGGTTCTATTTTGCTTGCTTGTTTGTTTTGTTGATTAGGTTCCACTTATAGGTGATATCATATGGTGTTTAGTGAGCCAAGGCACTTAACAATTCTTTGGTCAGATTTTAATATCTAAAACCTCTCTGTTATAAAATGTATAATATGAGGTGGGATTCCCCCTAAGAAACAGCATTACCTTCTGTAGGGCAAACCCCTTGTAGTACAGGCTTCCCCTGCTAGGTGAATGTTCTAGGAGCCCATCTGCATCAGTGCACCAGTTGGTGTTGTGGTGAGAGGCTGCATTCAGCTTCAGTGCATTTTTTTGAAGACTCTTTCAATGCATTTGCCCATTCATGACGGGTGATTTATGAGCACACCTGCCTACACCATGCTGACTGTTCAATGGTTTTTAAACCCAAAACGTCATGACCCCCATGCCCCACCCTCCCTATTCACCTCATCTTGCCCCAAGCAACTTCTTTTTTTGTTGTTTCTTGGGATGAAAAAGTCCTCAAAGGGAAACATTTTGCCAGTGTGGAAGAGGTGAAACAAAAAATGGCAGACGCATTAAAAAGCATAAAAATCAATGAGTTCAAACACTGGGCAGTGGTGAAAACATCTCGATGGGTGTATTGCATCAATGGAGAGTCCTTTGAAGGTGAGTAAAGTTTAAACACATAAAAATAAATGTGCTGTTTTTGATAAATTCTGGTGGTTTTTGGCACCCCTCATATATATCCCATGAAGAGTAATCATTTTTTATATATGAGTATGAGAAGGAATTGCAGGTTGTAACATTTAGCATAGCAAGTAGTAAAACACTGGTCACCCTTGTTATTATCTCTTTCATATAAAAGAATACAAAAAAATTTTAAAGATTTTATTTATTTATTTTTAAACAGAGAGGAAGAGAAACATCGATGTGTGGTTGCCTCTTGAACACACCAAACTAGAGATCCAGCCTGCAGCCTAGGCTTCTGCCCTGACTGGGAATCGAACCTCCAACCCTTTAGTTCGCAGGCCAGTGCTTAATCAAGTGAGCCAAACCAGCCAGGGCAAAAGAATGCAAGTTCTTAAAACTTTTTTAAAGAATAAAAAATAAAGGAATGCAAACTTAAAAGTTCCAAATGTTATCAGTATCAAAGCTAATAAGAATTGTTGAAAAAAATGAAAAACACTATGGAAAATAAAAATGTTCTTTAAAAAAGTTCAAATAAGGGAAGTGTTTTAAATTATGTGTATCACATTTCCAATTTGCATTTTATAGAAAGCCTTAAGAGCCATTTTTGATAAGGTTATGGACTACCCAGCCTGGCATTCTGCCTATAAAAGTAGTAGCAAAAAGTATAATATGATAGGCTATAGAGTTGGTTGTATGGATTTCATTTTTAATGGTTTCCTGCCAGTGAATTTTGCCTTTCCGTTACAATTGATCTTGGCTTAGTTATTTATGATTTTTGACATCCTTTCTGATTATTATTTAGTGTGTGCTGATTCTTGAGGGTCTAAAAACACAAAGTAAAGATCCATAAATACTTAAAAATTGAAAATAATTATATGCTTTCTTATGTGAAAGGCTAGATTTTTTGATCTGTTAGCAATCGGCTTTGTACCTATTTCCCAAGGATAAACTAAAAATGCCAAAAGATCTAACACATATTTTTAACAACAAGCACATAAATATACAAGCATTTTTTTCAGGAAAACAATGAGACAAGTGTCTCAGTCCTTGAAATAAAAAAGATAAAGCACATACAGTAACTGAAACGAATCAACTGTAAGTGTTGAAAAATGTTTGAAAACCAAAAAGAGATGCTTTAAGAAAGTGACAAAGGAAACTTACTGGAATATCTTAATCATAGTACACAATGTATGCCCTTGCAGCATGGAGACATTGAACATATTATTTGTCTTAATGTTCAGTGAATGAAATATCCAAGAGAATTACTCTCTCATGTCTTCTCTTCTATGAGATACATTTGCATATATTAAAGCACATTATATCCTCGACAGATATGAATACAAGTGTGAATATATTTGTTATGACTATGTTGTTTAGAAATGTAGTCCTACACCAGAGAATTAAGACACATTGATGTGATATCTTTTTATTAGAATACTTTTAATATGCAATTATTGGAGTCCACATTGATGAGTCTCATTTCTTCTTCACCCAAGACTGAGAAAACACTGAACAGAGTAACTTCATTCCTAACCAATCACACCTATCCCTTGTTAAAACAACCCCCTATGGACTTCCCAGACACCCTCAAACTTTGTACTACATACTTCTCTCACTCCACTGATATCAGTAGAAATCTCTCTTTCCCAAGAAAATAACCCAGTCAAGTAGTTTTCTCAATGCTACCTTCAACTGTTTGATTCTACATGTCTATGTTGTTAGAAACAGATTTTTTTTCTCTGTCAGGTTTTGCATAGTTCTTAAACTCAGGCAATATGGACTTGATGGTTAGGGTTAAAAATGGCAAATTTTTAAAAAAATTATTTCCATATCCTTGTACAGAGTGCAGTAGATGAAAGCTTTCTGAGTTTTACTCTGAGAAAATAATGAGAATAGAGAAGCAACTGCAGAGTGGTTAAAGTCTAGAGAAATGAGAGTGAATTATATGCAAATTGATAAACAATTATGTAACAAAACCTGAACAAGAAAAGTTCTTAAGCATATTTTACTTCATATGCCTGAGGAAAAAATATTCTGCTTCCGCATGTTTGGAGAACAATAAGACCAAGACAGAAACTGACCAGCAGCCCCTTCTGCCCCATATCATGCATTGTGCACAATGGCAATGGAAGAATACTACCACCATCCCAGAATATTCCCCTTAGAACATGTTCTACAATAATCCTTCTACAACAGTCCCATTTGCCTCAGCCTTAGAGACAAGCTACAAGTGGTTAGACAAGAAAACACTTCCTTTTCCAGACCCCAGATGTAAAGCTGCAATAATAGTTCATTTTCCATTTAGAGAAAAGCCTAAGGAGTCCCCAAACTTCTTGGACATAAAAGTGAGGGTTCAGGTCACAGACTCTGAAAAGAAGTTTGATGGGAGTTTCATGCAATATTTAGTGGCTCTCTCCAGAAAGGATATAATCAATATTTTTGCCCTTCTTACTTCTAAATCTCCCTGAATCCATGCATGCTTTGGGAACGTCAACATCCATTCGTGTATTTCAGGAACAACAGTTTGGAAACGTAGGCCTGTTTCCTTCCTTGTAAAATGTGAAATTATAATGTTCAGTAATAAATAACCTGTGATTGTTTCTCAAGATGTTTAAAGATGGTAGGGTGTCTCTCATTGAAATTTGCCAGTAATTAGATAACAATATAAAAAAAATGGGGCTAGAGCCCTGGCTGGTGTGACTCAGTGGATTGAGCATGGGCTGCGAACCAAAGGGTCGCCAGTTCAATTTCCAGTCACAGCACATGCCTGGGTTGCAGGCCAGGTATATGCAACCCCACTAGGGAGTGGGGGCCACATGAGAGGCAACCACACATGATGTTTCTCTCCCTCTTTTTCTCCTTCCCTTCCCCCTCTCTAAAAATAAATAAATAAATAACTTTTAAAAAATGGGGCTAGAAATAGAAACCAAACATGATGTATTTCACTTCAGGGAGGGAGCCAAAACTGAGGCTACCATCCAATTTCTAGCCCCAGCTTCTTGAGGTGTTAGCTCCCTAAGATCAGAGAAGGTAAATTACAGTTTTGTGGAGGAATAGCTTTCATTCTTATTGAAAATCTGCCTGGAATTGAGGCAGTGGGAAGATTTAGTGCTACAGGACCAGAGGATTATTTCCAAGTGGGAGCTGCCTGAAGCTTTACTTATTCCCACCTCCACCTTCCCAATGCCAACATTTTAAAAGAAAAAAAAAATAAACGTAGTAAGAAGGTAAAACCAAATCAAAACCATAACAAGAAAAACAATAGATTAATTGTACTCTTTTGTCACAAAAGGTGGAAGATTGATTCATTTTGTTGTTGTTTCCTTTATTTTTATCTTCCTGTGTTCTGTTTCTTGTAGGAAGCTTTGGATCAGTTTTTCCTGCTTTTTATTTTTTGTTGTTTTTATGTTTTTCCTCTGTAATGCAGAGAACTAAAACTAATAAAAATTGCTCTCTGAAACCAACTATTTAACAGGCAATGGCAGAAAATTCCCATTTGGAATTTTCTTACATTTATTGTATACTTTTTCCTCCGGTACCCCCCAAATAGTTCAGTGTTTACATGTAGCCTGTTTAATTGGCTGTATTTTGCCTGTTACAGGTATTTCCCTGCAGAAATCAATTAAGCACTCTTTAAGATTGTCAATGAGCAGTACAAAGGAAAAGAGAGTTGAACATTTCATAAAAACTTCCAGCTTAAAATGAGGCCAGTGGTATGTAAAGCGTTCTTTTACTTTATTTTGTAATAGCCTTTATTTTGCATCATTCATAGTAACACACAAGGAAAGTTACAGAGAGAGGGATAAAGAGGGGTGATGTGATATCTGCATCAATCCTGGGACCAAAATGTCAGAACAGTGTTTTGTGAAGAAGTCTCAGCACTGCATTGTGCCATGTCAGATGAATTCGTGTACTTGTGTAGTTTTTCAATGCAGGAGGAAGCAGAGTCAACCAGGAGATCTTTGCTGCAGAGTGCTTCTCCCTGGACACAATGAGGTATCTGGCAAAAGTGAGTCCCAGTTGGTATTGATGGTTCTGATCACACCCCTAGAAGGAACCACAGCTCTGTAAAAAGTAAAAGCACAAATTAATAGGGGAAGTATAAATGGACATAGCACAGTAGACAAAGGACTGACAAGCTGGGAAATCAGCCAGCAGACTCTTGCTTCTTCTGCAGCTCCAGTTCTTCAGCTTTTTGTACAGCTGCCTCCACCAGCAAATGGAAACCACTGAAGTCGGGAGAAGACATTCGCAAAGGTCTGGTGGCAGAATCCTTGACATTTTCCTGTGGGCCTTGGGCTGTCTCCAGATTCTCAGGTGGTATGTGCGATACCTTGGCCTCTGCAGATGAACCTGTTTTCTTGTGAGCTACCGGGTTTGTGTTCTTGCACTTGTGGTGGTAGATGGGGATAACGTTGAGGGTGTCTCCAGTCTCTTCAAGTATTTGTGGCAGAATGCGCTTGCGGGCATTGATGAACCAATTAACAATCTGCTGGTACGATAGCCCGGTCTGCTCCGACAGCAAACGCTTCTCTCTTTCCGATGGGTAGGCATTCAGGCGGTGCTCAAACAGCCAGTTCCGGAGGATCTTCCTGGACTCACTTGGCAAGTACCCTTTCCTCTCCTTGGCTTCTGATGAGTCTGCAGCTTCTTTCGTGTCACCATTAGATTCAGTCGAAGGGACTTCGGGAGACTCTTTGGGTGCGGACGAGCCTTCAGCTGCCTCCATTTTCAGAGGTTTGCTTGCTGCACCTTTGGAATCAATGGTGGCTGAGTTAAGGCTAACGTATCCCTGAGAGAACTGTTACAGAAGGCTCGCGCACATCTTGTCAACCACGTGCAGCCAACGGCTTTTAGCCAACGGTGTTTGCAATTCTAAGCTGTTACTACCGTTAGTAACTGTAGTACCTAACACTACACTGTATCCTCACCCCCACCCTGTGCCCCAGCTCCTGCAAAGAAACTGATCAGTTTTGATTAAAAATTCCTAAAAATATGAATAAAGAACATCTCTATAACAAATAGATTGCTGCCACCCATCCACTTATGTGAAACTCCTAACGAGCTCACATAAACGTTTGTTTTTTTTTTTTAATCAATTGCATTTCCTTTACTGGTTCATGTTGTAGTACACACGAGAGAAATCTATTGAAACCATTAGTATTGCATATTTATAACCATTAATTTATGTACAGATCACTCAGAAAAGTGTCTTCTCACAATTATATCATGAATTAGCATGCTATTATACTATAATGTGTACTGAAATTCTCAAATTATGTAAGGCCCTCACAAAATGGAGAGTCGGTTTTTTCTATATCTTGTCATTAGGTTTTCTAGTACTCTATTTCTCATTTCAGTGTAACTTTGAGTATTCTATACTTCAAACTATGTTAGTCCACTTGCAAAATTAAACAGATAAAAAAATGTTTTTACTTCCAACAGATGGGTCAGTGCAAGACCAAATTAAAACACAAAGCAACAACAGCAAAAATCCCAGCTTCTCAAAGAAAGCACAGTGATTTACAAAAGCTAAAATTCCTGGTGTAGTAATAGCACTTTGCCAATTTACAGAAAGTTAAGTGAATAGACTTTATCATACCGTGAAGGGCCTGGATAATCCCTGCGACATCTCTTAGAGTTTGAAACAAATTGAAGGAAAATTCAGGAAGCCAGCACTAAACTTCCTAATTTGAAGGAGTGGTGGCAACGTTTGACTAGGAACTGTAAAAAGTTCTGGCAAATTCAACCAACATAACTTTATTTGCTGGGATTAACATAGAAGTAGGCATGAGAACAAGAGAAGGAGACCATTAGTATCTCAGAAACTGAGTTAAAGAGGTGGAAATTTATATGTATAATCTATCTAGCAACCTAATTTTTCCAACATTACATATTTAATAAATATATATTTTTGAAATATACATATGTAACATAAAATGTTGTAAGATATAGATCTTTTAAAAATTAAACACATCAGGACACACACACACAAAAATTAAACACATCAATATAAGAGAAAAAATAAAAGATAATATCACAGAATTATTTTCCAATAACATAGAGGCCTAATGGACATAATATTTAAGATTTAGCCCACATAGATGTAAAGAAAATATTTTCCAATTCCTGCATAAATCTAGCATGATCCTGATGTGGAAAAGTGTTGTAAAGCATGACAAAAAATAATCTTCACATATTCGCTTATAAATTTATACGTCATTACTCATGATGTATAACATCTAGATTCACATAAAATATAAGACACATGAACAAATGGGTTTCAATCTACTAATTCAATCATGATTTAACATTAGGCTATACATCTACAGAACTCTTCATATTAATAGATCAAAAGAAAAAAAGGGTTATTTTGATGGAGATTTCAGAAGTGGAACTCCCCTGGCCTTTTATATTGAATTTAATGCCTCATTAGAATATATTTTACAATATAATACCCACTAGTAATTCTGATATTTTAAGATTTTTATTATAAATTAAAGTAGAATAAGAAAATATAATCCACCTACTTTGATGCTAAGTACTAAATTTTGATTTAAAGCAGAAAAATGTATTAATCAAATCCTTATATTTCTTTTCATTTCCACATTTCTACATTTATATGCAGATAATCACTAAAGGTAACTATCACACCTAAAATGTCTGTGATTTCCCACACAATGCTTATGTCTGATTTATAATTTTCAAGTCGATATAACAGAGTATAAATGTTCCCTGAGTTTTCATCACTAACTTATATTTTGTAGCAAGAAGAACATTGTTATCTAAATAAATGAAATGCTGTAAGTTTAAAATAGCATTAGAAGTTCAAATTTATTTCCCCCAAATTTGCAGGTAATGACACATGACATTGTGGTTGATACAACTCAAATTAAATAACATAAACAGTATATATTTTTAAGCTCAGCAGAGTAAAAGTTCACATCCAAGAATGTGAAGGAAAAAATGTAAGGCAACGGCATAATGAGAAGGAGGTAATCTTACAAAACAAATGGGGTGAAAATTTCAACTAATTCTAGTATCTTAAGATACAGGTTGCAAACACAAGGCCCGCAGGCCAAATCCAGCCTTTCACCTTGTTTTATGCGACCCTCCGCCTTGTTTCTACCCAGTGGCAGCGCAGAGCTCCTTGCCCCTAGTTAAGGAGTAGATACATTTGTACAGTCCTAAAGTTACATTTGGCCCCTTGAAGGCAACCGCCAGGCTGATGTGGCCCCCAGTGAAAATGAGTTTGACACCCCTGTCTTAAGAAGTTACAATGAAATTGTTTCTCTTCAAGCATTAAATCTCTTCCAATAGAAATGAATACAGAAGCCTCCTTTTCATCAAGAGTATTGGTTATTCACTCTTGAGATACAACCACAGTATAGATTTTTCCAACCACAACCTTTGAACACTGGAGTGAAAATGAGCTCCAATAGTGCATAACATGCTGCTATGCAGTTTGGCCCATTGAATAGCCTTGCTTTTTGAGAACAGCGATCAGGAAGAATTGGCATGAGGCAGCTGATGTGCTGATAGCAGTATGCCGCTGGGATAGCTGCAGTTTCTTTGGAGGTCCGAGGGTTGGATTTTTCCCACGTGGAACACAGGTCATGAGATCCAGCACTTCAAGGCTTAGTTCTTATAGCCTGAAAATGAGGATTCTTCATGTTGGTTAGTTTTGTTCTCATGAAGTTGATTATGCTTACAGGATTATTATTTATATTTGCAAATCTTAGGATTTATAGAATACTTTTTATTGAAACCAAGCAGTGAGAGGAATGGCTGGGCTTTAAATTATTAACTAAAATATGAAGATGTACACAGTAATGGACTTTTTTATAAAACCTAGTCATTTGAATGCCCTGGCTGGTGTGACTCAGTGGATTAAGTGCCTGCCTGTGAACCAAAGGGTCACCAGTTCAATTCCCAGTCAGGGCACATGCCTGGGTTGTGGGCCAGGTCCCCAGTAGGGGTTGTGCGAGAGGCAACCGCACATCACTGTTACTCTCTTTCTCCCTGCCTCCCCCTCTCTAACAATAAATAAATAAAGTCTTTTTAAAAAAACTAATAATTTGAAAACATTAATGATTTGAAGTTTTAGAGATGGTAGCATTATTTTAAAATGCCCCAAATCTCAAATGCCTACTTGATCAGAATTTCATCAATTAATAAGTCATAAATAAATTCTCAATGAAATAAAATTATTACTCAAGAGCAGGTATCTAAGGTGTGATTTTTAGTCACCATAAGACAAATACTTAACAGATTTTCCTTTTCATATTGCTCAAAAATAGTTGACTTCATTAACTGATAAGATGGCTGTTTCCATGTCATAGCTTGGGGATTATTTTCTTTTATTGTACAAAAATAACTAAATAATTTACAAAACAATACATTATTACTTTCATAAAGAGAATAAGCACTATATAAACTTGCTTACCAGTCTGTTTTTATCCTTAAAAAAAGATTTTATTTATTTTTAGAGAGAAGGGAAGGGAGAGAGGGAGAGAAACACCAATGTGTGGTTGCCTCTCACACGCCCCCTACTGGGGACCGGGCCTGCAACCCAGGCATTTGCCCTGACTGGGAATCCAACCGGCAACCCTTTACTTCATAGGCCAGCACTCATTCCACTGAGTCACACTAACCAGGGTTAGGAGTTTAGCTATTTGAATAGGTTTTGCATGCTTTCATTTCACTTAGAATTTCAGACCTTCAAAATCTTCTGTATCTATGGTCTGATATGCTAGAATCATACATAGATTATGGCTATTCTTATCCTTTCATAGATCTGAAATTTTGTTATCACAATGATGCAGACTCAATACATGATTTGGCAAAACCGGGATTTTTTTTTTTATTCTAGTGGAAACTTTCCTTTAACATTACACAGTATTTTAACTGTCTAAAACATACTACCCATGGCGCTTTTATTCTTTTAAGAAATTTTTCCTCCTGAGTAATTTGAGCATGATTTCCATGTCAAACCAGAATTGAGTATTTGCTTCAGTTACTTGCTGCATTAATTCCTCATATAAGTCAAGTACAGAAGAATAGTCCTTCAAAAAAGGTTTAATTTAAGTATCTACTGTTTTACTTAACATCTTTGAAAATGAGTAGCATAAGCAAAACATACAAAACTGTTCTGCCCAAAGCTATGAGAGGGAAAGAAGAAATTCTTGGAAACTGAAACTCCTGAGCCTGTACTATGTACATTAAAAGATATAGAACAGCCCTGGCTGGTGTGGCTCAGTAGATTGAGTACCAGCCTACAAACCAAAGGGTCAGAGGTTCGATTCCCAGTCAGGACACATGCCTGGGTTGCTGGCCAAGTCTGTAGTATAGGGTGCACTACAGACAACCACAAATTGATGTTTTCTCTCTCTCTTCTCCCTCCCTTCCCCTCTCTAAAAAACAAAATAAATAAAATCTTTTAAAAAATTAATTGACGACTTTCAAGTTAGATTTTTTGGTTTTGTATCTTGCTTCTTTTATATTTTCATATATATATAATCTTCAATTGTTTAAGATATTGCCAACACTTTTTTTAACCTGTCAGAGTCTGATATTTGCCTTAAAATAAGGGAACTAGGCATTGCAGAGGTGTTAGTGAACATAGTATGGTCAACCATCTCTCCAAATATATTCACCTAAGATTCTGGCAGAACTTGCCATAACAAAGAAAGTAAATTACTAGTAATGTCCAGAATATTGTAACAAGCATTATTTTTATTTAAACAAAGCAGTCAATACATACTTATGTTGGATGTAGACATGAAAACAGAAAGATCCTCTCACATATTTACATTTTTAAATAAATCTAGCATTTTAAAACACGTTATTTTATTTGGATATAAAGGTGGCAACATTGTTTTAAATGTCACAAATCACATCTGTTTATCTGACTGCAATTTTACTAAAGAGAAACAAAAAATAATAATTGAGTTGTCATGATTTTAAAATATCTCCTATTGCTGGGGGGGGGATTGTTACCAGAGAAAGAAAAATTTTAGTCAAAAATAAGTATTTGATGTATAGTTTCAAAACATTTAATAAATCAAATGTAAGAATAAGGAAATGCTTCAGTGAATTATTAGTATACACTCTGAAAGGTGAACAGATAGATGAATGAATGCAATAAATATTGTCTATTATTCTATTGCTTGCCAGGAATTGTGCTGAGTGGTGGGATCATGAAGTTATTTCTAAACACAAAATATAACCCCTAAAAATGAGACTGTGGCTAAATAGACATTTACTAGCTTGGTTCATTTACTCTTGAGGAATATGCATGAGAAATTCATGGAGAAAACAACAAGGGTACCAAAGTCACCCCATCCTGTGGATCTATGTGGAGAGCGTGTTTTGTGGGAATCAAGGAAGATCCAGGCAACAGAGACGACATGGATAAAGGTAATGAGGACAACTGCAAGAATTAAGGGATTGCAGGGGCAAAATATAGTTGGCAAAGGTACAACAGAAGATGAGACTACTTGCTAAGTAAGACTGTTGTTTACACTAGCATACTATCTAAAGCCTGGAAATAGCACCAAATTTCCATAAAAAGAGCAAAATTGATAATTTATGGTTTGTGTGTGTGTCCTCAAATGCTAAACTCTAGTCAGCAGGTGCTGGGATTCATGCTGGAAAAAAGACATTTTTAACACGACATGGAGACTACAAAGGACTCTCCTAAAATAAGTTAATCAGTGTCACTTTGAGAATAGCAAGCTTTTTTCCCTGTTATAACTTTAGAACACAACTGGATTATTTACAATATAAAATTGAAAAGTATACTGTAAAATCCTAATTAGAGCCCTGCAATTAGTTGTATCTAATCCATAGATATTAGGAAAAATAACAAAACAAATTTTTTTTTGTTTTTGTTAAATTTTTGTTTAAATTATGCTGAGTTGACAATTATGAATTTTTTTACTAGTAGTTTCAAAAAGTTAAATTGGACGGTTGGGGTATTTGATTTTATTTTTTATTTTTTAAATCACTTTATTATTGTTCAGTTACAGTTGTCTACATTTTCCACTCTCCCCTACCCCAGCCAACCCCACCTCCCTCCCTTGCTCCTACCCTCCCCCTTGGTTCTGTCCACATGTCCTTTATAGTTGTTCCTGAAAACCCTTCTCCCCTCTGTCCTCTCCCCCACCCTCTGCTATTGTTAGATTGCTCTATATTTCAATGTCTTTGGTTATATTTTGTTTGCTTTTTTTCTTTTGTTGATTATGTTCCAGTTAAAGGTGAGATCCTATTGTATTTGTCCCTCACCACCTGGCTTATTTCACTTAGCATAATGCTCTCTGTTGGGAACCGCCCTGCCTGAGTTCAGAAACTGTAATGCCTCGTGGCTAAGGCTGAGTAAAAAGACCTTGGGACCATAAGCCATTAAGGAGACAAAGCTTATCTTCCTTGTAGGGGCACCACCTCTGCCCCCTTTACTTCACCCTGCTTGGCCCTGAGAGGATGACTGGTTAGCCAATGACAGATAAGATTCCTCAAGGGAGGGATGACCTAAGACAGGCACGGTAACAAAGGGGCCCTCAGGGAAGGACTTGGGGCCTATAGTAAAAGGGAGTGATGGACCCTCACCCCTCAGCTTTGACATAGCATGAGTCAGGCAAGAAGTCTCCTAATCTCTTGGCTGCCTTACTTCCCCTGCCCCACTTAAGCCTGAAACAATGCAGTAGGAGGATGTGGCCCTGTGCTGGAAAAGTTGAGTTCCCTGGGGTGCTCAGGCCTAAGAAAGAATGCATAAAATCCTATGAAACCTACTTTGCTAATACCCTCAATTTAAATGGTAAAGGTCCAAACATGAAATGAGTTTGTTCCTCAAAGTTTTATGGCCCTTTAGCTATCTGCCCCTGACTCAGAATAAGCCATCATAGTTGAATGTTATCTATTGTTTCATCATTACTGCCTGACAATGATTGATGAGCTTTACATATATGCCCTGTATTCCTATGGAAATAAACTCAATAAAAACCCATTGAGGAACAGGTTCCTGGCCCATCTCCTTTGAAGGATCGGCCACCTTTCCTCCCCAAGCAGATCATGTCTTGGTAGACTTATTCTCATCTGTGGTGGATGAGGGGGACCTGCTGGTGGAGGCCCGCCCCCCCGCCCCGCATCTCCCCAATTCCATCCATGCTGTCACAAAGGGTAGGAGCTCCTTCTTTCTGTCTGCTACGTAAATTCCATTGTGTGAATGTACCACATGTGGAATTCACAGTGGAATTTTGATCCACTCATTGAATGATGGACACTTAGGTTGGTTCCAGAACTGGGCTATTATAAATTGTGCTGCTGTGAACATTTGGGTGCATAGGTTCTTTTGGATTGGTGTTTCAGGGCTTTTAGGGTATAATCCCAGAAGTAGAATTGCTAGGTCAAAAGGCAGTCCCATTTTTAGTTTTCTGAGGAAATCCCATGCTGTTTTCCACAGTGGCAGAGCAGAATTAAATGACATAGAGACTAAAAGCACAATTCTAACGATCAATAAATCCAGGAGCTGGTTCTTTGAAAAGATAAACAAAATTGACAAGCCTTTAAGCACACTCATCAAGAAAAAAAGAGAGAAGACCCAAATAAACACAATCAGAAATGAAAGAGGAGAGATTACAACTGATACCACAGAAATACAATGGATTGTAAGAAATTACTACAAAGAACTATATGCCAAGAAATTTGCAAACCTAGGTGAAATGGACAAATTTCTAAGAAAATACAATCTTCCAAAACTCAATGAAGAAGAAGCAGACAACCTGAACAGCCCAATAACAGCTGACGAAATTGAAGCAATAATCAAAAAGCTTCCGACACACAAAAGCCCTGGATCAAATGGTTTCACAGGAGAATTTTACAAAGCATTTAAGGAGAGCTAACCCCTATCCTTCACAGATTACTCCAAAAAATTCAAGAAGATGGAAGACTCTCAGACTCTTTTTATGAAGCCAGCATCATCCTAATTCCAAAACCAGTTAAAGACACAACAAAGAAAGGAAGCTTAAGGCCAATATCGCTGATGAACACAGATGCTAAAATCCTCAACGAAATGTTGGCAAACCGCATCCAACAATACATCAAAAAGATCATACACCATGACCAAGTGGGATTCATCCCAGGGATGAAAGGGTGGTATAATATTCACAAATCAATATGCATAATACACCACATAAACAAAATGAAAGACAAAAATCACATGATTGTATTAATAGGTGCGGAAAAAGCATTTGCTACAGTACAGCACCCATTTATAATAAAAACACTCAGCAAAGTGGGAACAGAGGAAGCATTGCTCAACATAATAAAGACCACATATGAGAGACCTACAGCCAACATCATACTCAATGGGGTATTTTAAATGTTAATATGTCATTAGAAAAAAAGATAACAGTTTTGCCTATTTGAAAAAAAAGAATCGGGATTAGCAATCTTCTCAAGGAGCCATTGGGATAATTACATATATTTTTTTTGTTGAATATTTTAATTGAATCATTTTTCCAAAGTAAATAAACATTTGTAGTATAATCTGTTTTATAACACTGATTCATTCAATTGATTAAAATAGCTATATTATCCAGTTTTCTGTGGTATATCGGATATCTGATCTTTTTAAAAGAAATTTACCAGGGAAATGATATAATCAAGATAGAGACTAGGAAACTCATGGAGACAGCAACTCAAAACCATTCTACTCACTCTTGCTCCACCCACTCTCTGATGCCATGAAGTGCAGCCAGAAGGGAACCTCCCAATTCCTGGACCATCCTCTGGGTCTGAATAAAAAGAGTAGAAAAAGTTCCACCTTTGCTAGTGGCTGCTCTAGGAACCTGCTTCTGACTTGCCTCTCTTTCTATTGTATTCATCAGTTTATTTTTTTCATTAGATTAGACCAAAGGCCCATGGGGGACTACAAGCCCTCATTGACAAGTTCCTTCATTATGGACTCATAGTTGTTTGTTAATTCCCTTATATCACTCCTATACTGCTTGTAAAAACAAAATAAAACAATGGAGAGTACCATATGGTTCAGGACTTATGAACCATTAACAAGTCTGTGATTCCCATTCACCCCATTGTACCCAATCCATATACTCTCTTGTTGCAAGTTCCCCATGAGGCCAAATAATTTACAGTGTTGGATCTCAAGGGTGAATTGTTTTGCATCCCACTTCACCCAGATAGTCAGCCTCCATTTGCCTTTGAGTGGATGTATCCTGACACCCAGGTAACAGCAAGATATACTTGGACCATCCTTCCTCAAGGCTTCTGAGACAATCCTAACATCTGGATGAATACTTGAAAACATCTTTGGGAACTAGAGCTACCACATGGAGGCACAATTCAGTATGTTGCTAATATTGTAATGTGTAGCTCCACCAAAGAGGACTCTGACTATACACTATCTTAGTCTTTAATTTCCTGCGGAGAAAGGGATACCAAGTGTCTCTCAATAAGGCCCAAATTTTGTTTCCAGCAGTCAAATATTTAGGCTACCAGCTAAGTCAGGGATCTCACTGTCTCTCTCTAGGAAAATAGAAAGTTATTCTAAATCTTACAGTCTTACAAACAAAACACAGTTAAGAACCTTCTCAGGAATGGCAAGTGTCTGCTGAATTTGGATCCCTGGGTTTGGATTGATAGCGAAGCCCCTTTATGATACAATCAAGGGACTTGATTTTGAGCTGTTTGAATAGAACCAGGACTTAAACTGAGCCTTCTTGGCCTTCACATCAGCTGTAATGGAGGCCCCAGCCTTGGGTTTGTGTAACCTGGAAAAGGCATTTATTCCATATGGAGCAGAAAAACAAGGGATCTCCTTAGGAATCCTAATGCAAAAGCTAGACAACACCCTTAGGCCAGTGGCTTACTTCTCATGACAATTAGACTCTGGGCAACTGGATGTCTGGGTGGCCTACAAGCAGTGGCAGCCAGTGCCTTATGAACAAAGAAGGCCACTAAGCTGAGCTTAGAACAACCTTTAAAAGTCCAAAACCTACATCAGGTTCAAACTGTCCCTTCTCTTAGCTTCCCCCGAGCTCATTTGAAAAGTACGGCCATCCTAAACCCACTGCCGTACCTCCTGAAGTGGGCCCTGAGAACGAGGACTTCTTGCATTCCAGTGTTGAAACTATTGAGCAGGCATTCTCCAGCAGAGCTGACTTAAAGGACATAGCCTTGGATAATCCCCATGTAGAAGGGTTTGCCAATGGAGGCTGTTCTGTTGACCAAGGAAGGAGCAGGGCAGGCTTTGCAATCATGAGTCTCCAGGAGGCCACAGAAGCCAAGCCTCTCCCCTCAGGAGCGTCAGCCCAAAAGGCTCAACTCTGAGCTTTGGCCCAAGCTCTTGAATAGGAAAAGATGGAAGAGTTGGCATTTATACAGACTTGATAGATCATCCTTGTTTTGCATGCTCAGGCTGTCATCTGGAAACAGAGGGGACTATTAACAGCAAAAAAATCCTGTTAAACACAGCCCAGAGATTCTAAGGCTCCTAGAGGCAGTTAATGTCACCCTAGAAGTAACCATGCTCCACTGTAAGGGACGTCAAAGGGACCCAACTAAAATTTCTAAAAGAAACTGCCCTAATTGCATATGCTCTTCCTCTGCCCATTGACTGCTGTTACGCCCCTGATGAACACACCTGGGCAGAAAGACAGGGCTTTTCCAGAAACAATAAAGGGTGATGGATGAGAGACAAGCGACTGCTGCTCCCAAGTAGGCGCTGATAAAAGGTGTACATTTCGTATTGATATGACTCTGTCCACGTACCTGGAGATGCCACCAATTCTGTAATGTCAAAGATCTTCAGTGGGAGACGTTTATCTCAAACCATGAAAGAAACCACTCGAGCTTGCTGCCTCTGTTCAGTTAAAGAGCCAGGGGAAAAAATTAAGCCTCCCTCCTTCTCCAGCTCACCCAGAGAAGGGGTACCTTCCTGGCACAGATTAGCAAACAGATTTTACACAAATGCCTGCCTTCCAGAGTTTTCATTATCTCCTGGTATTCATAGGCACTTACTAGATGGGCAAAGGCCTTCCTTCTGTACCTGGACTGAGAATTCCAAGCTTTGGACTGCCTCAAAGCTTCCCAAGTGACAATGCCCCTCCCTTCATGGCCAAAATTGCCCATCAAATAGGCCAAACTCTAGACATGCACTATCATTTGCAGAGCTCATGGAGGCCCCAGTCTTCAGGAAAGGTAGAAAAGGCTAACCACACCTCAAAGAAAAGGTTAGGAAACATGCCCAGAGATCTCAGCGACATAGCTCCGGCTCCTGCCCACAGCTGTCCTGAAGTGTAGAGGTGCTCCTAATCAGCTTGAATCCTAAGCCCTTTTAATATTTTGCACGGAAGGCCCAATTTAAACTACCATCAATCTGGGAAAGATGGAACACATCCTCCCTTCTTCCCCCTGACTCACTCTACTCCTTGTTCCATTAATGATTATTCTATTTTTTAAATTATTTTTCTATGTTTTTTAATCATGTTAAGTTTATATCTTCTAGGTTACAGCAATTGTATGTAAAGATGATGATACAAAAGGCATAGAGCATCTATGAAATCTCCAACTTTTTGACATCTCTGGGCCACACCAGAAGAAGTGTTGTCCTGGACCATACATTAAATCCACAAACACTAATGAAAACTGATGAGCAAAAAGAAAGTTTTAAGTAAATGTACAGTTTTGTGTTGGGTTGAATTCATAGCCATACCAGGCCACATGCGGCCTCACAGGCTATGTGTTGCATACCTCTGCAGGAGATAGAGTTCCAGCCCTTAGATGAGGCAAAAAGAGATTTTTCAGCCCAGGCAGGGCAAGGTCTGCAGCCAGTCTCAGCCTGAAACAGCTACAGAAGACTGACCAGAAACCCTTTTTCTTCCCATGTGATGATGGGATCAAAATCTCTCAGAGGGGATTTCTGAGGCAGAAAAGTGAGACCAAGAGACAAAGGCGTTCTCTGCAACCTTCACAGACCCATTTCCCTGCTTTCCACTCCCTGATTTCTTGTAATTGAGAGTACAAAAAAAAAATCACCACCTGGACAAGAGGGACAAGGATGAGTGGTATTGGTAGTCACCCCACTAGTGTCAGAAACAGACAACCACCCTATCTCCCCACCTTGCCCACGTTTAATAAAAACCTTCCACCCGGGCCCCATGGGCACACCTCATTGTCTGAGGTGGCCTGTTCTCAACGTTCGATTGCCTACTACCAATTTAATACATTTTCAGGTGCATACTATCACGTTTTGTATGTAACAATTGGTTTTTATCATTGTTCAAGTACAGTTGTCTCCATTTTCTGGCCATCACTTTCCCCTGTTCTGCTCCCTGTCTCCCACCCTCCAACCTTCCCCACTTTGGCTTTCCTTGGATCCTTTATATGTGTTCCTAGACTTGACCCTTCCCCTCCTTTACCCTGTTATTTTCCATCCCCATGGTCACTGCCAGTTTGTTCTTTATTTCCATTTCTCTGTCTATTTTGCTTGCTTGTTTGTTTTGTTCATTAGGTTCCACTTATAGGTGAGCTCATATAGTATCTGTCTTTTACTGCCTGGCTTACTTAACTGAGGAAAATGCTCTTTGGTTCCATCCATGCTGTCCCAAAGGGTAGGAGCTCCTTCTTTCTTTCTGCTGCATAGCATCACTTTGATAAATTTACTGTGCTTTGCTAAACATTTGTATCATACTCTTGAATCCCTTCCTGTTCCATGACAAGGACCTGGATTGGGTTGAGGCCTGCCTTTGTCTCCTTGGGCATCAGTGCTAGTTGAGATTGCTTGAAAGAACTGCCTCAGGGAGCATTTAAAAAAATAATGGAGGAGCAACTTGAACTTGAAGGAGAGTATGTAGTGAATGATTCAGGTAATAACAATTTCTAAGACAAATGGTGAAATAGAGGTTCTTATAACCATAATCATAAATCTTGATTGATATGTCTATGTTTATATTTATGTATCCATCTGAGTATTTCAGTTCTCGAAGAACATGCCTCACATTTTGAAAACACTTGTACTTACTTTCTCACTACTGTGTCTCATTTTGCACTGGGGTTAGTGAAAAATCATCTTGCAACTCAATTTTCTTGTTCACGTTTGTGCCCAGGCCAGATCAGGATCAATAACAAGGATTCCCTTGGCTTATCAAGCTAAATATATAATCTTGTTCTCTTGGAGTACCTTCTCTTGCAGATAATACATCTTCTCAGCTGCCCCACCCACAACAAGTGTTTGGACATACAACAGGAGATAAGTACCCCTTCTTCACTTTCTCATCATTCTCCCAATCTCTCTCTACCCTCTTGCTTGAGGTCAGGTGATTTTTCCAGGTTATTCCCACCTCGCCATCTCCTCCAAACATTTAGTGTAGCCTGACTACATATAATATCTTGGTGTTCTTTGTAGGGGAGGGGAAAAGGCACAGGGCTATGGAAGCTACCACTACAAAAACAACAACACCTCTGCTAGTTGTTTGTTTACCCATTTATGGATTTATTCCAACATTCTCCTGCTATTGCTGCTAATGAAGCTGTAATTATTTATGTATAATCAAAAGAGCAACATGGAAAACGAAATTTTTTAGACTTCTTAAAGTGGTCTGGGCTCCCTTTGGCCTGTTTCTACCCTGGATAGAAGTAATTTTTCATACGATCCAGTGTGGAGCACTAAGGAATGCACCAAAATTTTGCAATAATAAATCAAGTGCATTTGCCTGGTTTTGTCATCTGAGTATATAGGACTCTTTGGAAATTCACAAGGAACTTGGAGGCCAATAAATTGTGTTTCTTCTACAGGTCAATACTGTAAGAGAGGTAGTATAGAGGATTCGAAATGAACAAAAAATATACAGATGGTATAGACCAGGGATTTTTGCTTCCTTTAGAGTCTGAGTTTACATGAGAAAGTGTGCTTTTAAAGGAATATCCAATATACTTATTTTTCTTCAGATATCAGTAGTTTGCATAAGAATCTTAAAGTAGTCCGTGACCCAAGGTAATTTAGGTGTCAGCTTACCAATTTTAAATATAAATTTGTATAATTTACATAATAATACTGTATAAAATACTCTGTATTTTAAATTCCATACAGCCAAATGATTCTCAGAGTTTTTGAGTTACAAAAACTTTCTAAGGTAAGCATCTTATTATAATATTCTCATTGAACATTTTAAGAGTTCATAGCAAGTAAAAATTAGATGAAATTCAGAACTGAAGATTAAAAGTGGGATGTCTTTTACTTTGCATTTCTATAAAGTTATATTTGGTGCTTTATATACTAAAAAAGTAAACATGTTCCAATTATCTAGGGACCTAACAAACAAATATTTTAAATGCATAAGGGGAACTCCATTGTAGTGCTCATTTAAATGTTATAGAATCTTCAAAATAATCTAATTAATCTTTTACGTTCCCTTTATTTGGAATGTGAATGACAATATTGATTTCAAGAATCAGACTGACATCTAGTATTTCCTATTATTATTTTAAAATCTTTATTTTTATTTATTTTTATTTTAAAAAGATTTTATTTATTTTTAGAGACAGGGGAAGGAGAAAGATAGGGAGAGAAACATTAATGTGTGAAAAAGACATCAATCAGTTGCCTTTCATACTTGCCCCCAACTGGGGACCTGGCCTGCAACCATAATTGAACCAGTGACGCCTAATGCAGTGAACCACACCAGTCAGGGCAGGAATCAAACTAACATTGGAAAGCTTGTCCCTTGCTTCCTTTTCCTTCCTAATTCATATTTTACCAGGCTATTAAATATGCCGTCCATCCTGTATTCTTTGATTATTTCACTACTTTTATTTCAAAAGGTCCCCCAAATTAGAAATAAATACATAAAATGAATACCAATTAGAATGGCCTACTTCATAGTTAGCACATTTCTCCCATAAATAAATAAAACAGATGCTTAAGCCCTCACTTAACTTACATTGTTTCAAACATTTTAAATGATTTTGTTATTGAGGCAGAAATTATATTTAACCATTTGATTTTTTTCCCAAGATATCTATCTACTCACTTCTCATTTTTAAATATCCTACTATTATTCTCAATGTTGTTGATTCCACATATGGAATTAGGCTATGGTGTTTTGGTAAATGATTATAAGACTATATGTAAAGAAATGGCATATATGCATATATGGATATAAATTATAAATTTTACTGATTAAATGTATGTAGACTATAATTTACAAATAATAAAAATATATAATACTGTGTATAGTACATTCCATAGAGCCAAATGATTCTCACAGAATCTTTTGTTGTGTTGTTGCTGCCAACCTCTTATAGTGACAAGGTCTGTCCATAAATTATCCAGCCTATGAAAAATAGAGACATTTATTGAACAAGATACAAGGTACAAGAAACATTGAACATAGGACAATGGCACCTCAGTCCCCTTCAAAGGAGGCACCTTGGGACCTCACACAGTTCTCCCAGTCGCCATCTGCTGCCTCTTCATATTTTCCTGTATCTCATCGATGGTCTGAAATCGCTTCCCGTTCAAAGGTGATTTTAGTTCTGGGAAAAGCCAGAAGTCACTGGTCACCAAATCTGGGCTGTGGGGGGGCTGAGTCGCCTGGGGGATTTGATGTTTCCCCAAAAAACTCTGCATGAGACATGATGCATGAGCAGGTGTGTTGTCATTGTGAAGCTGCCAATCACCAGTTACCCAGAGCTGTGGCCTTCTGAGTCATCTGAATAGTTTCCACAGAGGAATGTTCAAGCTTAACACAAAATTTGATGCTGATTCACTGTTCAGTGTGAATGTGATGGGCACTCAGTACATATGTTCACTGAACTAGTAGAGTGAAGTCATCACTGTTCACACATGCACATTTCAGTCCACTCTCCTTGGCTGCCAGGTTACATTGATACCTCATAAACCATTCTAATTATGTCAACAATCATTGCACTTTTCCAGACAGACTTTTTAGATCTTAACTGTGATTTATATACATCAGACAAGTACAGGCAATAGTATTTTTTACATATTTCATGAATTTTGTAGTTAAAACTACAGTTTAGATAATATATGGTAGATACTCCAGATACTAATTCTCCTTTTCCCACCTGGACGCTTGTTCCAATTTTTGTGTGTTGAGTCACTTGTTTAGTAGCTAGGCGCAACTTGCTTACTGAAGTTGATTTTCCCACTTTGTGAAGTCTTCACTGTTGTTCCTAAGGGGGCACAGACTTAGTCCTGAGGGACAGATGATTTTTTAAGAGCTCTTTGTGTTTGTTCTTTTGTCTGATTGCTCTGTTAAGCTATCCATTTCTGTTGGTATCATTACCGGCTGTTAGCCTCTACTCATTCCTCATTCCATAAGATTTTGGCCCCTTCACAGGGGTAGACTTTGAGACCACACTTTGAAATTTGTTCTGACCCTAGGAGGGCATTTTAGTTTCTCTTGTCCTGTTAAACTTCCAGCCGGTGTAAAATTTAGCTATTTTCCTTCTGGATCTGCCAGCCTCCTCTTAATTGATTACTATGAAAATAACCATTGTTTTCTATGGTTCTTTTAGGATTAAACTTCCCAAGTCTGTCCCAGATCAAAGCAATGTCCTCAGAGAGGACTGTGGAGCATTATGTTCTATGGACTCTTCCCCTGCGCAAACTCCAGGTACCACTCCTCCAACAGCTGCAGCTGAGTGAGTGACTCTCTTCTCCGAGTGGCTCTCCTGCTGAAAAGCAGGGCGATGGGAAGTCGTAGTAGGCTTCTGGTGTTCTCAGTTTATCTATCTTTGCATGGAACCTGTGCCCGAAGAGTAAACCTCAAACTTCTCAGCTACTCTTGTTCGGAATAGAGAAATGACACTCTTGCCAAGAACCTGAAGAGTGACGAAAATTTGGTAAAAATGACTCGTCTGGAAAGATACTGTAGCCTTAGCTCGAGAGATGGGGAGAAAGGTAGCCTTGTGTTTTAGGCTACAGCCCTTCCCCCAACTCACAGTAGGGCTTCCACCAAATGCCACAGACTCTCACTTTTCTTACCAACAGTTAGTATATTTTGTTAAATAAATAGTTTTTCAGTTTCTGTATGCTCCTGGGGCAATTTCCAGAGAATATATTTTTTTAAATAATGTTCACCACTTGTTTGTTTCACAGGGGGAAAGTCTGAAGAGCTCTTTTGACTATCATTCTGGAATTGTCTCCCACTTATTAACTTGCTTTTTCATACAATTCATTTTATTCTAACTTTATATAATTTGGTTATATAATAATGGCTGTATTAACAACTGGTCTGAAAATTTTCTAAAATTTTATCATTCTGTTTTCGCTAGCCAGTGAGAGCTGACTCCAACACTGCATTCAATTCAGCATAAATAGTAGCATGTAATGCACTATACACCTTTTATATATGGGCATAATTATTTTTTCTTTGCGAGGTAAAAAACAACATTAACAACAGTCATTAAATTATGTTTTGGTTAGTAGTCCAAATATGTGTATATTATCGTAAAGCTAATTTGTAATTGCTCATAAAATGCCCCATTTATACTCATTTCTTACAGATAGTTTCATTACAGATATTGATTATGTGAAGTTTGAAAAATAAAGACACAGCATCATGAAAATTCCTTATGATCTGTTTTGAACAACCATTTTTAAGAGTTGATTAGTAAATTATTTAAATAGATATCAGAAATTATACATTTTTGTTTTTCCTAAATGTCAAATGCTTATAAAATCCAATAAGTTCAATTTGAAAATGTAATAATCATTTTATAGTCATTACCTATGTGAAATTCAAATTCAGGACCTACCTAGACTAACGTCTTTTTTCAGGTTTTGCATCAGCAACTTTCAAATTGTGGTCTGGAAAAAAATTCAGTTGCACATTCTATCTTTCTAATAAGCAATCTTAGATGTTGACAACATCTAGTGACATTATAAACATTCCCCATCTATCACCTAATAGACAATGCTAACAAGAAACTGCTTATAAAACAGATCATACAAATTAGTCCAGCCTACTTTGGCAATGAAATGTTAGCATAAGATCATTATACTAATATCAACATAGGCATATCATGGCACCCAGGGGCTTTTGTGGCTCAAGAAAGAACTAATTTCTCTTCTGCTTCATTAGTGCTGGGTTAAAGCTAGTTAATCATTTTACAAATAGGAAGGGGAAATTTTCTCCCAAGAGCAGTGACGAATTATCCATTTTCTTTTATGCCCAATGTGGTATGTATTCCAAATATTAATGGCAACCTAAATTGTTACATTTCTGTTTGATTACCTTCTATGTTTTAAAATTTGTTTGAACTGTGGTTAATATGTGCTGTTTATAATTTGCTGGATATTCAATAGTTTCCTCACTAAATAGTGTGAAAGTGTATATTAGTAGTAGAAGTAATATTCTGCAATGTCTTATGTCTATAATACTTATTTTATACTTAAATTAAAATATCATTCCTGTAGAAGTCAGAAAGCACCTAATCAGACAAGTATGCTGAATAGGCTTAAAAAACCCAAGCACTGAGAAATGCTATATTGACATTATGCTAACACTGCAGGTTGGCAAACTTTTAATTGTTAGATGTGATGAGTTTTGGCTGAAGCGATTCACCTGATGCTGTGATAGCAGCATTCCATGAGCATGCTAATATAAATATATGACTTTAACACAATGGACTGTTAATTCATAAAATCCCCTTTAATTTGAAGTTTGCTGAACTATGCAAGTATTCTTTGAAAATGCCTCAGTTTTGCAACAGTCTGCCAAAAAATCAAAACAAAACAAAACAAAAAACTAGTAATAAACAGTTGTCAGGCGCCATTCATCATCACAATACACAAAGTGTGGAATAAGCTACCATTTATCCACTTATCAGGCAAAGTATGTTAAGAAATCTTTTTACTTTTTTCAGGAGCATTGATTTTAACTCTTTAAAGTCTTTGATTTTAGACTAGCATTTATTCTTGCTATTCTGAAAAGTTTACATATTGGGAATCTGATCAGTAGTCATACACATTTACATTTCTGGTTCTGGTCTAATTTTATACATAACTATAATAATTAACTTACTAGTGAATGGACAAGCTTACACTTAAACTGTTTAAGTTGCAGGTGCAGGACTTTTTCTTTAACATATACCTACAATACAATTCTACTGTGTGCTTTTTTGGATACTTAGTAAAGAAAAATTGACTGCAAAAATTCCAAGTGGCTATTTGTATTATTGTGTCTATTCAATTGTGAAAGAATTAGATGTGACCAAAACAATCAGCTTGTTTGATTTCTTTTTAAGATTTTATTTATTTATTTTTAGAGAGAGGGGAAGGGAAGGAGAAAGAGGGAGAGAAACATCCATGTGTGGCTGCCTCTCATGTGGCCCCCACTAGGGACCTGGCCTACAACCCAGGCATGTGCCCTGACTGGGAATTGAACTGGTGACTCTTTGGTTTGCAGGCTTGCACTCAATCCACTGAGCCACACCAGCCAGGGCAGCTTGTTTGATTTTTATAATAAACTAATAATAATAAAACTGATTTAATAAAAACACAATTTAATCTAGAAATATGAACACAACATATTGTTATAAGGATTTCTCAATTGCACCTAAGTGTTTTAACACTGATAAACTTTTTGCTTCTTTCATAAATAAACTGTCTTGTAAATTGTTTTAGTTTCATTTTTGAATGGCATGCATCCATCTAACATCAAAATGCACATCAAAAGATATTGGGTTGCCCAAGCAGTCCTTTTCTTTTTTTTCTGTGAAATAAAGGACAGATTTTTCTTTTTCATCAATAACTTTGTTGATTTGGATGTTTTGAGTATGTTGGCTATCTCCCACTATTAGCTTCTAGTGGATAGAAGCTGGAGTGCTGCTAAACATCTTCTAATGCATGAGACAGCCCCACAGCAAAGAATTATTTGGCCACAATGTCAATAGTACAAAGAAACTTCACAAACCACGTTTGACATGTCAGATCAGTCACGGCACTTTCTCCACACAGTGCACAAATCTTTTTCATGTGTTGCCGTTGTGTTTTTACTTTTCTTGATATAATAAAGCATAATAAGGTGAAAATGTTGCATATTTTTCCATCTTCAATATTAAAATAGCTGCACAAAAATTCACCAATTTTGATTTTTTATATGAATGCTGATATGACAGCTATTACAATACAATCTACCAAAATTGTTTCTAGTGAAGTTAAAGACCACTAAGCACTACTAGAGCCATCTTACAGAAAACACCAAAAGAACTTTCTGGTCAACCCAATACAAAGAAAAACAGCTCCAGCATGACTTATATATTCTTTTGTAAAAAATCATTAACACATTTCCTTTTCAAATGGAACCATATTTTACTGTTCACTGACAATGGAATCAGGAAATAAAGACATAGAAAATGTCAGTACAAATTTATTAATTTTATATTTTAAAACATACATACTTAAGAGTGTCATCACAATGTGCAGTGATGAGTTTGTGACGTATTACTGGTAAATGTACAAAATGAACAAGTCAATAATTATTATTAATTATTGCTAACATTATTAGTGCTCTGGCAGGAATTTTCCATCCTGCACATTAAAGTCAAATTTTGGCAATTATTCTGGAGAAACAGAAATGATTTTATATATGCACATAATTATAAAACATTGACTAATGCAATTATGGAGTGTGGCATTTCCCAAGATCTGCAGAGAGTGAAAGCCAACAGTTCTGTCTCCGTCTGGGTTCAAATGCCAGAAAATGGAGAAAGCTGTTTGTGTCATTCCCGGTCAAAGACCAGCAGTCTTAATATCCAGGAAGACCCAATATTCCAGTTCAAGTCCAAGGCAGAAAACAATAATAACAAAAACACCCATATTACACTTTGAAGCCAGTCAGGTAGGGAGAATTCTGTCAGTCTCAAGGAAGAGTCGGACTTCCTGTTCTGCTTAGGCCCTGAGCTGAATGGATGAGGCCTACCCACATTAGGGAAGTGTGCTTTACTCAGTCTACAAATTTAAAAGTTAAGCTCATCCATACACACACACACACACACACACAGAAACACCAGAATAATGTTTGACCCAATATCTAGGCACTCAAATATCTGGTCTCATGAAATTGACACATAAAATTAACCATTACAGCCCTGGATGATGTGGCTCAGTGGACTGAGCACCAGACTGTGAAGCAAAAGATTGCTGGCTCGATTCCCAGTCAAGGCACATGCCTGGGTTGCAGGCCAGGCCTCCAGTAGGGGGCGTGCGAGGGGCAGCCACACATCCAGAGAGGGAAACAAATGCTTTCCTCCCTCTCTTTCTCCCTCCCTTCTCCTCTCTAAAAATAAATAAATACAATCTTGAAGAAAAAGAAAACCGATAAGTAAAAAAAGAAACCTGACAAGTTTAAAAAGAAAGTTTAAAAACCACTTCATGTGCTCCATTCCAACAACCTTCTCCTCCCCAAAATATATTAACTTGACTTTTAAAATTCAGTTCATTGCAATTTTAATAGTATTTTCACATCACATATGTATTCATTTCTTAAGACAGTTTTTTTCTTTAAATGTATATTTATATATTGCTTTTAACTATGCATTAATTTTTTAAAGTACCATTAACTTTTATTGTCTAACAATTTCTTCGTTCAGTGAAAAATACTCTTTTACTCGTAGAATTGTTGCCAGTGCAGATAGGGTTCTTCCACAGAGTCATGAGAAAAGTGTTTCAGGGACTCACATGTAGGAGGATGAGGTGTAGTGGTAAGATTTATTGGAATAAAAACAAAGGACTGTTTCCGGGTACCCGGTGTTTTATCTACAACCAGATGGCTCAGCTCTGTCCCACTGTGGCATAAACTCAGTCTGTGAGGTTGCCAACCTGCACTTGTTTTCACAAAGCCTAGGAGGACCAGGACCCAGAGATGACGAATTTCTCTGCACCCCATTTCCCCATCTGCTTGTCTGCTGCCAAGCTTGCACAGCTGCTGTAGAGAGAGAGCATGTGAATGAACAGGTGAATGCACAAAGGAATGCATGCTACTAAGGTGCCCCTTTGTTAACCTGTGATTATATTACTTGCATTTGGAAAAGGTAAAGCATTCTTTCAAACTAACCAATCTCTTTCCTGGTTCTTTGTGGGCTTGTGCTGAACCCTCCCCCTAACCAATCCTTATTCTAGTTCTTCTGAGGTTTCATGTCCTTTATCCAACCTGGTCTCTTCCTTAGATTTTTCCAGGTTAGAATCCTCCGCTATATAGTTGTCATTTTGGATCCTACTGAACATACATCAAAGTTTTGCTGAATTATCTGGTTCCTACTAGCATGCACTTACCTCCCACCCTCCCACTGCAACATCTTTGTTTCTACTGCACATGTGCCTAGCAAAGAAATTTCCTTAACTGTTGTATTCCTACCTCCTCCCCAGATAAACTCCTGCCAGGTCAGCTGTCCCCTGGGGAGATTCTTCCTGTCCACTCAAGGATTGCTCCAGGATTCAGTCCCTTCAGCAGAGATGTCATGGTCCCCTGGGGTGCCTAGGAGTGCTGCAGCTCCCTGGTGAATCATGTCGGCTTAATGTCCGATTCAGCTCCCTATTTTGTTAGGCTTCATATCTGTTCCATTTGCTCTCTCTTCTTCGTTAATAACTACCTAGCTACCTATGCTAACAGAATTATATGCATGGCATGCTTGCTGATTGCCTACTCAGAGTACAGTTCAACAGATTCTTTCTTGTGGATATTTTAAAAATACCCAGTGAGATCCAAAAGCTTGATTAGACTAAGGTTATGTTTCTGGTGAAAAACTGTGCTATTATGTCCTTTCTTTTCGAATATCAATGTAAGAGATGTTCAAAGATGTAGAGAATTTTTATGAGTTTATTTGAGGCAAACTGATGACAATTGCTGAGAAGCAAAATCTCAATGGACTGAGAAAATGCTCTGGAAAATGGCAGTTTTACCATGTATTTTATACATCAGAGTCAGAGGGGAAGACATAAAAGACATAAGGGGGTTACATGAAATTCACTGGTAATAGATTAAGGAGGCCAGAGACAGCAAAGCAGGGAAATTTCTGGGATTGGATAAAAAGTAAAACAAACAGACACATATTTCTTTTATGTGGGTGAGTACAGGAGAGTTAACAGCCAACAATTAACACAGTAACAATAACGATGAATGCATTTGTGGTCTCCCCCTGGTGTGCTGGTCATGCTTTGAGGGGTCTGGAAAAAGGAAGTTACTTTGACATTTTGCAGGCATATTATGCTAGATGCAAAAAGTTGACAGACTCAGTTAAGGGTCCAAAGATCGAAGGAAAGATTGGCCTTTGATTCTTAAATAACATGGACTTTGATGAAAGCAGCCAATTTGTAAGATCTTTAACCTTGACCACATTACCTTCTCTAAGCCTCAGTTTCTAAGATTAAAAATATAGGGTCCATAAAATATCAACCTTATAAGTGGAACCTAATCAACAAAACAAGCAAGCAAGCAAAATAGGACCAGAGACAGTGAAATTAAGAACAAACTGACAGTAGCCAGAGGAGAGGTAGGAGGGGATAATGAGGGGGAAAGGGGGAGGGGTTTTCAGAAACATCTATAAAGGACTGGTGGGCAAAGCCAAAGGCAGGTAGGATCGATGGAGGGAGGTGGGGGAGAATGGGAGATGGGGGCAGGTGGGGTGGGGGGACAACTGTAAATGAACGACAATACTAAAATATTTAAAGAAATAAACAAAATACAATTTAAAACAATCAACCTTACACTTTTCTCAGATTGAGACCAGAATCACATTAGATGGTGCATGTTAAATATGTAATGTAGCAAATAAAGGGCAATGTAATGGGTTGTCATTATTGGTAAAATTTGATGTTTTAATTTAGTTTTAGTCATATATTTTACTTCTGTAAACAGGTAAAAATGTGAGCTGCTATTTTAATAATGGGAAGAGAAGGCACTTTTGGATCTCAAGGCAGCACCATTACACATTGCCTTGGAATGCTTAGGGTTCTGCCGAGATCTGCTTAATGTGTTCTAGACATTTCTAAATATGTGCCTCAGAAAAACGTAGGGCATATTTTTAAAATAAATTTGGTTGCAAACCAAAAAAAAAAAAGAAAGAAAAGAAACAGATTGACATTTGTCAGGAAAGATAGCAGCCTAGGACATATTAACCACCATGAACTGATTTTAGTTAGACAATTTTAATTTCAGACCACCCTGTGTGGATACTTTCGGTCTCTGAATTTGTAAGGCCGCCATGCAGGCCTCGTGAGCTTGTCAGGTTTAGCATATACCCCTCCTTTTTTTCACAAGAAAAAGTGGATATTCTATCAAAATATCTGTCAACTGTTTGTGATGTTAGAGAAGTATTGATGTTCAATGCTTACAGTCATTAATTCCTTGAATATTTCAAAATGGGATTTTCTAACTGTATACATTTGATAATATTTATTACTCTTATAAGGACTGCATTTTTCTCAACTACTGCTTGGTTATATAGTGGTGCTGCTCTTGTAGAAAAGAAATATAAATGTTGGATTGTCTTCATTTACCAGTTTTTAAGATAAGAAATTCATCTTCATCATCACTGAAAGATAACTAAATTGGCTTTATACCATTATAAATCATGGATTTTGTGGGCCGTAAAAAATATTAATACTTTCTCTCCCATCTGCTAAGTTTTTCTAGGTTGGACTAATAATCAAATTAACAGAACAAAGTCAAAGTTTAATACACGTGCATGGGGAAATTCACATGGGCATAATGCCATACAAATTCCTAAAATAGTGAGGCAACATTGTTTATATAAGAAATTTTGGACAAAGGAGAAAGTGGGAGACAGGGTATTAGATTTCAGAAGTGAGAATGGGCAGTTTCCAGGTACCTGAACACATACACAGCAGGAAATCTTTGCTAGGTAACTCAGAAACCACAGGGCACAAGGGCTATGTAGCTATCTTGTTTACCATATTTAATTCCAATTAGGCCTAAGATGACAGCTTAAATCTTCTTCCTAAAGCTGGTATCTCTGTCTGAGTCTCTTGGGCAAGAAAATGGGAAAGGGTCAAAGTTTCTCTCTGAGTCTTCTGCTTCTTCACAAAGAGCTTAAAATCACTACCCCCCAAAGCAGCTTCAGGGTGGTAGGATTGTTGCAGCTTCAATTTAAACATAGTTGATTGGCTTCAACCCAATGCAATTATAACTTATCAAAGCTCTTGTTTTCTCAGTTTTCTAGAGACAACCTCTTTGAAATGACATAATGCTAATTGATTTTTGCAGCTCCCTTGATATCTGTTATAAGATGCCCAAGCTCATCCTACACACTCCTTGCCTTAAAATCGGCAATTTCTCTAACAAGAACTGTTTGTTTGTTTTGTTTTGTTTTTAAGGAAATAAGCCAGTCAGAGAAAGACAAATACCATATGATTTCATTCATATGTGGAATCTAATGAACAAACTGAACTAACAAGCAAAATAGAGACAGACTCAGAGATGGAGAGCAAGCTGACAACTCTGGGGGTAGGAGCGATCAAGCAAAAAAAGAAAGAACTCATGGATGCAGATAACAGTGCGGTGATTATGGGGGGTGGAAGTGGAAGATGGTATAAGGAAGATAACTAGTAGTGGAAAAAATACAGTAAAAATAAACAAAAACTGTAAATGGTATTTCAACATCATAGTATGGGGGCCTGAGATTATGACTATTTCTGGTTTGGGTATTTTTTCTATTGTTTATCAGTAGGCAGGTAATATATATCTATATATAGACAATGTCTACCAATATATTTTAAAAATATGCAATGGCTTATGGATTCATAATACTTCAAATTTAAATTCAGGTTTACTGAGGTTTTCTTCTTCTGTATTAGTTTTTCATACTTTTTTTCATGGTAATAAGGCTTTCTCAAAGACAAAAAGAATAATGAAATTAAAATATCTCCTAATAAGGTATTATCTAGAATGTATAAGGACATTTGTAAATTTTATCCTAAAGTAGCAACAATAAAATTATACAATGTTGTCAAAAAGTCCATTTTAAGACTCTGCAAAATGACCAAGGGCTATTACCATCCTTCTATTGCTCCACCCACATCTGTGGTGTGGAAGTTTTACCTGGGCAAGCATAGAGGTCTTGATCACCTGTAATCAATCATGGTATAATTGTCATCTGGAAGGATTATATCTAACATCCTTTTCTAGTAATCATGGGATAATTTCTAAGGGAGGTTATGTGCTTGGCCAGGAAAATTTAATGCATTCTAAATAACAGACAGTATATAGAGTATGTTCTGTGACCACAACTGAAAACAAAAACAACAAAACTGTATCTAAAAATAATATAAAAGTGGAATAAGAATTTCAAATAACAAATAGGACAGAGATCACAGGAAAAATCATAAATTGTTTTGCACCAAGCAATAATGAAAGCAGCAGCATATTAAAACATATTAAAGGAATTTTAAAAAGGCCTTAGAAGAAATTGATATCAATAAATGTTCATGTTAGAAACTAAGAGAAGTTTAAAATCTAACATCCAAAACTCAACTATAAAAAATATAAAATGAGAAGAGCAAATTAATTCCAAAACAAGAAGAAAAGGAACAATTAAAGTCATAGTGGACACTAATAAATTTGAAAAATCTATGAGTTAAATTATCTGATTGCATAATATCAATATTCACTGTTTGTGTGGTTGCGCTTTTCCTAGGATTAAAATTTTTCAAGCTCGAATTTCCCCAACAGCTAGTTCTCCAATCCATTCAATTAGATATTTTTGTTTGCTTTTTATCTATGAGTTTTTGCTTTTGTTTGTTTTTAAGACAGCTGGAAGCAAGCTGATCATATTGAAAAAAATTCAACATTGCCAATTTTTTTGTGATGCTGACTCAGATTAAGTTGTGCTTTATCAAGTTAAAAATCTTCTTCATAAACCATATTATTTGAAAATAGTTACATATTTATTCAGAGGCAGAATAAAATATGTGGATTATAATTCCATGATACTTTAATTGCTGATATACTTGCTTTGTCATTTTATGTATCAGGGAACTGATTTTTTAAAGAAGGATTTATTTTTTGGCTTAAAGGAGATATAACTTCATTAATCGTCTTTTTCATTGTAACCAACAAAATAAATTCACACTTATTTATTTGTATGAAGTTGCCAACAGATAAGAAAATTGTGGCTCTTAGAGATCAAGTTTATAAGTAATCCATACATTTGAAATGTGAATATATGTTTATATGAATCAGTCAATTAATTTTTAAAATCATTTTTTAATTTTTCAATTATGGCTGACATACAATGTTATATTCATTTCAGGAGTACACCCCAATGATTGGACATGACAGAACTTACTAAGTCCTCATCCTGATGAGTCTCATACACACCTGGCCCCATACACAGTTATTAGGTTATTAATGACTACATTCTCTATGCTGTACTCTACATCCCTGTGACTATCCTGTAGCTGTCAATCTGTACTTCTCACCCCTTCGGCCTTTTTACCCATTCTCCTAACCCCCTCCCATCTGGCATCCATCAAAATATTCTCTGTATCTATGAGCCTGTTTCTGTTCTGCTTATTCATTTATTTTATTAAAAATAACTAGGGGAATAACTGCTAATGGGTTTAGGCTGTTGGAGTGTTCTGTAATTAGATAATGGTGATGGGTATGCATTCTTCAGAATATATTAACATTTACTAAATTGTACACTTTCAAAAGGAACATTTTGTGGTATGTGAATTGCACATGAATCACAAACATTTTTAAAACATTTCCACCTGAAAAATTTAGTTATATTTTTAAGATAATACCACCAATGTTACTATGTGTATGCATACTCATTACAAAAATCTACCGTCATTATTTTAGTACTTCCTAAATGTAGGAAAGAGAAAATTATTTAAAAATCAAGAGATTTATTTGGCCTAATAAAAATGATAATCAGCGTTACTTTGTTGTTTCTCCAGAAAGAAACGAAATATGCAGAAATAAGTTGATAGGTCTGTTTTTAAGAATCACAGTCCATTAGCAAGTAATTTACATGTAACTAAATTTAACTGATGCTAGAATCTGTATTTGTAAAGAAATGTTTTAGTTTGTACTAAAAATATCTCATGTGACAATGTCAACATATATGGACAAATTCCCATAATTGTATACACTTGATTTCTTATATGATTATTACAGAGTGCTCTGGGTTACACATCTCAAACTGCTTTCTATTTTAGTGTAATCTATGTTTTCATATATTCTTAAACATGTAGAGGTGATGTTTATTAATGATTCAATTTGCTCTTTTACTCAAAACTATAAGCCAGCTATCATATGCTGATCTTGTTCACTCCCCCTTTATTCCAACAATAAGCAGTATAAACTAGGTTATATCATGCTTGCAAAAAAAAAAAAAACCCTTAGTGGATTATATTAACAGTAATGTTGGTTTCTTCCTTCTGCTATTTGTGTAATATGAACCATCAGGGAGTCTCTGCTCATTGTAATCACTCAGGTGCATAGGCTGACAGAGTAGTTAACCATCCCTAAAGTTTCTGTGTAAAGAAAGAGAGAAGTTTGTAGAATCTTGAACTCACTATTACTCTGGCTAGTAAATCACAAACATCAATTCTGCCCACAACTATTCACATGGCCTAACCTAGTCACATGGGCCAACTGCAGGAAATGGAAATTCTCCATGTTACTAAAAAGGGGGAAATGGAAATATTTCGCGAACAGCAAAACACCACAGGGGCAGTTAGGCCCTTTATATTTGGTTATTCTACCAAATGTTCAGACTCTCAGACTGAACAGTATTTTCAGAATTGATATAATCCTGGATTGCGTAACACCAAGCCTGGAAGAAAAATAGAGCAGGAAAAATCATATACACATTTTCCCTAACCACCCCATGCTCAGGTTATAGTCCCTTTTCTCCTACTCAATCTTGCATTTCTTTATGAATGCTCTTATTACATTTATTTTTAAAATACTTTATTTATTTATTTATTTTTAGAGAGAGGAGAAGGAAAGGAGAGAGAGAGAGAGAGAAACATCAGTATGTGGTTGCCTCTCACGTGCCCCGCACTGCAGACCTGGCCCGCAACCCAGGCATGTGCCCTGACTGGGAATCGAACTGGTGACTGTTTGATTCACAGGCCCGTGCTCAATCCACTGAGATACACCAGCCAGGGCTCTTATTACATTTAATTGATATATTTCATTGCTTTTTTTTACTCTACTAGATGGAATGTTGCTCAAGGAAAAAAATAACGCTCTATCCACACTTATTTTCCATCATTTAGCAGAGTTTTTTTTTTAATTTAATTGCAATATTACCAGGTAGATCTCCTGCAAAAAAAAAAAACAAAAAACAAAAAACAAAAAACAAAACAAAACAAAACATGAATGAAAGAATTGGTTAAGCCTTATCCAAATTTAAACAGAAACTTCCTACTTCCTTCCATGCTTTCTTCACAATTCTGGGCAGTTTTCAAATTTGCATTTAGTCTAATACAGAGTAACAGAACATTCTTCTTTGTTATGTGAGCTATACATAACAAAGAAGAATGTTAAGCAAAGCATGCTATTTTGACTTGAATATTATCATGTGAGTCTCACTGGGAAATATCTAAACCCCATCTAAGTAATATGGCATTATTCTGACAAGTCCTTTATTGCCCAAAACTAGAAAGCAAGGAAATAGTTAACATTTGATGAGGAAATAATTGAAGAAAAATGAGTAAATGATGAAGGAAGTGACATTATGTCACTCTATTTACCTTTTATTTCAAATAATAAACCATTTTAAGTATTGATATATTCATTGTATATTTATTAAAATATGTGAAAATAAACACCTTACTAATGCATATATATGCACTAAAATTTTTATATCCCACTTAGTTACTACCTGTCCAATAATTAATAATTGTATAGTAATATGAGATATCAAGGCCAATATCTATGTTAGCTTTAATTAATATATTTAAACCTTATGAAAAGCAATATACGGCTCCAATTCACTCCTCTGCATATGGACTGAAATTTTCAAACTTTTAAGTAAAATGGTATTTATAGCTCTGACATGAATAATGAATAATAATATCCTTCCACAAACAATAAGGATAGACTGGTATTGTCATTGCTCTTTTTTAATTTCAAAAGTATTTGCCCTTTCAGACGTTAGTGAAAGTCATGACATCTATTTTTGCCAAATATCTCCTCAAAGTTTCATTGAAATGTGCCTTTTCTAATCAAACAAGCACTGAATCTGAACCCATATATTGCAGAAGTAAGATACAGCATAAACTTAATGAATAATAAAATAATCTCATATCCTCACCTTTATTCAGTTCATTGTGGTATAATTTATCGTCAAACATTCTCCTGAATAAAATTTTGAATATTGTAGCAATATAAGTAAAACAGAGAAAAAGTTACCCAAATTAAATTTTGTTCATTAGAAATAAGTCTGTTTTCTTTTAGATAAATAAATGCGTTAAGATTAAAAAACATTATAAATTATATTATAACTTGCGATGTGAAAAATTGAGATTACTTGGGTTATAGCTTAAGAGGTTTTAGATAAGTTAAGAAACCTTTCTTGTTTTGGTGATTTACTTCTTAATTGTATTATAAATGGTAAATCTACAGGTTAATATTTATGACTAGCACACCTCACAGAGATAACAGCTGCTCTTCATTAATTTCAGTTTAATCTTCAGTGATTAATTGTTTCATATTCATTACATATGATGCCAGTAAGAAAGATATAAACTTTTATTTTGCAATATAGTAAAGAAGATATTTTGGCATTTGAGTAATTGTTTCAAATATCTGTTCTGAGTGGAGGATGTAGATCTTCATCATGACATATAATTACAGTAATCAATTGTAGTTCTCGATGTTTCTGAATATTCCTTTTATGTCAGCACAATATACCTGGAACATGGCAAGGTGAAGAAGGGCAGTGTTTGTGCTTGTTATTCTCAGGTAAGGGTGTTTAAAGGGATAATACTAGAAATTGAGTCCTAAGCATACAGATGTTCATTTGAACTATTTCTGTAGTACTCATTAATTTAAGCAATTTTATTTCATCCCTGAACATTTCTATTTATTTCACACATTCAAAAAATTATGTGTTAGGACAATAATATGTGGGCTTTTTTTTTCCTACTGGAAGCTCTGAATATAGGAAACCAATCTGTTCTTTTGATCATAATAAGAATTTTAGAGAGTAACATGAGGGACCTATTGAGACCATCAGGGACTTTTGCACCCTATTTTTCCCTATTCCATTTACTGTCTTTTGAGACACAGAAGCAAGATTTGAAGATTAGTATAAGAGGACCTTTTGCACAAGGCCATGGAAAGGTGTCAGAGAATTATTTCAGGGTGGCACTAGTGTTTAGATGGGTGGCTTATATGATAAATGATTGAGTCATTATTCTAGGAAGTATCTGCCCTGGCTGGTGAGCCTCAGCGGATTGAGCACTGGACTAAAAACCAAAGGATCACCGGTTCGATTCCCAGTCAGGGCACATGCCTGGGTTGTAGACCAGGTCTTTAGTAGGGGGTGCACGAGAGGCAAGCACACATTGATGTTTCTCTCCTTTTTTTCTCCTTCCCTTCCCCTCTCTAAAAATAAATAAATAAAATCTTTAGAAAGTATCAAATGAAAATGTCTTAGGCACAGTATTTAATGGCCCACTAGTACCTGATTCACATTCATCACTGGAGATTATTCTCCATCATGCACAAGCTTACAGCGATTATGTGGATAAGATTAATGTGCACTCCTTTTGTTTCGAAGAGGAATTATGATCGTGAGGGACATGTGAGACAATAAAGACATTTACAATTTATTGACTCCTTTATCTGCATAGGAAGCAGTAGGAGACTAGAGCAGGGGCATATATGCAAGACTGAGCAGTGAGGGAAGACTTCCAGAAGGCCAGCATGAGCTATCCTTCTTTAAGGATGCCTGTCTATGTACGTAAGGTGGTTTTGTAATTTCTGTGCTTACATGAATTCGTCCTCACAAAAATACGTTTCTGGAGGATAACTGTTGTGTATTATCTAGCTTTATACATTACTATCAATGTCTGTACATGATAAATATCTAGAAAAGCCTTTATAAATGTTTGTTGAATGATAAAATAAAATTTTAAAAAATCACATGAATACTGAATCCAAATACAGCCTGTTAACTGACTGCTTGATAAACAGAACAGTAAATATCCTAATAGCTTAATTTTGGTAAACACTGTTATATCCAATTAATCCTTCCAATTTTGATTAAAACTAGCTCATCATTTAAAAAATAAGGCCACTACATGAAGTTGTGTGCTGTGGCATTTTCGTCTCCCCTCTAGTGTATACTTTCATCTCCTTGTAATTATCAGAGCAAACATTACATAAGGCTTTAGTAAATCCTCAATGACAGACAGGTACAATCAAACATATGTGCTTGGAGATGGATTGCTGACAGAAATATGTGGTTCAAAAATATATAATCACAGGTGCTCTAATAAACTATCAAGATTGTATAATACCAAGAAGAATTCTAAAAAAAAAGTTATAATACAAAATACACATAGGTTTCATGTCTTTGATTTTTTGACAGTTACATATTAAGCAAAAATGAAAAAATGGGATTACATCAAACTTAAAAACTGCAAAGCAAAATAAACTATCAACATAGTGAAAAGGCAACCTACAAAATGGGAGAAAATAAATACGTATCATCCTGATCTGATAAGTAGTTAATATTCAAAATTTATAAAGAATTTCAGTAACGCAAAAACAAATAAATGATTTGTCAATTAAAATGAGCAAATTACTTGAAGAGATATTTTTCCAAACATGATATACAAATGGCCAATGAAAAGATTCTCAACATTACTAATTACTAGGGGAATACAAAGCAAAACCACAGTGATATCACACTTTACATCCATTAAGATTGTCACCATCAAAAAAAACAGAAAATTTAAAAAACATTGGCAAGGATGCAGAGAAGTTAGAACACCTGTACACTTTCAGAAGAAATGTAAAATTGTGCAATTCTTATAGAAAACATTATGGAAGTTTTTGAAAAAATTAAAAATAGAACTACCTTATGGTCTAGCAATCCCACTTCCAGGTATATATTTGGAAGGATCCAAAACAGTATCTGAGCTCCGGCTTGTGTGGCTCAATGGATTAAGCTCCAGCTTGCAAACCAAAAGGTCTCCAGTTCAATTCCCAGTCAGGCCACATGCCTGGGTTGTGGGCCAGGTTCCCAGTAGAGGGCGCTCAAGACCAACCACACACTGATGTTTCTCTCCATCTCTTTCTCCCTCCTTTCCCCCTCTAAAAATAAATAAATAAAATCTTACAAAAAAACCAGTATCTCAAAGAAATATTTGTACACTCATGTTCATAGCAGCATTATTCACAATAGCCAAGAGGTAACAAAGCAAATTTCATTAACAGGTGAATAGAGAAAGAAAATATGACATACACAGGCAATGGAACATTATTTAGCCTTCAAAAAGGACAAAAATCCTGCCATATCTCCAACATGGATAGGCCTAGGGCACAAGGCTCACCAACATAAGGCAATCACCAAAGGACAAATAGTGTATGATTTCACTTATATAAGGTATCCAAAGTCATCAAAATCATAGAAAGTGTAAGCGGATATGTGGTTTCCAAAGCTGGGGGAGGGGATATATAGGATTAGTGTTTAATAGATACACAATTTCAGTTATAGAGTGAAAAAGTTCTGAAGGTACATTGTACAACAATGTGAATATACTTAGCACTACCACAGCGTATACTTAAGTATGACTTAGATGGTAAATTTGATGTTATTTTATACCAAAATAAATATCCTGTTTATTTTTTAAATATTGATTAATGACATTATATATAGGGGGTTGAGGGGAGGGCAAATTGGGTAAAGGGTCAAATATATGGTAATCAAAGGAAACTAGGTTATGGGGGTGAGAATGCAATAGGATACACAAATATTAATTTATAGAAACTTTTCTAAAAAATGCATTGCCTAATCATTAATTCCCTGCTTACCTTTTCATATATTTATACAATTTCAATGTAATGAACAAGTACAAATACAAATTGAAGTAAAGTTTTTTAAAAAATCCTATTATATTATTCAGTCATTGTTCATACTCTTTTTGGCACAAAAAGAAATTTCCAGTGTGAATATACATCTGAGTGTACATGTATCTATGCATATGTACATAAATATACATGCATATATATTTTTTGATTTTCTATATTATATGAAATGGAGGTTATATGTAGTAATAAGTCTTGAAGGATTATTTAGCTCCCTATGTATTTTCAATATTCAATGAAAAATGAAAGAAACCATTTTGCATGGTTTATATATAAAAAACTACTTAGAATCTAATAATGTTCTAAAAGTCTATTATAACTATTTGAAAAATATGTCTTTATTATCAGAAATCCACAAAGATGTGCATTCAAGTGGTTTTAGCTTGCTCAGTGACTGAGATTTTCAGATGAACCACCCCACAGAAAATAAAAATTTTGCTGCAAAATTAAATGCAATAGAAGGTAGGAATTAATTGTTTTATTTTATAGTATAATGTGAAGCATTTTGATAGCTATGACATTTCTGGTATTTGAATGTTAAGCATAACACAGAAATGGTGAATACAAAGTCCACGTGCCAGAGATACATGGGGTGAGTCTTCCACGTGCCCTTTCTCCCTATAAGACACACTTAGGAAGTTCGGCTATGTTTCACTTATGCAGATCATATGGTCACATTTTGCAGTAGTAGTCATTGATTTCTTAGTCTGTGTTTTCAACTACAGTATGCTCCTTGATAGCAGAAGGGATTTCTTGTTCATCCATTTCCTAGTTCCTCACTGAGTGAATTGTGTTAATGTTAATTAAAGGTTAATTGTCAAGTTCCAAAAGTAGAACTTAGAGGAAGGTATATTTTTTTTCCTATGTAGATGTGTCGACCTCTACATGTGCACTCGAAATCCCAAAGCGTACATGAAAATACACATAGTTTACAATATCGCCTTGTAACCACTTCAGCCCCGAGGGGAAGGGCCCTCCAGTCAAGAGTGGAATTGAGACTTTTATTTCACTTCCACTGCAAGCAAAATAAAGTTAGTGAGTATTGATATAAGGTAAAGGAAATGAAGATGATGTTAATTTTATTTAATTGACTCTGGGTAACTGAAGGATTCTCGTTATCATTATTATCATAATGATATTATTGTCATAACAGGGGAGAGATATCATTTTCTTCCTTCTTGCTGATGCAATAGCAGTGACAGTGAATAAACAGACGCTCTGTCTCATTCTGCTGCCTCATACAGAAGCTTGTCATCAGCCCACAAACCACAACAGCATACTCTCACCTCTCTATGCACGAGCTGAGTATAATTTCACTTTTGCTTTGGGACACAGCTAATGAATTGTATGGAAGATGGCCAGGAATACAAACATTGACATATTTATACACACCAGAGGTTTTCAGAAAATTGTAATGATTGTTTTAACAGCATTCAGCTAAGCAATGCTTTCAAAATCAAACACCTGAAGAGCAGAGAAATTAGAATTCAAACATTGGCCAAATAATTCTTATCCCAAAAGTTTAATCATGATGCTACATTGCCTCCTGTAAGTCAATGTTATAAAAAGATGGTTGATAGAAAATTGTCAAATGGAATAAATTTGTAACAAGTTTTACATATATAAAAGCATCCACTGTTCTTAAAGTGGCAGTAAAGTATTATTTTTCAGATTGACTGAAAGCAAACTTTACAGTATACTTCCTAAAATTGTATAATACAAAGTAACTTGAACAAGAAAAGGCTAAACCTCCTAAAGTGAGGTTTTTAACAGCTCATTTGGATAAATAAGTGTACTAAAATATGTTATAATTTAATATGTATGCTGCTTATAACCCTCTTTTTAAAAAAAAGTATTTGTTTTTAGAGAGAGGGGAAGGGAGGGAAAAAGTCAGGGACAGAAACATCAGTGTGTGGTTGCCGCTTGCGTGCCCCCTACTGGGGACCTGGCCCACAACCCAGGCATGTGCTCTGACTGGGAATTGAACCAGCAACCTTTCGGTTCACAGGCTGGCACTCAATCCACTGAGCCACACCAGCCAGGGCAGCTTATAAACCCTCTTAACAAAGTACCACCACCAAACTACTGGATCTTCTTATCTGCATTCCCCATCCATACTTTATTTCTAAAACGTTATATTGCTGGGTAGATAAATTAATTTTAGCTATCATAGTAATAATGGGCACACCAATATAGGATGTTCATGAATATTTATTTTAGTGTATAACAAAACAACTGCTACAGCTACTTAACACTGATCTTTATGTTGACAAACAGGGACATTCATATCTGAGAGCTTGAAATTATTTTATAAATATTTTAATAATTGCATAATTTGCAACTGATCCTGCTTCCAATTCACATACTGCATTTATTCAGGTAGAAATTGGTTATGTGAAAAAACTATTTATAAAATAATGTTTTCAATTCCCAGTGGAAGTGTATAACCTCCTAATACTTGATTTGTGTGTGTGTGATTTAGATATTGTGCAGCTGTCACAGAGTTTGATAGAATGTGATATACACTAAGAAACCATCATCTCTGAAACTCAACTCAGGCCCTACCAGACAGTATTGACAGAAGTCTGGTACAAAATGTGATTGAAATAATAATTTTAAATGTAAGCAATGTTATAATTTTACGGGCTTGGGTCATTCTACAAACCTTCATGAGTTTTTCAGTGACTCATTAATACATCCATTATTTTTGCCTCATTTGTTTGTCCCACTTACTTGCTATAATGCTGGCTTTGTAAAAATGACTTATAACAGTAAATATAATAAAATATTTTTTCAACTTTAAAATTTATTTTTATTCAATAAATACTTAAGGTGTCCTTTTATAGAAACATTACATTTAGTAAGCAGACTTATCAACTATAGCATCTATAAAGTTTCAAAGAAATATATATGGAACAAAAACTTCCACACATACTTGAAAACCACTGGTAATATCTGGTGGTGTCAGATGTTAAAATCAATGCCATCTATAATTTATCTGAAAATTAAATTATTATTGTTACAGTTTTCTATAATATCTTCACAAAGAAGGGATGCTTAATTTCAATGGAATTACTTGGATGATCTCCACAAAGTGGACAAATTCCACCACAATTTGGGGCATAGAACTAAAATTTTTTCTGTGGCTTTACTCTTCGTAGGGTAATGATATACAAATGAATATGTTCATAATATATTTATCACAGTTATAACTCTGATTTTAATTTTTTAAAAACCTATATAGTTGAAAGAGAGAATAATAGTTGAGATGATGGAATAGTTCTGCCATATATTTTAGAACTGGTTACAGCTCAGAATTTATATAACTATGGACTTAAAGTTCTACCCATTAGTATGCTTTCTATATGTGCTTTTTTCCATATCTTTTCAGTTTTACTCTAATCAGAAGTGACGTGAATAAAAAAGAGTTGTAGTGTTAGATTTTTGGTAAAAATAGCCTATTCAATGCTTATCTTGGAGATTCATATTTCAGATTATATAGTAATAATTCTGACAAATTTTGCTATCAATAACTTTAATAGACTCTATCGCAACATTTACAAAACTTAGCCACAAGCAGATAATATCTTCATAACCATTATTATTTAATTATTATTAATCTAAACATAATAGTCTAGGAATTTATAAAACATTGAATATTATAATGTCTTGAAATATACTATGTCCTCCAGACTCTGTAAAAAATTTATGAGCTCTCAAATCCTCAGAGAACCAGGATCAGAAGCCCTGAGAGAAATGCTGAAAGTGAAAGATGAAGAGACAAATCAGGTCAGTGACGAGAGGATACAAGGTGATATCCTGAAGGACAGACAGTGGAGTAGGGCAGAGAAAGTGATGCAGAGATGGTGTATAAGGGTTAGAGTTAACCAATAATCCTGTAATAACTATGGCCAGAGTTTTGATTCAATTTCATTTGTATGAGTTTGTTTATCTCTGGTCTAAGCAGAGGCAGCCTTTGTTAAGTATTTGTAAAGTTATCTTGGTTTGAGCTCTCCCAGAAGATTTGGAGGCTGATACTTAGGAAGTGATCCAAACAACATTATGGGGGAATGGGGAATGGAGACATAGAAGGGAAAGACAATCAAGTGTGAGGTAAAGAGTGGGCTATCCTGGCTGGCATAGCTCAGTGGATTGAGCGCGGGCTGCGAACCAAAGCATCGCTGGTTCGATTCCCAGTCAGGCCACATACCCAGGTTGCAGGCCACGGCCCCCAGCAACCACACATTGATGTTTCTCTCTCTCTCTCTTTCTCCCTCCCTTCCCTCTCCAGAAATAAATAAGTAAAATCTTAAAAAAAAAGAGAGGGCTATCCCTCTGCACCACTCAGTTGCTCTGGAGATGACACTGTTGGACGTGCCTTGTAATCGTACCACCCAAAACTGGTTATTTGTCCACCAGCTCCCATCTCTTATTTGTTAAGAATTATCTCAGGATCTTTAACTCTCTGGCACTTCCATCTTCCTTGTGAAGAGATCAAATATGTCCCCACGTCCACAGAACACCCTCATTTAGGTGAGATCTTAAGACATTGCCCATCAAAGAGGATTTCTGCAAGCAAATTCCCCAGCACTTGTCATATCAACTACCAGAGTTTGTGGTGGAATAGTCATTGGAGAAAGATGCTTTCTGAAAGACACATTATTAAAAATATCTGTTTTTTAATTTGTTTTAAGATTTTATTTATTCATTTTAAGTATATTTTATTGATTATGCTATTACAGTTGTCCCATTTCCCCCCTTTATTCCCCTCTGCCCTGAACACCCACATTCCCCATCTTTAGCTCATGTCTGTGTGTCGTACATATAAGTTCTTTGGCTTCTCCATTTCCCATACTATTCTTACCCTCCCCCTGTCTATTTGCTACCTACCATTTATGCTGCTTATTCTCTGTACCTTTTCCCCTTTCTCCCCTTCCCCCTTGCCACCAATAACCCTCCCTGTGATCTCCATTTCTATGATTCTGTTCCTGTTCTAGTTGTTTGCTTAGTTTTTTTTTTTTTTAGGTTCAGTTGTTGATAGTTGTGAGTTCATTGTCATTTTACTGTTAATAGTTTTGATCTTCTTTTTTTCAAAAGTCCCTTTAGCATTTTCTATAATAAGGACTGGGTGATGATGAACTCCTTTAATTTGACCTTATCTGGGAAGCACTTGATCTGCCCTCCCATTCTAAATGAAAGGTTTGCTGGATAGAGTCATCTTGGATGCAGGTCCTTGCCTTTCATGACTTCAAATACTTCTTTCCAGCCCCTTCTTGCCTGCAAGATTTCTTTTGATAAATCAGCTGATAGTCTCATGAGAGTTCCTTTGTAGGTAACTGTCTCCTTTTGTCTTGCTGCTTTTCAGATTCTCTCCTTATTTTTAATCTTGGGTGATATAATTATGTTGTGCCTTGGTGTATGCTTCCTTGGGTCCAACTTCTTTGGGACTCTGAGCTTCCTGAACTTTCTGGAAGTCTATTTCCTTTGCCAGATTGGGGAAGTTCTCCTTCCTTATTTTTTTAAGTAAGTTTTCCATTTCTTGCTGTTCCTCTTCTCCTTCTGGCATCCCTATGATTCAGATGCTGGAATGTTTAAAGTTGTCCTGGAGGCTCCTAAGCCTCTCCTAATCTTTTTAAATTCTTTTTTCTTCACTCTGTTCTGGTTGAATATTTATTTCTTCCTTCTGGTCCAAACTGTTGATTTGAGTCCTGGTTTCCTTCTCATCACTGTTGGTTCCCTGTACATTTTCCTTTATTTCACTTTTCATAGCCTTCACTTTTTTGTCTATTTTGTGACTATACTCAACCATTTCTGTGAGCTACAGGATTACCACTGTTTTGAACTGTGTGTCTGATAGATTGTCTATCTTTTTGTTGTTTAGTTGTATTTTTTCTGGAGCTTTGATCTATTCTTTTATTTGGGCCATTTTTTTGTCTCTTGTGTCTGTTACATATTAAGGGGTGGAGCCTTAGATATCCAGCAGGGTGGGGCAACCAATGTTGCTGTGTTGTGGTGGTACATGTAGGGGAGGAGCCTGAGAGGGAACAATGCCACTTGCTCAGCTCTCTGCCGGTTTTCAGCCACTTCCTCCAGAACCCACAAGCAAGTTGGGCCCTTTTGGTCCTCATTCCCAGGTTTTGTGTATGTTCCAGAACACTGTGGGTCTCTCCAGCGAACTCCCCTGCAATGCTGGGAGTTTCTCCTGCTGCCCCAACCCTCACAGGTTTTTTCTATAAGAGTTTTTGAGCCTTTATTTCCCACACTGGAACCCTGCGTCACATAGTTGGTTTTGCTCCTCAGTTGTTTCTCCCAGATTATCTGCACACAAATGTGGGACCACCCACTTCACCAGCCACCACCTCACCTGGTCTGCCACCTGACACCCACCTAGTCCTCCAGCCGCCACCTTGCTGCAAGTCATCTCCACCTGGCTGCCCATCTCTGCCCCTCCAACTGGTCTGGATAAATGTTTTTTCTTTAACTCCTTAGTTGTTGGATTTCCATCCAGTTTGATTTTCCATCAGTTCTGGTTGTTTTTTGTTTTTAAATTAGTTATTGTCTTTCTTTTGGTTGTGCGAGGAGGCACAGAGTGTCTACCTATGCCTCCATCTTGAACAGAAGTCCTATTTGTTTATTTTTAGAGAGAGGGGAATGGAGGGAGAAAGAGAGGAAGAGGAACATTGATGCGTGAGAGATACATCGACTGGTTGCATTTCACACACGCCCAATCAGAAATTGGGCCCACAACTTGGGCATGTGCCCTGCCTAGAATTGAACCGGTGATCTTTGGGTTTGCAGGCCAGTGCTCAGCACACTGAACCACACCAGCCAGGGCTGAAAGCAAATGTTTTAATGGTCAAAGAATTTGAGGATGAAATGGAGCATATAATAAAACTTCACTGGAGATGAAGGAGTGCCTATTGGCATCTCTTACATTCTGTATTCTGACAATAGCACTTCCAACGATGCTGTACTAGTATGATAGGTATGGTATTTATTCAATTGGCTCTATTTTGACTATTTGTGGTAAGAGATGTATACACGGAAATATTCAAAAGTGAAAGTATGTTTGCTGATTTTGCATGTGCATTGTTTATTTTAGGCAAGAACATACAGAAAATTTTCTATCCAGGCTCAGTTTTTCCAGTCTCAGATTAATGAAACTGGACCACGGGTCTGCAGTAGCCTGGTGCATCTCAGGCAAATATACCTGTATATTAAGTAGTTTAATATTCTTTCACTGAAGATTTTCAAATAGGAAGGTTCCAAAGTGTCACTCAAGTGCTCATCACATTGATAGATAAAGAGTCTTCCTCAGATGACAAATGAAATCAAATTTCCCTTGGCTCATTTCTACATGTTTACTATTCCATAATCATAGAGATTAGCTTGTTAATATCCTCTCTATTCATCACATATCTGTAATTTAATATTCCTTATTGACCTTTTGGAATTGTCTTTTTTAAAGGTAGATAAAACTGATTTATTAAATAGAAAAGTTACTTCAAGAAATCTCTGTTTTTCACTGAGCTGGGCACAGTTTCCTTCCCTACAATTGAAAATTATACACACTTTTTTTTTATTTGAGGTCAATGCCCACAGCTCAAAACTATTTCCTAGATGCTTTCTTTATTCATTTAAACCATTATTTTGAGCCCTCTTCAGAACAAACGTGGTTATACTTGCTGACCTATGATCTGGACTCGCAACCGAATGTCAAAATGTATTGTTTATAGTCAGAGAACTGGGCTGACCTTGCACTCTGTCTCAGAGTGCAGAGCATTTCTGGTTACACTGGCCAACAACATCCCGAGGCCTTTCAGCTGCAGTTTTCAATGCTAGTCACCTGTGCTATTACGTGACTTTGAAAAGTCTTTTTTAAACTTTTCTTAACTCCCGTCATCATGCACATTCATAGCCTCTAATTCTTGCATAGTATTCACTAAACAAATCTGATTTAAATTTTCAAATGTTTATGAGTTAATGTAATTTCACCCCAGTGGCTTTTGTGATGTTGAATGGCAGATTTTTAAACCTTTGAAAAAAATCTTTAATCCATCCCATACTGAACTTGATTTTTATATATAGGAATTTATGCTAGTATGAAAATAAAGGAGGGGATTTGTCAAGAATATATGATCTTGCAGATGATAAGTTACACTAGACAGCCTTTTTTTTCCCCTCTCACTGAATCTTTGACGGGAGTACTACTTTGAAAAGGTGACAGATCAAATTTATTTTGTTTTTAGTATGAACATTAAGTATATTGATGATTGCCTTGGTATATTTTCACTGCATTTACAGTCCTGGAAGTGATCGAACACACTGGACTGTTTTTCAAGTAGACGATTCAGTGAAAACAGGATTAACTTCATGGCACTACGGAGCTTATTCACTGTGAATATTAGATGGGAGCTGAGGACAGCTGGAAACTTTCACATGTGGATGCCTTATCTCCCAATGTGCTAGAAAATTATAGTTTGCTTTCCTTTTTGATTTCTACTTCAATGCATAAATGAAAATGTGTTCAACTAACCCCAGTAAGAAGATTGGACACAGCCACTGTTGAAGAGATGCAAAGGCTTCACCATCTGCAGCAACTGGTTCCAACTTTCAAAGGATTTTCTTTCCCGGTAGTTTCTGATGGAGAGTGCCGCCTGTGTTGCAGCCTGTCAAGGTGGGCGGGTCCACTCTAGATTCTGGGACATGGAAGACAATGCGCCAAGCAGTAGGGATGCTTGACATGACTTTATTCACTGGTGGGCAAGCCACGCACACTGCAAACTGCACATCTAGTGAGAAGCCCCTACTGCCTTAAGTGCTGGAGGCAAACAAAGCCAGCTTCAAGCCAGAAAATTATATAGCATAGCATGATTCTGCTCATGCGGCCCACTCAAGGCTATGGGAACCATTTATCGGACCCAGTCTCAAGGCTATGAAAACACTGCTTATCAGACTCCTCCTTCCAAGGCTGTGGGAAACTGCTTTCCTTAGTTACCCAGACACCTGGGTGGGAAAGCCAGACTGCCTCCACTTACCTTACACTGCCGGTTCACTTGAATCACATATTTTCAAATGTTGCATATTATAAATTTCCAACCTCGTGAAACTACAATATAATGTATGTTATCTCTGAATTTTTTTATGAATTAAAACATTTCACAACATGTGTCTGAATTAACATGGTGGACTGAAGAAATAGCATTTCGCATTCATTTCCTACAAGCCATTATGGTAATTTGAAATATTAAGTTTAGTCAAACTAAAATTTTAATTCATGCTAATTCATCACCAAATATGCTGAAATATTTTCCCAATTAACACATGAAACAATTAATATTTCTTGCATAGACAATGATAAAATAACCACAGACCAATGTCTAAAAACCTAATTTAGCCAGTGCTTTGTTTTTGTTTGTTTATTTTGCTGGTCTTCAGTTTTTATCCAGTAATGATTAGAATTGTTATTTTAAAATGTGCTGTTGCAAACAGACTTACCTAATAATTAGAATAAGGTTAAATTGATACTATTTTAAAACTCAGTGGCTGTCATAAATGATGGTACTTTAAAATAGCTTTCTTCGAAGTACGTCAAGATATAAATGTTAGAATAGGAAAATATATGTGTGAATTGGGGGTTAACTACTATCACCAGTTCTCTTCTAATTACTAATAAATTCAAGGTGGGGAAAGTTTAAATGTATCTGTTTTCTAAAAAGCATCTCTTCTGATCTGCTTTATTTGATACCACCAATGATTAGGAAAGAGATCATTTCTTTGGGATTATTTAACAATTTTATTACATTTACAGTAGAAAATTGTATTACTTTCATTAAATTGACTCAGTTCTATTGAACCATGGTCTTGAATCGTCTGAGTAAGAATTCTCATTGTCCACATATATGTCAATTCAGATAAACTTGTTAGTTAATATAGTAATAAAATGATTGTTTGGGAGTGTCCAGCCTTTGAATTGAGGCTACTGGATGATCCATCAACATTTTTATCTACACTCTGCTTGAGGAACATGACCATCAATAATGATAATCAGAGATTATGAGGCAGAGTCAGCATGATTATCATAATTAAGTTGTGCTGTTTTATTTTATTTTGTTTTTGTTTTTTAATTTTTGTTTTTTATTTTTTTATTGTTGTTCAAGTACAGTCGGCTCAATTTCCTCCTGTTGCTCTCCTCTGCCCTGCCCACTTCCTCAACCCTGACATTTTAAATTCTCAGGCCTAGTAATTTTCTTGACACAGATCACAATTTTATGTAGTACTGTTTTTATAACCTTTATTTCACCAAACAACTTATGTTAGAAATGTCTCTTTTTCAGAATATAAGAAAACATAAATCTGTGTTTCTTTTTAATAAGTGAGTAATATTTTACTGTATGCACTCACCAAAATTGACTAATCATTCTCCTCTTAAGAAATATTTAGGCCTTGCCCTGAGCTTTAGCAAATACAAGCACTAATGCATAAATAAAAATTTTAAAGTTATATTTTGCATACATGTATGAGTATATCTTTAGGAAATATTTTCTTGTATGAATTGCTGTATCAAAGGATATGTGCTGTTTATTTTTCTTTAAAGATTTTATTTATTTATTTTCAGACAGAAGGGAAGGAACAAACAGAGGGAGAGAAACATCCGTGTGTGGTTGCCTCTCATGCACCCCCTACTGGGGATCTGGCCTGCAACCCAAGCATGTGCCCTGACTGGGAATGAACCTGGAAATCCTTTGGTTTGCAGGCCGGCGCTCCGTCCACTGAGCCACACAAGCCAGGGTGACTATGTACTGTTTAAATGTTTCTACATTGTCTTTCAGAGGGCCTGTCAACACACCTGTACACCAATAGTACACATTTCTTCAAACATGTTGCGTGGGTCACCGGCCAGCAGTGACCATGGAACGCTGTGGATGGCTCGTCAAAAAACACGCGAGAAAAAACAACACATGCACAGAGACAGACCAGTTTCTGTGGAGAAGTAGGGACGGAATGGCCACCCCCCCTAGTGGGGAGCGCGCCGATTTACCGTCCATACCTGCTTTTATTGGGCTCATTCTGCATAATAATTCAGGTAAAGTACAGTGCTCATTAGGGGGAAGAAAGGAACCATAGAAAACAAAGAACTCTGCCGGTCTATTGAGTCGGGGTCAAAGAGCTGTAAGACTTTGAGGAACAAACTAACTTCCTCCTAAGACCCTTCTCATTCAACTGAGAGCATTCTAAACAAAGCAGGTTTCACAGGAATTTACATGTTCTTTCTTAGGCCTGATCACCCCGGGAAATCCGCACTTCTCAGTACCGAGCTGCACCACCCTGTCATTGTTTCAGGCTTAGGTGGGGCAAGGGAACTAAGGCAACCAAGAGATAAGGAGATTTTCTCCCAGACGCTGAGAACTCAGGCTATGTCAAAGCCGAGGAGCGAGGGTCCATCACCCCCTTTTTGCTGCAGCCCCCCCAAGTCCTTCTTTTGGGGGGCCTCCCAAAGTGATCGTGCCTGTCTTAGGTCGTTCCCCCGTGGGGAATCTTACCCGTCTTTGGCTAACCAACCAAGCTTTTTGGGGTTCAGTCATGAATAAAGCAGCAGAAGCAGCATTCCTGCCAGGGAGATAAGCTTTTGTCTGCTTGCTGGCTTACAGTTCCAAGGGCGTTCCCTTAGCCTTAGCTAGGCGGGGGTTTCAGCCTCTGATACCAGTCAGGGCGGTTCCCAACAAAACACTCATAACAATGTCTCTAAGCCTTGAATATGATAATATGATGAGTGAAATATTATATCAAAATGTGATTTGAATTTGTTTTTCATTAGGAATGAATTTCAAGGCTGCAATAATATGTTTATTGACCTCCTTCATTTGTATTTCAACCTAATCATCCTTCTGGATGCTGTAGGTTTTCTCCTGTGATATTCGAGGCTTTTTTTTTGGCCGCATGCTGTTTTATTGTATTTTAATAATAATTCTGATTGCATAATTTAGTACTATAAAACACTTGTTTGTTTGACTAAATTCTTTTATTTTCCTTGTATTCTAACCTGACTTTTTAATACAAGAAATTCTGATTTTATTGTTCATAAATTTATCTTATATTTTTAACCATTCAAACTAATTTAATTGTAATTACCTCTTTTAGTTTTAAATTGCTAACTTTCAGATTTTTAAAAATCCCTTTTGATATTCCCTTTTTAAATTCAGCCAAAATTTCTCATTTTGTGAAAATAATTTTTTGTTTTGGTTAACTATATTCTCTATTATCTCCTTTTAGAAATCTTTTCTTGTTCAGTTTGCTTTGTCTGTGTTCTTTAAGATGATTTAACTCATCACTGGAAAACGTATTATTTTTTATTTTTATAACAGTTACTTTAATAAACTAAGGTAAAATTATAAAATTATAAATTTAGGGTATAAATTATGTGTTAACTATCATTTCCTGATAAAACTATGTATCTTTCAAGTCACTCTCTAAGTGAAGAAATGAGAATATGTTCTCTATCACCAACTCCCTCTATTCTTTCTTTGAACTACCAATTTTGGTGTACTAATTGTACTTATTCATATTTTTTAGTTACATTCACAATTTTAAATGCTAGGCTAAAATCTCTACCGTGTTAATTATTAGTTTTAATCAATAAATACTTCCTCATTTTTGTAGTTAAAATTGGTTTATTTGTTTTCCCAGCTTTATTGAGATATGATTTATGAATAAAATTAAATATATTTAGGTGTTACAATATTATGGTCTTATAAGATGTATAATATAATGATTTAATATCTGTACACATTGTTAATTAACACATCCGTCTCCTCATAGTTCTTTTTGCGTGTGTGGTGAGAACACTTAATATTTACTATATACAATTTTAAATAGTCAAAACAGTATGAACTATTATTACCATGCTGTATACTACATCCTCAAAACTTATTCATCTTATAACTGAAAGTTTGCACTCTGAACATTTCTTGATTTCTCCCAGTCCCCAGCTCTTGACAATGACAGTTCTATCCTCTGATTCTATGAGTTCTGCTTTTTAAAATTCCATGTATAATGAGATAATACAGAGTTGGTCTTTCTGCCTCTGGCTTTTTACAATTAGCATCATAGTGTCCTTCAGGTTCATCCAAGTTGTCATGTACTGCTCCCAAGAGAGATTTTCTTGCAGTTCTTGAGCCTTTATTTCAGGCTTATTGTTACATGTCTTACTACCATGGTGGTAATAAACATTAAATAATTAATAATTAAAATTAATAATTAAAATAAACATTAAACCAGTCATGCAAGCCTTAATGCTTATTGTGTGTTTAAGTGCCATAACATTGCTTACATAGGTACATGGACTTCAGTACATTACATGCTATACCAAATATGGTTATGTCTCCAGATTATATCAGTATTAAATTACATTATACTAATATGAAAAACTTCTACTTCAAGATAATTTAGCACTCTATTTAAAGATATTTTCCCATGAATAAATTATTACATAAATTATTGCATTTGAAACATACAAGGAAATTGGTGTGAAAGACATGATTTGATATTTAAAGGGTTTTATTGTGTCAAGTTAATGGATAGTATAATAAATAGGAAGGAGTCAAGATAGAATGTTAAAAGAAAGACAAGTATTAATACAAGTAAACAGAAACCTTGCACATACAATCAAAATTCCTGTTCACTCTTTTTTATAATTGTCAGTGGGAGAAAAGCAAAGAATAAAAATGAAGGTTATTGTTTCATTTATGTGATTTGTGTGAAATTTGCTCTTGTCATTATAGCCAAATTGTACCATTTATCTCAAGGGATTCTTTTAAACATAAAACAATTTAAGCAGACGAGATAAAAATTTGAAAGTATAAAATAAATTATTTCTATGTTGAATAATTTGTTGAGCAGTTTTCAGATTCCTCTGAGAATGGCAGCATTTTCATTTAAAAGATACTATTTAATTTATTGAATTGAAGGCAGTTTTCAAAAAACTAATTGAAAGCAAGCAAGTGTACAGCAAATATAAAAACTCTTTATAGCTGCTGTAAGACATGACTCTTATTTAGAAGTTGAGAAAAATGTGAGTGATATTTTTCAACCCAGCCTTGTGACTCTCAGAAAAACTTATCTCAGGCTGTATTGTAACTCATAGCCACTCAAAAGTGATTTTTTTGTTGTTGGTGTTGGAAAGGACATGCTATTTGTATGAGTAAAGATGAAGGTTTTTTTCTTCTTCTTAATATAAAAATACTATTATTTCAGAAAAAATATGATCAGCTAGTGACTTTTTTATAATATCTCTTTGATGTTAATTAGAATAGTCTTTTTTTCTTAGAAAATGAAAATGAAAGTGAATTCTGTACCCCGTGTCATCCTAAAAATGTTTGAAAGAACTGCCTAGCTTCACCCTTCTTAGACCTTAGTGTAATCCAAAAATGGGAAAGAAAATCATTGCCAAGATGTTCAAGTATTACAAAGAGCTTTTTCACCTTTTCCAGTTAGGTCGGCAGCGATATGAATATCAGGCATGTACTGAGAGTTATGAGAGACAGTGCCATTGTTCCCTAGTTATGCAAGAAGAAAGGAGAGAGAGAGAGACAGAGATACAGAGAGAAAAAGAATTATTTCTTGGTTGGTGATGGAGTTTCAAGTACTGTTAGACCTAGTTAGGAAAAAAATTATTTTCTACACAAAGAAACAAGAAAATAAAAATGATTTAACAACAATTTTAAGGACAATTTCTTAATATGCTACAAAAGGGGTAAAATGAATCATTGGAAATAAGACCTCAAACTTTCCATAAGACTGTTGAGAGCAAAAGAGTTATGAGGGATGAAATATAAGTGAAGCAGAGAAGTCTTTCTGACAACTAGACAATGTGCGCATGGTATTGAACAGGAGAACAAATGAAATGTTTTGGGAGGTGGGGTCTGAGTATTCAGCTCATCATCTGGTAATGTGTATATCTTTCATGAATTCAGAAAAACCAAGATATATTCACTAATAAAAATAATTACCTTTTTTATAAAAAAACTTTTGCATTGTTGTTCAATACAGTTGTCTCCATTTTCCGGCCACCACTGCCTCCAGCCCCAGCCATCCCCATCTCCCACCCTCAATCCTACCCCACTTTGGCTTTGTCCATGGGTCCTTTACATGTTCCTTGACAACCCTCCTGTTCTTTCCCCTGTTAAAAAAAAAAAAAAAAGATCAGCAAGCCCTGGCTGGCACAGCTCAGTGGATTGAGCGTGGGCTGTGAACCAAAGGATCGCAGGTTCGATTCCCAGTCAGGGCACATGCCTGGGTTGCGGGCCACGGCCCCCAGCAACTGCACATTGATGTTTCTTTCTCTCTCTCTCTCTTTCTCCCTCCCTTCCCCCTCTAAAAAGAAATAAATAAAATCTTTAAAAAAATTAGAAACTTTAAAAAAATTAAAAAAAGATCAGCTATTGAAATCAGATACAACTGAACAATCTAATTATAGATGATGGGTGAGTTTAGCCCAAGAGTTAGCATATAACAAGGAAACTCAGTCGTTCAGATTCTTGTACTGAACTAAACATAAGGTTAGTTCTGTCTTCTTCCAAATTCTATCAGGTGTCTCTCTGGAATAACAACATGCAAGTCATAGACATGTAATCACAAAGGACCAGAATTATGTAACATAATAGTGCAAGAAAAAAACTTATATAACAACCTAATATGTTAGATATATAACTTAAGGAAATGTTTATCACTTTACCAATTCCTAATGATGGGAAACTAAAATATTAAGGAAGTATTGATGATTAACATGTGTAACTCCTATGTAATTAATTTATATGCATTTCCAGGTCATTGTCAAGTACGCCTTCATACTAGTCACTCTCAAATTTAATGTACACAATGATTACTTGGATAAGTTTATTAAAATACAGGTATATGGTACTCAACTCACAAGATCCATGCTTTAGTAGGTCTAGGCTGGAGCCTTTTTACCCATTATGCAAGGTAACACTATTGCAAGCGGTTCACAGCTTATATATTAAAAAAACATGTTTATATACAGTAGATGATAATGTTGGTTTCACTCTTTTCAACTACTTTTTTCCTCATTACTCTCAAATTAAGAACCATAACAAATTTTCTGTTTGTTTTTATTTGTTTTTTTAAAAAGAAGCTCATCTCTCACGCATTGCTAGAAATCACTCTGTTTATATACTTACTCTTTATGCAAAGCACATTTGGAGGAGACTGCTAGACTATGAAATGGATTCAAAGTAATAAAACTGCTACAGTTAAAAAGAAGTTGCCTAAATCAAGTTTGAAAATTTTTGATTTACATCTGTTCAATATCCAGAGTATTACCACATCCACCCAGTTTATCAAAAATGCAAGTCTAATTGTTCAGCATCCTTTGCCTAGGTCCATAATTAAGACATTATAGAAAACATGTTTGAAACACTGAGTTTTAAAACACACTGTCCATTTGACATGATGGTCTATCCAAAAGTCCTTATTTTCCATGACAATTTTGCACAGTCTAAGAACAAAAGTCTCACTAAAATTAACTCACATCATACACATCCATTATTCTTCTCTTGTCAGTGTGGTCTGTCATGCTATTATAGGATGCACTTAAATTAAACTGACATGAACACACTTAAATTAAACTGACATGGTGTGCTTCTTAAGAAGATTTTATCAGCTTCTTTTAAAAAAGGTTTTATTTATTCATTTCTAGAGAAAGGGGAAAAGAGGGAGAGAAATATCAATGTGCCGTTGCCTCTCACGCACCCCCTGCTGGGGACCTGGGCCACAACCCAGGCCTGTGCCCTGACTGGGAATCAAACCAGCGACTTTTCACAGGCTGGTGCTCAACCCACTGAGCCACACCAGCCAGGGCAGACTTCATCAGCTTCTTTTTACTATCTTCTGATCTTTTCATTATTTTCTACAGAATTACTTGCAAATTAGTAGAATAAATTTGTTAAATGCTGATATTAATCCAAATAGTTAAAATAACTAAAAGTCTTCTTTGCATGTTTTCATGATGGGATTAACATTTTTCATTTTTTGGTTCTCAGAGAAGGACTTTGTCATCAGTGCTATCTCAAAACAATGGCAAATTCCAAAATGATCGTTTGTATTAATGGCCTCAATGGCACGCCAGCATGTTCTACTGGTTTGAATATTTATATTGTATCATGTGCTTTGTATTTATTACAGTAGTCATTATAGAAGCAATTTAAAGGATGTCAAATGATTCTCCTTCTGAGAAATTAAATGAAAAGTTATCATGTGTTGTTCATAGCTCTTTACAACTGTATAATTTTGTTACTTGTAAAATATAACAAAAAGTGTGCTTCATGTAGCTTCAAGTAAAAGTTTCGAATAGTTCCAGAAAATGGAGAATACTCATGGGAAATGGATCTAACTATAACATATAAGAGAAACGCCCCACTTTTCCAACAAGGGGAGGGTTTTGGACATAAAGTATTCAAATTTCTAAACCCTTTGACCTGACTCGACTTTGTCTGAGGGCTACTTTGATTTCCCATTCCCAGGAATGGGCAGAAATGCTTAACTAGAGTATGAGGGCATCCTGACACTGTGAGCCCAGAATGCTGCCCATTTCTGGACATTCTCTAGCAAATCTCTTGCTATCTGCAGAAAATAACAGTTTATTTACAGAACATTGAACTGTGGGGGACCCCTTTTTACTGCTTCCCCAAATTGTTTCGTAATCCGAGATTTGTTGCTTTGATGCTTCTGTTACTAAAGTACTGATAAAGTAAAAACAAAGTTTAAGAACATGAATGATAAACCAATTAGGAAAGATAACATTATTCAAATAATTAAAGACATCAAGCACACATTATACATGCATGGATTTGGCCAAGGTACTATGATAGAGGGTGGTGGGTTCTTGAATAAAATTTTAAGTATTTTTCTCAGTTAGGGACATGAAACCCTTTTTGTTTTTTTGTCAACATTAAACCTAATATTGTCATTGAAACTTCAGGAATGGTGTCAAAATACTTCAATCTATTACCTATTGAAGAATTGTGTGACTTATTGAACATACATTCATTATTTTAAAATTGAAAAATGCTAAAATAGAAGTTTCTGTCTTAAAACATAGGATATATGTATAATTTTTCAAACCCATATGCAGTTTTTTTTTCTTTTTTGACTCAAATTTGTTCCTCTGTTCATTTACTACCACGGCCACAACTGTGTTCTTGAAAGTCAGGATTTCTTATGTTGAAAATTCAAAAAATAAATTTCTAAAACAAAGCATAAATAAAATAACCAGTTATTTCATAAAAAACAGGAGTTAGTAGGCAACTTATGAACCAAGAAAAAGCTCAGTACTTTAGAGATACGATAACTAGATGAACCAAAAATACAGTCTAAGAATAAGGTAAGATCAATTAGGAAACTGGAACAATAAATTTAAAAGTCAATAGTTGTGAAACAAAAGAATAAGCTTATGGGTTTAGAGTGATGGTAATATAAGGTACAAAATATAGAATTTTAGCCATGTGGTATATTTATATGATACTTGACTATCTCATGCCAGAATGGGAAAAACTCCCTAAAGTGACTTACAACCAACAAAAAACCAAGCAGGACTCTTTTAAAAAAATTTATCATAAAGCTCTGGCAAAAGTGACGGTATATGTGCTGTGAAGGCTTGAGGTTAAGAGGTTGTTCAGAGCACATTTGTGTAATTTAACATATTCGATAAAAACTTCCGAATCTTAGCTATTGTAAATAATGCTGCAGTGAACATAGGGCCGTGTATCTCCTTTTTTTAATTAGTGTTTTGGGATTCTTATGGTGAAGTGGAATTGCTGGCTGACCACCCCAGAGCTCATATGAGAACTCAGTGGTGGCTATGGCCAGATAAGTCTTACTGACTGGATGTCCATGATGCCAAGCCCACGTGGAAACTCCATTCCTGCCGGCATTGCCCCTTTGTTCATGAGCCCATTGTCCAGTGGAGGAAAAAAAGGCTGACTGAAGTGAAGAACAGGCCACTGTATCCACTTGATCATTAAAATCATCCTCTTCTGAAGTCACTCTTTGGTGAGCATTCACACAGGGCACAAATATTTTAACATTTCTCACCCATTCAGTAAAGTCTATCCACAAATCTCTTCCTCCAATTTGTCACCAATCTTCCAATCATATTCCTTCCAAGTCACTGATCATTCTGCTGAAATATTAGCCACAGCACATGAGTCAGTATCTACGGCCATTTCTACTTCCAAGCAAAGTATATAACCACATGTACTGCTGCAAAGTTCTGTCTACTGCGCATATTTCTCTTGACCTCTGTCCTTCAGGAATGTGCTATAATGCGGCTGCAGTGATACAGCCACCCACTTTTGGGTGGTGTCTGCATATCCTAGAAACCAGCCCTAAATCTTTTTTTTTTTAATCTCTATGAACTGACTATACAAAACTCTTCACAAGGTTGTAAGTGCAGGCTCTGAGAGAGAAGGCAATATCTCAAGAGTGAGGATGATGAGTGTTTGAACCACACCTTCCTGTAACAAGCTTGTGCACTTAAGGCCTCCTTGGGTCCCACTGTGCATAAACCCCACTTCCACTTGATGATGGAGTGCTGCCATGCATGGCAACTTTATGGCTTGGTGGGTCATAAAACAGTCGATTCTGGATGGGCAGCTCAGGTTGCATAGTCACTTAGTGGTTCACGATTAAGCATTCAGTCTCTACTAAGACCCAGTAGCAGGACAACCACTGTTTCTCAAGAAGAAAGTAGTTATCTGTAGATGATAGCAGGGCCTTCCTTCCAAATTTTAAAGTCCTGTGTTACAGGGGCCTCCCAAAAGTCTCCAAACAGCATCCCTATCTGTCATGGACACTTCAAGCACCATTGTATCTCCTGGATCACCCAGTCCCAGTTTACACAAGGACATGGGCTTATTGCAAAGCTTTCTCTTTTTCTGTGCCCCACTGAAAAGTCCTTGTAGGTCCCTCGATAAACGGGCCAGAGGAACATACTCAAATGAACAGTATATTCCCTCTCAACTCCAGAAGGCCACTAAATATACTATCTACTTTGGTTGTAGGAGGGGTTAATGCAACAACTTGTCCTTCGTTTTAGAAGGTATATCTCAACATAACCCCAACCACTGGACTCCTGGAAATGTCACTGAGGTAGAAGACCCTTGCATTTTAAACTCATCTATTCCCCAGTCTAACATGCAAATGTCTTACCAATAAGACAAGAGTCATTGCTACTTCTTCATAATTAGGTATAATCAGAAACTGTCAGCAATGTAATGAACCAGTGTGATATGGATGAATGGGAAAGGTGACCAAGATCCCTGGGAACTAAATTATGACAGAGCCCTGGAAAGCTGATGCACCTCTGAAATAGGACAGTGAAAGTGAGTTTTAGATTCACCAGCTGAAACAAAACTGCTTCTTGTGGTCCTTATTGACAGGGATGGAGAGCAAAGCTTTTGCCACATTAATAGCTACATATATAGCAGATGTGTCAATTTGCTCAAGCAATGAACCAACAACCAGTGAGCAGATGCAATTGGAGTTACCACCTAATTACAATTATGATAATCGCTGTCATTCACTGAAATCCATTTATATTCAGCACATGCCAAATAGGAAAGTTCAGTGAGAATATGATGGGAATTACCACCCCTGAATCTTTAAGTCCTTGGTAATAACACTCATTTTCAATCCCTCCAAGAATAAAGTATTGCTTTTAGTTTACTATTTTCATAAGTAGAGCTACTTATAGTGGCTTCACTTGATCTTTGCCATGGTAAAGTCTCCGCTTCACAGCTTAGGAAACTAATATAAGGATTTATATTCACACATTGATACAGAGAGATTTGATCAGTGGGGAAGAGAAGGGAGGGTCCATAGGAGGGGGTTGTCCCAGGCATGGAATTGTGGGCCGGAAGATTTAAACAGAAGGAGGGCAGAGACTGGCTCTCAGACTGTCTTCCTCGAGGATGCCTGGATGATGGTGCTGCAGCTCCCTGTGTTCCCCAAAGGGCGGTATGTTGGATGGGAAGGAACTCCAGGTGCGACCTAGGGTCAGGCCGGCCTGGCAGAGGGTGGCAGGGCTGTTCTCCTTTGGGTGTTCTGGAGGGGACGGGCTCTGAGGCCTGCCCTTCTTCCCACATTGTGTAGCCTTTGTATCCCACGTTGTTGTAGTTTGTACACTAACCCTATGGAAATAAGATAATTAAAAACTAACAAGAGGAATGATTGTTAAAGAGTTTAACATTAATTGATAGGCCTAATAGATTAAAGCTGGAATTTAAGAGTGAAAGATTTTAGCCTTACTTGGTAGGCTTAAGTGATTACTGCATGTGGTAGGCTACAACTGGAGAGTTAAAACATTTTAGCTCTAAATGACAAGAGTAAGTAAATAATGCGTGTACAAAGCTGTTATTCCAAAGTTTTGTAGCCTTTGAATAAAGACTCCTTTTTCTTTATCACCAAACCTCTGCCTCCAGACATTTGCCTGCAGGGTGGCAGGGGGCAGCAGGACCCCACTTGCTGTTTGGAAACAGCACACTAGACTTTTGAGCCACTCTGTTAGCACTGATAAATGAAACTGCATTCCATAGTCATATAGTGTCATTCCTAGAATTTATGTAATATAATATAATTTGTTATCCATCAAGGTTCTAAGTACTTTTTAAAATTAAGCCTTTAAAATATCTAACATTTGTTTAGTGCATATTATTTTTTTCTGTGCTTTATTCATCATTTCTAGATCTAGAAAAATGCTGCCACAGCTTATATATTTAGTACGAAATGCTTTATTTGGAGTATATAACACAGACACATTGTTGTCAGGTTTTTAATAGAAAAAAAACACTAAGAAAAAGTTTAATGAAGTGTGAGCAAAGTAGTACACATATATATGCCTATGAACATTGAATTCTAAATTGTTTGAAATTGAAATTTATTTTCGAGCACAATCTTTTAAAAATGTGTTTAGTCAAATTATTTTATTTTTTATTTGAAATTTCCTTTTTTTCTTTTTTTCTTTTTTTTTAACTACAGTTGTCTCCATTTCCCCCCCCACCCCCCCACCCCACCCATCCTCACCCGCTTTGGCTTTGTCCACAGGTCCTTTCTTTATACACGTTCTTTGATGACCCTTCCCCTAGTTTCCCCATTATCCCCTCTCCCCTCCCCTCAGGTTACTGCCAGTTTGTTCTTTATTTCAATGTCTCTGGTTGTATTCTGCTTGCTTGTTTGTTTTGTTGATCACGTTGCACTTATAGGTGAGATCATATGGTATTTGTCTTTCACCCCTTGGCTTATTTCACTCATCTAATGCTCTCCAGATCCAAATTATTTTAAATGAATTTAAAAATAGTTGTTCCTGGTATATTCAGTGACTTGTACTGTAACATCTTGACTACATTTCAGATAAAAAATATTTAATATGTGTTGTGAGTTTTTATGTGTTAAATACTATGCTAAGCATTTCTAATGTATACTTTAATTCTTAAGACTACCTCAGGAGGATTCATATAGGATGCATATTATTATCTCTAATTTATAATTAAACATAGTCAGAGAAGTTATTGGAGTACAAAAATATTGCAAATAGAGTAATTTTAGGAGCCAATATTTGAAAATATTTCCTTTGCTTCAGGAGACTGCACTCTAACTATGACATTCAAGTCTTAACCCATGTAAACTCTGTGGCCACATCTTAATTCAGGAAGGTATGACTCTTACTCCAAAAAATCACATTTCTATGAATTTAATTCATCATGTAAATTAAGCAGGAACAAAAAGTTTTGATTTTCCTCCTGAATAAGTGAAAGCAGAACAAATTTCAGAAGAAGGACTGATAAACTGTTGGTTACCACAATGACACTATGAGAAGGAACATGAGAGTTTTTTTCTGCTGAATTTATTGTGTCACAAAGCCGTATTGGTGTTGAATTTTTAACCCAACTACAAATGTACATCTGAGAAACCATATTAATCACATTATATAGAATATAAGTTAGTATAGGGGCCAAGAAGGGTTCATTCAACAGGCCTGGACAACTCAAACTGTGGATTCTAAAGATTCCTCTTTTAAGGACTGGCCCTTAAACTTCTGAGTCCTTGTAATGTTCTGCCTCTCAGTGTTTTTGTCAGCCTGAGGCTTTCAGCCATGCTGTAGCAGTTGCGCAGAATACGTTAATGAATACCAAGTGTTATTTATAGTGAATGTCTCTTTTTCCTGGAGGGAAGGTTGGAGTCTGAGTAGCTGAGGTCAGTCATGTGGTCCTGTATGCTTACATGGTTCCCAATAAAAACATGGGAATCCAAGGCTTACGGGAGATACCCATTCTGGCAATAATTCATACATGCAAGGCACCACCGTTCAGAGAATTTACTGCAGCCTTATGTGATCCACTGTTGAAGGATACCAATGAGCTATAATTTTTTCTTTTTTAAAATATATGTTATTGATTATGTTATTACAGTTGTCCCATTCGCCCCCTTTATCCCCCTCTGCCCTTCTCACCCACATTCCCCCCCCCCCCTTAGTTCATGTCCATGGGTCGTACATATAAGTTCTTTGGCTTCTACATTTCCCATACTATTCTTACCCTCCCCCTGTCTATTTTCTATCTACCATTTAAGCTATTTATTCTCTGTACCTTTTCCCCCTCTCTCCCCTTTCCACTCCCCGCTGATAACCCTCCATATGATCTCCATTTCTGTGATTCTGTTCCTCTTCTACTTGTTTGCTTAGTTCATTTTCTGTGTTTTTTCTTAATTATTTTTAGGTTCAGTTGTTGGTAGTTGTGAGTTTGTTGTCATTTTACTGTTAGTAGTTTTGATCTTCTTTTTCTTCCATAAGTCCCTTTAACAGTTTCTATAATAAGGGATGAGTGATGATGAACTCCTTTAACTTGACCTTATCTGGGAAGCACTTGATCTGCCCTTCCATTCTGAATGAAAGCTTTGCTGGATAGAGCAATCTGGGATGTAGGTCCTTGCCTTTCATGACTTCAAATACTTCTTTCCAGCCCCTTCTTGCCTGTAAGGTCTCTTTTGAGAAATCAGCTGATAGTCTTATGGGAACTCCTTTGTAGGCAAGTATCTCCTTTTGTCTTGCTGCTTTTCAGATTGTCTCCTTATCTTTAATCTTGGGTGATGTAATTATGATGTGCCTTGGTGTGCGCTTCCTTGGGTCCAACTTCTTTAGGACTCTGAGCTTCCTGAACTTTCTGAAAGTCTATTTCCTTTGCCAGATTGGGGAACTTCTCCATTATTTTTTTCAAATAAATGTTCAACTTCTTGCTCTTCTTCTTCTCCTTCTGACACCCCTATGATTCAGTTGCTGGAATGTTTAAAGTTGTCCTGGAGGCTCCTAAGCCTCTCCTCATCTTTTTGGATTCTTTTTTCTTCATTCTGTTCTGGTTGAATATTTATTTTTTCCTTCTGATCCAAACTGTTGATTTGAGTCCTGGTTTCCTTCCCTTCACTGTTGGTTCCCTGTACATTTTCCTTTATTTCACTTTTCATAGCCTTCACTTTTCCTCTGTTTTGTGACTATACTCAGCCAATTCTGTGAGCATTCTGATTACCACTGTTTTGAACTGTGTGTCTGATAGATTGGCTATCTTTTTGTTGCTTAGTTGTATTTTTTTCTGGAGCTTTGATCTGTTCTTTCATTTGGGCCATTTTTTCTTTTAGTCTTGGCACACCTGGTACATATTAAGGGGTGGAGCTTTAGGTACTCACTAGGGAGGGCCAACCCACATCACTGCGTTGTGGCCCTATATGTGGGGGAGGGGTCTGAGAAGGAATAATGCTGCTTCCTTGGCTCTCAGCTGGCTTTCAGTCACTTCCCCCACTACCCACAAGCAAATTGGGCCTTTCTGGTACTGATTCCCAGGTGGGTGGGCTTGTGTACGTCCTAGGACCCTGTGGGTCTCTCCAACGAACTCTCCTGTGAGGCTGGGGGTTTCTTCTGCCACTTCAACACCCACAGGTGTTTTCAGTCAGAGGTATTGAGGCTTTATTTCCCCACACTGAGACCCTGGGTTGTGGGGTCTGTCTCATTTCCCAGTTGTTCCTCCCGGTTTATCTGCATGCCTATGTGGCACCACCCACTCACCAGCTGTCTCCTGCCCTGGTGCTCTAGCCACCACCTCACTGTGAGTCCTCTGCACCCCAGCTGCCCATCTCCACGCCTCCTACCGATCTGGATGAGTGTTTCCTCTTTAACTTCTTGGTTGTCAGACTTCCATACAGTTTGATTTTCTTACAATTCTGGTTGTATTTTGTTTTTAAATTTGTTGTTGTCCCTGTTTCGGTTGTGCATGGTGACACAGTATATCTACCTATGCCTCCATCTTGGCCAGAAGTCACCATGAGCTATAATTTTTTATACAATGAATTACTATTAAATATTACCAATTTTTGCATATATTTAGGTAATCATATTTTTAAAATTTTTATTTATTTATTTTTAGAGAGAGCGAAGGGAGGGAGAAAGAGATAGAGAGAGACATTAATGGTTGCCTCTTATGTGCCCCCTACTGAGAGCCTGGCTCACAACCCAGGCATGTGCCCTGACTAGGAATTGAACCAGTAACCCTTTGGTTCTCAGGCCAGCACTCAATCCAGGGAGCCACACCAGCCAGGGCTAGATAATCATATTTTTTTGCCTTTATTCTGTTAATGTGAAGAATTTTATTGATTTTTTCAGACATTCACACATATTTATGTATAGCCATATCTTTGAAAATCAAAAAACTTGTTATTTTCTTTTTCCTGTTATCTATGTTAATTTGTAATATTTTAGCTGAGACATATAAATACATTTAGTTATAAACCTTCTAGGTACGACCTGTGAATTCTAGGTTAGAGTGCCCAAGACCTTTGCATACTTAATTTGGATCAGAAACAAAAAAGCTGTTATCCCAATCATTTTAAATGTTTAGGCTAATTTTTAATTTTAAATTAAATTTGTTTTCTCAAAATAAAGACAAGCTCAGCATAGGTCTCATTTATTACTCTATATTTTTGCATACTGCTGGATTCATGTTGGTAATAAATTTTATCTATATTTATAAGAGAAAACAGTCTATAATTTTTCATTGTGATATTTCAGATTTTATATCAAGGTTATATTGGACTTTGGAATGAGGTAGGAAGTGTGTCCTTTCTTTCTAGTCTATGAAAAATTTGTTCTGATATAGTGTTATTTCTTCATTTAGTATTAAAATAAACTAACTTGTTTAGTTTATAAGATGTATAGAAGTTATTTGGTCAACAATATGGTTGTGAGAATCATCCATATTTTCTGTGCAGAAATACTTCTTTCTTCATTTAAATACCATGTCCCTTAGTTTTAATATATCAAAAGCTATTTTTCCTTTATACCTTTATGGAAATTTGGGTTGATTCCAGTGTCAAGTAGTATAAATAATGCTCCAATGAAATTTATAAATTTATTTTACTGAGGATATATCTATATTTCTCTTGAGTACAGCAGTAGTTTTTTTTAATGTGTCATAGAATTTCATTTTAGAAGGAACAAGATATAAAAACTGTACCTCTATCTTACTAGAATCTCTGGTTTAGCCTAATGATTAAGTTAACATAAGGCAGGTTAACAGAAGAAAAGTATCAAATTATATATATATAATATGCCTGCACAGAAAAATGAAGACCCCAAAAGTAGTAAGGCCAAAGTGCTTACTAGGTTAAACAAAGGGTAGTGATTTCATAAAAGTAAATGAAATATATGGGGAGCCTAAAGGCAGATAAGAGTTATTTTAACCAAGTTTGCACATGTTTTTTTTTTTTTTGGCTTCTATTCCCTGTCTCTGGTGATAAGAATGTTCTTTAACTGCAGGTGCAAGTAAGGCATCTTTCACATGAGTTTCATCTTCTGTTTTCAGAAAGAAAAGGGGAGGTCAGAGTGTCTTCGTTGCACCTGTTGTTTTTCAAGTGCCTTTAGCTCCAAATAGTCAATATGCCAAATAAACATATTTTCAGATTTTCTGTTCTAAACCCCTTAGGCATTCACAAACTTTAATTTTCAAAGTAATACTATCAATTTGCAATTCCATCAGGAGACGAGAGTTTGCTTTATATACTCATTGACTGTGGATATTTATTGCCTATCATTTCTATTCTGATGATTCGGGTGAGTGTATATTTGTCTTGAATAATAAAACCATATTAGAGACTAGAACTGCAATTGGAAGAATTAATCTACCAGATATAATGTGTTGTTATAAATGTACAATAAGTTAAACATAATATTAAAATTTTAAGGATAGATGGGCAGATTTTGACTCACAAGCACTGTTGTTTTATGGTAAAGGCGGCACTGAAGTCTTTGGACAAATTGTATTGTTCCAATAAACAGAGCTGAGTCAGATATCTGTACAGAAGAAAATAAATCTAGAGCTCACTAGCCACAGTACAAACGTATATTATACATTCCAAATAGAGGAATATCAGCTGCAATAGCAGATTAGAAATCTTAAAATATCTACTGTTCTGTAAAACAATGAGAACTGACATAATTTGAACTCTCTGGTGATTGCCTGGTAGACTCCACTTTCAAAGTTGCTTTTTAAAAATTTGACCTTGGAGCTAGCCTAATGCAAAAAGCCTATTCCCCGGGCACATTTGACATAAAAATAAAGGCAATTTTTAAAAAGATTGTAAATGCTTTAGGTCTTGGCAAGATTTGGGGTAAAGAATAGACTCCCCACAAAGCTTAATAGGAAAACCTGGGAAATAGGATATCCATAGGCTCTTTGGTAAGCTCTGACATATTCTCGGGAATCTAGAAGCCCACATATCATAAGGAATGCTGTGTGTATGTGCAGAAGAGATGTGAAAAGATCTTAAACCCTCATTGTGGGCTGGCTTTCAAGATCTGTGCAAGCAGGAAATAAAGGTCAAGGGACACTTGTCAACTGATGACAGGCTGGGTGTAACACAACATGCACATAGGTTGGCTAACTTATTAGTTCATAGTATTCAAGAAAATCTATGTGTAATCATTAGCTGATGACTAAGCTAACTGAGCAGAAACTTCAGTGACCACAGGCCAAAAATAATCCAGACACTTCAGCATTAGATTATTAAAGTCAGTATAAAACCCAACAAAAACAAAAACACTGATATGAATAAAATTATCAAGTAATTCTGACAAGAGGGGGAAGCTCCTTTCCACAGCTATGACTTTATATTGTTTAAAATCCCCTCAGTATGGCCAGACCTCTAAACTCTAGGTCCAGGCAGCTGACTCCTCTGCAGAGCGTGAGCTCAGTAGGGTGGGGTAGCAAGGACTCAACCAGAGGGCACCTGGACTGGAGTGTTCCACCCAAGAAACATGATATCTAGTGTGGGAGGGAGACACTGCACAGGGATCCTGGTGGCTCTCGTTTCAGTTCCAGAGACACAAACCCCACTCTCTCCTAGCAGGACTCTAGTTTGCTCTGCCCTCCAGCCACTGGAGCCTAGAGTGAGTGGCTGTGGATGAGATTTTGTGCACTGGCCCTTTAAGAAGACCCCGGTGCCTCTAGCAGTCTCCTGTATCTTTCTGGAGGGCAGAATCCTTGCTGATTTTCGTGGCCAGATGTTATGTGGGTATGTCCTCCTAGCTCTGCTCCTCTAGAATGGGGAACCTGGTATGGGGTTGAGACCCCACCCTCCTCAGGGGAAACCTTTGCAGCTAAGGTAACCCTCCAGGCTCTCAGCCATAGCCTGTGCAAATGGTGCTAGCCCTTTTCTCGCCTCCACTCTTACTACCAGTCTCAGTGTGGGTTATTCTGTAAACCCTTGGTTATGAGATTTCTGTTCAGCTAGTCTTCAGTTGGTTATTCAGGTTGATTGTTCTAGATGTTAGTAGTAATTCCAGTTTGATCCTGGGAGGTGGTAAGTGTGGCTTCTACCTACTCAGCTGCCATCTTGAATCATTAGTAAGAAAATGTTTTTCAACCAAGAAAACCCATTAATACAAGTCTTTACTGATGAATTCTACCAAATAGTTGAAGTGCAATTTAATTTGGAGTTTAGAGGTCTGGGTATACTCAGCATGGTTGAATGCTTTACAAAATCTTCCAGAAACAGAAGAAATATGGACATTTCTTAACTGAATGTATGAGATCAGTATTACCAAACCCAAAGACTCCATTAAAATAAAAAAAAACTGATTAATATCTTTTATAAATATAGATGCAAAAACTAGAAACAAAATGCAAGCTTATAAATCTGTTAACATATAAAAAGTCATACAATGTGACATACAAAAATTTATCCCAGAAATGTAAAGTAGATTTAACATAGATATATTAATCAGTGTAATACATCATAAGTAAATAGAACAAATAGAATAAAGAACAAAAAAGGTTTACATAATCTTTATATAGAATAAAAAGGAAATATGCAAAAACAACTGGATAAAATACAATATTATTTTATGATAAAAAACTCTAAACAAACTATGAATAGAAGAGAAAATGAGAAAATTCTCAACCTATAAAAGATATAACATAAAAATGTCAAAAGTTAGCCCTGGCTGGTGTAGCTCAGTGGATTGAGCACAGGCTGCGAACCAAAGTGTCGCAGGTTCGATTCCCAGTCAGGGTACCTGCCTAGGGTGCAGGCCATGATCCCCAGCAACTGCATATTGATGTTTCTCTCTCTCTCTCTATTTCCCTCCCTTCCCTCTCTAAAAATAAATAAATAAAATCTTTAAAAAATTTTTAAAAAATGTTGAAAGTTAACATTCATGCTTAATAGCAAAATGCTGATTGCTTCTTCAGCAAGATCAATAACAGGAATGTTCAGTCTCATCACTTTTATGCAAGATTGTACTTAAGTTTCCAGTCATGACAATAACTCAATAAAAGAAAAAAGTTTTGATTTGAATGGATGTAGTAAAAGTATCATCAATTAATTACACATGCTGTGATCTTATATATATAGAATTCCCGAGAATTCCACAAGAAAATCTGTCAAAACTAATAAACAAGTTTGGAAAGATTGCAGAATAGAGAATCAATATGCACAAAAAGCTGTTGCATTTCTATACAGTGTCAATAATCAATCACAATGAAAATAACAAACAATTCCATTTATACTAATATCAAAATGAATAAAATATTTATGAATTTTTTCACAAAAAAGTGTAAAGCTTGTACACTAATCTAAAAAAAATCATTAAAATGTACCCTGGCTGGAGTAGCTCAGTGGATTGAGCACAGGCTGTGAACCAAAGTGTCGCAGGTTCAATTCCCAGTCAGGGCACATGCCTAGGTTGCAGGCCATGGCCCCCAGCAACCGCACATTGATGTTTCTCTTTCTCTCTCTCTTTCTCCCTCCCTTCCCTCTCTAAAAATAAATAAATAAAATCTAAAAAAAAATCATTAAAATGATTTAAAGAAGACCTAAATGTGCAAAGACATCCCATGTTCATGAATTAGAAAACTTAACAGTGTTAAAGTGACAGTAACTAACTGTGAATCAAGTATATGCATATGCCAAATATTGGACATAGTCAGAAGACCTTACACTTTGACTTGTGGCTGGCTTTCAGACCCCATACTAACAGAACATGAAAGCTAAGAAAGAGCCATAAAGAGCCTGGTAAAAATTGATGGAGAGCCCCAACAAAGCCAATCTGAAAATAATAGGGTTGTTTTTGTTGTTGTTGTTGTTGTTGTTGTATTGCCTCCAGGTATTTAAAGACATTTTTTCAAATCACTATTTGACCAGGAACAAATGGAAGTGAGATTTCAGTGGCCACACATGACAAAAAATACAGTCTCTACTAAATTAATCTTTAAAAGTCACTAAACAAATAGCTACAACCTAACAGAAATGACAACAAAATTCATGTAGAAAAGGAGAATTGCATTGCCAGGTGTAACCCCATTATTATATTCAAAATGTCCAGTATTCAAGAAAAATTACAAAGAGTGAAAAAAAAAATGTGGGCCAGTCACAAGAAAAGATAAAACAAATTAATATAAATGGCCCCTGAAGAAACCCAGGTCATAGACTTACTAGATACAGGCTTTAAATCAATGATCTTAAATATGTTTTAAGAGCAATAGAAACAGAAAAAATATCTCCTTATAAAAAGTAGATCAATAAAGAAATGGAAATTATAAAAAGAAATTACATAGAAATCCCAGAGTTGAAAAGCACAAAAGTAAAATGAAAAATCTGTGAGAGGTGTCTGACAGTAGATTAGAGTGGGCAGAAGAAAGCAACCAAAAATCCAAAAAACAAATTTCAAGGTAAGTTAATTAATATCATCCAGCCTGAAAAAAAGAGAGAGAGAAACCTGAAAAAAATTGACAGAATCTAAGAGATTGTGGGACAATATAAAAAATGCCAGTATACACAAAAAAGGAAAAATAAGAATCTATGTATTCAAAGGGCTCAACAAACATCAAGAATGATGAACTCAAAGAGATCCACAGGGAAAACATTATGATTCAACTGTAGCAAGCCAAAAACAAAGAGAGAATCTTGAAAGCAACAAGAGAAAAATGACTCTCAATGTATGAGGGATTTTGAAGATCAAAGGCAGATTAGTCGTCAGAAGTCATGGAAGTCAGAAGGCAGTGAATGACAAACCAAAAGTAATGAAAGAAGAAATAAACTGTCAACAAAGAATTTCATATCTGACAAAACTATCCTACAAAAATAAAGAAAAATGAAAACACTCCTAGTAAAACAAAATTTCTGAGAATCAGTTGCTCATAAACCTACCCAGTAATAAATGTTTCATGGAATCCTACAGGCAAATATCAATAGTTGATAGAATGTAATCATAACCCATAAAAAGAAATGAAGAACACTGGGAAATGTAGCTGCCTAGTTAAAGTTTGTATTTTGTAAATTGTATTTTTTTTGGTTTATGGTGCACTTTTACAAAATTTTATATGGTGTAAAATGCAAATACAAATTCATAAAAACAATTATAAATCAATGTTAGTAGGTACAAAACCTATAAAAATATACATTTTAATAAACTTTAAAAGACGAAATGTATAAAATAGATTTTTTCATATTATTGAACTTAAAATAGTAGTAATTCAAACTATATCATTACAGCTTTGAATTATTAATTCTAATTCCAATGATAACCACGAATAAAGTAACTAAAATATACTGGAAGTCAAAATCAGACAGTATTTTAAATGATGCATACATTATACCAAATAAAACTAACAGACATTTCACCCAACAACAGCAGAAAACACATTTTCTGAAGTGCACACAGAACATTCTCCAGGACAGATTATGTGATAAGACATACAAGTGTTAGCCAATTTAAGAAGATTGAAATCATACCAAGTATCTTTCCAGTCTACAATGTTATAAAACTTAGAAATCAACAACATGAGGAAAGCTGGAAAATCTATAAATGTGTGGAAGCTATTTTTACTACTCATATGTTTTGTTCACTTTTTAACAGTCCTAGTTCCCTTTCATAATTTTAAAAAAAGATTTTATATATTTATTTTTAGAAAGAGGAAGGGAGGGAGAAAGAGAGAAACATGAGTGTGTGGTTGCCTCTCACACGCCCCCTACTGGGGACCTGCCCCACAGCCCAGGCACATGCCCTGACTGGGAATGGAATAGTGATGCTTGGGTTCACAGGGCAGCACTCAAGCCACTTGAGTCACACCAGACAGGACCTAGTTCCCTCTCCTAACTGTACTATTTCTATATTCTTACGCCCCAAGCTAGTTATGCTTTTTCCCAACTGGTCTGCCCTGTTACAGATGCTGTGTATTCTATCCATCTTCTTGTTTATTGCATCCTTCCATTCCAGAATTTCTGTTTGGTTCTATTTTATAATGTTAATCTCTTTGGTTGTGTTGGAGTCTGCATTTCGAAGGGGCAAACTTCTACATGTTCTCACTCCTGCGTGAGTGCCTGTTTGATTCAGCATTCACTCTGTTCCGGCAACGCAGCCGGAGCAAGACTGGTCCAGGCTATCTCACTGGCCCCCCTGACTTCCACAACCCATAGGGAGTTCCTGCCAATGTACTGGTGTGTGGGATTCCTCTTCAGTCCCTTGGAGCAGAGTGCAAGGTCTAGAAATGCACATAAAGGCACTTTTGTTCCTATATGGATGTTTAATTTCTTCATTTAAAAGGCAGATGAAAAGGAGGGATGCTTTATGCCACCATATTGATGGCATCACTCATTAATATAGTCTTTTGCTTGTGAATATTCTCTTCAGTGTGTTTTTCTATAAGCAGAGAAAAGATGTATGCTGCTGCCCCTTTAATACTATATATAAGAACATTAAGCAATGATTTATTTCATGTATTAGCTGTAATAATTCAAGTAATTTACCCTTTTTATTTTAACAAGTAATATACAAATGCATAACTTTTCTGAATAGGCCAGTAAGATAAAATGTGTCAGAAATTCAGTTTATACATATTAAGCAGTTTGTTTGCTATTTTTGCTAAATGTTTTAACATTTTTTTACTTTTTAAAAAATATTTTATTTAATTTTAGAGAGGGGAAGGGAGAGACAAAGAGAGGGAGAAAAACAGTGCATGGTTGCCTCTCAAGTGCCCCCCATGGGGGACCTGGGTTGCAACCCAGGCATGTGCCCTGATGGGGAATTGAACCAGCGACCCTTTGGTTCTCAGGCTGGCACTCAATCCCCTGAACTACACTAGCCACAGCATATTTTCTTTCTTTATTTTATCACCAAAGGTATAATTCCATACATTAAATCTATGAGGTGAATGGATTTTGGCAATCTGAAAATTGCAACTCTGAATCTCCCTGACAGTAAATTATCAATATTATATCCATTTTCTACAAAATAGATGTATTAAACCTCTGGTTACATATTGACATGCTTCAGGTATTTTTAATGTTCATATTTTTAAACATTTCCTACTGTAGTTCTCTAAATGAATAAATAAAATAAAAAGTCATGTTTTGATACTGGTACCTTTTGATTTCTTTTCTCTCTACTTTAGTCCACTAAATGTACACAAACTAAACTAGTAATTCCACAAGAATATTATCTCTGTTTTTATGTATCTTTTTCAAACATATACGCCTCCCAAATAAAGCACCCATTTTTACTGTAACCTTCTTTTTCTGGGTTGCAGATGGTGAAGTTGCCTTTTTTTTCAGTATAAGTCCTCAATTATTTTTTATTTACAGAGAAAAATAGAAGCAAACAGAATGTAACATTTTCAACATCTACCATACAAACTCACCTACATATATATGTGTATATGTATGTATATACCTATGAATCCTCTTATCTTTCATTCCTTCTAAAATAGAGGGACAGCCTTTCTTCAAACCCTGTCCATTTTTATTTTGGTTTCTATTGTGTCATCTGTCCTTTATAGATTTAACGTCTTTCTTTCACTCAGATCCTTCTCATCAGACATTAGATTTGTTCTGGTTATTCTAAGCAAACACCAGTAAAGCCACACAAACATAAAGAACACAAATGACTTTCTTTCTATACAATGTGCCCTTCAGCTACCACTACCTTCACTTTTATAGGCACACTTTTCATAACATATTGTTTAGATAATTATAACAATAATCAAGTCTGTGTTCATGTATGCATTCTTTTGGGGAGGGGCTGTGAGGGTTCAAAGCAGAAGTTTTATATACATTTTCAATTGAGACTGTGAAACATAATATTTTAGGAAAATACTTGTTTAAATTTTATTACCTACTCATCCCTTCATATGTTCTGTTTCAGGTAACCCATATTAATTATTGTTCCCATATATGCTGTATTTCTCTCTTCAGCTAATGTGAACTCTGCACTTAACTATATCTTAAATTACAAGGGGATACCCCCAAAGAACCAGAAATCATGTTCTGGAGGACATGCCCCTTGTGGTACAGGCTTCTCCCACTAGGTGAGTGTTCTAGAAACTCATCTGTATCAGTGCACCAGCCGGTGTTGTTGTGAGAGGCTGTGTTCGGCTTCAGGGAATTTTTTTGAAGAGTCTTTCAATGAATTTGCTCATTTCATGATGGGTGATTTATGAGCACACCTGCCCGCACTGCACTGAGTGTTCAGCAGTTTTTGACCAAAAACAGCATGACCCCCATGGCCCACCCTCCCTATTCATCTGTTCTCACCCCCAGTGACCTTTTTGCTTATTTCCCCAGATGAGAAAATTCCTCAAAGGGAAGTGTTTTGCTGATGTGGAAGAGGTGAAAGAAATGACATCCGGACCACCAATAGGCATCAAAATTGATGAGTTCAAACACTGTTTTGAGCTGTGGGAAAAACATCTCGATAGGTGTATTGCCTCAAATGGAGAGTACTTTGAAGGCAACTGAAGTTTAAACATGTGAGAATAAGTACACAATTTTTTAATAAATAGATTCTGAGTGTTTGGGGGTCCCCCTTATATACTTGTTTTTCAAAAACATTCAAAAACAGCTGAAAAATCACATCTTAATTAAAGTTCTAACCAAATTACTTTTGGTCTAAATTAATTCCACATTTCACTTTTAAATGCTTATCATACCATAATTCATTTTGATTTGTATTTACTAATTAATGTTAATTATTTAAATTTATTGTTTAATTCCTTGAATTACAAAACCATGCCAAGTTTAGCTTTGTTTCTGCCTCACACAAGCACAATGTGTTATATAGGTTTTCAATAAAAGATTTGCCTGAATTGGCACTTTTACAAGGAAGCAAAGAAATTGGTTATATAATGATCTTCCTCTCTAGAAAATCCACAAATGTATTTTGAGTCACATATAAGCATAAACTGTATCTGAATAAAATTTGATGTCTACCCACAAGATACAAAAAATGTAATTGGGGTATGGGTTTGTAATTTGGGGTAAGTGTTGAAGTGTGGGAATCGAAGTAATCACATTACTTTCTAACCCAAGAAATATATAGACATAACAATTAGAGACAAAAATGTCAGATTGTTTAATAAGGCTGGGTTAAAGCATACAGCACAAATCTCCAGGCTGAGTCAAATTTCTCTGTCTTCCTAATCAATAAATCTTGTCTACTAAAGTTGAGGTCAGGAAACACTAGGAAGCTCAGTAACTTCAGGGCCCAGATCAGTAGCCTTTGTAGGCAAAGCACACCAGTAAGCAAAGAGGAGTATACACATGACCTGAAACTCAATCAGTCCAAAAGAGAGAACCAAGAAGAGACTGAGCCAATGAGATATACCATTCCTAATTGATCATCTTATCCTCTCCCACAAGAATGTCATCCTGGCATCTTACTTTCTAGAGGCTGTACCTTCAGATCTTAGAATAGTTTCTTGAGTTCCCCTGGTGTGTGTGGCTCAGTGGATTGACTGTTGGCCTGCAAACCAAAAGATTGCTGGTTCAATTCCCAGTCAGGGCAAATGCCTGTGTTGTAGACCAGGTCCCCAGTAGGGGGCACACAAGAGGCATCCACACATTGATGTTTCTCTCCCTCTCTTTCTCCTTCCCTTCCCCTCTCTGTAAAAGTGGATAAATAAAAATAAATATCTTTTAAAAAGATATTCTTTTGTTTTAAAAAAGAATAGTTTCTTGAGTTCAAATTCTTTTTGTACAAAACTGAAAAATACAAAGTTTTGTTATTATTACTATTGCTTTTCCTTTTTAATAAATCCATTTGAGCCTTTGAGTTACACCAGAAAACAAAATCTTGAAACACTCTTAAGAACTTATATACAGCTTATGTTATTAGAACATTGTTTTTTTCATCACACTAGGCTAATGAAGTATTTTGGAGCCAAGAAGCTAGTGACGTTGTTGTAGTGGAAGCACACAGATGGCAGCCTACCCCACCTACACAGAAGTTCCATCAGGGCAAGCAAAGATTCTTTTATTCCATTATTTTGGAATCCATAGTAAAAAATGGTGTTCACATATTTAATTGCTATAAAACTGATTAAAATTTTACATATAAAGATGATTTTTAAATGGAGTTTACACAAGTATTCAAGACAATGAAATCAAAGACAAAGCATCTAATTTTGCTAGGAATGTTCACCCAAACAGAAAACACAGATATTTATTTGCAGTTAAATATATAACCAGTGATTCCTGTAATCATCTGAGTAGATAGAGTTTTATGTGACTTTCACCCCCAGGGTAGAGGCCATGAAATAACACAGACTCCCTACAAGTAGATGTTCTCTCACTACCTCATTAGACAAAGAAGCAGAGAGTCCACAGCCAGATTCCAAAGGGTGACAGCTTCTCTATGCCAAGTAGATTCACAGTTCAGTTCTTCCATTCAGATAATAGCAAGAGAGATGGAAAAGGAATAGATTCTGTTGTGAAACATCCTCACAAAAAGAAATATCCTAATTAGGGAACTGAAAAAATATATATAGAAAAAAGTGTATTGTGACCCCATTCTCTGGAGAATGCTTCTCCTTGTGATTGGGGTTTGCTTTCTATAGCCTATGAAAGTAAGTAGAAGAGAATATGTCTGTGAGCACATTTTGAAAAATACTGTGCGGCTTGTATTATAACCCAAAAATTCAAATGAAAATGATATTTTTATAAGATAGATTTTAAATTTTCATGAAAGAATAAAACCTTAATAATGAGTTACACAACTTAAATACATCAGACAAAAGGTTATTTTTAGGCAAATACATCAAAGTGGATCCAAGGCAGAACAGAAATCAAATGTTATAAAAATAACGGTAATGATAGTAATGGTATTTTAACAACAAATTATTGATTCATTACCTATGAAATGAAGGAGAAGACAACATCTTATGGTCTTGTTCCTTGTCTTTTTTAATGGAATTGCTATAAAGAGGCAGTACACGTAACTTTAAGAGTGTAAATCCTTACAGTTGGACTACCTAAGTCTGAAACTCTGGTCCCTTTATTTGGCAAAAGATATTATTGGTAAATTTATGCAGCATACATATCATTTTGTTCCCTCATAAAATGAGAATAGCAATAATCTTCTTCTACACAAGGGTTCTGTGAGGGTTAAATGAGTTGATGTGTGGAATATATTTAAAGCAGTCCTTAACACATGGTAAATAATAAATGTTAGCTTCAAAATATAAACTTCTCAATTGGCTTTACTCAGTTTTCGAAGCTATGTTGTAAGGGGTCAGCGAAGTATTGAATTATCAATTTGGTGTCTTAATTTTTGTTACCTTTTCATTTTCTTCCCCCTTGTGTAAGGTCTCTGAGACCAATGACCATCTTATTGAGAAAAATAAACACATTGCATTGCCACAGTGTCTCATACAGTGTGCCTCTCATAGGTTTCTTTCTCTGGAAAATTGATGAGGTGAAGTGGGAAGAATGAAAGCATTATTGGGGAGGAGTACGTGTGGCGGAAAATGTGGAAGGAGTAAAACTGGATAGAGGGAGTTATCAGATAATAATGCAAAACTGCCCAAAGCCTCTGCTAGGCCACTGTGTTACTCCAGGGAAAAGATTATACATTAGGAGGGCACCATGTTACATGGAAATGGCGAGATCCTGGTTGCTCTATCATTAGCAGGCACCAGTCCAAGAGCATGTCAGTGTGACAGCAGAGGTGGAGCTTGAGGGAGTTAAGGGGAGGGGAGCAGGAGAAAGCATGTCAGTTGACCACACTCTTCACAGCTGGGCACCTAGGACTTCTCGCTTGGAGATCTGAGCAGTATGTCACCGTATGTGCCACTGTGACTGACCTAGTGACTAAAATAAATGATGGCCTGGTCAGGTCCTTCTTTTCAAGGGCATATTGTGAGCCAAGGGTAGATCTACAACTTAAATGTTCTAACTCCAATGTTCACGTTTTTACTATTCTCCTTAAAAACATTGACAAATAAGGACAAATATTCTGTATGAAACACAGTGAGGACATTGTGTACTCTTGGTGGCACTGTTGTTTATGATTTTGGGCTCACATTTAATGATCAGTTTGATTGTGGTCAAATCCTGACTCCATCATTGACTAAGTCTAGGACCGTGGGCAAGATATTTTCAGTGTTTGTATAATAAATAACAGCCATTATTACCTTTGTTGCTAATAACTTCTTTATACTAATAGCTAATGCTTACTGTTTACTAAGTACCAGACCCTCCCTCCTTATATCTCCTCTGTTCGGAAAGTTAGATAGATGGATATACACATAGATTGATGATACATAGTTTAGATCAGTACATATAGATAAGTAGATAGATATCCTCACAATAACACTGTGATGTAGATATATAACTTGCACAGGTCTCATGTTTCCCATAATGGGAAGCAGTGAAGCACATTATCAAAAATATTACTTGTATGCAGATTTTTGAAAATTCGAAATAGTGACGTATGTTTGACATTTTACAACAAACTAATCCTGAAATATGTTCACAGTGGAGGTGAATTACAATAATCTATTGCAAATCAATTTAGCTTATATAGATATATAGAGGTATCCACTCTACAAACATTATGGAAATAACTATTACTTGATAAAAGGCATTGGATGAATTATATATGTATCATATATACTATATATATAATAGTTGTAATTCTAATGGATCAACACTCTTACCATGATAAAACATCCATCTTCATGTCCTGAAATATTTATTAAAATCCATTATCTGATAACATTGCCACTCCAGCTTTTTAATTTTGTTGTTTGATTTATCCTTTTCTTCCTTTCATTTTTAATGTGTCTTTATAACTGAATCTAAATTGTATCTTCTTTAGAAAGCATATAGTTGCAACTTGTTTTATGTCCATCTTTGCATTTCAATTGCATCCCTTAATTCACATTTGTTATTATCAATATATTTGGAAATATGTCTGCCATGTGGCTTTTTGCCTCATTTATTTTCCCCTATTCTCTTTCAATGCTTTTATTTACTTTCAGCCAATGCTTTCTACTATCGCATTTTAGTTTTCCTAATTTTTCACTATTTTTAAACTTATTTGCTTAGTACTTGCACTGGGCTGTACATATTCACCTTGCTTTATCAGAATCTGCTTCAGTGTCAGGCTAACTTTATTCTAAGGAGAGATGAAAATCTCACTTCTGTATAACTAGGTCCTCTTTTCCCTTTCTGTGCTATTATTGCTATGCATACTCTCAGCAGCTTCACAGATCAGGGAGAGAGAGCAGAGTTTCCAGGAATCATATTCATGGATTAAAACAGCCCTGAGCCAAAATGAAAGCATCAGTGAAGCCTTTAATCGCTTACTGCAATGGTGTTGTAACAGGGTGCAGGGCAAGGGGTGCCCCGGGGAATATAGGAGGAAGAACCTACAGCATGGTTTGGGGGATGGGAAAGGACTGAGGAGGAAGAGCTATGAGGAAAGAGCCACGAGGTAGCTTGGAAGGAAGGAAGGAGCCATGCTGCTGGTAGTGAAGTAGCAGGTATGCAGTTTGTAGGGATTATTGGGCCATGCGGCCTGGTATAGAAAGGGATTCCAGCACCAGGGAGTAGACAAGAGTCACACACAGTAACTATGCTGTTCACTCAGCATTTATTGAATGCAGGTTCACTCAGAGTAGACCATTAATGTACATTAGTGTCCTACTCACCCTGTAACAATCTAAAAGAAATATAGCATGCACACAGCAATCAATGGGGGATAACGAACCCGAGTCCCAGAGTCTCAGGCTGCAGGCCCGGGAGACAGCACGGTGGGAAGGGAGGTGTCAGCGTCCTTCAAGGAAGGATCTCCGGAGCCAGGTGGGCAGCAAGGCAGATGAAGTCCTCTGTCCAGCTGGGAAGAGCCTCCAGTGGTCGATGCCAAGGGAGATCAGTGTGGCATGGAGCAGCCCTCTGGGGTGTGGAGCTCGGCTGCCTCAGCAGTGGTCTGGAGCTGCCCCAGTTATACAGTGAAAATGGGGTTCTCCTCCCTTCTGGGTCTTCTCAATAAATGTCTTCACACCCCTGATGGCAAGTGGGGAATCTCCCCAGGAGCCTATCTATATAAGTGGTCCCCCTCTGCAGACGTGGCTACTCTGACGATGTGTGCAGATATCTTAGATGCGTCTCCTTGACAGACGTGTCCAATCTGACCATGTTGGCAGATATGTCTCCTTGGCAGCTGTGTCTGCTCTGGCTTAGGTAGGTTCCCTCTCGAACCAAAGCATCATGGCTGACCGACAGCTGTCTTGGTTGACGTGAGGGACCCCGCTTTGTTTTATATACGCTATGCTGTCTTGACCGAACCAATGCCATTTTATGGGTCCTCTCTCCACACTATGCATAAAAGAATAATTAACCAGATAGACCTGAGTTCTCAATAACAGCTTCTCTTAAAGATTAAAAGTGTACTTGTTGTGCTCTAAGTTCGATGTGGAGAGCACACCTTTCTCCAGTGGTTTTTGGCTAGCATCCAGACTTCTCAACTCTACCCCTTGATTTGTTTAAGACTTGATGAAGAAACAGACTTTCCTATCATGGACCTGAATGAGTTGGATTTTGAGGGCTGGGACAAAAAAAAGCAGGTAAGACATGAGGCAACGGTAGGCCAGGGTCATGGTCAAGATCACGCAAATCAGATGAGCGGGCCTACCTGGAGGACTGAATGTAATTATGAGTCCCAACAGTACCAAGCCAGCAAAACACACTCCATAGCCCATTAAGATCTGTTTTAGAGAGCCAGGAGGATTTCTTTTTCAGTGTTTGTATGAGGTGTGTTCGGTTTTGTTTTTGTTTTATTAATCTGGCCCGAGGCATCCATTTAAGCATAGCACAACTCTGCCCTGTATATTTCAGCTGACCCAAAGCTTTCCATCTTTGAGGCGGGGTCATAATAGGGCACAGGCACTCTTCCCACTTGGAAACAAAAATTTGGTGACCTTAGGGCACTCCAAACAGTACATACATTATTCAGGCAGGTAGGTTCATAGGACTTGTGGAGCAGCCTCCCATATAGACCTTCTGCTCTGTGGTTTCCAATCCACTCCAAATAATTCAGCTTAGTCCTTCATTTCAGATGGTTCAGCTCCCAATGGTTTTGTTTATCTTTGATATCACTTCATTGGCCTTATAACTGCTATCACCCCAATAAATTCCATTAAAATGTACAAAATAAATATTAATAATAATATAGATAATCACCACAAATTTATCATTAAGTAAATATTTACTTATTTATAAAAAGAAACTGCATAATCAAATTTATTAGTACAGTCTGAACATTATAAAACATTACATAAACACACTATTACAGGTAACAGTCTCCCTGAATTATAGACTCATAAACATACAAATACTCTGATGTCTCCTAACACTATTTTTACAATTTTAGATTTAGATCAAGACAAACAAAATAAAGGAAATGAAAAAGTTTGTAGGTCTAGATATAAAAGAGCTGTTTTCCTCCCCAGTGGGAGCACAATTGTTAAGTGATTTGAATGAAAACTATGCAAATAGAAACTAACATAACATTATCTGCTGTCTCCCACACCAAAGAGTATAAATCTCTATCATTATTAATATAGAAAGATCAACAGATATTCACACCATAATACTCAATTCCCTGTTGGCCTCCAATAGGCAATAACTTATAGACTGTAAGCAAGCGAAAAATCAACCATAAAATTAGTAGCAATGAAAAGATAACCAGGCTAGCAGAGAGTTGGTACACTGATAAATCTATTGCCATTTGGGATACACTTCTAACAACCAGAAGAAGATATACCTGTGCTTCAGCCATTCGTGAGATGCATTTCTTCGGCAATGCAACGTCCCTGGCTTTGTAACCATTGGGTATCACAATGGATAACTTCCAAAAGTCTTAAAAAGCAAACCTTTAAGAAAGGCTAAATTGTGACTCCCATAAAATGAATATGTGGAAAATATGTTATTTGTCTCACTAATGATGACAGAACTAATGACATGTTACAACTATGAAATAAGAAGAATAAAAAGTATAACACATAAATAAGAAGATAACGAATGCACAAATAAATGCAAAAATGGGTCAATAATGAAATGTTCTACTGGACACGATATGTATTATATGGATAATAATAATTTCCATGAATATCAATTTTATCCATTTTACATATTGTACAACAGCTCAAAGACAGTGGAAGGCAAGGAAAAGTTGCTTGCTACTGAAAGACTCACTTTGATGATATAAATTAATTATGGTAGGGGTGTCAAACTCCTTTTCACCAGGGGCCACATCAGCCTTGTGATTGCCTTCAAAGGGCTGAAGGTAACTTTAGGCCTGTATAAATGTAACCACTCCTAACTGTTAAGGAGTTGAAATCACATTCAGCCCTTTGAAGGCAACCATGAGGCTGATGTGGCCCCTGGTGAAAATGAGTCTGACAGCCCTGGATTATGGGCTTTAAACACAAGCTAAAAATAATATTTCTGTAACAATGATAAAGGAAGCAGAAATACTTATTCTCGTCTGTGTACACTGTTGATGTAAAGTGTTATTCTTTCCATTTTGTTTAAAGTATTAAACTGTCCTTAATATCTACTTATTTGCTATTGTTACTGGATAACAATATTGTCTTTGACAATGCAAGCTAATTAATGATTTGCTGCTAAACCTTCACCAAAAGAGGTGATCTATCTTTAAAACTAGGCTTCAAAATATTTCCCAGGGAACCTAATGATGATTAATTTCTATGATCATTGCTTCTGTGCCTTACAGAAACGTAATGTATAGCCCTAGTTCCCTGTCAATACAAGGAAACAACCAAGTGTCTGAGAAAAAATCATCTAGCTTCTGCTTGAACTGCTCCTTGACAGGGAGCTCACTATCAGTCTAGGTGAGACCAGGGATTTGTGTTCCCCTAGATTTTGTTCAATCTGATTTGGACATATCAGGTTTGTTTGGTTTCAAACCTTAAATTCACACTATTGTGTACTATGCCTGCCACAATACTGAAGAAAGTAATTCAGTTTGTTTAAATAATTACTAACTCAGACATAAAAACTCTGGAATTTCCATTGTACTTGCAATTGATAAACAATGTTTCCTAGCTCCAGTGTTCCTCCAGTGTATTCAGTGCAATCTTTGATTACAAATTTGCAATAAGAATATATAAATCTCGGATTATATTTTTCAAAATTAAGACATTTAGTTTCCATTGTACATGACAAAGAATCTAGTAATTGTAAAATATACAATAATGTGCTTATTCTAATCCATTAGAAAGCATCATTAGTAATGTTGGAACATGTAAGGATGTTGAACATAGGTATACATTCTTTGGATTTACTGGTTTGACAAAATCTGAAAGGTGAAATGTTTATTAGGTGGTTTTCTCTGTAAAATTCTGTCTTCTGTATAATGCTATGATGCCTACAAAGTAAAAAAGCAGGATATATGTGTGTGTGTGTATATATATATGTATGTATATGTACATATATGTGTGTATATATGCTTGTCACAAGTCAATAATCATAGCTACTTGACAACTCACTAAATGTCTTTATTCAAGAATGGCTTTGGCAGAACTTGTTAATGGTCTAACATTCAATAGAATCACACACAAGTGAAGTGACAAGCAAAAGTCATAAATAGACTTGTAAATGGATATTAGATAATACTTAAGCATACATGGAATTGTACTGGTGAGCTTTCTATATTTACCTAACCTACTTTTAACAGACACAATAAGGCAGGTTTAGACAACTTCGGTACTGTTTTACTTAGAGTTAACCAACACATAAGCAAAACACCAAATATTTTAAATGATGAGATAAGTAGAGAGAGAAAGAAAGGCATCCTATGGCCTATGTTTAAAAAGAGAAAAAATGCAAAACTGGAGCAAGGTTTCTTTTTATAATTGAAATAAACAAATGACCAAATAGAGATCTCCCAATGTCTCCTGAGTGGAAGGAAGACACAATGGGGAAATACTTGAGCAGTTTGGACTGGCAGTTGTTTTAACCCTTCTCTGTAGATTAGCACCAGCTGATCAGATTAAAGACCCATCTTCTTCCTTAAGAGGAAAAGAGATAAACCAAAGGACTGGCTTTTGTCTCTCCTGCTTTGGAATGCTGACAAGATCTGGCGAACTCCAGGTACCTAAGGGCCAATGAGAACAAAGGGCCAATGACACTTGCCATCAATATAGCCACCAGCCCTCAGAGCAGCATAAAAAGAAGTGGACAACTCCCCACCCCCAGTGTAGTTCTCAGCTTCTCTCTGAGGAGAGAAAGAGCTGGACTTCACATAAAGTCAAAATTTTGCAAGGGACCACCCAAAACAGTAGCTTCTTTCTTGCCTGTCTCTTTGTATTAATGAGACCCAGCATGCTCTAGCCACACTGGGGCCAGTGAGAATAAAGATGGCACTTTGAGCTCATTACAGAGTGAGCAGATGAAAAACCCCAGCCCCTAGCTTCTGCCTGAACAGGAAAAGATTTGGGCAGAGCATCTAATGATCCAACATTTCTGTGGGCTGCCTGAAAACTAGGCTTCAGTCTAGCTTGTCTCAGAGGACAGAAGGAACCTAGCATACTATAGATTTCTAGTAGCTGCTGAGAACTGAGAAAGTGGGTTGTACCAGAAAAAAATGTAGGAAAAGGCCCCCCAAACATCTGAATAGAATGATTGGTGGTCTTCCCTATGAGACGAGTTCCTAAACATTGGTAGAGCTAGATGGCTTTTCTAATGTACAGATAATAACATAAACAGTCAAGAAAAATAAGAACACAGGGTAATATGTCCCAAGCAAAGCAACAAAATAAATCTTCAGAGGACAACCCTAATGAATCCGAGATACATAATATACCTACAAGAAATTCAAAATGGTGATCATAAAGATGCTCAACAAAGGTAGAAAAACAATGCATGACATTTTTAACAATGATATACAAAATATTAAGATAATAATAAACAAAAATCACAGATCATGGGACTAAACATACAATAACTGAATTAAAAAAATTCACTAAGAGGTTCCACAACAGATTAGATCAAGAATATGAATTTGACAATCAGCAAATTAAAACACAAGTCATAAGGAATTATCCACACAGAGAAATAACAACAAAAAAAGAAAAAAAGAGGGAAGAATGAAGACAGCTTAAAGGACTTATGGGACTCCATCAAGTGGACCAATAAACACGTTTTGGCAATCCCAAAAGGAAAAGAGGAAAAAGAAATTCCCAAATCTAGGGAGACAAGTATACATCCAGAACCAAGAAGCCCAATGACCCCCCAACTCAGAATACACACAAAAATAATGAATCCCCTAAAATCAACACCAAGACACATTAAAATCAAAGTGTTAAAACGTTGAGACAAAGAGAGGATGTTGAAAGCAAAAAGAGAAAAATGGCTTGTTACAAACAATGGCATCTACATACAACTATCAGTAGATTTTTTTCAGCAGAAAACTTGTAGGCCAAAAGAAAGTGAGATGCTATATTAAATATGTTGCAAGAAAAAGACTGCCAACTATGAATACTATACCTGGCAAAAATGCCCTTTGAATATGAGAGAGGTAAAAGCTGAGTTTATCACCACTAGCCCTGCGTTATAAGTAATGATAAAGGGAGTTCTCCAAGTTAAAATGAAAAAATGCTAAACAGCAGTATAAAACATTTGAAAGTATAAAACTCGATGGCAAAGGTGAATATAAAGCAAATACAGAATACTGGTATACTGTAATAGTGGTTGTGCAATCATTTTCAATTCTAGCACAAATTGTAGAAGATGAAAGAATTACAAATAACTATAGATATAAAAGATATGTTAGTAGCCCTGGCTGGTGTGGCTCAGTGGATTGAGTGCCAGCCTGTGAACCAAAGGGTCACCTGTTCAATTCCCAGTCAGGGCACATGCCTGGGTTGTGGGTCAGATCCCCAGTTGGGGGCACGGGAGAGGAAACCACACATGGATGTTTCTCTCCTTCTCTTTCTCCCTCCCTTCCCCTCTCTAAAAATAAATAAATAAATAAATAAATAAATAAATAAATAGATAGATAGATATATAAATAAAATCTTTAAAAAACTGATACAAATTTTAAAATGTGTTAATAGATATATAACATAAAAAGCTGTAAATTATGACATCAATTATTTAAAGTGTGTGGGGATGTGTAAATATATAGTTTTTGTATGCAATTATGGAATAAAAGTTACATTATTATCAACTTAACAATGGCTGTTACATCTCTGAGATGGCTTATATAAGCTTTGTGATAACCACAAAGAAAATAGGCATAGAAGATATGCAAAAGAGAAAGAAAAATAATTGTAGCATCATAATGGCATTAAGCATGGAAACACAAAGAAAGGCAGCAAAGAGGAAAAATGGGAGGTAGACAGAGTTCCAAGCAGAATAAATGAGCCTGCAAAGACAAAGGCAAGAATGAACAAGGTGCCATTATAAGAATTTTAGTTGGCTAAAATAAAGGATTAGAGGTTGACAGTGGGTAAGGATATGGTTGTAGAATTAAGCATGTGAAAGATGATGAAGTGTTTTATAGGACATTTCAAAAGTTTTATCTTTAATAGAAATCATAAGGCATTGAATAGTAAGACTGATACCTAGTCAGGTATATAATTGTAACACTAGCACTTTGATGAATGTGCTGAGAGAGCATTAGAGGACAAGAGTGGATATGGGGGCACCAAATGCATGGAAGAGTGTCATAATAGCCCAGGAGAGTGATAATCAAAACTTGGTTTGAGGTTGAAGTCATGATGTTGAGAAAAGCAAGGCCTTACACATATTTTGGACATGAAAACAACTTTCTGGTGGATTATAGAAATGAAGGAAGGAGGAAGAAAAGGTGTCAATAATTTTCCTCAGGTTTCTGGCATGATTAAGTGGATATATATGCATGTGTGTGTGTGTGTGTGTGTGCATATACATATTTTATGGAGAAAATTGATAGGACATAATGTGATTTTTGATTAGTAAGGAATGGATGGCTTGTATAAATGAGGATTAGCTAACTGAAATAAAATGAAAATAGCTACCTATATATCTTCAGACACAGAATTACAAATGGATTAAAATATAAATTTAACAATAATAGTGTGTGATGACAAAGGAAGTCACAGAGACAAAAGTTTTAGTGAAGAAATTATGTTTATTTTCAAAGTGATGGAGGAAATCAATTTCAGAAAGACTGACTCACCAAATGCGCCCAATATTTACATGCATGAGAAAACATGTAATTGCCAACACTCCAAGTTTCCAATAAAGTATTTGTGATGAAAAACAGCTAACCCTCTTTACTTATTTTGCTGAGGAATTTTGTCTAGCTATAACGTAAAAGAGCATGCTTACTTTGAGCACCAAAACTGGAATAGTGACCTGTTAATTTTTGTTTCTTTCATAATGTGTGTTTATGTGTGTGTATGTTTGAGAGACTGTAAAATAAGATAAGATTAGTCATAAGAAAATGGCATTTTCTATCTCATTTCTTCTGTGGTCCATTTCAAATCCTAAGGTAGAGATTTTACTATGTAAGTTGCTTAATGATTTTTTGATTTAGTATAAAAAATGTAATGTTTTGTTTTATGTGACCATTTTTTTGTATTGGTGTAACAAGAAGTGTTGATTTATAAAATGACTTCTTTATTGTCTTGGCAACCACTTCCAATTATGACTTAAAATTTTATTTCTATCTTGAGGGTTTGCAATGTCTCTACAGTTATAATTTACTTTTATGTATCTGAATATTTATTGCCCTTGTCACATCTACTAAAAATCATGTAACTCACCTCTACCAGTTTTCACTTATAATACCTGTAACAGAAAAGATGATATAGTTCTCTGAAATCCCTATATTTATCAGTGTTCCTGGCTTATTAGAATGTTACAAACATTTTAATGCATAAAACTGTGATTTGTTTGCCATAAGGAACCACATGCTTATAAGCTGGGAGAATCTTGTCACCAGTATGTGACATGAATTGCCACAGGAGAATTGTGTAGTGTCTGTTCTTGAATAGTGGGCTTATTCAACCTAATTAAATGATACATATATCATTTAAACTCTTAAATCCTTTAAAATTCCAGGGGTGTCCAACTCACAGCCTGCAAGCCTCATGCAGCCCAGGATGGCTATGAATGTGGCCCCACACAAAATTGTAAATGTACTTAAAACATTATGAGATATTTTTTGTGATGATATGTCTCAATGTACTTAATGTATGGCCCAAGACAGCTCTTCTTCCAGTGTGGCCCAGAGACACCAAAAGTTTGGATACCCCCTACTTACTCTTTAAACCGTTAAAATCTACTCTCTTAGCAACTTTTAGTTATGTAATACTGTAGTTTAACTCTACTCATCACACTAGACATAGCATACTGATGACATATTCATCTTATAACTAGAAGTTTGAACGGTTTCACCACCCCACCCCATTCTCCCACCTTCTTTTCCACTGGCAGCCACCAATCTATTCTGTTTATTGTTTTTTTAGATTCTACATGTAAGTTAGATCACACATTATTTCCCTTTCTCTTATTTAATTGATCATAGTGTCCTCAAGGTTCATCCATACTGTCACAAATGGTAGGATTTCCTTTTTTTAATGGTTGAATGATATATGTATATATCACATTTTCCTTTATTCATTTATTTGTTGATAGACATTTAAATTTTTGTCTTGGCTATTGTAAATAATGTTGCAATGAACATAAGTGTGCAGAGAGCTCTTGGAGATAGTGATTTTATTTCCTTTGCCTATGTACACACAACTGGGGTTGCTGGATCATATGGTAGTTCTATTTTAAATTTTTTGAGTAAACTCCATACTGTTTTCCATAGCAGCTGTACCAATTTACACTCCAACCAGCAGTGTAAAAGGGTTCCTTTTTCTCTACATGCTCACCAGCAATTGAATAAACAAACATTTTGTGTATTGCACTATGCTAGATGCTTTGAGAGACTCGAGAGGAGAAAATATTATACCTACTTTCAAAAAGCTCCCAATTCAGCCAGAGAGAAAAATATTTAAAAAGTCAATGATAGACAAAAACTAGAGACAGCAGAAAAATAATCATTCTACTAGAAGCTAAAATATTGGTAGGGATTCTGAGACAAAAGATATCAATGACGGATATAATAAATAGAAAAGTTTTCACAGAAGAATTCTGCAGAAGAAATTGGTAAGTTTATTCTAATTAGTATACCATTCTTTATATCATCCCACAATTAATAAACTGAGAAGAGACAAATATAGTCTTATGGCTGAGAAAAACTATATGTGAAACAGCTATCAATGAATACATTCTTATTTTTTGTAGTTCTCTACTAAAGTACTTGCATTTATGAAAAATATCGATGTAGAAAGCATAGTTAATTGTATGGCAAAGTATCAATGCCTGCATCACTAGGTGTTTATAAACATATAAAGCATGTGGTTTTCATAATTCTGTTTGTCTGTTTACTCAGTGTTATTTCATGTAAGACTTGAGAGTCTCTTTTGAGAGTCTAGTCTTCACTAGAAGAGCTATAGTGAAAGGAAGAATTTTTTCATCAATGTATTTCCTTCAAAAATAGACCTTGATTAGCAAGGAGATTTCATTAGTACTAGGCATATGCAGAAAAATTGAGGATTATTATCTGGGGCTTGCAGATAAAATTATTATAGGAAGAAAATGTATTCCTTATCTCTTCTATAAAGCATGTATACAAATGGACTTACTATGAAGAAATTAATAAGATATAACTTTCCCATAGTAAAGTAAGACATATATCAGCTGTACAATAAACAACACCCTGTGTCAGATGATCAAACAAATGAGAAATTTCAAAGATAAAGAAATGGAGCATCTGTATTTTCTCATCAAATCAAATTATAGATAAGTTTATAGCTGAAATGACCTCCAACTTTCCAAAAAGCTCTCTCTAAAGATAGCATATTTGTGGAATTTTGTGACTTCATCAATTTATTCAGTGTGGCAAAGATTGCTTACCTGCTCGCTATAATTGTTTCCTTCCCTTTTGCATAGGCTGGTAGATTAGATTTCCCAGTCTCTTTTGAAGCTAGGAAATAGGATTACTACTGATTGTGAATGAATTTAGACCAGTAGCATGTAGCCAGAAGCCATGAGTACAACTTCTAGGCAGGCCCCATAAAAATTTTCACTTTCCTACTTAGGAATAAACTTAACCAAGGAGGTAAAAGACTTGTACTCAGAAAACTATACAACGCTGAAGAAAGAAATGAACGAAGACACAAATAAATGAAAGCATATACTATGTTCATGGATTGGAAGAATTAACATAACCAAAATGTCCATACTACTCAAAGCAATCTATAGATTCAATGCAATTCCTATTAAAATACCAATGACATATTTCACAGATATAAAACAAACATTTCAAAAATGTATATGGAACCATAAACGACCCTGAATAACCAGCAATTTTGAGAATGGACAGCAAAGTCGGAAAGATCACTATACTTGATATTAAACTATATTGAAAGTCCACAGTAATCAAAACAGTCTGGTACTGGCATAAGAACAGACACATAGACCAGTGCAATAGAATAGACAGCCCAGAAATAAACCTATGTCTCTAGGGTCAATTAGTATTTGACAAAGGGGCCAGAAGCATAAAATGGAGCAAAAATAGCCTCTTCAACAAATTTAGACTAATAAAATATAGCCAGAAGTCATGAACACAACTTCTAGGCAGGCCCCATAAAATTTTTCGCTTTTCTACTTAGGAATAAACTTAACCAAGGAGGTGTTGGGAGGTCTGGACAGCTACATGCAAAAAAAAAAAAAAAAAAAGAAACTCGAGCACCAACTTATACCATACACCAAAATAATCTCAAGATGGTTAAAAGATTTAAATATGTCATGACACCATAAACGTCCTGGAGGAAAACATTGGCAGGAAAATTTCAGATATCCCATGCAGCAATATTTGCACCAATACATCCCCGAGGGCAAGGGACGTAAGGAAAGAATAAACAAATGTGAGTACATCCAACTAAAAAGCTTCTGCATGGCTAAGGAAAACATCAGCAAAACAGAACAGGAACCAACTACACGAGAAAAAATATTTGCTAATGATACCTCGGACAAGGATTTGATGTCCAAAATATATAAAGAACTCACATGACTCCACTCCAGGAAGACAAACAACCCAATTAAAAAATGGGCAAAGGACCTGAACAGACACTTCTCCAAGGAGGACACACAGAGGGCCCAGAGACATATGAAAGGATGCTCAGCATCACTAGCCATCAGAGAGATGCAAATTAAAACCACAATGAGATACCACTTCACACTGGTCAGAGTGGCTATCATTAATAAGTCAAAAAACAACAAGTTCTGGCAAGGTTGTGGAGAAAAGAGAACCCTAGTGAACTGTGGGTGGGACTGCAGACTGGTGCAGCCACTGTGGAAAACAGAATGGAAATTCCTCAAAAAAACTAAAAATGGAAGTGCCTTTTGACCCGGCAATTCAACTACTGGGATTATACCCTAAGAATCCTGAAACACCAATCCAAAAGAACCTATGCACCTCAATGTTCACAGCAGCACAATTTACAATAGCCAAGTGCTGGAAACAGCCTAAGTGCTGGAAAGTAAATGAGTGGGTCAAAAAACTGTGGTCCATGTACACAATGGAATTCTATGCAGCAGAGAGAAAGAAGGAGCTCCTACCCTTCCCGACAGTGTGGATGGAGCTGGAGAGCATTATGCTGAGTGAAATAATCCAGGTGGTGAAAGACAAATATCATAGGATCTCACCTATAAGTGGAACCTAATCAACAAAACAAACAAGCAAGCAAAATAAAAACAGAGACATGGAAATAAAGAACAAACTGACAGTAACCAGAGGGGAGGTGGGAGGGGGACAATGGGGGAAAGAAGGCACCAGAAGTAAGGCAGCCAAGAGATTAGCAGACTTCTTTCAGACAGAATGAGGACTCAGGCTATGTGAAAGCCGAGGGGTGAGGGTCCATCAGCCCCTTTTTCTGTAGTCCCCCAAGTCCTTCCCTGAGGGCGCCATCATGACCATGCCTGTCTTAGGTCATCCCTCCCTTGAGGAATCTCACCCGTCATTGGCTAGCCAGTCATCCTCCTGGGGCCAAGCAGGGTGAAGTAAAAGGGGGCAGAGGCAGCACCCCTATAAGGAAGATAGGCTTTGTCTCCTTAATGGTTTATGGTCCCAAGGTCTTTATACTCAGCCTTAGCCACAGGGGATTACAGCTTCTGAAACCAAGCAGGGTGGTTTCCAACAGTAGGTGTTGAAACATTTTGCATCATTGTCTCATTGAACCCTACTAACTACAGCTTTATTCACATTATATAGATATAGATTATGAATCACTAAGTGGCTAAATTACTAGTCCAAGCTTTTGCAACTATGTAAACCTGTTAGCATATACAGTCGGAGCATGGAGGAGTCTCTCCCATTGGCTCATATGGCATTGGAGGGAGGTTCTTACACTGAACTTTCCAAAACCCAGAAAGATCATTGGATGGGAAAAACCCTTTCCTTCTCTGACCCTTTGAGAACCTCAGGCTTGGGTAGGGAGAGGAGATGGTCTTTTAGACAGGAGTTCACCATTCTCTCAGGTCCTGCGGCACCTGAATAAACCTCTTTCCCTTTCCTCCAGCACCTGCCTCACAAGTATGGCTTTTGCTGAGACTGGCAGCCAAATCTCCATTTTGGTTTGGCTACAAACTCACTTGACTGGAAACTCAAGTTTTAATGTAGTATTTATTTGCAACACCTAAATGTATGTTTCTTTGAAAAACAAAAATAATTTCCTGGAGATTCACTTACTTGGAATTCATGGTGATAGGAAATAAAATGGGATAAAGTTTCTAATTCAAAAACAATGCAAATTATTTGAATGAGTTAGATGACATGACAAATGTTTAAAGACTTAAAAGAACAAGCTTTTTAAAAGTTTCCCAGTCATCATTTACAAGCAACTAAATATTGTTGTCTAGACATTAAAACACAAGCATTTACTCTGCCAAATAAGGCAGGGACATAATATATGAAGAAAGAGAGGTGCAGGTGAGTTATATGTTTTTTCACAGATTTAAAATGGAAACTAATAAAAATTATATCATACATGAGAGAGACATACATGACAGACATACATGGAGTATACATCTATGTCAGTAGAAATATGTATTTCAATTACAGGGAGAATTTTTTTTGTTTTATTTGTCCACTTTGTTCATATACATATGGTTTTTTGTTTGTATATACACATGACATATTTTTAATAATGTAAAGAAAAACTGTTTTTCAACTCACAACACTTCTAACTCCAAATGTGTGGGGAGTTTTTCCACACTAGCCAATTCCCCAGCACTCCGGACAACAATTGGACATTTCAACCTTTAGTTACGTTCCCCACTGCCTGAAGTCGTTAACCGTGAATGGCCAGATGTCAGGCCCCAGTCCTTGAGTTTGGCCAAGAAACAATTCAGACTCAAGGCTCAGGTACAAGTGCAAGTTTATTTTGAAAGTCACAGAGGTAGAAGAAGTGAGCTGTAGTAGAAGGGAGCCAGCTGGGATACAATGTATTTATATTTAATTTCATTTTGCTTTGTTTTATTTTGATTTTTTTCTCAAAAATAATATTTTAATTATATTCATTAGCTTGAGTTTCTGTATTATGTTTGTACTCTACTTCTTTAGCATCCCTTTAATATTTTTCATTCCTGTATATCATGGGATTATTTTTTCTTTATGAAGATGAGTAATTTTAAAAGTTAATTGTTGACTGCATTAGGCAATTAAATTAAGCATGTGTTATTGCCCGTATTATCTCTAAAATCTCTTACACTGGATAGTATAATGTTAAATGTTCAAGTTTTAGGCTCACCCAAATGTGAAAGCCTTAGATCTATGCAGTTCACGATTCTGTACAAGAACAAAGCCTTTTACTAATTCCTATTAATAAATAAATCAACCCACTAGGTAGTTTGGGGAAAAATTTTAACACAATATAATTTGATTTACTTTTAGTTTGTTTTACCAATGCGTGTGTTTTACAGAAACAAAATTTAAGAAATATTTTGTTAAACTGTCTAAATGTCAGATAGTACCTCATTTGATGACTATGATCAGCATAGTTAAACCAAGCAGACAATAGAAACTACAAAATTCATTAGAATAATGATACTTTAAGTCGGGTCACTTAAAAATCTAGAAAACAAACTAAGCAAGTTCTGCTGAAATTCAATATACTTCACCAAAGCACTATAACGTACGGTTTCAAAAATAAAACACTTTCACATACAAATTATTTTAAAAAATGTGCTATAGCAATAAATAAAATTAATACTTTATGAGATGAAATTTTAAAATGCTTGGTTTGACTATGAGTAATTTGAAAGGAATGTATGTAGGTGATTGGTCCATTATATCAGCAAGCATTTATTGCTATACATCCCTTTTAAAATTTTTTAATGAAATTGACACCTGCATATTACATACAAACATGAAAAACACAATCAAGCCTTTGAGAAGAGAATGTTCGAGAAAAACAACCTAAGAACCTGAATATGAATTTTAAACCTTTTTATTTTGACAATCAAATGTAAATTTGCATCTATACAGTTCAGATGTTATGCAGCTTTCTATATATGTCACATCCAAATGTCCCCTTCTTATTTAAAATTCTTGCAAAATACATATTCTTGATCTTCAATTATTTTATTCACTTTTGTCTTCTACCCTTTGATATGGCAGCAATAAAACTCATGAAAATTATTTCAGCTAGAGCAACTGTCATGCAGAATCTCAGACAAATGGCAATTTTAACATGACATATCACTTAAATGCAGATTTAAGTAATTCCCTATTGATCATTCTTATTATAATAGGGTCGCATTTTAGTCCACGGTGATTCACAGTCAATGAAACACTGAGTCTCTGGGTAATTTGGGCATTTAACTACATTGATTGCAGTTTTTAGCCATTATAATTCTCAAGATAAAATGTTTTTATAAGTAAGACAAACCAAACCAGCTGAACCACAATGTATCTTTTATTTTAGTTGCAAAAACTGAACCGAGAGATTATTAAATTTCTTTTTAATTTAGGGAAAACCTTCTAAAGATACATTTTTTTATTTGGAAAGATTGAAATACCTTACTATATAACTCTAGGTTTGATTTTTAAAGAGAATATAAAAATATGTTTATCAATACTATTTTGGGTACAACGCTTTCATTTCTGCACTGATCCATTTTGGTTTCTGTTATTGCCCTACCCGAAATTATATATCCTTTACTCCTTCTCATATTATTTTGTTCTTATTCATTTGATGTTAAGTACTACATATTATAAGTAAAATAATAATTTATTGGTTTACTTTAGAATCTGTAGTCCCAGTAGATTGTAAAATCCATGAGATGAAAAGCTACTGTAGTACAATGGAGAAGGAGACTGGGCTTGGGTGCCATGCTGCCTGGTATTTTAATACCACTTGCTAGACAAGAAACTGGAACAGGTTATTTAACCTCTCTGCACCTTAATTCTTCATGTGTAAATCAATGATATGGTACATATTCCTAAAAAAATTGAGAGAATTTGCCCTGGCTGGCGTAGCTCAGTGGATTGAGTGCGGGCTGGGAACCAAAGTGTCCCAGGTTCGATTCCCAGCCAGGGTACACTCCTGGGTTGCAGGCCATAACCCCCAGCAACCGCACATTGATGTTTCTCTCTCTCTTTCTCTCTCTCTCTCTCTCTCCCTTCCCTCCCTAAAAATAAATAAATAAAATCTTTAAAAAAAATTGAGAGAATTTAATAAGCGTATTCAGTGAATAGAAAAGTACCTGACACAATGTGTGAATTATTTAAGTATTAGTAGTAATTGCTGTTGTGTTTCAACTTTTTTCCCAGTACCCACTGGAGTGTTTGGCAGCAGCAAAAATACAATGAACATTTATTTCATGAATAAGTGAAAGCATATATAAAGATTCTTATTTGTACAGCACCTATAATACTGTATCAGTCATGGTGGTTTGCTAAAGGATTGAAGCAGATGAAACCCATGCATGAGTAGGTAGTTATGATATCAAATGATAAGAACAACAATAAAGGCTCTACACTAAAACATCAGATGAGAGACTATCCTACCAAGAAAGACAAAATGGTGTCTGGAAGATTACAGCACCCCTGTAGTAGAAGTTAGCTTGTTTATCCTGCTTGTAATTTCAGTATTGCTTTTGTTCCTGATGAGAACGTAGGAAGTCAAGATGGGCATTTGGTTTCATTGTAGTCATTATAATTTTGATACATAAGTTTCCTTGAAAATTTTTTGCAGCAACCTGAGGCAATGTGTAGTGAGCTGTGTTTCGGTGAGGTTTTCTTGGTTCATGGTCCTCCGAAAATTGCCTATTGGCTTCTTTTAAATGCAAGTTTACATCGCTCAGGTATCAATTTGTCCTGACAACACTTTCTATTTTCCATGTATCGAATGTGTGCTCATGGGGTGAATAATCCTTGGCTTTCTCGACTCAGGCAATTCACCAAAGTGACTGAAGTCGAAAAGCCACTGTCGCTTGACTGGAAGGGATGGGGTGGAAAGGGAAACTGAGCGCAGCATGAATTTAATCAAAGGCTCAGGTGGCCCCGTTGACTTTGAAAAACCTGCCTGTGACACTCTTGAGCTCGTTTTTTCTTAAAGTACCACAGAAAGAATAGGAAGTCTTTGGCCAATGCAACGTGGAATATCAGGACATGTATTTATAAAGCAAACCCCAACTTCAGAAGCAAACTACATGAAAGTATATTTGACTCTGTGGCAAAATATACATCATCTCCCCTCTGGCTCAGAGATAGACTGGAACCAAGGTATGGAAGTTGTATTTTTTCACCTATGTACATCTGCATTTTCCTGTGGTTGGCTGCATTTCCAGACAAGGTTTTTTGCTTGCTTGCTTTCTTGTTGCTACGTTAAAATCTGTGATTGTCAGTCCTTCCTATGACAATCATTTACAGTCCATTGTTTTCCTGTGTGAAGATTGATTGTAAAAAATCTTGCTGAGGAAAGAAATCGAAAGCAAGGAAAATAGAGCTCAAACTCATTTCCCCTTTCATTTGAAATAAGCTTGATATGTATAGATTGAAGAGTGATGATTGACTAGTGCACTTAGAGATGTAGAGGTCATGACCTTGAAAAGAACAAATGTAGTGGTTAAGATGTAACAATAAATGCATTAGATTCAAAATATATTTGGAACATGGGAAGTGAAGACACCACCTACAGATGCTTTTGAAGGAGTGTGTTATAAAGAAGGGGAAGCGGACAAATGGATTAATTGCTAAAAGAGAAAGTAGAGTAAATTTTAAAACCATGCTTCAATTTCACTGCATCTTATACCTTATCATGCTTTCTGCCTTTGCAAGAATCTTCAAGAGAATACAAGAAAAAGACAGTATCACCTCAGAGCTATAGAAAAATAGAATTTTGCCATTTTACAAATAATTGTTTGTTGCCCTGGCTGGTGTAGCTCAGTGGATTGAGCATGGGCTGAGAACCAAAAGGTCACAGGTTCGATTCCCAGTCACGACCCCTACTGGGGACCTGGCCCACAACACAGGCATGTACTGACTGGGAATCAAACTTGCAACCCTTTGGTTCACAGGCCAGCACTCAGTCCACTGAGCTACACCAGCCAGGGCTGGATTACCTTCTTCAGTAGATTTTTAAGAAAGGCTCCTATACAATGTAGAACATAAGTCTTTGCTTGTTTAAATAATATCTATAGTTTAGTCTCATACTTAGGTGTTAGTTGGACTGGAGGCTTTAAATTCCATGTACTTTAAAAAACATGAAGGTGTTGCTTAACTGACTTCTGGTATATAATGTGACTTTTGAGAAATCACATGTCATTCTGGTTTTCATTCCTTGATATATGAGGTTTTCTGGGTTTCTGTATGTGTGTGTTATTTTTGCTGTTGTTATTGATGATGCTGATGATGGCAACGATAATGTTAGCTTTTAGTTTATTTGCTGAGTATTTTTCTGTTTGTTTTATTAAGCTCTTAATGGGTACTGTTAATTTATAGGCTTATGCCCTTCAGTCCTGAAAATAATATTCTTATATATTTCTTTGATAATGTTCTCATCTCTGGTTTTTTAGTTTTCTTTATAAGAAAGTCTTGTTAGTTAAATATTGGACCTCTTGACTTGATCCTTTCAGCCTTTTGTTTATTCTTTCCAATTTTCATCTATTAGTCTTTTGGTTCTACCTTCTAGGAGATTTGTAAATTTCAGCTTAAGAAATTCCCAGTGAAAACTTTTGCAAATACACTGCAAAACAAAACTTTCACTGAAAATTTCTTAAGCTAAAATTGTACATATATACACATGTACAAACAATATATTGTACATGCCTGCTCCTACTTTTTGACTGCTCATTTCTTGCAGTGTGTTATTCTTATTTCATGGATGTAATATTTTAATCTTTTAGCATATTAACTGCATTTTTTGCTTTCTTATGTTTTGGCCACAAAATTTAATTTGAATTTTTATTTTAAAACTTAAAACTATTCATAGATTTAGAAATAATGATCTTCCTGTCCAATAATAATCAATAACTCCCCAAATCCATTCTATAGAATATGATTTTATAAAAAGGACCGATACTCCTGTACCTTTTACAAGCATCTTTCTCATATCTTGTCATTGCTGTGGTAGCTCAGAGAGGAAATGAAAATGTTTAGTGTCTCTAAAAGTAAACATGACCAACACATGAATTCTTCTTCCTTGGGAAAAGATGTCAGAGGAAAAGCAGATGGATTCCTTTCTTTTTCACCATCTCTCTCCATCTTTCTCTGCCTCTCTCCTTTCTCTTGTTTTGAAATTCATGTCCTCTCCTTTGCCAGAAGAAGCACTGAAAGAGCCTGCAGGTTAAAATACAGTGCAGAGTAAAATAGGTACAACCACCAAAGAGACTAGATGAAACAGTGATGAGCAATTTATGACCTAAAGATTACAGGTAGCTTATTCAGGATTAAAGAATAGAAAAATATGTCTAGATTATGTCTCTCATTTATGCCTGCATGTTAATATTTGAGTGACTACAAGGCAGTGCTAGTTTTTTGGGGGGTTTGCATTTTAACTTTATACGGTATGTGATCTAACTGGTATGAACATGTATTGTTATGTGGGGCTCAATAAAGCTATTTTTATTTTGAATGAAAAACAGGATGATGATCTTGTTATATTTCTGAACTTACCTTCAGGTGGAAAGCATTGCTCACCAATGTGCTGTAAGGAAAGCCAATGACTAGAAACTAATGGAATCTACTAGACTCCTGAGATATGCAGAAGGCTTCAACTGATTAATGTACTTGGCAGCTGAGGTAGACAGAGAAAGACATATTAATTTTCATTTTGTGATTAAAAGTTTATGGAAAACTACTACATGGAAGTAAGCATGAAAGATTTTACTTTGCATTTTTTACTTTGCTTTCTGTAACTACTGAAAAATATATTTTGAATGACAGAATAAATGCATACGAGAAAGAATGATATTCTTAACTCACAGTCCTCACAGAGTTTAATTTTAAAACTATGCTATATATATATTATCGTCAGCAAAAAATTCACTGAACATAAAATGGATGATTTTTAAGGAAAAAAAAAACTAAAAGAAGAAAAATATTTTAGTTTTTCTATTATGGTTATGAGATTATATATACTTTTCAAAGCAATGAAATTATATGCATAAATAGGGTGAGTTCTATTTTATGAAAATTATGAATCAACATTTACTTAAAATATACAGGACAAAGTAAAGTATTTAAAATACATAATTTCTTCAACCAATAGAAGGTAATCAAAAGTAGGGGTCAAAAGCAAGACAATTTTTGGATGATCTTACATGTAGGCATAGGAAAAAAAATCTAAGGTGCTTATTATGCCCAGAACAAATACTCATAGTAGTTTATACAAATTTATTTCCCATCTATCTGTCATAGAGCAAAATATTCTGGTGCTAGAGAAATGCACCACTGAAGTGTACTTGAATCATTAAAATATTAATAAATTCAAACCTTTTCACATAAAGCAACTTCAAAGTTTTACATAGGTCTCCCTGTGTACACAATACTTGCATTCTCAAATGCATTATGGTAAAGATCAATCTTTGGTTAATTAAATCACACATTGTCATTTATAACCTTAATTTTAATTTCTAATCACATTTGATTAGAAACGGCTTGTAAATCTCAAATTGCTCTGAGTGGTAGCTATTTTTTCAGATGGTTAATGACCCAGTAGTAAACATCTCAATGTGCCAGGAGACCTGACAATTTAAAAATAAGACCTTATGATGAAGGATTTTGTAAAACAAAGGAGCCCTCCATTGTTTGTTTGTTTGCTTAATGAAGAATTCGCTTACAAAGGATTTCAAGGACGCTTTGAACTGCTATGAGGTGAACCACAGTGTCAGTTAGAATTAGCTCAAATCCTGCACATGACATATGACAGTATATGATATGATGAGTGTTGTCCATAACGGTCTTTCATTTAATGCAACCCTGTTCAGAACTAAAACCAAAAATCTTTGCTTAGCATGTTGTTCAAAACAACTGTGTTTTGTTTTTCAAATCTACCTTGTAGATTGTTTTTTATGAGTGTAACATTCTGACCCTTTCCAAATGATAAATCAAATTGTTCTTAAAATGGCTGTAGTGCTTATCTGCGATAAGAATTAAATCCTTGATCAAGTATCTCAGATCAAAATACAGGTCTAAGTGCAGTGTTTCATGCCAAACTTGAATGAAACATTTTCCTTCTATACGAGACTTAATATATTCGCCTCCTCCACAATCTACGTGGAGTCTATAAGAAACTCACCTGTGAACGGATCACAACCCCAATTACTGTTGCTCAATAGATTTTAAGATGTGAGCATAAATATCAAGCAAACATACATATTGTTAAGGTCTTAGAAAGAGATTTGTTCAACTTTACTTGATGGACATTACCCCTTCGAGATGACATAACTGATTATAACTGCTGCTTTGAACATTATGCTTTAAAATATAAATCTAAAATGAGTATATGTATGTTTATTGTATTTTCCCATTACCATTTAGTTCCCTTATACCCCCTCCCCTACCAATCCCTGTTCTGTTGCCCATGTCCATGAATCCTTTTTCTTTTTTGCTCAGTCCCTCCACCCCCTTGTCTCCCCCACCCCACTAGCTGTCATCTGCTCTCCATCTATGAATCTGTCCCCATTTTTCTTGTGAGTTCAGTTTGTTCATGAGATTCCACAGATGAGTGAAATCACATGGTATTTGTCTTTCTCTGACTGGCTTCTTTCACTGAGCATAATGTTCTCCAGGTCCATCCATGCTGTTGTAAAGGGTAAAATGTTCTTTTTGACGATAGAGTAATATTCCATTGGGTAAATGCACCACTGCTTTTTCCCCCACTCACCTACTGATGGGCACTTGGGCTGCTTCCAGATCTTGGCAATTGTATGTAACGCTGTGATGAACACAGGGATGCTTGCGTTCTTTCAAACTGGTGATTCAGGATTCTTAGTGTGTAATCCCAACAGTGTGATCGTTGGGTCAGAAGGCAGCTCCATGGTTACTTTTTTTGAAGTATTTCCACACTGCTTTCCACAGTGGCTGCCCCAGTCTGCATTCCCACCAACTGTTTTTCTGTACAAATGCTACAGTGCCCAGTAATCCTCTCCAGAATGAGCCCTCAACCTTCAGCTTTCCACAGAAATTTGCCCACCTGGCAAGAAATATGGCTGCTTCACTGGAATTGATGAAATGGACACTGTGGTGATATAACTTTCTCAATGGACAGGTGATCTTCACTAATGTTAAGTAATAAAGGTTTTTATTACCTTTGCTTTCTGAGTTTTAATAAAATGGGTAACAACAGTAGAAAAATATTTTTGAAAATCAAATTCTTAATATTGTTATGTGTACTTTAATATTTATGATACTAAGAATAAAATCTGTAATTATAACTTTTTAAAAGTGATAAATCCCTTAAAGCTGACAAATTGATGTACAATGCCCTACACAATATTGAAAAAAATTACTTTTGTCCAGTTTAACTTGTAATATATGCACTCAGAAAGACACTTTTACTTACAACTCAGTGTATTACTACAGTCTTCTTATGCCATATTTTAAAAACTCCTTTAAATACTTCATGACAAGAGAAAACATGAAAAAAGAATAATATTATTTATTTGTTCTTGGGATAATGTGGATCATAAAAAAACCCTTTAGTCATGGCAAGTTTATATTTTACTGAATGATGATCATGTTTTTAATGTTAATACCCTAGTTTTTGTACTCATCATGTTCTTGTAAGTATATTTGTTTCTAAACATAATGAAAAATAAACATTTTATAACAATCCATTCAATACCAAATTAAAACTTAGAGTTCTTATTATGCAAACTATACTAGATAAAATAAAAAAGTAGTAGTCATTATTTTCACATACAAAAGGATGACCATTCAAAGAAAAATATTAAATGAAGATCTGCAGAAAAAGGAATACACAAAATGCAAAGTGAATTTTTAAACACTTTATTTAGATACACTTTCAACTGCCATCTTTAAAACTATTGGTTTCAAAATACAAACTACAATTGATGTGTTTAAAAGATAAGAACATTTGTAATATCACAGCATTTACTTTGTTAAATGTTTGGTCTTAAACAGAAAAAAAAAGTAAGCATGACCAAAAAAACTTTGAATGTCTTTTGTACTAAAACCAGATGAAGGAAACTGTATTCCCAATCTTCAAAATAAATTTTCTCCTATTGTATTTATGTATCATAACACACAATGCTACCAGGGGGTAAATCCTTCTCTGGGATAGAAGGCATTATAGGTGAGCATTTCGGGGACACAGTTACTGTCTTATGCCGAAAATACTATTATTTTAACATTATGATTGTAAAACTAAACCAGGTCGATCACAGCTGACTCACAAAAAAATTGTTAAATAAAACACAGCATAGCCCTGACTGTGTTGCTTAGTTGGTTGGAGCATTGTCCCATACACCAAATGGCTGTGAGTTCCATTCTGGCCAGGGCACATACAATCAATGTTTCTCTCTCATGTCAATGTCTCTCTCTCTCGCCCTCCTTTCCTCTCCCTCTACAATCAATAATCATATTCTTAAGTGAAAAAAAGTATACCTGAGAAATTCCTAAGATATCATTTTCCCAAACTATGTCTAAGATAATAAAATAGAAGCCTAAAGAGAAGTGCTTTCCCTGGCCTGGTGGCCCACTTGGTTGGAATGTCGCTCCATATACCAAAATGTTATGCGTTTGGTCCTCAGTCAGGGCAGGCAATTAATGAATGTTTCTCTCTCACATTGATGTCTCTCTCTCTTTCCCTTTCTTGCTCTCTCTTTTCCCCTTTCTTTCTTTCTTTCTCTCTATAATTAATAAAAGATCATATCCTCAATTGAGGAGTACAAAAAGAGAGAGAGAGAGAGAGAGAGAGAGAGAAGTGCCTAGACCAATGGCAGAACTAGAAATAGAATAGCATTTATTTCATTTTCATTCTCATTTTCTTATTCTAAGTTGTGACACATATATTTATTTCTGGAGTACCTGTATGTACTACTTTGGCAATGTCTGTCCCTCTCTCCTGAAAAATTTAAGGTACCTTTAAACAATTCAGAGCACCTCAGACAAATCATACTGTTGTAACTCCAGCCATTGGATTTTAGAGTATCAGTGTTTATAATTATTTTGCCACACTATACCTAATCAAAGGACATTTCTCAGAGAATTTCAAAACAGCAAATAAGCAAACAAAATACACCAATAAATTTACTTACAAACAAAGCAACCTGGTTTTTCCATCAAAAGTCTGCATTTCAGTCCTGTAACTTGCATAGTAATTATTTAAGCAAGACTTTAGAGTAACTTTATTTGCAATGATAAAGGGATCTCAAAGGTTTTAGGTGATGTGTTACATTGATTGAGTTTTGTAGGCTGAAACATTCTGGAATGCCAGTGATAAATTTCACTTGACCTTGGTTTGTGATTTTTTTCAATGTGTTGTTGAATTCATTTTGCTAGGATTTTGTTGGGGATTTTTGTCTTATATTAATCAGAGATATTTTTTACCCTAATGGCTTTATTAAAGTATAATTAACACATAGTAAACCACATGTATTAAAAATATACACTTTAGCCCTAGCTGGTGTGGCTCAGTGGATTGCGCACCAGCCTGCAAAACAAAGGGTCACCGGTTCGATTCCCAGTCAGGGCACATGCCTGGGTTGTGGGCTGGATTCCCAGTATGAGGCATGTGAGAGGGAACTACACGGTGATGTTTCTCTTCTACTCCCTCCCTTTCCCCCTCCTTTCTTCTGTCTCTAAAAATAAATAAATAAGAAGTATTTTTTTTAAAAATTACACATTTTAATAATTTTGGAATCAATATATTCATGAAACCATCACCACAGGAAGATAATAAATACTCTCCTATAAATATATAAATAATATATAAATATATAAATATATAAGTGCATTATATATTATAAATATATAATTAATATATTATATTGAATATAATAAATATTTATTATATTCTATAATAAATATAATAAAACTGTTCTTATGCTACTTTGTAACCTCTCCCTCCCACACCTCAGCCCGTATCACCCTCCTCAGGCAGCTTTCAATTGAATTTCTTCCACTATGTATGAGTTTGCATATTTAGTGTTTTAGGTATATGAAAACATATGATATGCAACCTTTCACGTCTGGCTTCTGTCCCTCAAGATAATTATTATGAAGTTTGCTCATGTTGTGGCATATATCAAAAGTGTATTTACTCCTTGTCATTGCTGATCAATATTACATTGTGTGCATATACTACACATTTCTTCTTATCCATCCACCACTTGAATAGTATTAAGGTTGTGTCCATTTGTAATTTGCTACAAATAAAGTAGTTATAAACATTTGCAAACAAGTCATTGGTTGGACAAACACTATTATCTTGTGTTAATAACTAGATATGGAATGTCTGTATCATATTTTTGTTCATTATTTTTCTTGAAACTTTTTATTTTTAAGTAGTTTTAAGTTTACTGAATCATTGCAAATATAGTACTGGGAACGCCCATATAGCCAACACCCAGTGACCCCTATTTTAACATCTTAAATTACTGTGTTATATTTGTCACCATCAATGAACCAATACTGAGACAGTACTATTAACAAAAGTTTATGCTTTATCAAAACTTTCTATGATTTTGCCTAATGTCCATTTTATGGTCCAAGATTCAATCAAAGATACCACAGAATATTTGTCCTTATGTCTCCTTAGACTACTCTTGACTGTTTCAGTTTCTTAGAATTTCCTGCTATTGATGACTTTAATTTTGGGGAATAATGAACAGGTAGTTTTTTACAACCTCCCTAAATAGGGATTTGTCTATTTTTTTCCTATTTAAATTGCAGTTATAGATTTTTCAGAGAAAGAAAGAAAAGGTAAATTTCCATTCTCATAACATCATAGGCAAGTATATATACTATAAAAATTTCATATCACTGTGGATATTAAGGTTAATCATCCAACTTAGGTACTCTTTTCCAGGTTTCTCCATTCTAAAATTACTCCTGGTTAACCCTTTCCATACTGTTCAAATGTCCACTATGCGCATTTTATTAAATTATGTTCCATTTCCTTGAGGGCAGAGTGTCTACATAAATTATTTGGAATCCTTCTGAATAGGAAATTTGTCTATTTCCTTGATTTATTAATATTCTATTATTTATATCAGTATGATTTATGCATGCTTATTTCATGCTTTAGGTTATAATTCAATACAATATTATTTTTCGCTTGAATTGATCCAGCTTGGGCTCATTGGCAGTTCTGGGAGTTGGCTCTAGTTCTGTTTCATATGTAGTTTCTAATTCAAGATAAGGCTGTATAATGCAAATTGCCATTCTTATGATATGATTTTTAATAACCTTGTTTGTACAATGCAGTGGATTTAATTATGTGATCATTGTAGAAAGTATATGATGTAGAGATATTACTAAATATAAGCTATCTCCACATTCCACCTCTGTTTTTACATTATAACTACCTTGTAGCATGAACTTAACGCCATAACAACTCCTCAGAAAAAACAGTGGTAAAGAACATCATGAAGAACAAAAATGTATTTTTGCTACATATTTGCCCTTCATTCCCAAATCACATCTGCCAGCACAAATATTAGAAGTTTATAGAAGATATTATCAATTACCACAGTGTCCAACACACCACAGTTTTTGACAAGAGTTTATGATATGATAAATGAATTGCAGCAAAACTTCAAACATACTGTATTTTACTGGTTGTGATATGTGTCTGATCACCCAAAACTGTCGCTTGATATAATGATGGAAGTGTCACCTCTGGTAAAACCTAGAAGATAACACCCTGTGTTGTCCAAATAGACAAAGTATAGGTCCCAAACCACTGGTTAACATACAGTATTATCTCCCCCATACCAAGAAAGCAAAGAATGGAAATCAAAAGGTAAGGGTATAATTAGGCAATCATGTCCTCCTCGTGCTGTAAACTCAAGAGGAAGAGAAGGGAATAAAGAATGAGGTTGAAAACAGTGAGGTATGCTTATCAATTCAGGCATTTTGACCAGCAATAGAAGCAGAAATACAACAGACAGTTGTCAGGGATTTGCCCTCCACCTCCCATTTTACATTCTATGCTATAGGGATATTTATACATTAATGATAGATAATGTTTTAACATTAACTGCATTGATATCACCAAGCAATGACAATATATCTCATGGGATTCATGCCTCTCTTTTGTTGTGAACACAAATGTTTCAGCAGGGCAAAGAACTAAAATGCAAGCTGGGAGCTAAAAATAGTTACTTTGCTGGATGTTTCCCATTTTCTCCCTCAGACACATTCTCCACAATATTTCATTCTTGTTTGTCTTTCAGGAACCTAAAGTACATACACCCTGTCTAGTTCTCTGGCTTCTAGCTGGAGTCCAACGATGGGAGACAGTCCGGGGGTACTGCAGAGGATGAGGGAAATGAGACTGAACTATACATACTTCTTGACGTTCCCCCCACCAGGCTCCGATTGACAGCAAGCTGCTTTCCTCAACCGATGGCTGTAGCTCCTATTGGGTGGCTCCTTCCGCCAGCACAACTCTCTCTCTCTGGCTTCTAGAAAATTCTTCCTTGCCCCTTCAGATAATGGCTTCTTGACATTTTTAGTGCCAAAGTGCTTCATTAATTTAACTTTGGAGATTTAAACTTCATTAAGCTCTCCTCAGTTTCCATATTCCTTATGTAGTACTACTTGCTAGTATATAGTACAATTTAAATAATAAATTTCTAATATCTAAATTTTTGTTTATTTCCATGTAGCATCATCTGTTACCAGGGATTTATTTATTTTTAGTTTACTACTACACTAATTTTGGGATCAATCTAAATTTAAATAGCTATGCATAATTCTAATTATTTCTTCCAAAAAAATGCCTGCATATGCAATTACTGGATGAGATTTTATGGACAATAAGACTGCAGATGCACAGTTCCAAACTGCAGAATTTTACTAAGAAAACCATTCTATGAAAGTATCCAATTTCCACATCAAATAGGGGTTATCAAAATATCATATAGCTGTTTTGATTTACATGCACATAATTACAAGTGAGACAATATTTACATTTCTTGAAAACTTATGTATCTCCTTTTGTGAATGGTCTTTTCCTGAGTATAGTCATACCGTGGAGACATTGTGAGTTCCACGCAAGACCACAAGAAAACAAATCTTGCAATAAATTGCATCGTCATTCTTTTGCTCGTGAAGGCTTGCCTCCGGTGTCTGAAAAGAGGTAACATCTATGAAGCACAGAAAACAAAACACAATAGAAAGAGCTATGCCTGTGTTTTTTTGATGTTCACATTTAGAATTAAAGTTCATCATTCAAGGTGTTTGAAAATTCAGACTGGCCTAACTCTTAGGTTTAGTGTGTAGTGGCCTACATATGATTCATTCATTTCAGAGCTATTGGGAAATTCAACTGCCCTAAAATTCATGCACAACTGCTGTGCTAGACAACGGTCTAGGTAGACAATACCCAGACCCTGGTGTGCCTACACCTTTGCCAATTATTCAAGCACTAATATACACTCTACTGTGAAGGGATTTTGTCAATGTGATTAGGGCTTCAAATCAGTTTAAGATATTCCAAGTGGTCCTGACTTAATCCCATGAGCACTTCAAGAGCAGAGCTTCCTCTGACAGGTTGCAAAGAAGAAATTAGACATTTCAAACATAAAAAAATTTCAGTGTGTCATTGTTCACTTGAACTTGAACATGGAGGGGCTGAAAGGAAAGGAATCTGGGTGGCTTTTAAGAATTTAAGAGTGGCCCCTGGCTTACAGATGAGGAAAGAAGAGCCTGATTCTACAACTACAAAGAGAGGGAATATGCTAAGGACCCCTCTGAGAGCATATTTTCCCTCAGAGCTTCCACAGGAAAACTCAGCTTGGCTGACATCTGGTGGAAGAATCCAGCTCCGGGCCAAAATCCTATGTGTGATCTTTTGGGTCTGACGGTGGGCAATTACAAAGACTTTACTGGAAGGTGTCATGGGGCAAAAGCTATATAGTAGGTCTTTATGGAAGGTTGTCAGTAGGTTCTTGGAAACTGAGACTTGATGCAAAACAGCATATGATAAAACCAATGTTATCGTAGGCTAATCAATATAAATAAGAGTTAAGTTTCTATGTCACACATATTTTTGGTCACCAACACATCACCAACTTTTAAATGAGGACCCAAAACACTTCAAACATTGAATAAATGTGAGCTATTTACACATTTAAGACAAACAAATAAAACCAAGTAAGGTGAATTTTTAAAAATTTATTTATTTTTAGACAGAAAGGAAGGGAGGGAGATAGGGAGAGAAACTTCAATGTGTGGTTGCCTCTCATGCGCCCCCTACTGGGGACCTGGCCCGGCAACCCAGGCCTGTGCCCTGACTGGGAATTGGACCACTGGTTCACAGGCCGGCATTCAATCCACTGAGCCACACCAGCCGGGTATAGGTGATTATTATCCAGACTGCTGATCCCATCCCAAGCCTACTCACACCCACCCCCACACTCACTCAAACCAGAACAATTCAGACAGCGGTTAGCTTATAGCACAACCTGGGGATATGGGAATAAACTGAAATACAAAACCGCATTATTTGAAGCCCTGCACGGCAGACTTGATGCACAAGCTGGTGCAGTACTGTCCCCAGAGGAAGACGCAGTCAAGGGCGGAGGCTTCCTGGGCCAGCTGCACTCATGTGCATATTTGCATTCTGAACACAGATGAGAATTCCTTAGAGGGGTCTTGCTCAACCTGACTCAGTACTTTCCCACTCTTATCCCCTCCTGCCTCCATTCTCTTAGGCTGTAAAATGACAGGAGCCTTTTTGTTCAAGGCTTCGATCAGTGAGACAATTGTCCCCACCTATATGCTGGATGTCATCTGACCCTTCCCTAATAGAGTTCTGCAAAGAAAAGTGGAATGGGGGGGGCAAAATTGTGGGGAATTTTGGTTTTAGTTTTCATCTTGCTTATGCTATCACAGTAAGTAAATTAAAGTCTGGTTGATTCTTTGATATGGTTCATTGTCCTAATTGGCCACCTCAATACCTGGTGGCTATGTTCATTTGATTTTGGTCTTTGATACTCTGTCACTAAACCTACCCACACCATGCTGGATTTGTGGCTTACATAGCTGTGAGATGATAAATTAGTGCTATTTTAAGACAGTAAGAGTTTGGTAATTTGTTACAATGCAATAGAAATCTAATACAACTTCTGTTAAGATAATAATAACAACCTCAAGGTTGTGAGATATCACATATGTACAGCTCTTTGTATAGAGAAAACATTAAAAAAGTATTAACTTCCTTCCCACTTCTTTATTTGGAAGCACAGAAAAGAGGTGACTATGTCATGAAATTCAAGACCCCCTCCAAAATATTCTGTCCCTGTACCTTCTTCACAGGTCACTTCAGAATAGACGTACTAAAAACCTCAGGTGACATTTTTTTTCCTAATATGAAAAGGGAAAATCATCAAAGGTGCATTTTAGGTTCTAAGTATTTCCAGAATGTCTCTGGTGCTAAGGGCAAATAACGAGTCAGGCCAATAACCTCATCACTGAAGATGAATTTGGAGAAAAAATTTACGAAGCTTAGAAAAAATGGACAGGCACTGCAAAGAATCGTCAGAGATGATGTCAGTGAAAATGGTGGAGTAAGGAATTTCAAAACTCGTCTATAAAGTAATACAAATTGGCAAGAAAGCCCTGTCACAATCAATCTTTTCCATCTCTGGAAGATAATCAACAGCTTGCAGCAACCTGGAAAATGCTTAATTGAGAAAAATTGGCAGATCTCTCAGTGATACAGTGGCCCCTTGGGATGGCCACGTTCACAGTCAATTTTATTAATCACTGCTGCCTCCGCCAATAGACAACAGATGGGAAAAACAATAGATTAACCAGAACACTTGCAAGGAAAGGCTTAAACTGAGATGCCTTGGGCAATAAGACCTTTGAGAAGCTCAGGCACATTCTTAGGAACCTAGAAGGCCACAGAATTGCCCAGGATTGCACAGAGCCATAAGCTCTCACCTCTGACAGATCTTTGTGGTCTATGTGATCTGCATGTGAAGGTTACAGCAGAATTTTAAACTGTCGAATTAAACATTGAAGGCATGCCCTAACAAATACACACAGGCCAAGGGAAAAGACTGGAAGAATTTTCTGGTTTCTCATATTTAAAAAAACCTTAGTCAAATCATTCATTAACTGGCTACTATCTAACAACATAAATGAAAGCACCAGTTGCTACCGTGGTACCATTTTCTGGGCAGCCTTGTTAACCCTGTAGAGCTCGCGGTCAAAAAAGTTACAGCATAAGTTGTGTGTATCTGAGAGATATATTTATTACTGGTATGTGCTGAAATGTGAGAAAAACTTAAAGCACTGCAAATTTGCATTTATTATATTTATGTAAGAAAATACATGATTTTTATTTATTTTCAGTTACAATGTAGAAATTATTGAACCAATAAATATAAAGACAGAATAATAAAAATGTTTCTTTTCAAATAATGGAAACGTGGATATTGCTAAAAAACACAACCAAAAATGTTTTTCACACTAATTAATCAGAATCGTCAATAGTTGGCTTGGCAAAACGTTTGTAGTAGTCATCACATACAATATTGCTGTGCTCAAGGCGTAAATACTTTTCACAACACTTCCAAAAATATTTTTATATGCAACTGGAGATGTTTTTCAACATCTATTGGATTATCGAATTGATCTATTTTTCCTGCCATTTGCAAAGGTAAATGAAAACAAAAAAACACAACACAGACTTTGAGGTTTTCGAAAAAACACAACTAACCAACACTGACTTTGGAGTTCGTGGTATCTCTCAGATACAATTTACTATCGAATATCACACACCCCTTGGAAATACATGTTATAACCAAACTGACAGCTTAAACATGATTGCCTAACATTAGTTACATACAAAAGTGCAGCTAGCCATGACCTTGGACTTATGCACTTGATATATGTAACAGTATTTAAAAAAAGAGTTTGCATCTCTCATATCAGCCATGACCTTGCCAGGGTTAAATCTGACTGCCATTTTACTCTTCTGAGCTTATGTCCCCAGGACTGGCAAATTACAGGAAAAACAAGAACAGAACATGACTAACCACTCCCCCACAGCCACGGGCAACAGAACATTGGAGCCAACTGCAGTTTTCAGAAAAGCCAATGAAGCCTCCTACACTGCAGCAACCCCCCACACTTTGTAATCTAATAAAAGCTCAAAACTCCAACCCCTCCGTGCCTGCATAATTCTTCACGCCTGGCCCCTTTTGTCTCTTGGAAAGCGAGTAAAACTTTGCCCTCTGCATTTTCCTCTCTTTGTGAATTCTTTCACAGCCGTATCCATGGCCACCCTAGTAACAGACTTCAGTAGACACACATTGTTACAGAGAGATCTGATCAGATCACTGGGGAGGAGAATGGAGGGTCCATAGCAGGGGGTTGTCCCAGGCATGGAATTGTGGGCCGGAAGATTTAAACAGAAGGAGGGCAGAGACTGGCTCTCAGACTGTCTTCCTCGAGGATGCCTGGATGATGGTGCTGCAGCCCCCTGTGTTTCCCAAAGGGCAGTATGTTGGATGGGAAGGAACTCCAGGTGCGGCCTAGGGTCGGGCCGGCCTGGCAGAGGGTGGCAGGGTTGTTCTCCTTTGGGTGTTCTAGAGGGGACAGGCTCTGAGGCCTGCCCTTCTTCCCACATTGTGTAGCCTTTGTATCCCACGTTGTTGTAGTTTGTACACTAACCCTATGGAAATTAGATAATTAAAAACTAACAAGAGGAATAATATGACTAATGCATGTGGAAAGCTGTTATTGCAAAATTGTGTAGCTTTTGAATAAAGACTCCTTTCCTTTATCACCAAACCTGTGCCTGTAGAATTTTACCTGGGGGCAGGGTGGGGGCAGGTAGCAGGACCTCAATTGCTGCTCAGTAACAACATGACAAAAGATATAGACATTACTAAAATATTTCAGAGAATTTCAGATATAATTTGGCTAAACAAGCCAAATAACAACAGCTATAATAAACAGCATAATTTCTGGGCTGAGGGGAAAACCAAAATTCCAAGGTTACCAGATTACAATATATAAAATGTACACTTTTCAAGAAAAAATATAAGGGAAGCAAAGAAAAAAGAAAGTGTAACCCCTGTTAGGGAGCAGCCAGGAATGAGCGTCCAGAGAGGAAACAAAGCAGGGCTTCTGCCCAGTGCAATCTAATAAAGAACTTAACACAGGATGCTAGAAACCAAAGGGATAAATGTTTCACCCATTGATTCAGCAGTCCTGAGCCTGGTTCAGTAAGATTGTCAGGTGTTCCAAACATCACAAGCAGAACTATGATGATTAATAGCTTATGATTATTAATAAACATTAATAATTAATAACTATGATTAATAAACAAAATTATGATAATGCAGGAGGAGGGGAGCCCTTGAAATTCTGTCGATATCATCTCCACTATCTGGAAAGGAAAACCTTTACAACTATGTATTGATCTCAAAGTCTAGAAGGAGGGGATGAAAGGGAACCTAGAAACTGACTAAAGTATATGACCCCTGAACCCCAATAGTTGGCACACTCAGATTCATTGAGTCCCTGCTTGCAGCTTTTTGTTCAAGGGTATAAATAAACTTGCAGCTTCATTCACCAATATAAGATTCACTAATTGCCCATTTCTGGCTTCCGGCTCAAGTGTATAAAACAAACTTGCTAACAAACTTTTTAACAACTTTATTTCCCCTGTACGTGGGGCACTTCAGGCCAGTCGGGTGCTTGTTTTCAGCTTTGTGCTTGTGTGTGTTTCCTAACTAAACCTGGACCTCATTTACAATACACATGCTGTCTTTCGCTTGACTTCTTTCATTATGAGTGAGACAAGAACCAAGGAGGGGGAGTTCCCTAACTTGGGTCTCTCCAGTAACACCCATATACAAAAAGAAAAGCAGTTAAAAGAAATTTTCCACAGAAGTCTTGATATTGGACTTACTAGACACAGGCTGTAAATTAGCTATTTTGAATATGCTCAAGCAGCTAAAATAAACCATGTCCAAAAAACTAGAGAAAATTATGAGAATAGTATCTTATTAAATAGAAAATATCAGTCAATAAATGGAGAGTGTGAATAGACAAATCAATAAATAGGAGTTATTGTAGGGGCATAAAAATAATTTTCTTCTCACCTTCAAAGTTCTTTTAGTTCAGCTAATAATCAAATTAACAGAGACAGATTAACAGGAAAAAATGTCCAAAGTTTATTATGCAAATGTGAGTTTGGGTATGTCTTAATAAGACTCCAAAGAAGCACTGGACAGCTGAAGCTTATATGCCATTCTGGGTCTAAAGGGAAGGGGGTGCAGATCTGAAATTTTCAAAAGGAAATAAACAATTCACATGTAGCCAAGGAAGAGCAGAGCATAGGGCAAACAATTTCCTGCTAGGCAACCCAGAAAGAATGGGATGGAGGGGAGAATCCATCAGAACAGGGTTTTTCATGGATCCCCCCTGTCTACCATACTTAATTCAAATTAGCTGAAGTGAAAACCTGAAGGTGAAAATGGTAGAATTCCCTTCCTAAACCAGTTTTTTTTTTTAAATCCAAACCCCGTTAGGCAGGAAAGTGGGAAGTTCAAAGATTATTTCTGAGTTTTTTGTTTCTTAATAACCACCTTAAATTAATATCTTAAAAGGCACATTTTGGGGGTGGCAAACATTCGATCCCCTTCAACATTAAGGAAGTGAAAATCATAGTAACTCAAATACCCTTTATGGTGAATTGATTTTCTACAAGGTGCCAATGCCGTTGAATGGAGAAGGAATACAATTTCATTAAGTGGGGCTGGCATGCAAAAAATAAACTCGGAATCTTATCTCAAAACATACACAGATATGAACTCAAAATATATCAAATACCTAAAAATAATAGCTAAAACTATAAAGCTTATAGAAGAACACCGAGAAGCAAATCTTGTGGCCTTGGATTAGACAATAGTTTCTTAAAATAACACCAAAATCACCAGCAATTAAAGAAAAAAATAGATAAGTTAGAGTTCATCAAAACTAAAATCTTTTGTGCAACAGAAGACACTATTAAGAAAGCAAAAAGACTGTATTAATTGGGAAAAATATTTTCAAGTCATATATCTAATAAGGGTCAAGTATCCAAAATATATAAAAACTCTTAACACTTAGCAACAAAAACACAAAAAATTAAAAGGGAGCAGAGGATTTAAAAAGACATTTATTCAAAACTGATATGCAAATAGCCAATAAGCATATGGGTACAGGCTCAATGTCATTAGCAATTAAGGAAATACAAATCAAAACCACAATGAAATACTACCTCACACTCACTGGGGTAAGTAGAATCAAAAAGCAGAAAAAAACAACTGTTCATGAGGATGTGGATAAATTGGAACCCTCCTATATTGCTGGTGGACATGTTAAGTGCTGTAGCTGCTATGCAAATCTATTTGCCTGTTCTTCAAAAGTTAAACTTAGAGGTATCATATTACCTAACACTTCTGCACCTAAGTGTATACTAAAAAGAGTTAAATGTGAAACTGACCTAAATATCCATTGACTGACAAATAGATAAATAAAATGCAGTATAGTCAAAGAATTTAATATTATTCATTCATGAAAGCTATTGACATATAGACTCTTGTTACAACATGAATGAACCTTAAAAAGTTAGGATTAGTGGAGCCCAAGGTTTGGGGTGGTGCAAGGACTGAGGAAAATGACCAGTGAATGTTTAAATGATCTAAATTTAAAGGATGATGGTGCTGCAGCTGCCTGTTTCCCAAAGGATGGATTTTGGATGGGAGAAGGAACTCTGGGTGCAGCCTAGGGTTGGGCTGGCCTGGCAGAGGGTGGCAGGGTCGTTCTCCTTTGGGTGTTCTAGAGGGGATGGGCTCTGAGGTTATTATATTTTTTTACTGTGAGAGTGATGACAATATTCTTCTGATTGTGGTGATGGGTGCACAACATTGTAAATGGACATACTAAAAAACATTAAAAAGCATTAAAAAGCATTTTGTGCACCGAAATGGTGAATTTTATTTTATGTACCTTTCCATTCAACTAAGAAACTTGATTACAAAAGTAGGACCCAGCATACTATTTATGGGAACATTTATTAAACCTTTCACATTAACATTACATTATTGTTTCTTATAAGAGTTTGTAATTTTTTACATATGCACATATATACATATATGCAATATCTGTTTACAGCTATCTATCTGTATCATCTTTGATCTATGCTGTATATAAATATCTGAGTCTTTGAGAAAAAGTGCACCTAGTACTTTGAATAACTAATAAAAAATTGAGATGCTACTAACATGAGTTTCTAAGGAAAATGTTTATGTTTAATCATAAATAAAAATTATTTCACAAGGTAAAAATTAATTTAACATCTCAGAATTTTTAAGAAGAACAGGCTGTGACCATCCATTCAATACTTCAGGTATAACGAGTAAAATGTTATCACTTATGGCAAATTTTCAGGTGCTCCAATGAAAATCAGGAATTTGAAAACTATTTGGTTTTCCAGATTTTTAGAAATCATGGATCAAATGTGAAATGTATAAGTACCCATAAAAGTTTATCAACGTAGAGCAAATACAAATCTTTAACTCTGTATGTGTCATGTGTGGACATGTTTGAAGAATAATGTGTTATTATTCTTTCAGTACTTTGTGTATTAGTATATTCACTAACAACTGTAATGCAAATGAACACATGATTTACTTCTCTCATGAGTTTTATTACATATTATACATTGTTTTAAATATATACATTAGTTTCTGACTTTCATGTCCTCAACCTTAATTTCCTTTTCCTAACAGGGTATGTAGAATGCTTTGAATTTTCCGCATTTACAATAATATTTAACACCGATGACGGTCTCTGTTGCCTCAACATTTAACCCTAAAGTGAGGTAAAATCATACGAAGAGCTTATGAAATTTAGCACAAATTTTAGTTTTCTACTAAAAGCTGTGGAAATTCCCCAAATCATAAACACCCAGAATTCTTGAATTGGGAAAGAATCATAAACAGCATGTGGCAATTCAAACATTTTCATTCTACATGAGGGAACAAGGGAAAAAGAGCCAATGTTGTCTGACTTCCTAGGGCTCGTTTTAACTATTCCATAAAGTTCTTTTCAACCATTGCGTAAAACAGTTTTTACACAATTCATTTACCGTAACCTGAGTCTCACCACTCTTATGTTTGGGAAGTTGCAACAAGTAAGGCACAGTTCAAAGAACATTGCCTCTTCCTGGCAGGGGAGCTCAGTTGACTGGAGAGTCATCCAGTACACCACAGTACACCACGGTTGCTGGTTCCATCCCCAGTCAGGGCACGTACAAGAAGCAACCAATGAATGCATCAGTAAGTGGAACAGCAAATCAGTCTCTCTCTCTCTCTCTCTCTCTCTCTCTCTCTCTCTCTCTCTCTCTCTCTCTCTCTCCCTCCCTCTCCTCCTTCCTTTCTTTCTCTAAAGGCAAAATTAAAAAAAAAAAACACTGCCTCATGATCCAGGCAGATCTGGATTATATTCTTGCTCAGGCATTTATTAGCTGTGTGTACTTGGAAGATTTGCAGGAACTTTAAGAATCCCACTGTTCTCATTTCTAACCTGGAAAAACAGTCATTTTTCATGTTAGAGTTATTTTTCAGATTATGGTAGATAAGGAGGTTCACTTTGCACTTATCAGACCTTTGTTTAGTAAGAGCTAGCATTTCAAAGTTTCCCCTCCAACTGGCCCATTCATAATTGCTTTGATCCACTGCTACACAGAAGAAATCAAAGAAATCTGGCCTCAAGATTCATAGCTTAGGTCTTTGGTTAGGGTAACATCAACCTCAGAATACTAACATTGCACTAAGGATGTCTCTTTCATGAGAAGGATCCTTTTTTGTTGAAGTTGGGCCTGAAATTTCTAGCAGGTGTTCCTTAGGTCACCGTCATTGACTGCAGTAGTTTCTCAGACACAGCTGATGTGTAGGTCTTCTCTATAAAAAAATGCTCAACCACATTCAAGTTACATCCTTTTTATACATTTTCAAAATACTTTATTTATGTATTTTTAGAGAGAGGGGAAGGGGAGGAGAAAGAGAGGGAGAAAAACTTTGATGTGAGAGAGGACATCCTTTGTTTGGGCATCCAACACCCACGCACGTGCCCTACCTGGGAATCAGAATGGTCACCAGCAACCTTTCTTCTATGCAGGACGATGCCCAACCAACCGAATCATGGCAGGTCAGGGCTCAAGTTACATCCTGGAAGTCTGCAAGTACTTAGGCAATATAAGGCCATCTGTAAACCTCTTCATGCAGCCGGCTTATATTTTACAGACTGAAAGTTTTAGCATCAAACTTAGATGCAGACTCTGAAAAATCAGGTTACAGTGCATATGTTATACTACAACAGTTCAACCACTATTCTGAATGAATTTCTATGTTTGTAAAGTGACGCCTTTTTCTCTTACTGGATATGTGGCTACAATATTAAAGAGTTGCACCCCAGCTAGTGTGGCTCAGTGGGCTGAGTGCTGGCCTGCGAACCAAAGGGTCACTGGTTTAATCCCCAGTCAGGGCACAAGCCTGGGTTGTGGGCCAGGTCTCCAGGTGGGGGTGAGGGAGAGGCAACCACACATTGATGTTTCTCTCCCTCTCTTTCTGCCTCCATTCCCCTCTGTCTAAAAATAAATACATAAATAAATAAATAAATAAAATCTTTTTTAGAGAAAGAATTGCTGTGGCTGTGATCAGGTTTGAGAAGAAGGTAGGTAATAAAGACTGGCAAATGTAGGGGTTTTGGTCAAGAGCTGGGTGAAGGTACACCAGAGAAAATAAACTGGGTAAAGAGAAAATAGGAGATAATGAGTCAAAATAAAAGTACAAATATTTTTACACGTTTCTTTGTTACAACTTCCAACATCATCAAAATGGTACCTACCTTTAAAGAACTTTATTTTTACGGGGTCATTACAAAGACCATAAAATAAAAAAGCTATGAAGAGCTAGAATACATGCTTTCTATAATTCCTGTTCTACGTTCTATGGCTCTAATGGGGTTTCTGTTTTCTGCCCTCTGACTTCATCTGTCCTTGGGTGTGGCTGGCACCGACGGCGCTCATTGGGTCTCTGTTCTCTATTTTTCCGACCAGGGTGATTGACGTAAGCTATTTATTCTCTGGTCCTGGAGGAGAGGTGTACAGCATTGGCTCTCAAGTGCCCTGGTTTCAGGGAGGTAAGGTATTGAGCTGCACCCGCTGGCTGGGAGTTGTTCAGCCTGACTGGCCTGGTTAAACTTTCTTATCTCTGTTTCCCCATTCCACCTGCCCTGGATTTTCCTGGCTTCTTCCTCTCCTGCCTCATGACCAGCGATAGTTTAGGTGGCTCGGTTATGTTGAACAAGCAATTCTTCAAACATTGTTTACTTTTTCCTTTAATTGTTAAATTTTTATGGGTTTCATTAACAAGATGGTCAAGAAAATTGCACATTTGGGGGATAAGCACATTTGTGATCACATGACCCAGCGAGACCAGAGGTGGTGGTGCCCATGGGCAGAGGAGGTGATTAGGAATCTTTTCTCCATGTTCATTTGAAAGTCTGCCAAGTAGTTTCAAAACCCATTTTTAAAATGCCATCTAGCAGATGCAAATTATAAACTGACATTGAATTCTAAGCATTTAGCATTGACATAAAACAAAAATTATCTAAGGTATTCAGGAACAAGAAACCGGCGTGTGTTTTGTGTAAGAGAATCCCGACTTTATCAACACGTTCAAGACGACAGCACCCAGACACACTACGTAACAGTATGGGTAGGCGTGCATTTTTATGTCTTCTGTTTGGAGCAATGTATTCTCTCTACTTCTAGCAACAAACTGCATGGAAATGACAAAGATCTCTTAAGGATGAGGTGCAATGTTTGGTAATTAAAACTTTGTACAGCTTATTATTTAGATAATAAAGACACACACAAAAAATGAAGTTCCATTGCAGCAAAAATCGGCCCTTTCAGAATTTGAGAATACTTAAGTATTTTTTGTTTTAACCATTACCATGTAATATGTGTTTATATTTGTTGTAAAATATAGAGCATGAAAATGAACAAAGATCACTCACAACTTTATAATCCCACTAGGATGGCACAACCACCGACAAGATTACGTATATACGACAAGATCATACAAACACACACTTGCACTGCTATAATTAAGTGTATACACATTTGAACGGCTCTTGATACACATTGGTCCTATGTTCTCAAAAAACAGCTGTGTTTATTTGGAAACCCACCAGCAATATATGTGTGTCTTCCTTCACACCTTCCCCAGACCTCAGGAATTCTTTTCACTGTTTGAAAATTTGATAGCAAGAAAAAATTATATTTTACTTGTGGCTTCTTCAATCAGCAGTACTTGAACCCACAATGGAATATCGTAGAGGTTTAGTCTTAGTGTCCTATCTGAGAAGAAAAACATGGAAGGTACGAGGGATAAAGAGACCCAGTTCATGTACTCTTTCCCTCATGTATAGCCACTCAGCTGCCTTTCACCTGAGTTTTCCCCACAACAACATAGGACTCACAATCCCTGTTCTGCCTGCATGTTGAGCCGGCGTGAGAACCAAATGAGTCCAAAGCAATCAGTGTGCAGCACGTCAGCTCTCCACCACGCAGATATTGCCATAATGCCTATTCTCATCAATTCTCAATTTCCTCTTGGCATGGGAAGAGACTGAGCCGTACTTCAGATGGAGGGGAAAAAAAAGCATGCTGTGTCCAAGACCCTAAAAGATGGTAAGGTTACTTAACTTTTTCAAAGCCACCAAGCAAGTCCCAGACAAACCTGAAATTGGCCTTTAATATTTTTTAAATGATTTTATTATTATTATTTTTTAAGATTTTATTTATTTATTTTTAGAGAGGGACGGGAGGGAGATAGAGAGAGAGGGAAACATCAATGTGCGGTTGCTGGGGGTTATGGCCTGCAACCCAGGCATGTACCCTGGCTGGGAATCGAACCTGCGACACTTTGGTTCCCAGCCCGCACTCAATCCACTGAGCTACGCCAGCCAGGGCTTGGCCTTTAATATTTTTAACTCCATTTCTGTTCCTGAGCTTAGCAGAGCATGTTCCACACCCACCTCTACTCTCAAAACAAGCAATAACAACACGGTTAGAGGCAGACTATAAAACACAAAAAACCAGTTCCATAACAACTGACGTCAATTTTATTCGTTGAACAGCCATTAAAGGAACGGTCAAGGGTTGGGGAAAGACCACAGGCGTGCGCACACACGCGAGCAAGCGGTTGTCCTGGCAGTGAGTGCTGCAGCCGTAGAAAAGACACCGTTTCCAGAAAGCTAATAATCTTCACTGACAATCGTTTAAATGGAAAAGACAACAGCTAAAAGCAGAAGTGAAACATCATTTTGCTTTAGAAAATACAACTGCAGCTGCAGACCAATGCCAGTAAAGGGGAGAGAGGTCGGGAACGTGCGGACATCCACGCCCACATGCATCTCACAGAGTTGGTATGGATCCCTAATGTGCACAGTAGAATATCTGATGTATACATTTATCAGGGAAGAGCTTTTGGTAGGACGCCCATATTCATTAGCAGCTAATTAGTTCCCAATAATTATATTAATTATGAAATGACAGCTAAATCAGCTTTGTGCTTTGCGAGATATTCTCCTATCAGCCTCCTCAGTAGGCTTTTGTGAATGAAGGAAGCACTAATTAAAAACATACCCAAAACAACATTAGTTAGTGTAGAATGTTTTCCACCTCATACCAGAGAATCAGCTCTCTTAGAAGTGCCTTTATTGCATGCTTAATATGCACTAAGGCTTTCAGTAAAATATTCATTAAAATTGACCTCTCTTGCAATCACCCATCCCCCAACCTTGCTGCACCCTCCGTGCCTCCTTCCACACACCCTGATGTGGCAGGTGTTCACCATGTGCCCAGAAAGATGGGGAAACGACACCTCCCAGAAAGAAGTCAAAAGACAGCCCATTCAACAGCCAGGTGTTTTATTAAGGTGGTGGGTTATCATTTACCACTCACTCACATGGCATACTTCTTGGTCCAAGCTCGGGCCATGGCATTATATGTGTCCCTGTCCCTTAAGTACATTCTGGCAATGGATGGAACTAAGGCATCATCGGGGTTGGGATCGCAGAGCATGGAGCAGATGGACAACAAGAGTTTGGATATCGTCAGTGCAGGAGACCACTGGGACTTGAGGATATCTAGACAGATGTTTCCTCTTCTGTCGATATTGGGGTGGTATATCCGGGTGGTGAAGTAAATCCACGGAGGCTGAAAGGGATAATCATATGGGAACTGTATGTTGAGTGAGAAGACCCCTCCCTCGTAGGGGCTGTTGGGGGGACCCATGATGGCCCCCCTCCATGTGAACATGTCATCGTCCACCGGCCCTGCAGAGCACATGGGAGCGGGGTCCGTAGTGATGTCCGTCAGTTCCTTCTGCAGGCGCTTTAGAGCTGTGGACGTGTCCACGGGAACGGGCCCTTTTGGAGCATCCTGATAGGGACAAGGGGGAACCACGGGTCAGTGGGGGGCCCATGGGTTAGGGTGGGCGTGGCTTACGGGGGCCGGGGTTAGAGGGGCAGCCACCCCCAGGTCGGTGGGTGGGTAAGAAGGCTGGAGCCAGGCTGTGGGGTGTGAGGGGCTGTCGGGGGACGGGGCCGGTGGGGAGGAGGGGGGAGGAAGGCAGAGTTGGGGACTCGGCTGGACCTGAGGGGCTCCTGCTCACCTGTGTCCTGCTGGTCCCTGGCTCCTCCATCTCTTCCTCCTCCACCGCTGGGTCTGCCGCTCAGACCCTGAGCCTCGAGGCTGCACTGCTGGGACTCACCTCCGCCCAGCAATAGGACCAACCGCTCCTGCCAGGCCGCCTGCCTCTGCCCTTGGCCCTGCGTGCCTGGGGCAGGAGGGGATACGCTCTGTGATGTCACAAGAGCCCGCTGGTGACATCAGCAAGTCGATGGGGGTGGGGACAGGGGAGATGGGAGACCAGAAAGAGATGGGGTGGAGGGAGGGGAGTCCATGGAGGAGAATGGGAGGAGGGGGGAGGGTCAATGGAGGGGGTTGGGGTGTGGATTATGGGAGGATACGTGGAATGAAATCAGGGAGGCAAATAGGGATGGAGGGCAGGACGGTCCATGGAGGGTCGGAAGGACCATGGAGGGGAATGGGGGGATGGAGGGCGGGAGGGTCCATGGAGAGGAATGCAGGGAAATGGAGAGGGTGGAGGGTGGGTGGGACCACCAAGGGGAATGGGGGGGGGATCAAGGAGGGGCAGGATGGGGAGGTAGGCCGAGAGGCCAGGGGAGGGTGAAGGGGGCGGGGGTGGAAGGAGCCCAGGCTCCCTGGCTGGCCCCCCGCGGGCGCCCTGCCCTGGTTAGTTGGGTCTCAGGCCCTCCCCCTGCTGAGAGTCTCCCCAGTGTAGAGGAGCCGTTGGCTCCCTGAATTCCTGCACCCCTCACCCACCCAGACTCACCTCCCGGAACAATTTCCCCCCTGGCTTCGTGCTGACCTCTCGCCTGCCCTTCTCGCTCCTGAGCTGGCCCTCCCTCTCTTTGTACGGACTCAGAGGCCCTGGGGAGTGAGCTGTATCCCTACGGGCCCTTTAGGACAGGGTCTTCCCTCACAAAGAAGTTGTACACTAATACCCATACCCTAAGAGGGGTCCTAGTCATAAGCAATCATTGTGCATCTGTGTCAGTGATAAAAAAAAATATGTTCCCATACAATTGTGGGAATCTTCCTATCCTGACTGTTGCTTAAGATGCAACTGTGGAATTTCAGTCCATTCACCAAAAGTGTTTTTGCTTAACAAGTATCAAAAATCACCAATGCTTTTTTCCAAGCCTTGCAGTGTATACAACTGTCTTTCATTGCTGTATCATACTGTAACCTTGAAAAACACTGAAATGGCAGGTAAACTCAAAATGTGTAACACCAGCAATACACAAAAGTCAGTGAAATTGACACACACAGCAGTACGAACAGCTTTGTGCAAATTGACAGCTGCATAGTCACTGAGGACTGCTCTGGCTGACAAAAAACCATTACAGTATGCAACGGATTGTAAACCACATTCTAATGTCAGAGCGAACAGCACATGCAGAAAAGTGTGCATCTTCACATACGACGATTACTAAGATATTTGCATTTATTTCTGTCAAAGGAAAGAAGGCATGTGCATAGAATACAGGCACTCATTTAGAATTTACACAGAAGGTGGGGTCTTCATTTGTCTTTAACTATTGCCCAACTTTCATCAAATAGTTATAGGCAGGGCCTGGCCAGGTAGCTCAGTTAAAGCATCTAAGGTTGTGAGTTTGATCCCCAGGCACGGCACATACAAGAATCAACCAATGAAGGCATAAATAAGTGTAACAACAAATCAGTGTTTCTTTCTCTCTCCCTTGCTCTTTTTTCCCCTTCCTCTCTCTCTCTTTCTCTCTCAAATCAACATGTTAAAATAAAGGAATGTTAACTACTAACATAAAAACATATAAAAATATATACTGCACTAGTGAATGTAAATATATAGTAAATCCAGAATAATCTAATGTAGTACTATGGTGGAATGTTAACTACTTAGCTCTCATTTAAAGGTTAAATGACAGTATTAGAAAACACTATAAGTATAATTTGTTAAAGAATACGCAATACAAGAGGAAAATTATAGCATTAAACATATAAAAGAGAATATAGTTCTTGGTATGTGATTGAAGTTAAGTTGTCATTGGATAAAATAGACTATTATGTGTATAATATGTTTTATATATGCCTCAAGATAACCACAAAGCAAAAGCATATAACAAGTGCATGAAAGGTACAGACAAAGAAATCAAAGCATACCACTACTGATTATTATCAATTTACAAAGGAAAGCTGCAAAAAAGAAAGAAAAAAAAACAAAAGAACTATAAAAGTAGACAGAAAACAAGAAAATGGTATTAGTAAGTCTTTATCTCTCAGTAAATACTCTAAATGTGATGAATTATCCAATCAAAAAAAGTTAGAGCTGCTTGATGGGAAAAAATAAAACAAAAAACAGTACCCAACTATTATAGCCTACAAAAAACTCACCTCAGCTCACTTCAGCATTAGCAAAAGAAGCAGAGCCTCTAAGTGAAGGGAGAGAAAAAATATTCCATGCAAGTGGAACCAAAAGAGAGCAGGGGTAGTTCTATTTACATAAGACAAAAGAAACCTTGGGCCAAAAATGCTAACAAGAGACAAAGTATCATATAATGATGAAGGGGTCAATTAGTCAAGAGGATGTAACAATCATAAATAATATATTCATGCAACATGGAATTTGCTAAATTTACTAAACAAACACTAACAGATCTGAAGGGAGTCATAGATAACCAACCATGTGTCATTAGTAGGGTAATTCAATACCCTACTTTCAACAGTGGATAGATTACCCAGACAGAAAACTAATGAGGAAACTTTGGATTTGAACTATAATTTATATCAAATAGACCTAACAGACATATATGGAACAGAATATACAGAACACTCTATTCAATAGTAGCAGAATACATATTTTTCTAGAGTTAACAGGCAGCATATTCAGGAAAGATCACATATTAAGTCACAATGGGAGGGCTAGAAAATTTAAAAAGACTGAAATTATATCAAGTATCATTCTGAAAACAATGGTATGAAACCATAAATCAATCACAGGTAGAAAAGTGGAAATATCACAAATATGTAAAAATTAACACATTTCTGAAAAAACAAAATGGGTCAAAAATAAAATAAAAAAGGAAATTTAATTAAAAAGTCTTAAAACAAACAAAAATGGAACTATAACATTCCAAACCCATGGGATGCTACAAAAAAAGTTCTAAAAGGAAAGCTTATTGTGGTAAACTCCTACATCAAGAATAAAAAAAGATCAAATAAAGAGGTTAACTTTACACCCCAGGGATCTATAAGAAGAACAAACTATGCTCAGTTCACAGAAGGAAGAAAATAAATGAAGTACAGACAAGAAAAAATACAAAAAAATCAACCTAATGAAGCTGGTTTTTGAAAAGCTAAACCATATTTATAAATCTTTAACTAGAATAACTAAGAAGAAAAAGAGGACACAAATTCAAAAAAATCAGAAACAAAAGAAAAGAGACATTACAACTGCTACTATACTAGAAATATAAAGGATTTCAAGAGATTGCTGTGAACAGTTATATAAAAATAATTGAACAACCTAGAAGAAATGGATAAATTCCTAGAAACATACAACCTACCGCCATTGTACCAGGATGAAAGAGAAAATCTGAACAGGTCAATAGTGATTAAGGAGATTGACTCCTTAATTAAAAACAACAATAAACACAGAAAAACCCAGGACCAAATGACGTCACTGGAAAATTTTACCAAATCTTTAAAGAAAAATCAATGCCAATTCTTTATAAGGTCATTTAAATAATTTTTAAAAGCAAAAGGCTTCAAACTTTTACAAAAGCAATACTACCCTGATACCAATTTCAAGTTCACATAAGGACATTATAGAAGAAAGCTATAGATGAACAACCCCAATGATGATAGATGCAAAAACTCCCAACAAAAAATATTAGCAAATCGAATTAAACAACACATTGAAAGGATTATACAACATGACAAAACAAGATTTATACCTAGGATACAACCATGGTTCGACATCTGAGAATCAATAAATTATACACAGCACATTAATAAAATAAAATGTAAAAATCTTACTAATTTTTCAATGTATGCAGAAAAGTTGACAAAATATATCTTTTCATGATAAAAACCCTCAACAAATGGTATAGAAGAACACACCTCAACATAAGACAAACCCACAATTAACAATATAATCAATGATGAAAAGTTAAAAACTTTTACTCTAGGATCAGAAATAAGACAACTCTTACTGCTCCCAACTTGGGGTCCTGCCACCCACTGACACCTTCTAGGCAAAATTTCACAGTTCAAGGTTTGGTGATAAAGGAAAGGAGTCTATTTAAAAGCTTTGCAATTTTGAGGCATGTGGAGATAAAAAAAAAATGGACCAAATGAAAGAGTAGATCAGAGCTCCAGAAAAAATACAACTAAGCAACAAAGAGATGGCCAACCTATCAGATGCACAGTGCAAAACACTGGTAATCAGGATGCTCGCAGAATTGGTTGAATAAGGTCACAAACTGGAAGAAAAAGTGAAGGCTATGAAGTGAAAGAAGGGAAAATGTACAGGGAACCAACAGTGACAGGAAGGAAACTGGGACTCAAATCAATGGTATGGACCAGAAGGAAGAAAGAAATATTTGACCAGAACACAATGAAGAAACAAGAATTCAGAAAAAAGTTAGGAGAGGCTTAGGAACCTCCAGGACATCTTTAAGCATTCCAACATCTGAATTACAGGGGTACCAGAAGAGAAGAGGAAGACCAAGAAATTGAAAACTTATTTGAAAACATAACGAAGGAGAGGTTCCCCAATCTGGCAAAGGAAATAGAATTCCAGGAAGTCTAGGAGGCTCAGAGAGTCCCAAAGAAGTTGGACCCAAGGAGGAGCACACCAAGGCACATCACAAGTACATTACCCAAGATTAAAGATAAGGAGAGAATCCTAGAAGCAGTAAGAGAAAAGGAGCCAATTACCTACTAGGGAATGCCCATCAGACTGTCAGCTGATTTCTCAAAAGAAATCTTGCAGGCAAGAAGGGGCTGGAAAGAAGTATTCCAAGTCATGAAAGGCAAGGACCTCCATCCAAGATGACTCTATCCAGCAAAGCTTTCATTTAGAATGGAAGGGCAGATCAAGTGCTTCCTAGATAAGGTCAAGTTAAAGGAATTCATCACCACCAAGCCCTTATTATATGAAATGCTAAAGGGATTTATGTAAGAAAAAGAAGATAAAAAATATGATCAGTAAAATGACAACAAACTCACAGTTATTAACAACAGATCCTAAAACAAAAGAAAAAGCAAACTAAGCAAACAACCAGAACAGAAACAGAACCGCAGAAATGGAGATCACATGGAGGGTTGGCAACAGGGGAGTGGGAGGAGGAGAGAGGGGGAAAAGGTACAGAGAATAAGTAGCACAGACGGTAGGTAGAAGATAGACAGGGGAGGGCAAGAATAGTATGGGAAATGTAGAAGCCAAAGAACTTGTATGTATGCCCCATGGACATGAACTAAGGAGAAGGGAATGTGGGTGGGAGGGGTGTGCAGGGCATAGGGGAATAAAAAAGAGCTTTGAAATTTTGGAATAACAGTTTTTTTTTTATCACTTAAACCTACCAATTAAGGCTAAAATCTAACTCCTGAGTTCCTCATCATCCCCGCTGTTAATTTGTAATTATGTAATTTCTGTAGGGTTAGTTTACAAACTACAACATCATAAGATACAAAAGCTACACAATGTGGGAAGAAGGGCAGGCCTCAGAGCCCGTCCCCTCCAGAACACCCAAAGGAGAACAACCCTGCCACCCTCTGCCAAGCCAGCCCGGCCCTAGGCTGTGCCTAGAGTTTGTTCTCCCATTTAAAACATCGTCCTCTGGGAAATGCCGGCAGCTGCAGCAGGATCATCCAGGCATCCTTGAGGAAGAGAGCCAGAGAGCCAGTCTCCGCCCTCTTTTATTTTAAATCTTCTGGCCCATAACTCCATGTGCTCTGGATGCATCCAGCTTCTCAGCCCCCCCCCCCCCCGCTGCTAGAGTGTTCACCATTGTCTCAGGCAGCCTCCTCCTGCGACCCCTCCTACTCAGCCCCAGTGATCCGATCAGATCTCTCTGTATCACTACTACTCTTATTTAGCATAGTATACTGAAAGTCTTAGCCAGAACAAATAGGCAGACAAAGAAATAAAGGCATCCACATCAGAAAGGAAGGAGTAAAATTGTCATTATTTGCAGGTGATATGATCAAGATTCCACCTAAAACCTGCTGGAACTAATTACCAAATTAAGTAAAGTTACACAAAGAAAATCAACACTCATAAATCAACTGCATTTCTGTACACGAACAATAAAACATATGAAAATGAAATAGTGTCCCATTCACAACATCAAAAACAATTAAAAGAGGAATAAATTTAATCTCAAAAGTGAAAGATTTGTATACTGAAAACTTCAAGACTTTGATCAATTTGAAGAAGACACAAATGGAACAATATCACATGTTCATGATCAGAAAATTTATAATTGATATTGATAAATTATAATTGATAATTTTTAATATTGTTAAAATATCCACATTATTTAAAGCCACCTAAAGGTTCAGTACAATCTCTATCAAAATTCCAATGATGTTTTTCATAGTAATAAAAACACAATCCTAAATTTGTTTGGAGACAGAGATGACTTTGAATAGCTAAAGCAATTCTGATGAAAAACAATGAAGCCAGAGGCATCACACTTCAAATTGTACTACAAAGATATAGTAATCAAAACAGCATGGTAATTGCAGAAAAGCAGACCCATGGACCCATGGAACAGAATCAAGAGCTATATATAGGATCATGTAATATTTGATAACAGTGATAAGAATAGTGAATGGGGAAAGCATAGTGTCTTCAAAATATGATGTTAGGGAAACTGAATAACCACATGAAGAAGAATTTAATTGGACCCCTACCTTATACTACTCACAAAGAATAAACAATTAAACTGAAGTAGATTAAAGTCTTTTGTAATTTAGTTAATTGTATTTTTTCCACTGCCATTTGTCCCCTTTATAATTCCCTCCCTCCAGCTGGATCAAAGTCTTAAATGTAAGGCTGGAATCTATAGAACATCCAGAGGAAAACATTGGCAATATTCTCCTTGACATTGGTTTGGCAATGACTTCTTTGTATAAAAAGCTATACTACCTTAAAAACTTTTTAAAACCATTGGTGAACTGTTCATTCAAATTGTCTTTTTAAGGGTTTCTTGCCCTTCGGCAGCATCCTGCTTCAAATAAAAACACAAGTAATAGAAGAAAAAAAATTAAGTGTTGCTACCTCAAACTGGGAAGCTTCTGCACAACCAAATTAAAAATTAACAATTGAAAAACCAAGCTACATAGTGGGAGTAAGTATTTTCAAATTATATTTGATTAGGTGTCAGTATCCTAAATGTATAAATAACTCATACAAGTCAACAACAAAAATCAAACAAATATATAACATATGTACCACACTTATGCAAGATGTTAATAACAGTAAAAACTGGGGAAGTCGGGGGAGGAAGTATATGGAAACCCTGTGTAATAGCTCCTCATTTTTTTTACAAACAAAACTGCTCTAAAAATAAAGTTGTACATTAATGTTTTTAAAGTACATATGTGTAAAGGTAATCATACAAAAAGCAAATTTCTTTAAAATGCATAGTCAGAGATAAAAAACGAATAAGGGAGTAAAATAATTAATTGATTAATTTACTTGGATTACAAAAGATGAGGTTGGTGGCATAGATTTCATCATATTGAGGTACAACTCATTGATTTTCTGAAGAATGTGTTTGTTGCTTTCAAGACTGCAACACAATTTTTACATTCATAAGATTATCTAATCTGTTAAGATCACAACTTGACTTCCAATAAACCTTATGCAATGTCTGAGGGCACATATTCAAGAAGAAAAAGATATGTCTTTATTCATAATAGCTTTTTATTACTTTCAGAAAAATTATTGGATGCACTGTCTGAAATCTATTTGCTTGCCGGTTCCTTGGGAAATAAACAATTCATTCTTTCAAGCTGTTCTGTTACTCTACAACATTGCTGTAGGTTGCTGAAGAATTTATGTAGGTAAATATCAGACAAACTATTGTGTAATTGAAGGATTGATCATGAAATCTCAGCTACACGGTTAGACAGTTCCATGTGATCATGACTAGATTTTGTAGTTTAATTTGATTATGTACTGTAACACATTTTTAGTACATGAAACTTAAACCTAAAAGTTACATTAGTTTTAAGAGCTTTTTAAAACCATGAGTGAATTGTTCATTCCAATTCTCTTTAAACAAACAACATTCTGCTTTAAACAAACTGGAAATGAATTAGTGAATATTTTTAAAAGTGAAATAGCAATTACTCTCTTCTTGGAGTTGTGCCCTGTCTTTTAAAACCTATCCATTATTTTGTGGGGGGGGGGGGGGGGGTTTGCCTTCCACTTTTTGAATAAAAGTTTAAAGAATAAAACTAAAAAGAACATAAAAAATAAAACTTTAGTATTCTTTTTGTGGTTCACTACTCAAAACATTTATTTTTTTAGCTGATTTCACCTATGATATGGTGACTACTCATTATTTTTCTCTCTTATGTCTTCTTCAACTTCATACAATGAATATCACTGATATGTTCTTGTTACTTAAAATTCAAATAAATAATGAATCAGGCCAACAACTCCATCTTTCTGTTTCTAACTAATATAGCACTCCAATAAAGGGAGCAATCTTTCTAATGGGTTAGCAAATATAATGCCTTCTGATACTATCTTCTCTTCTCATAAAGAACACATTATTAATACTTGTTACTAAGACTGTATGTCAACTGTAAGATGTAAAGAATGTGATAGAATCATGTGCTTGCATTCTGTGCATTGTAGGATACCAAAGCAAGTTTGTAGTTTAAATAGATTTGTCAGAGGTAACTATGATTCAAAGCAGACAATAAAAAGACAGTTCAGGTGAAATACTAATGTGGCACTTTCATTTTTAGCAACATGACACATTGTCCTTAATGATCATCCTTAAAGAAAATAAAATGTTGAGTTTTTAAAATATTTAAAAATCACATTTTAAAAAATATATAAAGCTAGGCAACAACATATAATTATAGGCCAAACTACCACTGAAGACAGACATCTGTAGATGGAAAGTAATGGACTTAACCTGCTTTTCTTCTAAAGAGCATTGTTTAACCCAATGAACTTTTGGTTTTCACATCCAAGGGCTAAGTATGGAACAAACATTCCTGGATCCACTTAAGTTGGGGAATAAAATACAAGATGGATCATCCGGAGAGCTAAGAGCAAAGAAGAGTTACTGTCCACCTTAAAACTTTGAACAGTCAAGTATGTATGTTATAATGTATGTGGTAGTCATATAATAGAAATAAAGTTTTAATTTCTCTATTACCACAAATGAAATCCAGGGGAAAAATATAATGAAGTTAAAATAAATCAAGGAGAGAAAAAGATGCATATTGCTTTCTGGACAGAAAAAATAACAAAATAAGATTATTATCTGTATATTCAAGTAGAGTAAAATTACGTCAAACAAAAAATTAAATGTTCTGGTGAAAAGGTAAATTTTTTAATCCAGAAATAATAAAACAAAAAATCTGTTTATATGCCATTGAAAATATGAGAACTCAGAAAATTAGTAATTAAAAACATGAAAAAAAATAGTCCAGGAAAAGTCCACTCAAAATGAAGCTTATGTAACCACGCTAATATCAGGTAAAATAGACGGGAAAGTAGAGGTATCATTTGAAATAAAGAATTTTTGATTCACAGTTAAAAGGTAGAAATGATAAAAGTTTTATTCCTCCAGGGTATACGAAACTTCTATACTCATAATACCTGAAAACATAGCTTCCAAATCTACAAATGAATAAAAATTGACACAATTATCAGGAGGAACTTACAAATCAACAGAGAGGGAGTTTTGATAATTCCATAATTGATAGAATAAAACAGCTACACAGAAGCACATCAACTGTGGCCCCTATTCATGGGAGGTAGATTTCTGAGTAAGGTTGAGAGTCTCAAATTTCTGCCCTGTGTGTGAAGGAACAATGACAAAAATGTGCTCACTGACCTGAGAAAGTCTTGGGCACAATTGCATTATAACCAAGAATGTGAATTGGAAAATGCAAGGTCGCTTTTGAGAAATAAAAACCCTAACCCCAGACCTCAAGATGATTGGGTTGAAAATGTACTTTTCCCCTGCGAGGTGGAACTCTGAGCCACAGAAAATGTAAACATTTTTTCCAGGGCAGATAAACACCGTGGATTCCAGGAAAACATGTGTAGGAGTATTTCTAGTACCTCCTACAGAAGTTATATACATAGGAGAAACAAACTGACTAAGCGCTGCTATCCCATTCTTCTGAAAATGAACTCACAAAACTAATTTGAGATGAAGAGGTAAAAATATACAAGAGTCAGTAGAGTGTCCTACAGTAAGTCACAGACACATATCTAGCAAATCGCAAAACCATGCCTGCAACTTCCTTGTTGCTTAATTTCTTTCTGTTGTACATTCTTGATCTCCTTGCCTGAGTTCAGAAGGTCTTTAACATCTCACCTGAATTAATGCAGTATCTTGACTGGCCTACCTGCCTTCAATGCATCTTTGTTTAATATATTTCACGCACTTAATTCAGAGCCATTTTAATCAATGAAGCACTTTCTTCCACGAAATTTTCAATATATCTCACTATAAATACAATGAAATTAGAACTCTTTGAACTAACCTTCAAGATATTTGAACACTTTTTCCCAAACTGCAACATTATTGCTTCTGCATCTATTTTGGGACTCCCAATGTCCCAAATGCACCAGTTATCAACCTTCGCTTTATTACACAACGATGTGCTTTCACTCAAGTTGAGAAATGACATCTTTTTTCTCAGATTGTTTAAGTGATTTTCCAGATTTTCTGAGTTGGAATTGTCTCTCACTTACTCTTCGTTCACTTATAACAGTTTTTCTGTATCACTATTATTGTAATCAGTCCAATCTGTGTTTTTCAAAGTACTTCTATATAGATTTTTCATTCCTACTGGATTGTGAAATCCTCAAGTGTAGAAATATGCTGTATCTATCTTTGCACCCTTGGCACTTAATAGGTTGATCTACCCATAGTAGGTTTTCAATAAATACATAGAATTTCCTTAGTTCATAGTTTGGCCTTGGGGCAAGTACGATCCCCAAGAACATTTGACAACATTTCTACCTGACAAAAAATTATACATGGCACTTTTAATTTTCCTTCTCAGCTTGTCATTAATTAAGAATGGCAAAAGCTGGGTTGTATGGAAAATGCAATCAGTCATTCTTTCCAGAATAAACTTTTTTTCCTCAGATTTTTCTATTGTTATCAAGCTCCCTGAAAGTCACTTAACTTCTCCAGTAAACTACATTATAGGATCCCTTAAGTCAGAAAGTATTATGTATTCTAGGGAAAATCTGGACCCTAGCCAGACAGGACAAAGAAAAGTTGATACAGCAAGCTCTAAATATGAGCATCATCCATTTCACAATTTTGCCTGAACTGTCCATGTTCGAAAGAAAAACAATGACTAATATTTGTTGTGGGAAAGTGTCCCTGACTTTGTGGTCTCAATATCAGCCATGCTGAGACACGGTCTCCTCAAGATGACTGAACTGACTTAACCTGAATTAATTAAACAGTAACAGTCCATGATTTCTATTTCAAATAAAAATATTATATAATGATCTGTGAATAGTTTCTCATATTTTACGAATATAAGTCTATTCTCTTATTGCCTCTTTGAGTGTATATGCAGACCACATTTGCTATCTGAATTTCCAAGTTTCAAAATCCACAAATAATTTCAGCTTGTAAAGCAAGTTGAAATACTTTCTTCTTGAGAATATTGATATTTTGCTTACCTTAAATGTCACAGCTCAAATCTTCATTGGAATTTTCAGTTTCTTTAGTTGAAATGGGTAGAGAAGCTAGACAGGGAATAGGATACAAGTAGAGAACTTAATTTTTCTCTCCATTTTTTGAGTAGAATATAGTTAGAAAGTTCATTTGAATATACCCAGATTGGTATAATTGGAATTTGCAAAATGTAACATATTTGAACATCCTCAACAGCAGTTGAACAGATGCATGAAGAAATAAGCCATGCCCATAATGAGGCTGATTTGTATAAATCATCTAGTCTTTGCTTGAAATGTCATTGCTTTTAAGGATACTTCCTTGATGTATTTAAAATTACAAACTACAAAAAATAATTTGGAACTCACTTAGAGCATGGTAGAAACTATAGGCATAAATTACATGCAATAAAAATACATGTAAAATAAGACTTATTTGCAAACATCACCTTATGTTGTCAATGCTAACAAATAGCCTTGAAATTAACAATGCAACACATGCTCACGACTTCTCCTTTGTGATCTGGAGAAAGCTAAGAAAGCCAAGGAGTCTGGGAAGCCAAATCATTCATCTGTACAGATAAACATCAGTTAATTACACTTTAAAATAAATTATCTAGTTGTTATAGTATCTCCTTTCTACTTCTTGTAGGCTACGAGCTGAAGAAGGCACACAAAAGTGGTCATTGTCACTTACTACCTACTTATGTGACTTCAAGTTATTCACTTAGATTTTTTAAGCCCGTTTTCCCTTTGATAAAGTGTGGGTAATACATCTACCTGCTTATCATCACATGATTGTTGTTATCAAAAGATATAATGGATACAGGTGACTAGTGAGTTTCACGTCTAAGTAGGAAGTTTCACCTACAATTTTTAATTCGACACTTCCCAATTATCAGGAATGTATGTACCAAACGTGTTCCTTAGATTGGATAGCTAAGAAAACTTCCCTATAGCTTGTGCTTGTGGAGAATGGGGTTCACACCAGCAGTATTGAAAGTTAATTCTCTTTTCTTAGCATAGTTTAAATTCAATTTTAAAGTTTTATTCTTCAATCATATTATAGGAATCCTATTGAAGACTCCAAATATAGATTTTTTTTTAATAAATAGTGTGGTTTTCTTGCACAGCTACCCTGGGTTAGCTGCCATAGGCCTCACTCCTTTCTGGAGATGGCCCTATGTATAATTTAAGGAAATGCAGAATTGTTTTACATAATAAATATAGGGAAAAGCAATGTGGAGACAACTAAACAGTTGCATCTAAAAGATGAGAATTATGAAAAGTTAAAATTATGATGTGGAGTCATAACTCTATTAATTACTCAAAATGTTCAGAAAGTTCATATCTTCTAATTGTCTCTTTGTAACATATATTGTACTTTTCCTCAAAACAATACTGATGAATTAAAATAAATTTGAATAAGCATAATGAGAAAAAAAGTTCAAAAAATAACAAGTATTTTAAAGATATAAAGAATATTTTATTTAAAGTTTTGTATACTGCCCTGGCCAGTGTGGCTTAGGTGGTTGGGGCATCATCCCATTACTGAAAGGTTGCAGGTTCGATTCCTGGTCAGGGCACATACCTACATTGTGGGTTCATTCCCCAGTTGGGGTGCGTACAGAAAGCAACTGATCAATGTTTTTCTCTCACACTTATGTTTTTCTCTATCCCTCCCTCTGTCTTTAGAAGAAATGAAAAAACATCCTCAGGTGAGGATAAAAATATACAAAATAAAGTTTGCATGTATGCATGTGTTTTCTTATATCTCATGTTTGAAACAAGTCTGGAAGACACTTCATAGTCACAGTAAAATACAAATAATTTGAGCTCCTACTGCCCTAGGGCATTTCTGACTGTCCCTAAATCCTGCATTTTCAAATGTGAAATCTCTCACTCAAAAGGAAGACAGCTGAAAACATTGTTGGAGTTGATGATTACCTCATTAGTTTGAAGTTAGGTTGACCACCTAGCATGAAATTCAAATTCATGTGTCAGTCATATCCAAATGTGAACTGAATGAGCTATTAAATGAGAATTGTTCAAATATGCTAATCACAAAATGAAGACAAAACCTGATGGCCTTACCACATGAGTAACAGTGGAAAGAAAGTTAATATGATATTCTTCAACTTGCATACCCACGTTTGAGCATTTGTAGTTCTAAATCACTTTTGGATCACACCAAATTCCTGAGGCTTTCTTTTTATTATTTTCAGTTAATGAAATAATTTGTACATCACTTCTGTATGTGCTTTGTATACTTTATATGGTTTCTTGCTACATTTTACCCAAATGAAGAAGGGAAGAGACGCACATTAATAGAGATACAGAAGGCAGATTTCTACACCTCAGATCACCTATTATCTATTTAGCAAAATAAAAGTCCTTTTCCCGTAGAAGGGAAATAATGTCTTATCTGTCCTCATAACCTGACTTGCTCCTCTCATTCCAGCATCTAATCTAGCACAGGCATCAGCATGCAGAGAATGTTCAGCAAATATTGGTCCACTTGAACCTAGAGAAGAAAATCTACTTTCTTAGAGTGAAATCATCAGCTCATATAAATCCCATTTCTTAGCAATATTCAGGCTCTGTAGCCTAGTGAAAATTTAATGATTTGTTCAAAAGGTTCATATTCTTCTCTTGCATCTAGAAAGTTCTAGCTTACTGCCAATATATAAGCATTTAGGCATTGGCTTTGAAGTCTCAAAGAAACAAAATCAATTCCATCTCTACCCTTCAATAGGTGCATGCACTCTGACACATTCATCATCCTCTTTGAATCTCAGCTTCATTTGCAACATGGAAATAATAGTGCCTACATGATAGAAACACTGGCAATTACATTGAAACAAGCATGCAAATAGTCTAATGGCATGCAGCAGTACTACTCAGTAAATAGCAGTTATTTTCGTAATTAGCGCCATTTTCCCTCAGATCATCTCTTAAAAACTAAGCAGTAATAACATACCAAGACTTTTTTTTACCATAACCAATTTCAAGTAACAGTGTTTTTTAAGATTTTTATTTATTTACTTTTAGAGAGAGGGGAAGGAAGGAAAGAGGGAGAGAAATATCAATGTGTGGTTGCTTCTCACATGCCCCCTACTGGGGACCTGACCTGCAACCCAGGCATGTGCCCTGACTGGGAATCTTACCAGCGATCCTTCAGTTTGCAGGCCAGCACACAACCAACTGAGCCACACCAACCAGCGATCAACTAACAATTTTAAAAGGTAGCAGTTTGGCTAATAAAATAAAATCATATTAACAAGTATTAATTGCTGGAGACCAATTCCTAATTACCCTTTTTAAAGTTTTGTTAAGAGCATTTGTTTGTTTATTCATTAATTCAAAATATGTTTATCGAGCGCATGCCATATGTCCCTCACTGTTTGAAAAGCTAAGAGTTTATCCAAAAAAGATATCTATCCTCATGAAATTGACATTTTGAAAAAGATTTTATCACTTATGTTTTAGACAGAGGGGAAGAGCAGGAGAAAGAGAGGGAGAGAAATATCAGTGTGTGGTTGCCTCAGATGCACCCCCTACTGGGGACCTGGCCCGAAACACGGGCTTGCGCCCTGGACTGGGAATTGAACCAGTGAGCCCTTAGTTTTCAGGCCCGCGCTCAATCCACTGAGCCACACAAGCCAGGGCTTGAAATTGACATTTGATAATTCAGAAATAAAGAATAAATACTAAAAAATGAGGATTATGTCAATTATTTAATATATAATATATGATAAGAGCAAAGGAAAACAGAGGAAGAAGTTTAATGAGATGGATGGGGTTGAAAGGTCAGCAGAGGCTCACTGAGAAGGACACACGTAAACAAAGATTTAAAGCATCCCCACTTAAATTCCTGCACAGAAAATGTGGTTGACACGTAAGAAGTAGGAAGAGGTGGTTAGTGGAAAGAGTTTGCCAGAGAAAGTATAGTAAGGGAGAGTTGGCAAAGACTAGTTATGAATAGTCTTAGGCCTCTTCTGTCAAAAGATACCGTGGACATGAGTGTCTGGTCATTTTCATTTAAGTAGGAAGTTTCAGCTTTAATTTGTAATTAATTCAACACCTGCCAACCAGATTAAAATGCTAGCCATATTATCAAGGATGTATATGCCAAAGTTGTTCCTTAGATTAGATAGCTGAAATTCCCTCCTTATAGCCTGTGCTTGTGGAGATTGGGGTGCACACGCCAAGCTCCCTAGTCTTACACAATAGCATTGCAGGTCATTGTGTAAAGTATCAGGCTTAAATTTTATCAAAAATGTCAAAAATTTAGGTTGAGTTCCAAGACAAAAATGATCAATATTTTATATATTGTTAGAATAATTAACTGCAATTGAGAGTTCTTAATATGCAAGAGTAATATGGGGGAGGGAGAGACTTAAGACAGGTTTAGAAGATGCTCTACTACGTCATACATTTGCCTGAGGGAAAAGACACAATAATGAAGTCCAGGAAAAAAATATTTAATTTAGATTTAATTAAAAAATCTTTTCCCAGCAGAGATAGGTATTAGGATAATCAACAAAGGGATTTTAATAGTTTTTCCAAAGATTCTTTTTAAGTAAATCATAGTTTTTAGAATTGTAGTTGAATTTGAGGTAGTAATCAAGATAAAGGCAAAACCAGAATCATAACTATAGCCCTAAAATCATCCAATAAGGGAAAGAAAATAATAATCTTTTCAAACAGAAATAAGAGTGAGCTACTAATTTATTGATAAGTACGGAGTGTTAAATTCCACTGAGCTTGCTACTGTCCACCTTCCAGGAAATAAAAAAAAAAATGAAAGAGAGAAAGGCCGGGGTACTCAAGAGTTTCCAGTTTACTAAGATTAGTCAGAAATGGGCAAAACTCTGCATCGAATCGTGAAGACCAAGGCAACACACACTGCCAAGAAATTTCTAATAATAAATTGTGAACACTGGAAGCATCTTTTTAAGCCTGATATTCGTGTTATTTGGACATGTTTTTAAAAGATCAACAGACTTAGCCTCACTTGGGAGAGTTCTCCGCCATGGAATTATAATCCATGAACTATAATTATAACTATAATCCTTTCCAGTTCGGGGAGGAATGGCCAACTTAGTTAAATTTACCCAGTTCTTAGGACGTCATTTTACATGGAGTGAGGGCAAATGGATTTAGCACAGGCAGATGGCAAATCCTCTCAGGAGTCACAGCTAGATCATCAGAGCAACCAAAGATGTCACAAGCAACCACTGAAACCCTGCAGAAGAGTGGCATAAAATAGATTCTACGGGGTCAGATGTCAAATGATAGCACCTGCTTTTTCAAGGGAAGAAATAATTTGAAGAATATCAGTGTTATATTTGCACATTCATTAAAATTTGTTTGGGGAAAATAAAACAATAATCAGATATCAAGCTGCTTAACCTATACCATTGATTCCAATAGAAATGTCTAAGTTCAGGCCTAAGTGATACTTCCTTTTCATTAGGAAGTAAAGAAGTCTATCGCCATAGAGATAGGGAACTGGCAGTGTAGGGAATAGTGAAAGACATTAGTGAGTGACTGTACTGGAAACCATGTGGATTTGTATTTCAGAAAAAAAGTTTTCAATCAATGAGCTTACACCTATCTATTAGAATAGTAGATATGATTTTGTAAAATGTTTTTATTGCCATTCAAGTATAGTTGTCGCCATTCTCCCCCCACCATTCACCCTGCCCCGACCACCCCTTCCTCCCAACCTCAATCCTACCCTCATTGGCTTTGTCCTTGGGCCCTTTATGTATGTTCCTATAATGTGAAAGATTGTCCAATAATAGAAGTAAGTGAAACTTTTAAATTGCTCCCAGGCAAGTTATTGTAAATCCTGATTATATCCTGAGGGATTGGAAAGTATAGTGATTTTCAGTTTTATTATATATATATCTGCTATCAATTTGACTGTCGGGATATGTTCTTCAATATTAAAGCAAAGTTATTTTATTTTATTATTTTTTATTGCTGTTTGGTTACACTTGTCCTTTTTCCCCACTGCTCACCCCTACCCCTGTCCCCCCCACTCCCACAGTCCATCCCCCCATTGTCCATGCCCACGAGTCTTTTATTCATGTTCTTCAACTTGCCCCTTCCCCTTCTTCCCCCCATTATCCTCCTCCCCTCTCCCCTCTGGTCACTGTCAGTTTGTCAGTTTGTCCTTTATTTCCATGTTTCTGGTTCTATTTTGCTTGTTCGCTTATTTTGTTGATTAGGTTCCACTTATAGATGAGATCATATGGCATTTGTCTGTAGATATGATGTTTTGATTAATTCAATGCCATGTCAACCTAAAAATCACTACTGATTTACTCCTTAGGGCCATGTATCTTGCTGTGTTGTGTCTGACAAAGGTATTAAATAGCAGTTAATTAAATGCATAGTTTCCTCCATGTGGTCAGCCTCTGAATTAAGAAATTATGCCTAATATTTGCCTTTTGATTCACACATACACATACTCACTATCATCATCATCACTACCACCATCATCATCAGTTTTGGCATATTAGTGTAAAATATTAAATAGCTTTTATAAAGAAATTTTTAAAATGCAGTGTTCAAATTCAACCGATTTGTGTATCTCCTAATAGTGCATGGTAAGTGTTGGTGCAGTGGGCGGCTCTCCCCCATGCAATGTCTCATGGTGGATGGCTGCACTGAGGCTTTTCCAGTGCAGGTTTCCCTGAGAAGCATGGCTCCAGGCTAAGAACATGGGAAGTGGAGTAGGAGAAGAAAATCACAAGTCTAGTGCAGGGCCAGAAATTTTGTCTTAAGTAGCTGAAGTAAGTAAAAAAGTTATGATCATACCTAATTGGTGTGTCTCAGTTGGTTGGGTGTCATCCTGCATGCAAACTGATTGGCCATGGGTTTGATTCCTGGTCAGGACACATGCCTGTGTTGTGGGTTCAGTCCCCCATCAAGGCATGGATAAGAGGCAACGAATGGATATTTCTCTCACTCCAATGTTTCTCTCCCTCTCTTTGTCCTCCCTTCTGCTCTAGCTAAACATAACTAAAGCAAATCTTTTTTTAAAAAAGTTACAATCATTACTTTTGCTCACATTTCATTGACAAAAGACTTAATTACTTGAACTTACCTAGGTACAAAGGGGCCCAGCAGTTGCTGTCTCTGGCAGTATAAGCTGTTCCAGGAAGAACTCTAATATATGGAAAAGGAGGGAAAACAAATATTCTCCTGTTCAGTTTAAAGCTTTTGCTTCATCTGTCCTGCGGCAATCAAAACCTCAGTAATGCTCATTCACAGTGTTTGCATGTAGATCTGTGTGCCTACATGCGTGAGTGTATTCCGTTTTGACTTCCAACTACCTGGAAGTTTTCTCAGTGACCAAGGCCTTCTCTCTGCAAACCATTTCACCATACTGGGACTAGCCATCATTCACTGACTGATGGAAATAAATGCATAAATGAAACTGGAAAAGCTGGTGTTCATGCTGCCTGTCACTACCAGAAGCAATAAGCAGAGACAGGGATTGAATCTTTATGGGCTTTATTCAGATGGCTGGTGATCTGAGAAGATGGTGAGTTTGTACCCTAATGAACCATCTTACATTTCCCTCCAAGTCAGCCTTTTTATAATGGGGCAAAACTGTACCTAATGGGTTTGGAATTCAAGAAAGAGGTTAATCAGATAAAAGCTGCAGTCTGGCAATTTCCCTAACATCCTTTCAGCTGCTGACTGGTGACTTTGTTTATCTGAGTCCTGTGTCCTGTGTCCTGTGTCCTGGGCGATTTTCTTGATCTGTGTCTTGGGTGGCTCACTGTCTCTCCCTGGAACACAGATATATATGTCTCAGATACCACCATGATTGCTTATGGTCTCTTTTGGAGCACAAAAGTCAGTTGTTTGGGACTCCTGGAGTCAGGGTGTGCTGCCCCTGCAGTTCCTGAAACAATAGCTTTTCACATGCATTAACTGCTAGGCTTATTAACTACTACCTGAAACTAAAATTTTCCCACTCTTGAGTTCCCCATCATAAATAGCTGAACCATTCCTCTTCACTGCCCCAGTGAGCTAAAATTGAGGTGTCTCTTCATATGGATATTCAATAAGGTCTGATTACCAACAACCATAACAGGGTAAATGGTGCCTATTTTTTCTTATATCCTATCTTATCTCATATCCTCACTGCCTTCCAGGGGTTTTTGAAAGAGCATCTTCCAAACAAAGTACGTGCACCCAAATCCTTGTCTCAGGATCTCTTTTTGGGAAAATTCAAACTTCTGAAAAGGGAAGACAGGAAGATTAAAAATTAATTGAGGTAATAGTTACTAGATAGTGCATCGTGAAGAAGTTGGAAATAACTAAAAAATGCCAACATATTAACACTCATTAAAAATGGCTAAACAGCCCTGGCTGGTGTAGCTCAGTGGATTGAGTGCCAGCCTATGAACTAAAGGGTCACCAGTTCGATTCCCAATCTAACTGGGAACATGCCTGGGTTGTGGGTCAGGTCCCCAGTAGGGGGCACTCAAGAGATTACCACCACATATAAATGTTTCTCTCCCTCTCTTTCTCCCTCCCTTACCTTCTCTCTAAAAATAAATAAATAAAATCTTTTAAAAGCTACACATTTAAAAAAACTAAAAAGACTACACGTTAAAAAATGACTGAACAAAGAAATTCCTACTTAAACTTTAGGTCTTCTCATTGGGGGGAGTCCATGCCTGAAAGAAATGTATGAACAGCTTTCCTTATGTAATGCTAAAACTTACAACTTTTGAAATTTATCTCTCCAATGAAGGTTTCTTGCCACTCTTCATTTCCTTTGCCCTGTATACTGTATCAAACCATACTGTTCACTGTGTTAGCCAAGTACACATATGTGGCTTTTCAGCACTTGAAATGTGGCTAGTGTTAATTGAGATGTGCTGTAGCTATAAAATACACACTGGATTTTAAAGGTGTTGCATGAATCAAGTGTAAAAGATCTCATTAATAATTTTATATTGATCACATGTTAAAATAACTTTGTTATATTCTATAAAATAAAATACTGTCAAAATTAAATTGCCTATTTATTTGCATTTTCTTTAACCTGACTACTAAAAAAAATTGCAATTACATGAGTGGCTTACATTATGTCTGAACAATGATATTATACACTAATTGAGCTTTTTGCATTTTCTTTGTTAGGGACAAAGAATATATATCATTGAACACCTATAAAAACATGTAGCAAGTTTTCCAAAAATGGGTGATAGAATGAAATTCTTTAATTTTCCTTTAATGAAGATATTGCCCTCAAGGGAAAGTACACTGATTCTGCTCATAAAATTCCCAGGGCTTTAAGTAAAAAAAATCCCCCAAATACATAAGTCCCTATAACTATGTATTATCATTTGCAATCTTTCTAAGTCTATAATTAGAAAGTGCTATTTCAGTTTCCTTTTAGTTCTAAGTTAATAGTTATATTGTAAAATGATCACTACCTAAATTGGCTGGGGGTACCTTAAAACTTTTTAATGCCTTCATTTAGTTCTTGCTGACATAGTTCAAAGCTTCAGGTAGTTAGATACGGTATCAGAAAGAAAGAGCAAAACAACAAAAATTCTATTAGTTAAGTCAGGGCCTTAAGTATGTAATTGCATGACTGCACAGAATAATGAGAAGATCCAATTACTTTTTCCATGAACTGTTATCTTATTGTGGGCACACTTCTAAGAATGGAATTTAAAAGTCCATTCTTAGATGTGTATGTGAATGTTTATTAACCCACATTAACGACAATGTGAGTAGAAATTTCAATGATGAAGCCACTCTATCAGAATAGAGGACCTGACAGCTCCTTGAGTCATCTCCTAGAAGCACGGGAATAACAGATGTATTTGAATCAATATTTTCATATGTGTTACACCAATGATACCTTCCTTAAGCTGAGTGATAATTTCCTTAGAAAAAAATAACTAAATACAACTCTGTGATATAGATTAATATAAATTAATATAGAATCCAAGAAAAATTGAAAACAGATCATTCAGTTGCAGTTTCAATACTCAAACCTAGGTATTTTAGACTCAAAAATCAAAATTCAATGATTTAAAAACAACCACCACCTCAAAAACCCCACAACACAGTAGTTCTGGTTAGGTTATTAGAGCCAGATGAGAAACACAGATGTCCAAAAAAATAGGGCTATCAGACTAATGGATAAGGTCCACAAGGCTCAAGTAATATGCTGAATAATACACAGGTCTAATCAAAAAAGGAAGCACCTAATTGCCTATATTCTTAGAGCTACACCATCGTCTTTAGTTTGACCTCTGTTTATATTGAATGGTTGACTTTCTAGGCAATCTACTCCACAGTGAGCCTTGGCAGTTAACAATACTCATTATTCATACTTGTTGTAATCTAGAAAGAAGGAAGGAAAGAATGGAGACAGGGAAAAGAAAAGAAAGCTTGGGCCCTGTATCACTGCTGTCCATTAGTGCTGTAACAGACAATCCTACTGAGAATCCATAAATTCTAAGACTTTATAAAAGTAGAGGAAGTGAATAATTTCAGCCTGAGTGCATAGATGTGTTTACTATTTGTCACAAATATGAGACCCCCCCCCATCTTACACTATTGATGTTGTAATGAATACACTGCATGGAAATCAAGACTGTGTTAAGCAGGAGTAGCCTAGATTTACACTCGTTAGTTCCACATTGGGTGAATGAGGGATGGGTGATATTTAGATAGGTTTTGAATAAAGAACTTTGAGTAAGATAATATGATTGTTAAATTAAAGAACATAAAAATTTTGGAGTTTATAAAGCTCTTGGGAACCATACCCTTCTATGATACCTATTGGTATGATCAGAGCCATGGAAATAAAGCATAGTGTTCATTAGTCCATCATTTTTCTCCACCATCTAAGGCTCAGAGGAATAGCCAAGCTCATCCCTTCAGTGGCTAATATGAAATTATATTTATAAAATTAATGGCGCTATTTACAACTGTGCAAGCTGTTAATTTAATTGCTTTCTGCAACATGCTGCAAACAAAAATGAACAACTGAGTGACTCTAAAGCAGGAGGTGAGGGGGCAGATCAATCAATGTGTTACTTCTTAAGCGGAGCGGAACGTTCCTGTTTATTTCCCCTGACGAGTTTTTTGTGTGGATATGTAGGCTTACCTCACTCTCCAACTTGCTCCTCTTTCAGCCCCTCATCAGTCACACTAAGATCTATTCTCAGAAGCATCATCCAGTGTTTCTAGACAGAGAGTTTTGGCTTCTTACTTGGGCACCAAAGCCAAGGCTGGTAGCCATACTGTGGGAGAGGTGATAAGCGCAATGGGGTTCTGAAACAGTTATTTAAATTAAATATTTTGAAAGCTGCTCCATGTTTTACTCTCAATCTTTCATCTGTTTACTCTAAGCATGTCGCTTCTTTGGAGTTTATTCAAAATAAGCACTATTGCCTCTATTATTTTGTTGTTGTGTTTTTTCTCAGCAGTTTCTCAATAAATTCATTGCCATTTCTCTGGAAACTTCTAAGAATTTCACCAAAATTTGATCTGCAGAGGACATTCCTTCTGGTTCTAAAGATTGAATATGCTTTTATTGATTGCTTTAAATATTTTTCTATCATACTGAAGAAAATATTGAGGTATGAAATATCAAAAGATCACTAGATTTGAATCTTGGATTCACCACTTAATAATTTGTGATCTTAGGAACATTATTTAACCATCTGAAGTCTAAGATTCTTTGCTTCTCAAACATGACGATGTTCTGTGGTCCAGGGGTATGACTTTGAGGATTATGTGCCATAAGTAGCCTGATTCTAGTATGTAGTAAATGTTCACCACATATATATGGTACTACTTCTTTTATTCTTGTAAGACATATTACAGATCAGTTTTTTTAAAGTAAAAATTAGTTGATTTTCTACTTTTCATATTTTTCTCAGAAAGTCCCTTAATGTTATTAGTGTGCCAATTAGATAGTTGACTAATCAATTTGCTAACATATGTAAATGAATTGAATGTACGTAGAAAAAAATTGTGTAGAGCACAGGTGGCAAACACAAGATTCGGGGCAGGCTGAATCCGGCCCTCTGCCTTGTTTTATCTGGCCCAGCACCTTGTTTCTACCTGGTGGCAGCTCCAAGCTCTCACTTAACTGTTAAGGAGCAGTTACATTTATACAATCCTAAAGTTACATTCAGCTCTTTGAAAGCAACCGCGAGGCTGATGTGGCCCCCAGTAAAAATGAGTTTCACACCCCTGGTGTAGAGGACTAGTTCAGATAAGTCTACTGCAGTTGTGCCATGAAAGTTAGGTAAAGCAAGGAGTTAAAAAGTGGGTTTTTTCTACTTGTTATATACAACCACCTGAAGCCAAAAATCAACTCAATAGAAAAACACACACGTATTATCTGAGGAAGCTGGAGAATGTGCACTTAGAAACCAAATGAAATTACAATTGTGTTAAATGTCAGAAATATTGAAAGCTGTGGTCCTGTCACACAATATTTATTAAGGTAAAAAGAAGCAGTTGGTTGAAACATATTTTTATATCACTATTAAAATAATGGAAGAGTTATCCATTTTTTGTTGAGCTTCCTGATCTTGTATGGTGGAAAAGTTTGTTTCATCATATATTTTATATCATATTTATTACAATGAAAAAAGCTCTATAATAAAACACTCAATATTCTTGTCTTCATCATGTGGGATTAATATCTAGGATAAATTTGTGTGTGAGGCTCATGTGTATAAGGCATTATTCAGATTTTCATCAGAGGTATGTTTGAAAAGTATATATATCTACATACTTTTTTCTCCATAGAAACTTGGTTTATTACTTTTCATGCATTCTGAGGACTATTGTCAGGATATTAATAAAGTTTAGACACCTGACCTCCATACGCTAATATTTTTTTAAGTTTCCCAACACTTATTTTATTAAACAGGGACTGTGGAGATAAAGTGTTTTAATAAAACCACAGCATGTTTTATCAGTGCAACTTGTTTTTCACTTTTCTTTCATTGCTTCCCTCTACACATTCTATCCTACATAACCTTCACTTGGGATACTGTTTTCATTTAAATTATTTCTAAGGGAACATTTTTATTGTAGAAAACAATCACAAAGTCAGTCAAAGACATAGTCATAAAGAGGAGTGTAAATCTCAAGTGAAGGTATGTTTTACATGGTAATCCCCCTTTCAGCAAGCCAACTTTCAAATTCAACTTCATGCCAGTGATATACATACCAAAGTTCTGCAAAGTGCAACACAAGGTAAAGTCTTCAAACTGTATAGTATGCTAAACAATGCATTCTCATTTATTCAGACATCAATTATCTATATCTCTGGTTCAAAAGAATAAAGGGTGGGCACAAGTAGGTTTACAGTTGTTCCTATGAAAAATGATAAACTAATTCATAAATGATAATACAAGAATAAACTCTGTGGTTCACATACTCTCCACTGTGAACCGACTTGTGTCCCAGCCTGTATAATAGCTCATGATCCTTCTGTGGGATCCAAGAGCCCACCCAACAAGAGAGAAGGGCCTAGGACAGGTTCTATCCTATTCCTATATTGTAGAATGTCCAACTCCCTTTGTCAGGCAGATGGGTATCTGAAGCCATCTTCCTGGATTTGCCGTATAAAAAGGAAGTGCCTGGTTCCAATGTAGGGGCATATATGTAAGGTAGTGTTGATTTTTACAAGGGATTAATAATGCATGTATCAGATGTCTACAAATATTTACTAAGTCCTGATCGTGAGCTTCTATAGTGGTAGTTACCACACAAATCCTTCAATTTCTTCTCTTAATGTATTTTTCAATCATATTAAAAAAACACAATGCAGTTAGTTTTGTAAAATTATACAGACACACACACATATGTGTGTGCATATACACATAAATAACATCTATACATACTATGTAGAGCTTACATAATGTTGAAAATTCTATTTTTACTTTTTAATTTGTACTTATTTTTTAGAGAGCTGGGAAGGGAGGGAGAAAGAAAAGGACAGAAACATTGATGTGAGAGAGAAACATTGATATGTTGCCTCTTGCAAATGGACCGAACTTGCAAGCCAGACACTTGCCCTGACTGAGAGTCCAGCCGGAGGCTTTTCGCTTTGCAGGACGATGCCCAACCAACTGAGCCACACCAGTCAGGGCTTATTCTTTTATTGTTTAAATTTTCATTTAATATTTTTAGGCCACATTGCTTAATAAAATTTATAAGTTTCAGGTGTACACTTCTACAACACATCATCTGTATATTATACTGTGTGTTCACCATCCCAAGTCAAGTCTCTTTCCATCACCATTTATCCTCCTTTACCCTTTCTTACCTGTCTCTACCCCTCTTTCCTCTGGTAACCACCATGCTGTTGTCTGTATGAGTTTTTTTCCCTTGTTTAATTCTTTCATCTTAATGTGGATCTTGGTGTGTAATTTAAAAAAATCTATATATATATTAGAAATATACTGAAAATTTATGATTGAAATGATATATTTTGTAGTTGCCTGAGATTTGATTTATAATTTTCCAGCCAGAAAATTAATAGTGGTGGGATAGATAGAACAAGAATGGTGAAATGTTGATAATTGTTCAAAGTGGATGATATGTACATGATGTTTCATTGTACAATGTTCTCTAACTTTATAAATGTTTGAAAATGTCGTAACAAAGTTAAAATAAAGAAATTTACAGATTAAAAGAAAAAACACAAATACTTTATATAGCACACTAAAAGTAATAAAAACTGAGATATAACAGGCTGACACCAAAGATATAGAAAGATCTATTTTCACAAATCAATCATAAACATTGATGTACTAGTTTTTCTCTTTTAAAGGCCATTTATTTATCAAATTACTAATTGAGTATCTACTATATTTCAGATACTTGTGATACATCAGGGGAAAAGCAGAGAGCAATCCCTGCTTTGATGAAGTTTTCATTCTAGTGAGAAAAGACGTACAATACAAAAACATTAAGTAAGATTCAAAGATAAATAGATGATGGATAGATTATAGATAGATAGATGACAAGAAGGAAGGAAAGAAAGAAGGAAGGAAAGAAGGAAGGAAAGAAGGTAGGAAGGAAGGAAGAAAGGAAGGGAGGGAGGGAGGAAGCAAGGAAGGGAGGAAGGAAGGGAGGGAGAAAGGAAGGAAAGGGGATAATAAAGATTATGGAACAAATAAAGCAATGATTGTGGATTGACAGTGTGAGAGAGGTCTGAATTTTAGTTAGGTAATCAAGAATATCTCTTTTAGAAAGTGATATTTGTGCAGAAAATTTGTAGAGTGAAATCTATATATTACACTGGCTTCAACTGGCTTTAAAGAAGAGTCATTTTGCCCTGGCTGGCGTATCTCAGTGGATTGAGCGCGGGCTGGGAACCAAAGTGTCCCAGGTTCGATTCCCAGCCAGGGTACATTCCTGGGTTGCAGGCCATGACCCCCAGCAACCGCACATTGATGTTTCTCTCTCTCCCTCTCTCTATCGCCCTCCCTTCCCTCTCTAAAAATAAATAAATAAAATATATAAAAAAAAAGAAGAGTCATGTATAATCCAGCAATTCCATTTCTAGGACTATGTACTAAAAATCCTGAAACACCAATTAGAAAGAACCTATGCACTAGTATAGTCATTGCAGTGTTATTTATAACAGTCAAGATCTAGAAAGAGCCCAAGTGCCCATCAGTCAATGAGTGGATCAAAAAACTGTGGTACACTTACACAATGGAATTCTATGCAGCAGAAAGAAAGCAGGAACTCCTACCCTTCGGGACAGCATGGATGGAGCTGGAAAGCATTATGCTAAGCGAAGTAAGCCGGGCAGGGAAAGACAAATACTATATGATGTCATTTACATGTGGAATCTAATTAATAAAATTAACAACAACACAAAGAAACAAACATGAATACAGAGAACAGACTGACAACTGTCAGAAGGGAGGGACAGTGAGGCTTGTTGAAACAGGTGAGGTGATTAAGCAAAACATGAATGAATAAATTAATTATATTACATTTTTAAAAACCTCATTGACAGACAACAGTATGGTGATTACCAGGGAGAAAGGGAGGTGGAAGGAGGTAGTAGAAGGTAAAGTGGTTGTAAATGGTGATGGAACGAAACTTGACTTGGAGTGGTGAACACACAATACAATACTCAGATGGTGCATTATAGACTTGTACCCTTGAAATCTATATAATTTTATTAACCAATGTCACTTCAGTTAGGTAAAGTCCTTCAGCTAGAACCAGCACACATGGTATTTCATGGAGTATTGGTAATTATTTTCAGTACTCTTTCTGAAATGTTATTATAGTGTGTGTATGTGCATGTTTTTATTTTTATTGTTCTGTTTGTCTGTTTTGCAAGGAAATCAAGGTTCAGGCTAAGATTTCATGTTAAGCTCATGCCTAGAATGAATGGGAATGTAGAACTGTCATTACACCCATCGATGACTTTCGACATCTAGACAAAAGGGTTTTTTTTTCTTTTTATTTGGATTTAAAACAAACCATTGAGTTAGTACATATAAATATTTACCATTTGTTATTCTTGGTGAAGTCTGATCTTTTTTATTTTACTATTAAGATCCTTTATCTTTGTACAGACAGTTCAAGAGACAATCAGAAAAAGCATTTAGCAGCTAATATGATATCCTTCTGCAGCAATATTTATACAATTCAGGGTTACTGTACTGTGCTGGACTAAATCTCTAGAGTCGACTATTTTCCAAAGAAATAGCTTCTTATTTTAATTAGAATTAGAGGACTTCTCTGTAAAGAGCCAACTTAAAAACATAAGAGCAGATATTAGAGAAACCAATACAGGACAGTGTAATACTTACAGGATAAGAATAGCAGGAAGCAATTATTGCCATTAGGCTTCATGGCTCATGGGAGACAGGCAATCATTGCAGACAGCCGTGTGGAGGGGATCTTTCTAACATAAATTGCAGTCTTCAGAACAAAGAATAAGTAAATGGATACATAGCAATTTAGCAGTTAATAAACTAGGGAGAAGGCCCTTAGTGTCAGCTTGTAACCCAACAAACAGAAGTTTGGCTGCCAGCCTCAGCAAAAGCCATACTCGTGAGGCAGGTGCTGGAGAAAAAGGAAAGAGGTTTATTCAGGTGTCACACGACCTGGGAAAATGGTAGACTCCTATCTCAAAGACCATCTCCTCTCACTGCCCAAGATGAGATTCTCATAGGGTCAGGGAAGGACAGGGTTTTTCCCATCCAATAATCTTTCTGGGTTCGGGTGCTCTTGGGCCTTCTTTCTAGCTTTGGGCATGCTCAGTGTAAGAACTGCCCCGAGCTGCCATCTTGGCCAATGAGGGAGAGTTTCTGGTGCTCCCACTAACTGCCTCCATAACAATCCTACGTTTCAATGTCCTGTTGCTGGGTCCAATAGCCAAACTCAAAGATAAATCAGAATGCAAGGAAAACCTTTAATGCAGTAGATACTGGTCATTCTACCAGGGCACAAAATAGAGTGGAAAAAGGAGGGGTGAATATCTGAGGGAGAAAATTAAAGCTATGCTACACAGGGTGCATTGGTGGATCCAAGAGATCAGATGTCGTTATAATCTCTCTTTTTCCATCCCTCAGTCTTCCTCTCCTCTGTGTTGGCATAATTTCCAGGAAATTTCCCCCCTTGGTGTTGGCACAGTGATTTCCCACTATTTTTATTCTACTAGTATATCAGCCCCTGTGGCCAACAAGTGCCTTTTTCCAAATCACTACAACAAAACTCCCAGGGAGGCCTCTGTGTGATAATGCTTAGTTCCTGTGTCCATTTCTCAACCAATCCCTGCGATTAAAGAAGTAGTGTACAGTGCTATGCCTGACCACCAAATTACCGTTAAACTTATGGCCAGGAGTTAGAGGAATGGGGGAAAAAGTAACTCAACCAGAACTATGTGTTTCAAAACTGAATGGAAGTTTCTCAAAACAAAATGCAGTTGCTATTAACAAAAAAAGAGAGGAAAGAGATGTTGAGTAGGCAAAAACAATATTCATTGCATCTTCTAATTCTACCCATCCTCCTTGCTCATTGTGCCTCAAATATTCTAACAAGAGTTTACATTTTTGGTGGAATTTGGGTATGTTCATTTTTATGAGAGCTCCCTTAAATGATAGTAATTTGAGGTGAAGTTTAAGAACCAGTAATATGGCATAGCTAATCACCCATGCAGATTTCAAAATTAAGTTGGTGGAAGCCATATTTGTTCTCAAAAATAAGCTATCCAAGTTCAACTGAAGGAAAATCTTATAATTAATAAAATACTATTTCAAAAAATAAGAAAATGTGTTTATGCCCTGAGGTTAAAAGGTAACTATTAAAAGATAATAAAAGAGGATGCAGGAAACACATTATAAAGTACATACATACTGTTAACGAGTATAGACCATTTTGTAAATGTAGTCTGCAACATAACATGTTTCCTCCACTTTAGAGAAATTTTAACTTTTTTCCCTTTGAGTCTTTAATTCTATTTAACACGTATACTTATTAAGTACCTATTCGTGCAACTAACTTTACTAGGTACTATAATTGACAACACACACATATATATACAATAGAGATTAATAAAAACACGGTATGAGGATGTTAGTGAAAGAGACATTCTCATAAAGTCCAGAGATTTCTTAAAGGAAATGTGATTTTAATTGATCACAGAAAAGAAGTGTAGGATTCTTAGAGTTGATATGTTCTATATTCAGAGAATGTATAAAAATTTCAGCCTATGTAAGATGAATAGTAAATATCTAGGAAGTGAATGAATGCATACATAAATGAATGGATGCAGAACAATATTTTTCATGTAAAATAATGACATAGATGTGGAACTGGGAAACAAGAGATTATATTAAGAAAACAGTGAATATAAAGACAACTAGAATACACATTTACTAGGTACTTTAAGTGGAGGATGTTAATGGTAAACTGAATTTATTTTTTACGTTTTATTTCTTCATCTAGATAGTGACAGTGGAACATTTCTTACGTAGTTTGTATTTTCTTGAATGCATTTATTCGTGGAGTTTTCTTAAGAAAGCATGTGGAATTTTTTTAAACTCTGAATGAATGAGAAGCACTTCTCCTTTTTAAATACCCCCCTTAGGTTACTAATAATGGAGACAAGATGTAATTGTGCCTACACTGAGCAAATTGCTAGTGAAAATGGCATGTTATAGCAGACCAATTGCAGACGATCCAATTTCTTGCCTCAGTATGAAGAAAAGCACCACCAAACATTTGATTGCCTCCCCATATCTTAAGACATAGGATTCCATTTCTTTTTTTAGCACATGCAAATTGTTTGCTCTTGTGTTCCTAATCTATTCAACCTCTATCACAGCAGCACTATCAGAGTTTGGCACTTTGTATTAATGAGATACTTATTTTCCAAGAGTGGCTCTAGTGACTTCAACCTCAACATTAGCAAACTGCTAACTAAAAACACAAAATGTCTTCCAAGTGTTATCTGTTCATTATTAGAATATCTATTCCTAGTTCCTTCAATTCCATGGACAATTCATCTTTCCCACTTCATTCTAGTTTTCAAAACTTCCCAAGTACTTTACTCACATTTAAAATGGCCAAACCAATTTAGTAACTACATCACGCCTTAGAAATCCCTGCTAATTCGAAAATCAGGATAACAACAAGCTATGATGTTTCACCTTTATAGGAAAAATGTGATAGAGATTAAACAGCTGAATCAGAACTTAGGCAGACCATCAATTGTCCATAGTTTACTTACCTGTCTATCTATCTATTTATCTATGTATCTATCATCTATCACCTATCTATCTAGCCAGACCCCTAATTCCTGTGTAAGGAAGAATTTAATATAATCATAGTGAGCTTTTTAATTTATACACACACACACACACACACACACACACACACTCCATTTTAATAGGTCATGTCTGCAGTCATGAGAATAAACAAAACCATTCTCTTTCTCAGCTGTTTACATTTAAGTAAACAGAGTTTAATTCCCTGATATTAGCATCCACTTCCACAGATTTGCATTTGCTTGTATGTCTGTCTAAACAACTTCTAGTCTTTTACAGTGTACTGAAAGGCACTTTAAAGATTGCTTCCCTTTTTATTTTTAATGATGAAACACTGATTTTTTGCAGCTTTCTCAAAATAGGTGACATATAACATTGTATATGTTGAATGTATAAAATGTGATGACTTGATACACATATATAGCAAAGTGATTACCCTGTAGTAGTTAAAACACTGTTCACATAACAAAACCACCCGTTTTATGTGTGAGTGTGATGAGAACATTTGACATTTACTCTCTTAGTAACTTTCAAATATATAATACAGTATAATTAACTAGAACCACAATGCTGTATATTAGGTCACTGGAACTTACTCATCTTATGACACCAAGTCTGCACTCTGACCAACATCTCATTTAACTGCCTCCCAGCCCATAGTAACCACCATTCTAGACTGCTTCTTTAAGTTTGGCTATTTTACTTGATTTTTATTTTATTTATTTTATTTTATTATTTTATTTTATTTTATTTTATTGGGTGTCCATGATTTTTATTCTGTTTGCTTAACCTCTCTACTCCCCACACAGCACCCCAACACCCTTTCCCCAGAGCTATCTGCTCTCCATCTATGAGTCTATCTCTATTTTGCTTGTAGTTCCGTTTGTTCATTAGATTCCACATATGAGTGAGATCATATGGTATTTGTCTTTCTCTGACTGGCTTATTTCAATTTGCATAATCCTCTTTAGGTCCATCCGTGTTGCCACTAAAGGTCAAATTTCCTTCTTTTTATGGCTAAGTAAATGTTCCATTGTGTAAATGTCCCATAGCTAATTTTATCTACTCATTTACTGATGGACACTTCAGCTGCTTCCAAATCTTGGCTATTGTAAATAACATTGTAATGAACATAGGGATGTTTATATTCTTTCAAATTAGTGTTTTGGGTTTCTTCAGATAAATTCCCAAAAGTGGAACTGCTGTGTCAAAAGGCAGTCCCATTTTCAGTTTTTTGAGGAAACTGCATACTGTGTGCACAGTGGCTGCCCCACTCTACTTTCCCACCAACAGTGCACCAGTGTTCCCTTTTCTCCACATCCTCACCAGCACTTGTTGTTTGTTGATTTATTGATGATGGCCATTCTGACAGGTGTGAGATTGTGTCTCATTGTGGTTTTAATTTGCATTTCTCTGATGATTAGTGATGCTGAGCATCTTTTCATAGTCTGTAGGCCATTGGTATGACCTCTTTGAAAAAGTGTCTATTTAGGTCCTTTGTCTCAGAAAAACTGTCAAAAAAAGCAGTCAACAAAAATGTGAAGACACACAAGAGCACTAAGGTCATAAAGACAAATAATAAATTTTTCTAGGTTGGAGGAGGGACTAACTATCCATGGCAATTGCTGTAATATTTAATTCTAGATAGGACTCTGGACCAGTAAGTGTATATTAGGAGGACAAATAGTAAAATTTGATTAAGATCCACAGATTATTTAATAGCACTCTACAAGCATTAATGTTCTGGTTTTGAAAGTTGTACTGAGGTTTTGAAAAATAGTAATAATGAGAAAAGGTGGGAGAAGGTAAATGGGAATCCTTGGATCACTTTTATAATATTTTGTCAATTTAAAATGATTTTGAAGTAAAAATTTGAAAATAAACAATATAAAATCATCAATCTTATTTTTATATGTATTTACTGAGCAATAGAAAATGAAATTAAAAACTCATTCTTTCTGAAATGACATCAAAAGAAAAATGCCTAAGTATAAATTTAACAAAAGAAGTGCAAGACTTGTTACTAAAAATATGAAATAAATAAATGGAAGTCATAAGACTTTCATGAATCAGAGTACAATTTTGTTCTAATGGCAACACTCCCTAAATTGGTCTACAAATTAAATTCAATTCTAATTAAAATCACATCTGGCTTTTTTGTAGACATTATGAAGATGATTCTACAATTCATATGGAAATTCAAGACCTAGAATAGTCAAAACAATCTTGAGAAATACAAAATTAGAGGTATCAAGACTTCTTGATTTGACAACTTTCTACAAAGCTACAGTCATTGAGAATTTGTAGTACTGGCATAAAGGCAGATAAATTGATAGATTGGAATTTAGAGTAAAAAACAAACTCTTACGTTTATGGTCAATTGATTTTTTACAAGCATGCTAGAATAATTCAATTGGAAAACAATAATCTTTTCAATACATTGTGCTGAGACAATGAATATTTGTATTCAAAAGAATTAACTGGATAACACACACAGTAATTAACTTAAAGGGCATTTTTTATAGATTTTATTTGTTTATTTGTAGAGAGAGGGAAAGGAAGGGAGAAAGAGAGGAAGAGAAACATCAATGTGTGGTTGCCTCTCGTGTGCCCCTAACTGGGCACGTGGCCCACAACCCAAGCTTGTGCCCTGACTGGGAATGGAACCAGTGACCCTCTGGTTGACAGGACAGCCCTCAATCTATTACACCCTACCAGCCAAGGCTCAAAGGACATTATCAACCTAAATGGAAGAGCTAAAAAATAAGCCTTGTAAAAAAAACATAGGCATACATCTCTGTCACCAAGGTTAGCTCGTGGTTTCTTAATTACATCATAGACACAATCAACCAGAAAGAAAATGACAGAAAATAAATTTTAACTTTAACAAGGTGATTAACTTTTGTTCTACAAATAATACCATCCAGAAAGTAAAAGGACAACCCACAAAAGATGAGAAAATATTAATAAATCATATATCTGAGGCACTTTTATTCATAATGTATAAAGAACTTTTACAAATGTATAATAAAAAGGCAGGTAACAATAAAAATGGGAAAATGTAGAACAAAAAAAGAAAGAGATAAAGCAAAAAATGGCAGAAGCACTAAAAGGTATCAAAATTGATGAGTTCAAAAACTGTTTCAAGCAGTGGAAAAACATTTCAATTGGTGTATGGCATCAAATGGAGAATACTTTGACAGTGACTGAGTTTAAATATGTAAGAATAAGTACACAATTACTTATTAAAAAATGGCAGAGTATTTGAATAATTTCCCAAAGATGATATATAGTACAAATGGCAAAAGCACATGAAAAATGCTCAATATCATCAATCATTGGGAAAATGCAAACTAAAAACACATGAAAATACCACTTCCCATTCATTAGGATGGTTTGAATAAAAAAGATATACAATAATAAGTGTTGGCAAGCATGTAGAGAAATCACAACCCTCATATGTTGCTTGTAGAAATGTAAAATGGTACAGCTGCATTGAAAAACAGTTTAGCATTTACTGAAATAAATTAAACATTGAGTTACTATAAGACCTAGTTATCCTTTTGCTTGATACATACCCGAGTAATAAAAACATATATTCATACAAAAACTTACACATGAATGTTCACACCAAACTTATTTATAATAGCCAAAAGGTAGAAATAATCCAAATGCCCACCATTTAATGAATCAATAAGTAACATGTAATATTCATTCAATGGAATATCATTTGGCACGGAAAAAAACCAGAGCATTGATATATGTGATAATGCATATGAAAGTTGAAAACATTATGCCAGAAACAAAAAACTACGTATTGTATAACTCCACTTATATAAAATGTTCAGAACACGAAAGTCTATAGAGACCAAGCATAGTAGTAGGTCCCAGGGGTTGGGGTGATGAGAACAATGGTACAGGGAAGTGTTACAATTGATTGTGCTGAAAGTTACGCCACTCTAGGTACATGTGAAAATAATTGAATGCTATATGTTAAATCAATGAATTGTACAGTATATAAATTATATCTCAAAAAAGCTGTTAAAATACAGCTGTTTTTTCTCTGAAAAAAGGTAGAACTGTTAAAATCAGAGATAATTTTTATCAGACTTGATCGTAAAACTTCAAAATTGATTTAGTCAATAATATTCATCAAGAAAGTCCATTTTCTTTTAATTAAACAATATTTTGAGTTTTGAAACAGTTTTCTTCCCATTTAAAATTCTACTTTGGGGACTATTTGAATGTTTCAGATTCAGCATATCAAGACGTTGCATACAGGAAATGCATTCCAAGAAGTTAAAATGCATAGTTTCCTGGAAGAAGTGATTGAAAAAATGTGTGTTTACTTAAGGAAGGGGTAAGCAAATTAATGACCTATATTAACACTTTAATTATTTAACTTCTCCAGTCAGGGCACATGCCTGGGTTGCAGGCCACAGCCCCCAGCAACCGCACATTGATGTTTCTCTCTCTCTCTCTTTTTCCCTCCCTTCCCTCTCTCAAAATAAAAATAAATAAATTAAAAAAATTATTTAACTTCTCATACATTTTTTTCCACATCAGGAAGTCAATCTGGAAATTGTTCACACTGAGTAAATAGAATAAACAAAGATGAAACAATCTTCATCATTTTTCAAAGAAATAAAACCAAGGAGAGAATGTAGCTCTAACATAAGACTGGATATTGATGCCTGACATTTGCAGACAAGGGAAAGTGGAAATAAAATAAAAATGGTTTGTGCCTCTGTAAAGTTTATTTCTTTTGCTGAGCAATTATCTTCTTTACTCTTCTAGCACATGGGATACCTCAATGCAGAGGTTGACTTTCGAAGATTGAAAACTTCTCAGGAATGTATTTATGTTGAACATTTCTATATCTTTGAAGAAATAATGAAATCACCATGCCCCCTATAATTTAGACCTATCATTTTATTTACACAAGTCATTTTTTGACTTCCATTGGCATGATGAAATTAGAATGGAAGAAGGAAAGAAATAATACTGTTATCCACAAAATGCATTGTCCCAATAGGCACAAACAGGAGAAAGCAAACTGCTAAAAGCTTGAACTGAGAGAATTTGCTTTATGCCTGGAGCAGTGGAGTTGGTTGGGGTCCTTGTGCTGCCAGACAGCATCCCCGCAGATATCTCCCCGGGGTTGATGTCAGTCAGCATGTTGGGAGGTGGTGTTGCGGGGGGCAGAGGTTGAGTTAGCGTTGCCGTCACCTGTTCACCACAGATTCAACCCATCCTCATGATCTCATTTGATGTGGGTCACAGCCCTGTACTCAGTGATAATAATGTGCAGTTGCTGCTGATCTTAGAAAAGATAACAGCACTCGGAATCACTCGAAAGAGGAAAATCTTCCCAAGATATTAACCATTCACAGTGATCCTTTTCCTGAAGTATCTCATTCATAATGAAATTGGTACCCAGCTGCTTAGTCCAACAATGACACTTCCCTCCGCTTTCTGAATGGACTGGAGTATTGCTGCAAGACTGTCAATTTGATTACAGTTGTACCTGTTGTGAATTACATCTCCAGCAGCTGGTTAATCAGGCAGACAGAGCATAGATTGTAGCATTGAGATGAAAACAGATGTTACCATTGATCTTTATGACACTTGATTCATGTGACTGATTTTCTCTCATTCTTAATTTATACATATGAAGTGATTAAGCAATGAACAATACTACCCCATCTCCTCTCCCAATGAATACCCATCTGATGAGGCTACTCAGAACCTTGTGCTTCAAGTATTGGATATGAGGAAAATAGGAACGTCACTATAAAGGGTAACATTGCAAAAGGGTTTCATTTCTAGTTTAAGTAAATTGAGTTCAAATATGGTTGTCCTTTATTTTCTTCAATTACCAGATAATCACAAAAGGGTTTTTTCTTCTTCTCACATGATAATAGCATGAGACACCTGGCATTACAATTTTTTTCTCAAAATCCCTTTTCCAGGTAGCATAAGAATACACAATACAATTTGATATTATAATAAAGAAATGTAGTCTATTGTTTTAACTACACATTTACTTCAGGTCAAAATGTAGCTTGCTAAGTAACTTGGAATATATTAGTATTATTCATATAAGCAGTGTAGGGTAACCCAAGTTCACTTCATAAAATTATTTCTGTTGAAAGATGATAAAAAATTGTGACATTAGAAAAATCTTTATATGTTAAAAATGAAAAGCACTTAAGAGGCTGTATATTTTTCCTGTAAAATACAGTGAAGATTAAAAGTGGAATTTTGACTCCTGAGTTGCAATCTAAGACGGTACAAACAAATTAATGGAAGTATGTTTACCACTTACTGAGGTTGATAATTTGTGCCACGAGATCTAGCTTTTGCAAATATATCATTTTGGTTGGGGTTCTTGATTGCTTTTATAGATAGCTACATCATTTTCGCCTTAAAAATAAGCATTTAAAGGAGAGCAAAAATATCTATTGACCTTGGACTAGTCTGAGTTTTCAATGTGGAAAACACAAAATGAGAGTAGGACATAACTCAAATTTTTAAGGAGTTTGTATCTCTTTTTACTTTTTTGGTATTTATCATTTTATAAACCTAATAGAACAGTGACTTCTACAAGAGAAAGCTTTATATAGTCAACCTGTTCATATGTGTGTGTGTGTTGATCTCCAAAATATATAAAGAACTCACACAACTCCACAACAGGAAGACAAACAATCCAATTAAAAAATGGGCAAAGGACCTGAACAGACACTTCTCCAAGGAGGACATACAGAGGGCCCAGAGATATATGAAAGGGTGCTCAGCATCACTAGCCATTAGAGAGATGCAAATTAAAACCACAATGAGATACCACTTCACACCAGTCAGAATGGCCATCATAAACAAACAACAAGTGTTGGAGAGGTTGTGGAGAAAGGGCACCCTAGTGCACTGTTGGTGGGATTGCAGACTGGGGCAGCCACTGTGGAAAACAGTATGGAATTTCCTCAGGAAACTAAAAATGCATCTGCCTTTTGACCCAGATATTCCACTGTTAGGATTATATCCTAAGGAAACTGAAACACCAATCCAAAAGAACCTAAGCACCCCAATGTTCATAGCAGCACAATTTACACTAGCCAAGTGCTGGAAGCAACCTAAGTGCCCATCAGTGAATGAGTGGATTAAAAAACTGGCACATTTATACAATAGAGTACCATGCAGCAGAAGGAAAAAAGGCGCTCCTCTCCTTCATGACAGCCTGGATGGACCTGAAGAGCATTACGCTAAGTGAAATAAGCTGGGTGGTGAGGGAAAAATACCATAGGATCTCACCTATAAGTGGAATCTAATCCACAAAAGAAAAAAGCAAGCAAAATAGAACCAGAGACATGGAAATAAAGGACTGACAGTAAACAGAGAGGAGGGGAGAGGGAATAATGGAGAAAAGAAAGAGAAGGATTGTCAAAGAACATATATAAAGGACCCATGGACAAAGCCAAAGCGGGGTAGGATTGAGGGTGGGAGGTGGATGTGGTGGGGGGAAAATGGAGACAACGGCACTTGAACAACAATAAAAAAACCAAAATGCTAAAAAAAGAAGAGAGAAATGAACAAATGAACTGTGGACTATTCCTGTATTGTCTGTGAATCAGTACTAAAAATGAGTGAGGCAGCAAATCATGAAAGGAGAGAGGGAGATGAACTGCTCATTGCTAAATTAAGAGCCAGCACTGAAAGGCTACATATGGCATGATTCCCATTTCATGACATTCTGGTACACAAACAGCTAAAGTGGTTAGTGGTTTCTAAGAGTTTGGGGCTAAGGAGAAGAATGGATAAGTAAAGATGAGAGAATTTGGGAAACAGTAAAACTATTTTGTATAAATGTGTAATGGTGAATATAAGATCTTATGCATTAGTCAAAGCCATATAAACTTACAAAATATAAAAGTGAGCCTCAACACATGTGCAAAATAAAAAAATTAGGGGGGCAGGAGCTCCCTTATAAAAGGAAACACTAACAAGATAATTGTATTAAAAGTATATAAAACCATCCCAGGTTAGAGGATGGGGAAGAAAATGTGCTAACCTGAGTAACTTTGGAGATGGGTGAAGTGTGTAAGACTAAAGGCAAAAAGAACAATGCCTAAATACCCTGCTTTAGTTGGTACCCATGTTTTCCATGGGTACATTAGTTAACAACTCTGCTATATATACATTTAGGCTGCAATGGAACAATTAAACACACAGCAGATGTTGGGATCCAATTTTCTCATAATTAGAGTGAGAGTTTACAAATTAGCCAAGAATCAAGAATGATCTATGGGCAATAGATGAGAGTTGGAAACATAAGTGTGAACTGATGTTTATATTAATATGAATATAGATGGTTAAATATAGAAATATTTATATATATAGGTATATAAAAAGGTTAATATACACACATATTTTTCTTTTCTTTTTTTTTACAGATTTTATTTATTTATTTTTAGAGAGGGAAGGGAGGGAGATAGAGAGAGAGAGAGAGAGAGAGAGAGAGAGAGAGAGAGAAACATCAATGTGCGGTTGCTGGGGGCTGTGGCCTGCAACCCAGGCATGTACCCTGGCTGGGAATCGAACCTGGGACACTTTGGTTCCCAGCCCGCGCTCAATCCACTGAACTACGCCAGCCAGGGCTACACACATATTTTTCATTGTCAGCTTAGAGGGTCTAAGAAACCACATCTTTTTTTTTTATTTATTTTTAGAGAGGGAAGGGAAGGAGAGGAGAGGAGAGGTGAGGAGAGGAGAGAGAGAGAGAGAGAGAGAGAGAGAGAGAGAGAGAGAGAGAGAGAGAGAGAGAGAGAGAGAGAGAGAGAAACATCATTGTGCAGTTGCTGGGGGCCACGGCCTGCAACCCAGGCATATGCCCTGACTGGGAATTGAACCTGCGATGCCTGGTTCGCAGCCTGCGCTCAATCCACTGAGCTATGCCAGCCAGGGAAACCACATCTTAATAGTAGTAATGAGCATGCCTAGTACCCAGGTCATGATTTCTAGTACCATCCCCCAATGCAAAGTACTGGGGCTCATTGGAGAAAGGGCTGATTCTAGGAAACAGACAAGAAATATACAAGGTGAGCCAGAAATGAAGGAAATTTGTAACACATACACAAACACTGATGCGGATGTATCAAAGGAGGAAAGGATCCAGCTAAGAAAGTTTCTGATGTTCAAACCTAGAGCCATTTAAAAAACAAAATAAATGTAGAGAAATACCATATGATCTCACCTATAAGGGAAACCTAATCAACAGAACAAACAAACGAGCAAAACAGAAGCAGAGACATGGAAATAAAGAACAAACTGACAGTGACCAGAGGGGAGGGGGAGGGGGATAACAGGGAAATCAAGGGAAGGGTCATCAAGGAACATGTATACAGGACCTGTGGACAAGGACAAGCGGGGGAGGGGAGGGTCGAGTGTGAGAGCTGGGGGTGGGTGGGGCTGGGAAGAGTCATGGAGAAAAAATGGGGACAACTGTAACTACACAACAATAAAAATAAATAAATAAATAAAACGTTAAATGTGCTTAAAAAATAAATGTAGTATTGGATGTGTTGGTTCTTCAAATTGCTTGGTGCAGAATATTTTGTGTTTTTCTTGTTTTGTTGGTTTCATACAGATTCTGATTCATTTGTTCTCAGAGCAGTTTCAAATACTTGTGTTTTAAAATGATTTCAAGATGATTGCAATTAGAAACGAGGTTTAAGAACCACTGATTTCCCCCCTGGCTGGCGTAGCTCAGTGGATTGAGCGCGGGCTGGGAACCAAAGTGTTCCAGGTTCGATTCCCAGCCAGGGTACATTCCTGGGTTGCAGGCCATAACCCCCAGCAACCGCACATTGATGTTTCTCTCTCTCTCTCTCTCTCTCTCTCATCTCCATCTCCCTTCCCTCTCTAAAAAGAACCACTGATTTGCTAATGTACATTTATAGTGTCAATGCTTGTGGGGAGAGATTCTGCCAGAGCCTACAGTTCTCCGGCACCTAGGGACGTTCATTAGGATACCTGAAAATGTGAAAAGTAAATCAATTCCAAACTGAAAATTCAGTGCGTCTTCATTGTTTCTAAAAAACCTTGAGCTTATTGTTCTCTCCTGGTGTTTTGTGTTAGCTTCAGTCGCTATACAAATTATATACCAAATATTGTTTCTTAAAAAAAGATTTTATTTATTTATTTTTAGAGAGACGGGAAGGAAGGGAGAAAGACAGGGAGAGAAACATCAACCTGTGGTTGCCTCTCATGCGCCCCCTACTGGGGACCTGGCCCACAACCCAGGCATGTCCCCTGACTGGGAATCAAACCAGTGACCCTTTGATTTGCAGGCTGGTGCTCAATCCACTGAGCCACACCAGCCAGGGATATACTAGTTATCTTCAACAAGAAACCTTTTTGTCTCACAGTTTTGTAGGATGAGAAGTTCAACATGAAGGTGCCAGCAGATTCAGTGTTTCCTGTTTTGCCGATGGCCACCATCTCACTGTGTCCTTACATGACACAGAGAGAGATAGAGAGAAAGAGAGATGTTGCATGTCCTCCTCTTTTACCAGGATATTTACTAATTCCATCAGGAGTGCCCACACTTCTTACCTTATCTAATCCCAATCACCTTCCAAAGGCTCCACCTCCAAATACATCACACTGGGGGTTAGTGTTTCAACATATGTATTTGGGCAGGGGTGCATTCAGCCCACAGCAGTTACAGACAGGGAAGTGATATTTTCCCAACATTTCAGCTGCAAACACTTTTAGTGTATTGCACATTAACATTTTAATTCAAATTCATTAAGACCTTGTTTCTGTAGTTCGAGTTCTCATTTGTAGAGGGGAAATTAGTGTTGAGAGCAATACAAATAGCCCAGACTAACAAAACACATTAAAGCAAGTACTCAATTTATGCCAGAAGCAAAGGCTGTTCTTTTGCTATTCGTCATAGATTTTGTTTTCAAGGAAGACTCACTGTCTTTCATCTCACTCAAAAGATTTAATTAAAAGATGTCACGGCATTACCTGTTGATATGAGACCCCCAAAATGAAGTAAATTTGGGGAAGGAGGTTGATCACTGAAAAAAAAAAAACTATTTTAATATGACAGCAAATGTGACTAACTACAGGATAGGAAATGTTCAAAACAGCTCATGAGCCACTTTTGATAATGGATTGTTTCTCTGGATATAACTGAAAGGTCATAAACTGCAACTGGCATCCATGAGAAGGATAGAAAGGAATACTTCACATGTCTTTGTCACCACCTTTTACCCTATTCCCATGGTGGAAAATTATGACCTAGTTCAATAGTGAATAAAACACAGAAACACATTTTGAGGCATGTTCTTGGTGACTGTAGGGCATAGTCCCAGGGAGCAAATGTCTCAATAACACTGAAATCTCTAACCCACAGGTGGCAAACACAAGGCCTGCAGGCCACATCCAGCCCTCCTCCTTGTTTTATCCGGCCCGGCACCTTGTTTCTACCCGGCGGCAGCGCTGAGCTCCTTGCCCCTAGTTAAGGAGCAGTTACATGTACACAGTCCTAAAGTTACCTTCAGCCCCTTGAAGGCAACCACAAGGCTGATGCGGCCTCCGGTGAAAATGAGTTGGACCCCCCTGCTCTAATACGTATGAGCTCGGCCAATTTAGACCTCATACAACTTGTTAAAAATCGATAGAAGTTTTTTTTTGTTTGTGGTTATGTTTTTTTTTTTTTAACTTTATCATGAACATCTTTCTTTTGCCTCAACACCTTGTTGCCAAACCCTGGCGTTAGACAATGGGCCAAAAGCATTCTTTTAATCTCCGGATCTCTTGCTCTTTTCCCCTCTTTTACTGGGAGATAGGATTTAGTTAACAGTTCTGTTCACAGCGGTGAGTTCTGAAATTCATATTTGGGTTTGCATTGATTCATCTCCATTTGTACCTGCAGGAATTGGGTAAAATGAGTTTTCCACATGGTGCATACTAACTTACTAGAGTTTAACATTTAGTTTTTAGATCAAAACATCAGCAATCAATAAAGTGTTCTTTTGTCCTTTTTTTTTTTTTTTTGCCTTTTTATGCATTACACTCAATCAGAAACCTCACAGGAAGAAATGGTGTCAGGACTTAGTTGGGATTTGGTATTCTTATGTTTGCTGACTAAATATCATCTAAATACCACTCGATTTTAATAGGCAGGGCCATGAATGAAAGGGACTGAAGTAAGTGGTCTAGCTGTCTACCCAATATCCTAAATGCACGCCCCTGGGATTATGGTTTTATAAAGGCAAAACAAAAATTTTAATGAGGAAATCTTGAATGTGAAGGTATATGCCATTGTCTTCGTTTGCAGCTACTACCCCACACCGGTTCTTTGTTGTAATAAAGGAAGGAGTTCAGGATTAAGGGCTCGTTTGATAGTCATTCAAGAAAGTCGCACTTTGCATTTGGTTTATGATAATTGCTTACTATTTGCTTACCAACCCCAAACAATATTTGATTCTATATTATTAATGATAAAGTGAAAAACTCACAGAAATGGAATGGATTTTCAATTTATCTAACATACTTATTATCTTAATTTTACAATTATGTTTTAAATAAAGAATTTTAATCAGACTTTTGAAATGAGTCACCAATGACATTGTGACATTGGAAATATAATGCAGTTCTTCATATTCCCAGTCTTGGTAACTCACCTCTAAACTCTACTATTGTTATTGTAGTTGCAACAGTTTAATACTAAAATGTAAAACACAAGCTCTCTAAAGAAGAACCTTAATTCTGAAAGGTATATAGAGAAATATACCAGAACCAACGGAAAAGTCTTCCTGCTAACACTAAGATTAAGGTCAAATGTTCTGACACTTATCAACAGAGGATTTAAGAGGAAAAAATATTCTTTCTTCGGCCACAAAAACCTATTAATATCACTTAAAATTTTTATTGTTTCAAATTTATAAAAGAGTTAATATGCACATAAATTACAGAATCAACTAACTAAAAGATTGATGAGAAACAATCTTCCTTCCTGTTTCATCTTCCCAAAGGTATGTTACACTCTATTAGCTAATAGTTTAAATGCTTATTTCCACTGACTTTGCCAAAAAATGAGGATTTGCTCTATTTTGTCTCCATTCTACAATACACACAACCACGTTTATTATTCACCTATCTGTGAATACAGTTTTATTGTAAGGTTTACTTAGACCAACATTTAGCTTTTACATTTTATCTGTGTATTATTATTAGCAGCTGTGATATACTCTAAATACAGGGTCCAGCAGAAGTAAGGCCTGCTTAAGCAATATTGGTAGGGTAATAATATGGGTGTAATAATTATAGTTTTAATTTGAATATTTCACCTAAGGTGTCATATGATGTGCCGGAGTGTGATATTGTTATGTTACAGAATTACATGCTTATGATTTTGTAATAAAAGATTTTACAATAAAACAGGGGCATTATTTGTGCTGGACCCCATATTTTTCTTGTTACACACATTATTTTATCTTTTTTTCTGGAGTTAATAATCACCTTATTTTATTTTTTCTGTAGCTTTTCTTAATACTTTATTTATTTGGATTCAATTTGTTTATTTTTGCATGAGTTGATTCAAGTCAATGCCGTGCTCTCTAAATTTAATGTGACTCTCCTCCCAGTATGTTTTGACATCTTATATGTTCCATCTTTTTTATCCTCTCAAAGAAATTCTCCTAGAGTTTTTGGTTCCACTCCAGTTTGAAATATTTGTTTCCTATGCCTTTTGTACAGCTTTCTTCTTGGGATCATCTTTCACCACCAGACTCTCGTTTCTCTTTGCTGTGATTCCCCTAAATCCTGAATCACATTTTTTTCTTACTTGGATTTCTCTCTTGTTTTGGTGAAGCTTATGTTCCTTTTTCAAAAATTAAGATCCCATGGAACATCATATATAATGGCCTTTAATGTCTACATATGTCTTATAGTATCCTAATATTAATTATATTAATTGACAGTTTACCTGGCTATAGAATCCAAGGTTTTGTAGCATTTTTCCTCAGAATTTTCAGTCTATTATCCATTGTCTTCAAGCTTCCTGAGGACTGCTGAAAGGCTGGTGACAATTTGATTTATGGTTCTTATCATCAATCCTATTCTTTTAATTCTTTCTGGGATTTTGTGGAATATTTTTAGTATAACCTATATATGACCATTTCATAGTAAGATTTATTGGTTGATGTGCGTCTATTTTGATTAATTGTGTTGGGTGAACACATTTAATCTGCATACTCATGTCTAGGAAATTTTCTGGAGTTTCTTCTTTGATGATTTATTCCTTTCTTATTGTTCTCCCTTTGTATAAATCCTGTTATTCAGATGCTGGACCTTTGTACTGTTGATTCTGCACTTTTCCTATAATTTACCTCTCATTTTTCATTTCTTTTTATTTTTGCTCTACCTGTTGAGAGATTTTTGTCAACATTTTATTGTAATGATTTTGTTGAGCTTTACATTTTTGCTTCATAGTTTTAACATTTAAGAAATCAATATTGTTGATTGGTCTGTTTTGGAGTATCCTCTTTTCATTTTTAGAGGCGATATTTACTCTAAGAATATGAATGATAATGTTGTTTCATCTTTAATTTCTCCAGAATAGTCTTGGTTTCTTTCAAGTTGTTTTTTGTTACTTATTTGTTTAGATCTTTTTTCATATTAGACGATTTCTTCAAAACCCTGGGCTTTTGTTGATCTGCTCATAATTAAGAAGGGGCAATAAAAGAGATGTTTATAACAGCATGCAAGGGGCTTGTTAACTGTGGTGTTCACCATATAGTAACAATATAGCTGGGAAGTTTATCTGAAGAATCCTTAATGTCAATGTCATTCTTTTACTTATATCCAAATTTATTTTTCATTCATACTGTGTGGCATAACCTATTTGTTGTGAAATGTGGAACTTTCTAGCATGTAGCATTGCTGGTGACTGTCATTTGAACATAGATTGAGAATGTTTGGCGAATCCCATCACACCTGGACCTGAAATCTAAGATAAGTACGTGAGAAAGAAGGGACTTTAAAAGTTTGTAATATCACCTTTGGGATTTGTATACAACAGCCTCTAACTAAGTGATATGGTTATTATTGATCGCTGATACTACTGAGTTTACCTAGGGAGTATGGGAAAATTTGTTACTATTTAGCATCCTGAATATACCAAATATACTGATTTGAAATGTATGATTTGCAATAACTATGCAAAGACCAAAAGTGTACTTTATGTGGAGGCAAAAAAAGTTTCCAACTGCCTAGGTATTTATGGGCTTAGACTAAAGACTTGCACTTTGTTTCCTCCCTTAATGCAGATGGTGTTCCATTTACCAGCTTGCCATATTTTGGGGGTATAGTCAGATTTTAGCAAATAAAATTACCCCATCGATTTTGTGGAAAGGAGGCACTATAATTTGTAATTTGTACTTTTATTGAAAGCATATCAGTTACAGCAGAGGAGTGTTTCCACTGAGCAGAAGTAACACAATGGGGAAAACGTGGAGTTTGATGCAATAAACAGATTATTGCCAAATGCTGGTGCTTTCTCTATCGTTGGTAACGGATTTGTGTTGCATGCTTGAAAACTGATCAGAAACCAAAGGTCTGTGATCCACGGGTAGAAAACTGCTCCATTTGACGAGGTTCGTCTACAGTTTATATCTAAAATTCGTGCCCTGCACATTGAATAACACCATAAAGATAAGACATGAGTTAAACTCATTCTTCCATAAAAGCAGAAAGAGGCTCAGAGAAAAAGATGTGGATGGCCAAGTTGCAGAGGCCTCCAGAAGCCATTCTTAGGATAATGCTATGTATTTTAAAGATTGTCATCAATAATTTCAATTTATGTTATATAATACAATGCAGACATGAGAAGTTAGGAGCTCAGAATTTCTATTATCTGGGTTCAAATCGTGTCTCCTTCATTAACTTGAACTGTGTCTTTGACAAATTAACCCATCTGTGTCGTAGCTTCTTTGCCTTTGAAGATGTTTATAGTATAATATCCATGCTGTTGTTGTGAGGATTAAATGAATTAATGCTTACTTAGCATTAACAAAGTGTCTGGCATATACTAAGTACTACTAAACTGTTATGTACTATATATAACTTTAATGCAATATATCTGAAACTCTGTTACATGTCATGGGAATTGTGATAGTGGCCTAATTTTTAAAATGCACATATTTGATTTTATGTGTCTGTCCACCTGAACAAACCTAATAAGGAAGAGAAATCAACGGCTGTTATTCAGGAATCACAAGCAAAATGGTTGACAGGTGTGGAATAATGTAATTTCTGCACACCTGGAACAAATAATAAGGTGGGTTTCCAAGGCCTTGACAGTCCAAATTGTAAAAGACTATTTATGTAGGAGTGAGAACCATTAAAATTATTTTGATCACGAAAACATTATGAGTTCTCTGCCTCTAGAGTCACTTCATGATATATATTCAAATTTTTCATATATTGTTCACAGTCCCAAATATTATACTCATAACAATAAAAAGGCAGATGCTGAAGTCTCACCACGTTAGTAATTAATCAGCATTAAAATGCATAATTTCTCCACTTCAGGATGCCAACATAAGCCTGAAGAAATTATGAGATAATAGTTAAGTCATATAATTTTGGCAAACATAATCAAATTGTCATTGTTAAAAAACACAGTATGTTCTGCTGCATTATAAAGAAAAGCATTTCTATGAATCTCACTGTATGACACCTATGAAATGAAATGACAAAATATAAAATAATAGTGATTTGTTCATTTACACTCTGGAAAAAGGAAAGTAAACAGGTTTTTGCTTTAATGATGTAAAAACTCCTCTTAGTTGTACAATAAGATTCATAGTATCTGTTTTCTCCACAGTCTCACCAGCAATTGTTTGTTGCTTTGTTTATGATGGCCATTCTGACCTGTGTGAAGTGGTATCTCATTGTGGATTTAATTTGCATCTCTCTGATGGCTAGTGATGCTGAGCATCCTTTCATATGTCTCTGGGCCCTCTGTATGTCCTCCTTGGAGAAGTGTCTGTTCAGGTCCTTTGCCATTTTTTAATTGGGTTGTTTGTCTTCCTGGTGTGGACTATGAGAGTTCTTTATATATTTTGGAGATCAAACCAGTGTCCAAGGTATCACTTGAAAATATATTTTCCCATATGTTTCCTTAAGCTGTGAAGAAGCTTTTTATTTTGGTGAAGTCCCATTTGTTTATTCTTTCCTTTATGTCCCTTCCTCTAAGGGACATATTGGTGAAAATATTGCTGTGTGGAATGTCTGAGATTTTCCTGCATATGTTCTCCTCTAGGACTTTTATGGTCTCGTTATTCATATTTAACTCTTTTATGTATCTTGAGTTTAATTTTGTGTATGGAGTAAGTTAGTGGTTGGGTTTCATTTTTTTTTTTTGCATGTAGCTGTCTAGTTTTCCCAATACCATTTGTTGAAGAGCCTATTTTGACTCTACTTTATGCTTCTGTCCTCTTAATTGACCATAAAGACTTGGGTTTATTTCTAGGGTCTCTATTCTGTTCCATTGATCTATGTGTCTGTTCAAATGGCAGTATCTGACTATTTTGATTCCAGTGGCTTTATAATATAATTTGATACCATAGTACACTGTTGGTGGGAATGCAGAGTGATGCAGCCACTGTGGAAAACAGAATTGAATTTCCTCAAAAAAGTAAAAATGGAACTACATTTTGACCCAGCAATCCAATTCTGAGATTATACCCTAAGAATCATAAAACACCTATCTAAAAGAACCTATGCACCCCAATGTTCATAGCAGCACAATTTACAATAGCCAAGTGCTGGAAACAGCCTAAGTGCCCATCAGTTAATGAGTGGATCAAAAAACTGTGGTCCATGTACACAATGGAATACTATGCAGCAGAAAGAAAGAGTTCCTACCCTTTGCAATAGCATGGAGGGAACTGGAGAGCATTATGCTGAGTGAGATAAGCCAGGTGGTGAAAGACAAATACCATAGGATCTCACCTATAAGTGGAAATTGATCAACAAAACAAACCAGCAAGCAAAATATAACCAGAGACATGAAAATAAGGAACAGACTGACAGTGTACAGAGGGGAGAGGGGAGGAGGGTAACGGGGGAAAGAAGGGGAAGGGTCAGGTCAAGGAACATGTATAAAGGACCCATGGAAAAGGACAATGGGGAGGGGGAGGGGAGGATTGAATGTGGGAGGGGGGTGGGTAGGGTGGGGGAGAGTACTGGGAAGGAAATGGGGACAACTGTAATTGCACAATTAAACAAGGAAAAATTTCAAAAAAAGATTCATGGTGTCTGATCAATTCATTGTATAATATATTTTTTCAGAATAGGATTTAGATTTTTCAAACTTTTAGCAAAGAAAATTACTTGTTTAAAAATGGAAAGCAATAGTTTTTGTCTTTTCTTCTTATACAATGAGCCCCTTGAATTAATTTGTTCCCAAATTTAAAAAAGGCAAATATTTTAACATATTAACATTTAAAAGAATCTTTAATTCTCAAAATTAAACTCTATAATCAAAAAGATCTTTAATTTAGTGCCACATTTTTATGCTTATGTAATATGATTAGTTTGCACTTGGAGAGAATAAAAACTCACCAACTCAAAATGAGGCAAAGTTTCCTTTAGGAAAATTCATCCATATTTATTTAAATTCCACTTCAAAATTAATATTTTCATGGAGTTATAGTTGTCAAAATGGATTATTAGAGACTGATAATTATCTTCACAAATGCAAATTAGCATATAATATATGAGCATTGTGTATTAATGAACTAACACCTAGCAAGGTACCCACTCAGGATTTTTAGCTTAATAAAATGTGGCAGCAAATACAAGTAATTAAAGAGGACATAAAAAGTTTATAGATGATTGACTGAGCAAGATGGATTTTAATTATTATCATTTTAGTTTCCTCATTCAAGTCTTCAAATTATTATTTAACATGTATGTAGTACACCACAGTAATATTCAGATCTATTTAATTTCATGTTGTATTCTATTATTTGATTTTTTAAAATTTTCTTTCCATGTTAGTCTTCTTACAACAATCTTATAGATACTGTAAGTCACTCAATATGAATGAGCTCCTAAGGAGTAAGCATGCAGTTCACGATTAGAAACTTTCATGTGCTTTCTTTACTTGGTAATAGTATTCTGAGTCCATATGTTTCCCACTGCCCAAAGACAAGAGAATTCAGTCACAACGAGCACCATAGGGAAAGTAAACAGGAATGAAAATTTTGCTGCTTCCCTCCTGCGCCTCCCTGCCCCCTCCTTCTCCTTCTCCTCCTTTGATTTGGATGGCTACAGCTGGGCTGGTGAAGCTAAATTCCAGAAAAGCTGAAAGCATTACAATCAAACAAAATTTGTTTTGTTAAGGTAAATATATTCTCTCAAGCAGTTCCTGGCATCTCATGATGCCAAGAAATGTGGACATAAAGTGGGGACTCGGTCAATCTTGTAAGTGGCTAATGTACATCGATTATTTGGAAATCTTCTGATGCTTGATTGGAATTTCACTCTCTGCCTGTTTAATTTTTAGTTACATATGTACAACTTTATAGTTAGACAGCTCTCACCTGTTATTTCAGCTTCGCTGTAAGCTGTAGTCTCCAGACAAGCACAATTTCACCTCTTGAAAAATTAGTCAATTCTCCTCTTTCTTCTCTAATGTCTTTCCTGTCCTGAGATAACTGGATTGAGAAAACAAAGTAGAAAGTTTAAGATTTGAACACATAAAACATGCAAATAGTTTGCCCTCATAGCAAAATAATCTAAACTTTTCTCACAAGTGTGGAAACAAGCATGGAAATAGCTCTTATTTGTTTTATTCCTTCTTTTATATGTATTTGGCCTAAATCCACTAAGAGCAATTTTTATAATTCATAATAAAATAAAGATTCATCCAATCTTTTAAGTTCTGAAAAAATATTTCAGTGGCTATGGAAGTTTGAGCAAAAAGAGGCAGATTTATCTCCACAATAAATTCTCTGGTATAAGGTTCTTAAAAGAAAAGTTAAGAAGTCACTCTGTGGACACTGAAATATAAATATGTTGTAACATTCACACTTGAGTTGTAACTCTTATTTTTAACAGGTTTTTCTTTTTAGTTGGAACTACTATTAATATGCATATGTAAATGTAATAAAATGGTTGTCATTAAAGATGAACGTTCTGTTTCACCTCATGTTTACCCAGCATCAGAAGAATCACAAGAAGTGCTGAGAATTTCCAGCAAAGTGTTTTCTTATGAATAGAGGGAATCCCTCATAACATAATTATTTAAAATTTTTGGCATTAGAAAGATAAGCACTGCAAGAAATAATAAAATTGCTTATAGATATAAATTGTTGGAAATGCTAAAGTAAATGCCAGGTCAAAAATCTTGACACTCTACTCATCTGGCTTAGTATTCCATCATAAAACAAGTTTGAGTATCAGACTACCCTGATTTTATGAAATTGCTCTTAATTAGACTTTCAAATAATCAATTTAGAAACTGCACTTTGTGTCGTGTTTATGCATTAGTTCTGTTCTTGTTACTATGGTTGGTCGATTCTGAATATTGCCATATAATGGAGGGACAATATGAGGACTGAAGCCAGTCAGCTACCCTTCGAATTAGCATCTTTTTTTTATAAGTTAAAGTTCTCTGTCTTTTTTTATTTTATTTTATTCATTTATTTTTAGAGAGGGAAGGGAGAGAGAGAGAGAGAGAGAGAGAGAGAGAAACATCCATGTGCGGTTGCTGGGGGCCATGGCCTGCAACCCAGGCATGTGCCCTGACTGGGAATGGAACCTGCGACGCTTTGGTTCGCAGCCCGCACTCAATCCACTGAGCTACGCCAGCCAGGGCGAATTAGTATCTTAATACAAGTTTACTTTTTTGTCACACTATATATTTCACATGGGAGGGACTCTGTTACACAATGTCATTCAAAGACACAGGCTAAAGAAAACTCTGTTATGTTTTAAATGCACTATTTGAATCACCTGGGCTTAGAGAGATTCTGCATATAGCAAAATAACAACAAAACATTCAAATATCCAATGAAAAAATGGCAGAGAAATTAAATAGACGTTTTTACAAAGATGATATCCAAATGGCCAAGAAGTACATAAGAAAAATGCTTAATATTACTCATCATCAGAGAAATGGAAATTAAAACCACAAGCTATCAACTTACATCTGTTAGAACCACTATCATCAGGAAGACAAGAGATAACTAGCGTTGGCCAGGATGTGGAGAAAAGGCCTCCCTTGGGCACCACTGATGACAATGTAAATTGGTTCAGCCACTACAGAAAACAGAATGGAGGTTCCTCAAAGAATTACAAAAGAAAAATCAATTTCAATGCTGGGTTTGTATTCAAAGGAAATGAAAAGAGCATACCAAAGGAATATATACACTCCCATGTTTATTGCAGCATTATCACAATAGCCACGCTATGGAGACAACTAAGTGTCCATCAGTGGATAAATGGATAAAGAAAAGGAGATGTACATTTGTAAAATAAAATATTATTTAGCCATGAGAAAGAAGGAAATTCTTCCATTAGGGAAAACCTGGATGTAGTTTTAGAACATTATGCTGAGAAATCAGACAGAAAAATTATTTTAGCAATTATAAATAGAATTTAAACAAAGCTGAACTCATAAGAGCAGAGAGTACAACAATGATTATTAGGGTCTGAGGGATAGGAAAATAGGAGACATATTGTTTAATGTTCCAAACTTGCAACTAGTATTATAGATAAAAAGGATTAGAGTGATTACAGACAACAATACTGTGTGATGAACATCAAACTTGCTAAGAGACTAGATCTTATGTGACATGAAAGAGGTATTAGCTAATTCTATAATGACAATCATATTTCAATATATAAATGCACCAAATAAACAAATGCACCTTAAATGTGCACATTACATGTCAATTATATATCTTTTTTTAAAAAAGAAAAAAATAGATTCTGAATGATGGCATGAAGTCTTTTCCCCTTCTCAGCCTAGAAATGACACGCAGTGCTCTCTTCATGATTATTTGACTAGATCTACTGATAACAACCTAAACCAAGCCTCACATAACCACAAAATATCTGGGAAATGGCAGGCTTCCTTCTGTCTGGAACAGAGGCCTAGGTTTCTATGAGCACCAGTAATATCTATTTTTTGTGTGCTTTAATTTCTGCCTCATATTTTAGAAAACTTTTAAAAAAATAGATTCACATATACTTTTCTGGGTCTTTTCTAAACTGTAAGTGGGTGTGCAGCGGAAGAGGGTATTGGAAGTGGAGCAGTATTAGACTAAATATCAAATTCAAACTAACTTTAAAAATAATATAATGTATACATCCCTTATTTGGACACAATTATGTTTTGTAATTTAGGGAGCAGAATTCTTAAGCTATCATAAGTTGAGTTTTGTTGGTTTAAAAAATTTTTAATTTGAGTAAAACATAGAAAACTGTACTGCAACAACAATTAAAATAAAAAAAATTTAAAAGGAAAGAAAAAAATAAACTAAAAAATAATAAACAATTCTAATTTGTTTACCATATGGTTTTTGGATATACAGAATTTTGTTCAAGTTCTTTAAAATTGAGGAGATGCTAAAACAATGACAGTAGCTCCCACTTTAAAGCAATCACTGTGTTCTAACTACTGTACTAAATACTTTTTTCCCCCACATTTCCAGCACTTTCTTTTTTAATATATTTTATTGATTATGCTATTACAGTTGCCCCATTTCCCCCCCTTTATTCCCCTCTACCCCCCACAACCCCTCCCACCTGCATTCCCCACTTTAGTTCATGTCCATCGGTCATATATATAAGTTCTTTGGCTTCTCCATTTCGTATACAATTCTTAACCTCCACCTGTCTATTTTCTACCTGCCATCTATGCTACTTATTCTCTGAACCTTTTACCCCTCTCTCCCCCTCCCCCACTCATAATCCTCCATGTGATCTCCATTTCTGTGATTCTATTCCTATTCTAGTTCCATTTTACAGTTGGGAAAATTAGGCACGAGACAGTTAAATTACTTAATGATCACATTGCTGGTGAGTCTCAGATCAAATTTTAAACTAAGGTTTGCCTCATTCTAATATATTCTGCATATGTTTATAACACTCTTAAGTAGTTTCAGTATGAGGAAATGAATGGGAGAGAATACCACATTAGGAATAAAGAATGGGACATAAGTACAAATTTGTATACTCAGAAATAAGAGAATCATATGAATACATTTATAAGAATAAATTTCAAAATATGAAAGAATTGAAATTTGAAAAGGGAAACATGGTGCCGAATATGACCCAAAACTGTGTTGATACTTCCATGGATTTTCTGAAAATATAAATTTTTATATGCTTAGAGTACAAGTGGTCAAACCTAGAAAGATCTTTAAGATGATTCAGTCCATAAATACATCAATTGTACATGTTTTCTTGATATGTAACTATATACCTTTGTTGAAATATTTTGTTGAAGAAGCCTAAAATTAAATTTTTACATAGTGTAAAGTATTCAATGGCGACTTAGTTAACAGTAAAATGCCTAAGTTCAACACACATTTTAGACAAAAGTATTAATATATCAGAACCCTTAACATCAATATTATGTGATTTCAAAGAGACCATGTTGCTTAATAATATCATAATGACCTAATTTTAGATCCAGTAATGTGGTTAACTAAATATATTTCATGAAATTCTCAATCTAAAAAGCTAATTACTGTTATTTTCCTGTCCTCACACCTACTGACAGTTTTATCTAAAATCTGTGGTATTATGTGTACTGCACAGAAAATTAGAAGCAACTGTTCAATTTTAAACTGCAATTTAATCTTGCATGTAAAGCACTTGCCCTCCTGGAAACCTAGAAAAAATAATAAGTTTGTTTATCTGTCATCACAAAATCAACAAGAGTCTATGTAATATCTGGACCTCAGATTTTTTTTCTTCTGACTTGCAGCTTAATTTTGTTTTTCATGACAATTACTACTCCTTAATGTGTACTAGGCAAAAAAATACACGAAATGTCCAGGTCCTTCTGGAGTATGTAGAATAGGCTGTGTAAGAACAATGAAATGTTAAGGAACATAAGTTTGTATTCCAGCCTCACCTATTTAGTTGTTCTATAGGAAGGAAATAACATTGTGTCTGATTTAATTTACAATATTAAATTTTGCTTCAGGAACTTTGTAAAAACTCTCTGGCTTCCTGAAATTTCAGTAATTCAAATGCACTTAGGGAACTTAAATAATATATTGGGTGCTTTTTGATGATGTTGTTTTATTTCGTTTCAGTCTTGTTTCTTATTGAAAATCCAGTGAGAAACTGTATGATTTATTTTTAAACGTGTAAGAAGAAAGTAAATTGCTGACAAGTTGGAAGCTTCCTGTACCTCACTGCAGCTCACAACAAGAAATGGACTTTGTTTCTTCAAAGAAACACTAAACTGATGCAAGGAAAGAAAATAATAAATTAACAACATGGCTGGAAATTTTGCACATCATGGTAAATATTTATTTAAGGTACAATGTAAAATACTAGACTTGGATTGCAATTTAAAATATTGAGAAAAGAATATTCAGTAGGTGGAAAGGTAACACAGTAGTTAAAATCTAAAAAAGTAACTGCTTTATAACTATAACAAACTTAAAGAAAATAATTAAAAATAAAGGCTTAAATGGTGCGTTTGTTAACCATATTTTATAAACAAACTGAGTGAAGGTAACTGGTTAATATTGAATGTGTAAATAAGAATTTAATCTTTTAGCTCCTAATAAGAAATCATATGGTCAAGGAGTAGGACAGTTAGAAGCATTTCCTAATATCTTCATAGTCTGGTCATTACTAAGGCCTCCTCTTGGACTTTTATCCCGAGTTATCATGAATAGAGACAGAATCGAAGGAATCAAACACTTTCCATTTCCAAGATTCACAGCCTGTCCACCACTATCTGCCTTGATATAACTGAAAACTCATTATGTCCTGAATTCTGTTGGTGGCATTGGGCCTTCTAAAATGGTGGCCATTTTGCTTCGTTTCCCTTTTTATTTCTCAAAGGTGCTTCATATTACTGGGACTAAAGGGATGGTGAGTGTCTTTTTAGCTCCTAATTTCAGTTTTCAGTCTACTTTCTCTCCTATTTCCTTCTCTCATGTCAACATATGACATCACCCACTACTGCTTATTTCTGTGATTATGTGCCTATCCTCTGGTTAATTCTCATAATTTTTCAAATATCTGGCTCCTAGATTAGTGTTACTTTCTCTAAGACTGTATCATTCTTAACATTTTTCAATTTCCTTATATATTAAGATAATCTTTCCAACATAGAGGCCTTTCCATTTCCCAATTTTTCACACCTGTAGTTATAAACTGAACTTTGCATTACCAAAAACTACAACACCCCTCAAATACCAATTCTGTGCTACTTACTTGATGACCATCATCTCCTTCCTTTATCACTCCAACAACTAGCCCACCTCCAATAATTCTTTAATAACACTGTGATCTTTATCTTAATGTTTTTCTTTTCCTTACCTCCTTGATATCTCCTCCTTTAATTCTCCAGTGTAAATGTTTATAATTACTCTCATTTATTCTCTTGACTTGTTAACTATTCGTTCTTCTTTACACTTATTTAGTAAAACCAACTCTGTTAAATCCTTATCTGTGGCTGAAAAAAATTAAACGCATCCATGCTGACTGACCTCCCTTGACCCTTGTGAACATGAACCACAAATGGGCTCTCGATACTTCCAGACAATTCTTGATATAGCACTTCCTACTCACATCACTTCCCCACCCTCTTAGCAGACATCCTTCCATGGTCTCTATTTTTCTCAAACATATAGTATGTTCACATACGAGACAAATGACTCTACTTCATTAAGAAAAATGAAGCAATCCAAAGAGAAATTTCACAGATATGTCTACCCTGAGTTGTCCATCTACCAGCCTCTGCAACCACATAGTTTTCTTGTTTACTACAATATATAAATAACCATGTACCTATGAAACTCTGGTCTTTTTTATAAGAAGATTTTATTTATTTATTTTTACAGAGAGGGAAAGGGAGGGAGAAAGAGAAGGAGAGAAACATCCATGTGTGGTTGCATCTTGTGTGTCCCCTACTGGGGACCTGGCCTGCAACCCAGGTTGTGCCCTGACAGGGAATCAAACCCGCGACCCTTTCGTTCACAGGCTGACACTCACAGTCCACTGAGACACACCAACCAGAAAGAAACTCTGTTCCTTTTAAGGAACATTATGTAGCACTCCCTCTTGCTTCCTCAAGGCCAGTGACCTTGCTATAGTTTCCTCTCTTTCTTATTTTGTTGACACTAGCTGTATTTTAAATCATTTGCTTTCTTTCATCCTGTTATGTTTTTACATAATGCAGTTGCAGTGATGAAAACCTTATTTGTATATCCAACCAGATCCACTTTTTTCCAACTTGAGGCTCCCACTAACATGTCCATTTGTACATATAATAAATATGCTCAATTCAATGCATGTAACACTAGATTATGATCCTTACCTCTAAACATTATCCACCTGGAACTTCCTCATCTCAGCTAATATCAGTTCTGTCTGTCCAGGTGTTCAAGTCAAATAACCTTGGAATCATCTCTGACTCTTCTCTCTCACAGTCCACAGCCAATATTTCAGAAATCCCATTGACTTTGTTGTCAAAATATATGAAGAATGTGAGTATGTTCTTTCACCAGAAATGCTATATATATAACACATTGGTCGTTGTCGACATTTCTGTTCTAGATCACTGCAAGTCTCCTAACTAGTTTCTCTGCTTCTACCTGGAACCTGGACACTTTAACATCAATATATAAGACAAAGGAATACTTTCAAAACCTAAAAATTATCATAATATTTCTTTGTTAAAAACAGTCTATTTTACCCAGAACAAAAGTTAAATAACTGAAAAAAGATCTTTAACAGGTCAGGATTCTTCCTTAATCACTTGGACCTCATTAGCAACTTCTTTCCCCTTGTCATACCACTCTAGATATAATGTCCCCTTGCTTGTGGCCCCGTTACCTTGGTTCAATTTGTACAATCAGTGCAGGGTCTAAATTTATGTCCCTGACCATCTACTTAATGTTTTACCATATAGACAAACCCTTTAATTTGTTAAGTACCTGACTTTTTTACTTCAAACATTTCACTAGAGAAATATTCTTTGAGTACCTGTTGTGCTTTGAAATCTGCTCTAAGTTCTAAGAATTTGATAGATAAAAGCAGATACAATTTTTACCATAATGAGAAATATAGTCTTCACTCAAACTACACTGAGAGTAATGCTAGGTACAAAGATAATAAATATTTGTGTACTTTAAGAATGTGTTATTTGATCTCAGTGGGGGGAAAAACCTATGGTGAGTACATGTAGTAGGTGAAAATGTATTCTATCTACAGAGAGTTGAAACCAAATATTATTAGTTTGTATATAGTCACAATTTATATAAACAAATTACCCCATTGACATAAGGGCATCCAAAGGCACATGAAGTAGTGTGAAATTTGACGTGAAAAAGACAAAATAAAACATTGATAGAGAAATATGAGGTGAGGCAAAAGTAGATTACGGTTGTTAGTAAACCTAATTTTACCTTACCTTGTATATGACTAAATTAGGCTTTTAAATTTTCCACCTGATAAATTTGGCATGTGATGTCACTAGGTCATTACTAAAGTTTATATAATATAAAATATCCAGAATTTTATTGTTTTCTAATGAAAGGTCAAAAAATATCACACAAAGAAGCAAGATTGCTTCTATGTATATATGATGTGAAATGACTTAAATTACCAAAACTCTTTTGTCTTGCCCCTAGATAAGTTAAATGGAAATGGCAGACTACTTCTAATATGACAGAGAAGACTGTTAATAATAAACCTCAGATAATTGTCTAAAACATATGTAGTGTTTTGGCTTTTAATGAATGATTACTTTGGGGATCGTAGTGTTCTCTCATCTCTCATGGTCATTGCTTTATAGTTCAGAATACTTCTCACATATATAGATACGATGATGCCATTGCTCTCAAATCATCTGCAGATTAGAATTAATGTGCCAATGTAAGTTGCACAGATGTATGTGTCCGTAAGTATATACATATATATGTACACTAGTGTGAACAAACATTAGAGAAAGTCATTTGAAATAAAAAAATAGCCCTAGCTGGTGTGTGTCAGTGGATTGAGTGCTGGCCTGCAAACCAAAGGGTCATTGATTCGATTCGCAGCCAGGCCACATGGCTGGGTTGCGGGCCAGGTCCCCAGTAGGGGGTGCGTAACAGGCAACCACACATGGATGTTTGTCTCCCTCTCTTTCTGCTTCCCTCCGCCCACTCTAAAAATAGATAAATGAATAAATAATGCCACTAATACATTTACATTTTTCTTGGTGTCACCTATTTCTGATTGTTATTTAGATAGACAGGGTTCATTATATCAACCATGCAAAGAGAATATTATAAAGAGAAATGTATTCTTTTTCTAGTTTTGTAAGAATTGGATTGTGAAGACTGTTTCCAGCTAGGTAAATGTGTTTAGTTGTGTAAGTTTGAATTATTTACCTAGAATATTCATTGTTCTGACATCTACATTAGGATGAGCTTACATATATCTATATTAAATTGTGTTTTTAATAAATAAAACCTAGATGACTTTATTAAAACAACAATGTACAACTTAGCAATACACAATAGTACACATGATCTTGGACATAGATAGTTCTGCTTGTATGCTTCCACTTTGATTACTTTTCTTATCATTAAAACACCTAACATCAGTGCTTAAAACTAAAACCATTCCGGAGCCTATGCTGAGTAAATTGGCAAGAGAGGAAAATATAGAGGTCAATGTATCTATGGAAATTTCCCTTTGATAGCATTAACATTAAGTAATTTTCAGTCATTCCTGCACATTGAATAATGATGTTCATTTTTAAATTAAATGGTTCTAAATTTGAATGCAGTTAAAATGTCCTTGAAGCAGTGGAATATCCCTCCCTCTGCTTTAGAAAAAGAAGACAAATTCGTACCAAACTTCACTGGACTCTTATTTAAGGAATTGCAACCTATGCGGACCATGCATAAAAGTTTTCCAAAAAGCAATGTAGGAAGCAAGTTACACATTGTGTGTTTGTTTATACATAATAATCATTTGTAAAATAATCATAAAAGTGGGATAAAAGACACATGGTGGTTAACTGACAAATTTTGGTATTTGTTAAGATTTTGTTATAAAATTAGTTTTTGGGATGACGGGCCACCACATTAAAAGTTGTGTTTCCTTTAAGAAACAAACATGTAGCTCACAAAGATGCAACATGTTCTCATTGCCTAATAAACAATTTCAGTTATATGTTGAGGCTAATATAGAGAACTGTTACTGTTTTATTTGTGTTCCTGTTTGAGCAAGTATAGAGGGTATCCGTGGCCCACCCTTTCCTTATGCAGTCTTGCCATTATTGATATCCTGCATATGTGAGGGATATTTGTCATAACTGAGAAACTGATATTGATATACATGACCTAAGATCTGCCATTAAAAAATGATATCAATGTCTATCTTGACACCTTTGAGCCTTGCTCAAAGGCTGAACCAAAAGATCTCTCACAAAATAGGCTCCGTACCCAGCAGGAAAATTTCCTCACTTAGCTCGTTTGACTTTCAAATTAACAGGTTTTCATTTCTTGCCAATCTGCAAAGTATTCAAACAAGCCAATCATATCCTTCTGTGGAACCTAGGCTCAGCCATACTCATGGTACTAGAACCCTAAATTCCTCACCTTCTCTCTGTTCCAGGGTATGATCCCTCCTTGGCTCTGCATAGGGTGTCCCTCTTCTCAGGATTTTAACTAGACCTGACTGACAACCTGCTGTCTATTTCATGTGTCAGGTTTCAGGTGTTCTGTGTTCAGCTATCCTATAGCATAGTGGTGGGAATCCTTCCTTTAATAACAGGGTAAATAGGAGGTGTTCAGAACAATTCTTTTTTGAATATATTTTATTGATTATGCTATTACAGTTGTCCCATTTCCCCCCTTTATTACCCTCTGCCCTGCACACCCCCTCCTCCGGCATCCCCCCACCACTTAGTTCATGCCCACAGGTCAGACATATAAGTTCTTTGGCTTCTACATTTCCTATACTATTCTTAACCTCCCCCTGTCTGTTTTGTACCTACCATTTATGCTTCTTATTCCTTGTAGTTTTTCCTCCTTTCTCCCCCTTCCTCCTCTCCACTGATAACCCTCCATGTGATCTTCATTTCTGTGGTTCTGTTCCTGTTCTAGTTGTTTGCTTAGATTTGTTTATTTAGGTTCAGATATTGATAGTTGTAAGTTTGTTGTCATTTTATTGTTCACAGTTTTTGATCTTCTTTTTCTTAGATAAGTCCCTTTAACATTTCATATAATAAAGGCTTGGTAATGATGAACTCCTTGAACTTGACCTTATCTGGGAAGCACTTGATCTGCCCTTCCATGCTAAATTAAAGCTTTGCTGGATAAACCAATCTTGGATGTAGCTCCTTGCCTTTCAGGACTTGGAATACTTCTTTCCAGCCCCTTCTTGCCTGCAAGGTCTCTTTTGAGAAATCAGCTGACAGTCTGATGGGAACTCCTTTGTAGGTAACTCCTTTCGTCTTGCTGCTTTTAAGATTCTCCCCTTATCTTTAATCTTGGCTAATGTAATTATGATGTGCCTTGGTGTGTTCCTTCTTGGGTCCAACTTCTTTGGGACTCTCCGAGCTTCCTGGACTTCCTGGAAATCTATTTCCTTTGCCAGACTGGGGAAGTTCTCCTTTATTATTTGTTCAAATAACTTTCCACTTGTTGCTCTTCCTCTTCCCCTTCTGGTGCCCGTATAATTAGGATGTTGGAAGGTTTAAAGGTATCCTGGAGGTGCCTAAGCTTCTCCTCATTTGTTTGAGTTCTTGTATCTTTATCCTGTTCTGGGTGAATGTTTATTTCTTCCTTCTGGTCCACACTGTTGATTTGAGTCCCAGTTTCCTCCCCTTCACTGTTGGTTCCCTGCATGTTTTTCTCCACTTCACTTTGCATAGCCTTCACTTTTTCCTCTATTTTGTGACCATACTCAACCATTTCTGTAAGCATCCTGAATACCAATGTTTTGAACTGTGAGTCTGATAGGCAGGCTATCTCTTCATTGCTTAGTTGTGCTTTTTTCTGGAGCTTTGATCTGTTCTTTCATTTGGGCCATGATTTTTTTTATCTCAGTGTGCCTGTTATGTAGTAAGGGGAAGGGCCTTAGGTATTCACCAGGGTGGGGCAACCCACTTTGCTGGGTTGTGGTGCTGTATGTGGGGGAGGGGTCTGAGAGGGAACAATGCTGCTTGCTTTCAGTCACTTCCTCTGTTACCCACAAGCAAATTGGGCCCTTCTGGTGCAGATTCCCAGCGGGGTGGGCTTGTGTATGTTCTAGGACCCTGTCGGTCTCCCCAATGAACTCTCCTGTGAGGCTGGAGTTTCTCCCACTAATTGTACCCCCACAATTTTTCAGTCAGAGGTTTTAAGGCTGTATTTCCCCATGCTGGAACCCTGGGTTATATGTCTGTCTCACTCCCCAGTTCCTCCCGGTTTATCTGCATGCAAGTGTGGGACCACCGGTCCACCAGCCAGCCACCTTGCCTGGTCCAGGTCCTCTAGTCACCACCTTGCTATGAGTCCTCCCCACCCCTCCTACTGGTCTGGATGAATATTTCTTCTTTAACTCCTTGGTTGTTGGACTTCCATACAGTTCGATTTTCTGGCAGTTCTGGTTGTTTTATCTTTTTAAGTTTGTTTTTGTCCTTCTTTTGGTTGTGGGAGGAGGCATAGTGTATCTAACTACACATCCATCTTGGGCAGAAGTCTTATTCTTTATTGTTAAAATCCATAGCTTATTTTAGGTTTCACTACTATATTTTGCCATGCATAATGCTTACCCACATTTTTGGCCTAAACTTTCAGGAAAATAAAATCTTTTGTTTTAATTTAATTCAATGTTTTATTTATTTATATTTAGGAATGAAACCAATTATCATATTCCAGGGTATTATTTTGCATAGATATTATTATTGCTTTCTAGAGTTACACTTTTATCATATAAGCATAAATAAAAGAATTAAAAATATTTGTATAGATATGGAATTAGTACTACCCATGTATAATGTGCATCCTTATTTTCCCTAAAAAATGTGGGCAAAAAAGTGTGCATGACACATGGGAAAATACAGTATTTGTTCAATAAAACACTATGGGTTTTGACAAATGCATACTGCCAGGTGCCCACCATTATGGTACATATGGAAGAGTTTCAGAGCCTGAGGCCCTAAAAGTTCTGTAAGCTCCACCTATTTATCCCTGTGCCCTCCTCCCAAAACCCTTTGGGACCAGTGACCATTTTTATTGTCTTTGCATTTTTACCTTTTCCAAAATGTCATAAAATTGGAATTATACATTATGTACTCTTTTCAGACTAGTTTCTTTTAGTCAGTAATATGCATTTAAGATTTTCCCATTTATTTATGGCTTGACTTCTCTTTAGTATTGAATAATATTCCATGTATAAATTTACCACAATTTTATATGCATTCGCATATCGAAGGATATCTTCATTGTTTCTATTTTTTTTGCATTTATGAGTAAACTTTCTCTATACACTTACATACAGGTTTTTGTAAAATATAACTTTTCAGCTTATTTGAGCAAATAACTAAGAATGCTACTGGCGGATAGTATGATATGGCTGTTTATCTTTGTAAGAAAATGCCCAATATCTTCCAAAATGGCTGCATTATTTTGCATTGGCAACAACAGTGAATGAAGTTTCCATTGCTCCACATCCTGGTCAGCATTTAGTGCTTTGAATTGTGGCTGTTCTAAAAGGTGTGGATAGGTAAATCATTTTTATTTCCAATTTCCTAATGGCATATGAGGATAAACAACTGTACATGTGCTTATTTGCTATCTTTATATCTTCATTGGTCAGGTATCTATGAATATATTTCGCTCATTTTAAAATTTGGTTGTTTTCTCATTGTTTAGTTTTAAGAATCCTTTGTGTATTTTAGACACAAGTCCTTTCTGGGGATGTATTTTGCAAATATTCTTTCTCAATTCATGTTTTTTTTTTCCACTTGCTTAAGAGTGGTTTTTGCTAGGCAGAAGTTTTTTTAATATTAAGGAAATAAAAATTATCCCTTTTTTCATTTATGGATCTTATTTTTGTTTTCATATAAAACATTTATTGCTAAACCCAAGGTCACCTTGATTTTCTCCTATGCTATCTTCAAGAAGTTTTATAGTTTTCTATTTTGCATTTGTGTTTCTGACCCATTATGAATAATATTTGTGAAAGCTATAAGACTTGTTCTCAGATCCAATTTCTTTATATTGGTGTTAAGTTTCCCAACACTATTTGGTAAAATGTCTGTCTTTTATCCATTGAATTGACTTTGCTCTTCTATCCAGGATTAGTTAACTATACCTGTGTGCATTCATTTATTGACCCTCTATTCCATTGATCTACTTGTCTATTCTTCTGCCAATACCACTCTATCTTTATTATAGTAACTTTATAATAAGGCTTGAAATTAGATGGCATCAATCCTCTTCATTCTTCTCCTTAGATATATCATTGGCTGTTCTTAAACCTGGCTTTTCATATAAAACTTTGGAATCAGTTTGTTGATATCCACAAAGAAACTTGCTAAGATTTTGATAGGGGTTGTACTGAAACTATACATTAATTTTGAAAGACATGACATCTTAACAACATTAAGGCTTTCTATTCATAAACTTAAAATATATTTAGCTCTTCTTTCATTTTTTCAATCATGGTTTAGTAATTTTCTTCATATAAATCTTGCACATATTTGTGAGATTAATAGCTAAGTATTTCTTTTTGGTGGGTGTTAATGTAAATGGTATTTTTGTAAATGTAGCTCCAATTATTTATTGTATATTAGAAGACAACTGACATATCCTGCAACCTTGCACTAATTGCTTGTTATCATTATGATTATTACTTTTTATTATTTTGCATTTCCTACATAGTCTATCATACCATCAGCCAAAAAAAAAACCCCTCAGTTTTATTTATTGTTTCCTAATCTGTATGTCTTTTATTTCCTTTTTGGCTTTTATTATATTAGCTAAGACTTTGGAATGATGCTGAATAGGAGTAGTGGCTAATAATATCCTTTCCTTGTTCCTGCTCTTAGTGAGAAGCAACTATCTAAATTTCTCACCATTATTTATGATGTCAGCTGTAGTACTTTTATAGACAGTCTTTATTAAATTGAAGATACTTTTGTCTATCCCTAGTTTACTGAATTTTTTATCATTAATGGGCATTGGATTTTGTCAAGATTTTTCTGAACCTATTGATACTATTATATGATTTTTATTTAGACCATTCATGTGATTGATTGTATTTATTCATTTTCAAATGCTAAACAAGTTATATACACCAAGATTTTTAAAATGGTATAAATTTTTTGATAAGTTGTTAGATTCAATTTTCTAATTGTTGAGGATTTTTACATACATGTTCATGAGAGATATAGACCTTTAATTACCCTTTCTTGTAATATCTTTGTATGGTTTTGGTGTTAGAGTAATGTGGTCCTCATACCATGAGTTAGAAAAAGTTCAATTTGCCACTATTTTCTGAGACATGTTTTAGAGAATTGGAATCCTTTTTTCTTTAAATGTTTGCTGGAATTCACCAATGAATCCTCTTAGTCTGATTCTTTCTATTTTGGTAAGTTATTAATTAGTGGTCCCATTTCTTTGATATATAAAAGATGGAGAAAAGTAGATTTACAGTTGTGAGCATGTGAAACAGAGTTTGTTTTCGTATTATTATTTATTATTGTATTAGTTTTCATACTAACAACTATAGATCTACTTTTGCCCCAACCTGTATATAGTCCTATTCAGACTAACTCTATTTGCATGAATTTTGATACACTGTGTCTTTCTCTTTTTAAAAGATATAGTCTCTTTTCCTTTTAGATTTTATTTAATTATTTTTAAACAGAGGGGAAGGGAGGGAGAAAGAAAGGGAGAGAAACATCAATGTGTGCTTGCCTCTCAAACACCCCCAACCAGGGACCTGGCCCACAACCCAGGCATGTGCCCTGACTGGTAGTTGAACTGGTGACCCTTTGATTTGCAGGCATGTGCTCAATCCACTGAGCCATACCAGCCAGGGGAGACACCCTGTGTCTTTCAAAGGTTGGCCCATTTCATGTAAGTTATCAAAATTGTGGGGAGTTGTTTAATATATTATTTTATTATTCTTTAATATTCTCAAAATCATTACTGACGTCCCTCTTTCATTTGTGATATTAATAATTTGTCTTCTTTTTTATTCCTAGTTAGCCAGGTTAGAGATATTTTAATTGTATTTATCTTTTCAAGGAACCATCTTTTTTTTTTCATAGACTTTTGTTATTTATTTTTAAGTTTGTAATTTGATTACTTTCTGTCCTAATTTCCATTTCTTTTCTTCTGCTTATTTTGTATTTATATTTCTTTTTTTTCTTTAGATCCCTCTGCTGGTCTGTTACTTTACTGATTTTTTATCTTTTTTTCTTTCTAACACATACATGAATGCTATGATTTTCCCTCTAAGCACTATTTTTGTTACACTCCACAAAGTTGTGTTTTCACTTTCATTTAGTTAAAAATATTTTTTAAAAAATTTGTTTAGAGTCTTCTTTGACCCTTATGTTATTTAGAAGTATGCTGTTTAATCTCCAAATATTTTCAAGTTTTTCAGCTACCTTTATGTTCTTGATATATAACTAAATTTTATTGTCTTCTGAGTACGTATTTTATATGATTTTTATTCTTTTAAAATTTTCAAAACATGTTTTATTGTCCAGAATATGGTCTACATTACATTGGTTAATGTCTCACATGAGCTTCAGCAGAAGGCTTTTGTTGTATGAAGGATTCTATAAATATTCGATCAAAAGTGATGTTCTGTTCAGTTAAACTATATTGTTATTGTTTATTTGAATGCTAGATCTATCAGTTACTGATTGAGAGATGTTTAAATTTCCACTTATGAAAATTGGTTTTTATATTTCTCCATACAGCTCTACTAAGTTTGGCCTTATATATGTTGATGCTGTTTTATTAGGTGCATGCACAATAAAAATTATCTTGGAGAATGTATGTCTTTGTTTTTATGTAATGCTCTTCTTTATTCTTTATTGTTATTTTGTTTTGAAACCTGCTTTGCAGGAATTGTAATAGCTACTTCAAATTAATTTTGATTAAGTTTAGCATAGTATATGTTTCTCCATTCCTTTACTTTTAGTTTATCTATCTTTTATTTAAAGTGTGTTTGTTGTGGACAATATATACATGGATTTTTTAAAAAATTCAATCTAACATTGTGTGCTTTTAGATTATTGTATTTAGACCATACTGAAAAGCAATTGTTGATATAGTTGAATTGTTTCCCATATTTGCATGTTTGTTATTTATTGGCCTTGTTTTTGTTCTTGTTGTTTTGTTTTGTTTTACCATTCATTTTCTACTTCTTTTCATTTTAAATGAGCATTTTGTGGGATTGCATTTTATCTCCTCCTTTAGCATATCAATTATACTTGTTTTTGGTTGCTTAAGTGGTTGCTCTTCTGAGAACCTATTTCTTTGCTGAGATTTTCATTTATGCCAAAAAAATTGTTTTACTTCGTTGAAGACAGTTTTAATTGCCATTATAAAACTCATGTGGGTTAGTTTTAACACCTGGTTTATCTTGAGATCAGAATGTATTGATATTTTTTTGTCTTTAAGAGTCTATCTTTGGTTCTTCATATATGGGATTATACCCATGACATTACAGATGTTAAGTTGTAGAGTTTCTGGATTCTATGATTTTTTTTGTATGAGTGATGAGTATTTTTTCCTTTATTTTTGGCAGCTTAATTTTTTTTTGGCTGTGCTTAAACATCACATGCTGCTTCTTGTGAAGTAGCTTCAAAGCTCTTCAATTCTCTGTCTTTATTTGGATTTCTTAGTCTGGTCTGCACTTACATGGTTCAAATGTCTTCACAGACATGTAGGTAGACCAACTTTAAGGATCTGCTGTATGATCCTTTCACTCTCAGAATTCCTCCACTTTGTCAGTTTTACATCTTCCCTTTTGTGCTTACATGATAGAAAGGCATGCTCAACTTAACACAGAGGACTACATTTAGTCTAAAAAACCCTGGAAACATAAACTAAGTTACACATATGCTTTCCAGTATGGTCCACTTGACTCTTTCTGCTTCTGTTTATGCTCAATACCTTCAGGTAGTTGCTTTTTGAAATTATTTCCAAGGGCTGGTAGTTGTTTTATGCAGTATAATATGGTAGGGTCTTATTCCATCTTACATGGACATGGAAATTGTGGTCACAAGTTCTCATTCACAATGGGAATAGGATCCAGTTGGGTCTGCTGCAGGCTGGCCTGTAGTGTATAGGTCCTTGACTTCATGAAGTCAAGACTTCACTTGACTTGCGAAATGTTCAGGAAAGAAATCTTCAGGAGAGATTTCACAAGAAGAGTCCAGGTGACTTTGAGAGTACGTTTGTTAAAGCTGGGGCAGTGAGACAAAGGAAGGGCTTAGAGGGGATGAGGCAAGCTCATGACAACAGGAGTGAGCTGAGGCGGAGCTGCCTTGCCCTTTGGAGACGTGAGGGAGAGGCAAACCTAGATGAGGCTGCCTTGGCCCTTTAGAAGGAAACTCACAGAGGCAGGAGAAATGAGCCAGCTGGGCCGCGTGGACTCAGGGAACAAGCTACAGAGGCAAAAGGAGGGCCCTTGGAGATAGGATCAGAGGGTTAGCCTGGGAGGAAATGCTGCTCACTGCTCTCCTGTCTGCAAGTCTCTTGGGAACATTTAGAGTTTAGGAGGCACAGGAGTACTCCCGAGATATGCATACTAAGTCCTCTGTCTAAAGGTTTTTTATCTGTTTTGTAGAAGTGGGAATTTTAGGGAAGGTCTCAGGATATTTGTCAACTTTCCAGGTGTATCCTTTAATACATGATTCATCAAAAGGAACATACAGAGGTGTCAGGGTCACTCTCTGGTCAGTTTCACCTTCACAGAATGTCACCAAAGATGGACTGGGACTGAGGTGGGTCTGTCCCAGCATGGTATGAAATGTGAAAACATTTTGTTCCTAAGTGTCCTTGGTTAAGGAAGTTACAACCTTGTGATTTATTATCATGCTGTAAATTGCTTGGGTGTTTAACTATCTGTCTCCATTTCCCCATTCCACTTGCCAAGGAATGTTTCTAGCTTCTTACTATCCTACCTCATGTATCATTTAAAGACACTTCAATAAACAATCAAAACAAAAATTTCAAAATGGCTAAGAAGTGGGAAAAAGTCAACGCACATCAACACGTGCACACATAAATAAATCCTGATACATTCACACACTGGAGTACATTTCAACAATAGAAGAAACATTTGATATATATAACAACCTAGGTGAGTGTCAAAATTTTATGCTGAGCATAAGAATTCAGATATAAGAAGTACTCGTGCTATTTTATTTTATTTATTCAGAGTTCTAGAAGATGTAAAACAAATCTATGGTGGCATAAAGCAAATCTGTATCTGACAGGAGCCATCAGTTGAGAACTGACTGCAAAGCAGCATGAAAGAAATTTCTGAGGTAAAGAAAGTGTTCTATGTATGAACTGAGTTATGGGTTATTAGAGTATATATACTTGTCAGAAATCATAAACTTGAAAAAAGATCTGTGAATGTTACTCAATGTATATTAGATCTCAAAAAACTTGTGATGCTGATTATTTACATTAAGAAAACTTTTTTTAGACTTTCATGGCCCTTTTTTGAAGCATACTCATATTTTTTACACTAGTTTGTTAAGCAAACATCCACATTCAATAGTTCTTTCACTATTAAAATATTATTTTGGTATTGTAAATAGTTACTTTTTTATTTAGCCAAAGTATCTGATAAGAAACTCATAAGCTATTAGAGGTTTTAGGTAATATAACCTTTTCTTTGTAGAATGGAAATAATTGTTTTTCCAATTCTCAGTACTTAGAAGAAAAATACATGAGTTTTATAGTTGCTAAATTGTGTAATAGTTTTTTTAAAAGATTTATTTATTTTTATTTTTAGAGCAGGAAGGGAGGGAGAAAGAGAGAGAGATAGAAACATGAATGTGAGGTTGCTGGGGGCCGTGGCCTGCAACCCAGGCATGTGCCCTGACTGGGAATCGAACCTGCGATGCTTTGCTTCCCAGCCCGCGCTCCATCCACTGAGCAACACCAGCCAGGGCGTATAATAGTTTTTAGTCGGAAATTCAAAAAAGTTAAATAAATTGTCATCAGAATGACATGAAAATAATCAGAGATTAGCTATTTAATTGAAAATCCAAATTACTAAGCACTACTGCTATAGAGGAATGAGATATATACATATATATATCATTATATATATATCATATATATGTATATATACAGTGTTTATTGTATAGAAAATCAATAACTACTTTAATATAACTTCTTATTCAGTGAATAAATTTTATTTCCTTTATTATAAGAAGCTTTTAAATATTTAAAGATCTCTCTCTCTCTTTCTCTTTCTCTCTCTCTCTGAATGAATGGATGCAGTACACATTCAGAGATGATGACAATAAAACACCCATTACCTCCTAAAGAAAAACCTCCACAACAAAGGGGATAATGGCCTGGTTTACTTGCTAAGAATATCTTTATCTATTTACAGTGTTAAAGAGAAGACTGCAGGCCCAAAATGTTGTCACCATTACAAGAAGGCCATGATACCAAACCTAGATTTCATACGTGATATAACTGCAGTTTCAACCTCTCCCTGAAATACAACCTTAATCAATGAGTCTGAAATTTTCTGGTTAAGAACCTGGAAGTTTATCTGTCATGTGGGCCTTTTCCATTCTCCATAGAACAAGAGGCAATCTGCATACAAAAGCCCTTCTAGTTCTTCTCTTCCTTCTCCCCAAAAGGTCTCCTGCCTCCAAAATATCCCTTTCTTTCCTTTTGTTATAGCTCCCTCACTCTACCTTTTCTCCTATAAAAACCTTCCATTTTGCACAACCCTTGACAGTGCTCTTCCAGCTGCTGGTTGGGATGTTGCCCAGTTCATGAACTGCTTAACAAAGCCAACTGGATCTTCAAATTTACTTGGTTCAATTCTGTGTTCTAACAATAACACTTTTTTTAAAGTATATATCCAGAAAAAATTCAGCAAAAATAATGTGTGTCCATTACTTTCTTGACGGTCTTCTGAGTGCTCTTTCCAACCAGGTTTTGTCCCTAGGCCCCATCTTCAGCCACTCAGTCCACTTGCAGCTGAAGCCTGCTATGTCCACTTAGTAAGCAAACCTCCACTGCTGATATCTCGTTGCCCTGGCCTGCCTTCACCGAGAACACTAGTGAGTCAGGTTAGTACGGATGCTCCTACCCCTCGATGTCTTGTTTTAGGAACTTTTAATCTGCTCAGCCCCGCTTCTGCTCGTTGGCCATCAATCTCCAGCTGTCTTTGCTGTATTCATTATATTAGTCTTGCTACTTATTGGAATACTCTCAAATAAAGGCCTCCTTAGGATTTTCACAAGTGTTACAATAATTTTTTTCTTTAACATCACTTAATTTTTTCAGGGCGAACTGTAGCTAAACATGCCGCCCCCAAAACACGCCTCTTTGGCGGAAGGATTATTTTGAGCTGATTATTTTGAGAAACAGCAAAGGAACAGCTTTGAAAACAAAGTAGCAGTTGCCCTTTTGTTAGAGAAGTCTATATTTATATAGGAAGTATTCAGTTATGAGTGTCTCCCTCTCTGAAAGAGAGGTTTTTTTTCCTGTGATCCCCCTCACAGAAAGATGGCTAAATCACACGAGACTTTACAAAAGGAGAAGGTGCTGTTACAAGAGAAACTGAGGCATATGGAAAAATTTAAGACTTTATTAGAGCCAACACTGAATAAAACTGAGAGGCATCTAATCTAGCAGATAGAAAGTCTGAGGAGCCATACAAATGAAACATTTTAATAGGCAGAAGGGAACAGGAACAAGGAAGTTATACTAGCCAAAAAGAGCGAGTTGTGTATGCAGCTACTTTTCTTTAAGAAATTGGTTGATTGGTTTAAGATTCCTTTTCTGCAAAGGCTGAAACTAATTGTCTTGGTTTGGTAACATGGGACTTAACGTAAGCACTTCCATTTTGGGCCTATCATCTCGTTTTTAATGGCACCCACTTACATCTGCATAACAAACCTCACCTTTGTTTAATGTGATTTTTTTCTGGTAACTTCCCTATAACTGGGTTCTCCACACTTTTCTTTCTCTGAGGTCTAACTGAAGATGGCATTTAAGTCTGTAGCTTTATTTATCTGTAAGACTTATTCCTTTTTCCTTGGCTATCTCCTGTGCATTTATAAAGTATACATGTTAAACTTATGTTTTTCTCTTGTTATGCTATATTTTACCACAATAGTCTCAACCAAGAACTCAGAATAGTAGAAGGGACATTACCTTTTCTCCCATATAGAATCTACTAATTAGTGATTTTTTGATCTTTTGCAGAACTAGAACACAGAAACCACTTTTTAAAAAATGTATAATAGTATTTGACATGCTCCTGAATCTGTACTTTAAGACACAAATCTGTATCTTTTGGAGGAAATCAGAATTGTGAATTTAGATACTTTAAAGGAACTCTGAGCCCAAACCTTCCTACCCCATCCGCCAACTCCACAGAATACATAGTGTTTAGACATCAAGGGAAACAAGTAGATTAAGAGTGGACTCAATGGCTACTCCCATTTAAGACTAATCAGTAGCTGAATCACATCAGAGCTGTATATATTGTTTAAAGATTGTATTTATTTATCATGGCTGGCGTAGCTCAGTGGATTGAGCGTGGGCTGCAAACCAAAGTGTCTCAGGTTCAATTCCCAGTCAGGGCACATGTCTGGGTTGCAGGCCACGGCGCCCAGCAACTGCACATTGATGTGTCTCTCTCTCTCTCTCCCTCCCTTCCCTCTCTAAAAATAAATAAATAAAATCTTTAAAAAAAAGATAATGACAAATTGACGATCCCATTTTAGAGGATTTCCTACTATGTGCAGTCTGTTCCCAACTACTTCTGTGTTCATTATGATGGCTATTTAAAGCTTTTGGAAATAATTTGATATAAATCACAATTTTAATATCACAATAGGTAATTTTGGTAAGTTCTGAGGAATAAAGACATAAAATGACGCCTCTACCGTAAAGCCACTAAATTACTAAAATCAAGTAGGGTGAGACATGAGAACACAATTCTATTCTTGTTTTAACTAGACAGGAAACTTCAGCTTTTAAATTTTCTAAGTCCTGTGTAAATGTCTGAATATATATCAGACCTCCAGATAATCCTTTGATTACCCCCGAAGTACTTACATGTCCACGTGGCCTGACATCTATCTGACATCAACAGACCACCTGACATCTGACTGATAACTGTTCTGGACCAATACTAGGGCTAAGAAAGCAGAACTGGTTCTTTTCAAGAATTTTCTTTTTGCTATAAGATCTCAGCCATTCTTTCTTCTTTGGAACACCTTAGGTATTGGGTAGTTGTGTTTCCAGTTTGCAAATCCTAAGGGCCTTGAATAAATCATTATCATTTCTTTCTAACCAAAGCCTCCAGACTCTTTTTGAGCTGATTTGACAGCTTCAAAAATGATATATGCTGTGTCCTTTTTTATCATAATTTTCTACTTCGAGAAATTAAATAAACTTCAAATGAAATTGAAAAAAACTGAAATGCTCATGCAACTATGTACAGAGTCCACAATATTCATTTTATCCACAAAGAAGATTCAGAAAGTGCCAATCCAATGCTCTCATGACCTATCAAAAGATAATAATAAATGTCATTTCCAAACTGCTATAACAATTTCCTGTGAAACAAGACAACAGCTCTGTAAACACACAAGTCACAAACAGAGCAAAGCCCATAGCTTTCTATTTTAGGCAGATACCGATGGATTTTTCTCCATGTATGGCCTGTGAAATTCATTGAGGAAGTTGAGTCACTTATTTGATGCTATTCATTGCTTGCTTTTGTACAGATCTTTGCATATATATTTGGTTTGGCCTGGAATTTTTCAGTCAAAAGGAACCAAATTGATGGAAAATCTACTGAAATGAGTGAGTGTGCTCACTCATTTCATGTAATACATATGAAATGTATTCACTCATATAGTACAAACCACTTATTGAAAAGTGGTTTGTATTATAGCTAAAAAAATTACAAGTTTTCTCGTAGCTTATCCTTTAAATGCATAAAGGTTTTTAATGGCCTCTTAAAGTGCTTGCTTTCAGATACATTATTGTATGAGTGAAATGAGAGTTGCCATAGGTTTTCACAATGGAGGTATTAACACTAAAAATTTTAACATAATCTTGTAATCTCATCATGATTTTCATACCTATTTTATATAAATGTACATTCAAAAGCTGAATGGCATTGATATAAGTATTGTAGGAACTCAAAAGAGATATATATTCACAAACAACATATTTATAATGGCTACATTTAAAAGGTTAGGTACATACAGGTTTTTGTAAGGAAGGAAATCTACATTTTTATGTATAGGTGTTAATATTCTGAATTTGTGCATATCAAACAAAAAACTTATGCAAAGTCCAACTTATTCCACATGTCATTTCAGTGACAAACTACCTGACAAGACCTTCTCTAGAGTTACATAAATTTTCAGCTACCAAAGTATCAGTTTCTACCATCTGACTAGAGAACTGGGAGGTGGGTGGACTGAATAACCTCCCAGGGTCTCTCTAGAAATAAGACTATAGAGTTAGAAAGAATTTGGAGATTTTAGCTGTGACTTTTATTTCATACATCTTTTTCTTTTCTTCAGATACAAAGCCAGTGACATTCATTACCCTAAGGGATAGTGCAGATAGTCTAGAATTATAAGTCATTGTTCAGCAATGATTTTAAGATAGGAGTTGTTAAGTGAAGTGTAAAGAAAATAGTCTGAAGGCCAATGTACTTGATTTGCAAAGCCAAATTATTAAGAACAAAAGTCTGCTGTGAAATTCTAAAAATGAGTTTTGCTGATCAGGGGCTACCATCGCATATTGAATCATCCTGTATTCCTAAAATAAATCCTATGGAGTCATAATACATTTTTCTTTTGATATAGTACTGGATTTGCCTACTATTTAATTTTTAATATTAATTTTACATTTATATTGATAAGTTAAATTGATTTATAGTTTTATTTCTGTTCTATACTCTTTGACATTTAATATTAAATGTACTGTGACCACATAAACTATATTCAAGAATTATTCATCATTTTCTATGATCTCAGATTAAATAATTAACTTTTAAATAAATTATTTTTTAAAGATTAAGTAAAACTCAACTGGGAATACATCTTGTAGTGTGGTTTGTTTGTTGATAGAAAAACATTGATTACCTTTCTAATCTCTGCTGTAATAATTGCCCCATTTTAGTTTAATACTTTTGAAGTCAACTTTAGTCATTGATATTTCTGTAGAAAATTAACCTCTTTTTATAGGTGCTCAAATTTATTTTCATAGAATTGTATATCTTAAACTCTTAAAACTTTAAAGAAGTATTAATGACTTTTACTTCTTCTCATTGATAGTGTTGGCTATTTTTGCTTTCTTCCTTTCCTTTTCTAAAGAATTTATCTGTTTTACTAAATTTAAGAAGAAAGTTTTATATCCATTCAGTCCACTATTTAATAGATTTTCTCTTTCATTAACATAATGTCATCTGTTTTGTTTACTAACTCCTTATTTTCTTTTGGTTTATTTCATGTTTTTTTCTAATTTCTAAAGTGTGGTACTAAATTCTTATGTTTTGCCTTTTTCTTGTAGTTAAAACATTAAGAGATATTAATTTTGCTTTGAGAATCACTCATGCTATTTTCCATAGTTTTGGGTATAAAATGATTTTATCAATTACTATTTTTGTAAATATTTTACTTGTGACATTTTCTTTGATTCAAGGATTATCTAAGGGTAGATTTCTAATATCCACATGGTTAATTTTATCATTGCCTTCTAATTATATTAGATTATCATCCAAAGATGTGTATTATAAATGCTAATTTTACATGTGAAAAATGTTCTCTCTTACAATTAAAGAGATCCCTGTCCATTATATATATATATATAATTTTCAATTTTATGTTTCTTTTTGTTGTTAAGCATATGTTTGGGCAGTTTTTGTAAGTGTTCCATGAACCAAAAAAGGAAAAGTATATACTTTAATTGAGAATGTAAGGTTTTATATGCTGTATTTACATATAAATTATATATATAATTATGTAATATACATATCTGTATATATATCCACATATAAATGAGCTTTTCATACTGTATGTACATATACAACCTTGCTTTTTGTATTAGTTATTTCTATTCTGAATTTTATGTTTTAGAAGGTTATAGCTCTTTAATTCTGAAAGAATTTTGTTTTCCTTTCAGTTTTTTTTCATGGTCTCCTTGCATTTCTTATAGTTCTGTTTAAATATTTAGTTTTGATGATGTTTAGGGTACACAGAGCCTGTGTGAGCATTAGGACAAGTCCTCTGTAGTGATGTACACAGCCCTGCGGCACATATATTGATGGATGCCTGGAGATACATACACAATGAAAAGCAGTATCTTTCCCTTGGGCATGGGCTTGCAGCAGGCCCTTATTGGCTATCTGCTCAACTGCACACAGCAGTGGCTATTAATTCTTATAGCTTGATAAAAATAGTTTCTGTTATCATAGAATATCTTGTGTCAAATATGAATCTTTTTACTTTCTAATGATTTCCTTTCGTATCTTGGATATGTTTTTTATCTTATTTCTAACATATTATTTATCACTTTGCTTTTAGTGTGTTCCTTGCACATGTTTACTTTACTTCAGTTTCTTTGGGTTTATCTATCTTTAATGTGACGAGTCAGACCATGTACATTAGAGTTGTAGCCAATAAAGTTGGTGTGAATTCTTCCACATTACTCTACGTATACTATTCATTTTATTTTATTCTTTCCCCTTTTTTCTTTACTTTTATGTTCTGGGTTTACTGTTTTTTGGTCAAAATTGTTTGAAATTTCATGATTTTCCCTTTTGTATTTGATTGTACACGTGTGCTTTCTCCATGTTCTTAATGGTTATCTTTCTTGTCAGTCATAAACATACATATATTTATTAACCATTTCAAAACTTGGCTACAAAGTATGTCTCTGTTGGAAATACTTTGATTCTATCTGCTTTGCCTTACAAAAATGGGGCATTTAAAAACAGCTTGATTTTACACCTCTAATTCTCCACCTCAAGATGAGGGAATGGGTTTATTTCACCAAATTTACTTTCTCACCCATTTCATGTGTCAGTAAATTAAGTTAAGAATTTCCTTCTCAATTATTATTATATGCCTCCTTGCGGTTTTCCCTTCTGTGTAAATGTTTATTGTTTTTATGTTAAATGGCAAATTCTCTGTCACTATGGAATTAATTACATGTGCAGAAATGTTTATTTCTCCTCTTTGTTTACCCTTGCCTTTATCTGTTTCTACTTTGTGGTGTCAGTACTGATTTAATGTCTGTTACAATCTTTTTGTTCTATTATTGGCAGTAACGCCCAGAAATAAGATAGTCTCATATACAGCGTGGGGCAAAAGTAGGTTTACAGTTGTGAATATGTGAAACACAGAGTTTATATTTGTATTATTATTTATTAATTATTGTATTATTTTCCATGTGAACAAATGTAAACCGACTGTTGCTCTACCCTGTATTCTAAATGGATATTTGGAAATATGAGTTGCTACAGTCTTTTATGAAAAATGATCTGGTAACCACTATTACAATTTGAAATATAAAAACTTTCAACTTAACAGTTTTATTCCTGGAAAAATCTATCCCATAGAAATAAAATCCCCCATGTTCCAGAGGTACACATAAGGGTATTTAAAATTTAATATAGCTTTGCTAATTGTAGGGAAAATTATATATAATCACTACTATACATAAAGTCAATGCAACCAAAATAGGGAACATTTTAATTCTCACAAAGAAAAAAACAGTGTGGGCTACTTCAATTTTGTTAAGATGTATAATAAAAATGCATATGTTCACAAATGGGACTACATCAAATTAAAAAGCTTCTGCATGGCTGAGGAAGGCATCATCAAAATGAAAAGGGATCCAACTGTATGGGAAAACATATTTGCCAATGATACATTGGACAAGGGTTTGATCTTCAAAATAGATAAAGAACTCACATGACTCAACACTGGGAAGACAAACAATCCTATTAAAAATGGGCAATGGTCTTTTGGTGTTGAGTTGTATGAGATCTTTAAAATTTTGGATATCAAACCCTTGTCAGATATATCATGGACAAATATGTTCTCTCATTCAGTATGTTTTCTTTTCATTTTGTTGATGGTTTTCCTTACTGTGCAAAAACTTTTTAGTTAATGTAGTACCATTTACTTATTACTTCTTTTCTTTTCCTTGCCTGAGGAAAGATATAAAAAAAATTGTGTAGAAAATGTGAGAGATTTTATTGCCTATGTTTTCTTCTAGGAGTTTTATAGTTTCAAGTCTTACATTTAAGTCTTTAATTTACTATGCATTTATTCTTATATATGGTATAAGGGGGTGGTGTAGTTTTACTTTTGTATGTATCTGTCCAATACAGACAAAGACAAATACCATATTATTTCACTAAATGTGGACTCCTAAGAACAAAAGAAATGAACATACAAAATAGAAATAGATTCATAGATACAGAGAAAACACTGATGGTTGCCAGAGGGAGAGGGTTTTGGGGAACTGGGTAAAAAAGGTGATGGGATTAAGAAGTTCAAATTGACAGTAACAAAATAGTCATGGGGATGTAAACTACAGCACAAGAAATATAGTCAATAATACTGTAATACTGTAATAACTGTGCATGGTGGCCATAGGGCTTCTTGAAACACTGGAGAGAGCACTTTGTAAAGTATATGATTGTCTAACTATTGCGCTGCAAACCTGAAACTGATAAAGAATATTACTGAATATAAACTGTAATAAAAATAAAATATTTAGCCCACACCACTGTCAGGCTCATGCCTGGGTTGTGGGTTCAGTCCCTGATTCAGGTATGTGTGAGAGGCAATTGATCAATGTTTCTCTCTCACATAGACGTTTCTCTTCTGCTTTTTATCCTTCCCTTTCATTCCCTCTGAGAAAAAAACAAAATACTTTCAAAAATAAAATATTTAAAAAGGAAAAAAGGTAATATGCACAATAGTGCAGAAGATCCAACCCCAATTTAATAAAATTATAACAAAATTAGGTATGAAGATATACATAAATATATCCATTTACTTACCTGTATGCTTTTAGAATTATATAAGTATGGAAAAATAAGAAAAAATTTGCATTATTACTTTATTTTACCTATGGCTAAAAGAATTATATTGTTTAAAGAAGCTGAGGAGAGAGTGAAGAAGGAGAAAAAAAGAAAAAGAAGACAGTGATACAAAATAAAACATATATGACAACAACAATAACAGCACACTGGGAGATAATTCTTTCTTTTCAGGGCATAAAGTTTAAATAGCAAATGAGATTAAAGTATTTCCACCCTTAACAAAGTCTGAGGTGATAAAGAATGGGAAAAGAAAATGTGGAGAAGTTGAGTGCAGTATGGTTCTAAGAAGTGTGTAGGGATAAAAGATACCATTGGAACTGGGACAGGTAATATAATCATAACAACCGTCTTTAATAATTCTATTATACTTGGTATTGCTGAAGGTCATTTTCATAGTTTGTCTTTATATTTTCTAGTTCAGGAATTTCCATAAAGCAAAAGTGATATATTTGTAGCTAAACTGTGAAGCAGTTTCCCAGTGTGGTGGTTTACAGACAACTTTTTCTCATATTTTTATTCTGTTGGTGGTACTTAAAAAAAACATTGCTCCAAAAACAAGGGGCTTGATAGCAAGTAACTTGTTGTAAAATGATATTAGGAAACACATCTAAGGAAGTGGGAAAATAAAACAGGGGCCCTGGCTGGTGTGGCTCAGTGAATTGAGTGCTGACCTGCAAACCAAAGGGTCACCAGTTGGATTCCCAGTCAGGGCACAGGCCTGGGTTGTGGGCCAGGTCCCCAGTGGGGGGCATGTGAGAGGCAAACACACATGGGTGTTTCTCTCCCTCTCTCCCTCCTTTCCCCTCTCTCTGAAAATAAATAAATAAAATCTAAAAAAAAAAACAGGGAAGGAGAAATATCAGGAATGAGCACAATTATAGGACATGCCTCAGAATTGTCCCAGAAGAAGACAAGGAGACCGAGGCCTTTATCCACTGCCTAATGCCACTGTTGATTGATGGTCGCCACCAAGAAAAGTGAGCACCTTCACACTTTTGGATTGCTTCTGCTTCAAGCAGAGCAAGCTCCTGAGTGCCAGGGGGAAAGCCTTCAGGTATAAAATAATGACAGTTGCTTCAGGTGCATCTTGCAGTGCTCCTCTCAGTATGGGCTGCTTGATGTCAGAGGGCTGGTTTTCAAAGGATGACTAGTGCTCTTCTGGAAAATATTAGAGGAATATACTGCAGTCATCCTATTGGAACTCACCAGAGACTTCACAGGCTATCACTTACTATCATAATTTTCTCTAGGATTATTGGATCTCCCAGGTGATATGGCTCAATTAGTGAGGTACCTTGCACCAAGTTTTGGGTTGCTTCAGAATCCTTATTTTCCCTGGATGCACTGAGATCTTTTGTCCATCTATGTTACCTAATACATAAGTTAGAGTACTCAGGACAATAACAAACAATATATATTAAACACATGAAAAGGAAAACTGTTGTGAAAAATTCTTTTTAGAAGAAGAGGAATATCATGAATTATTCAGTAAGGTGTGTGAAATAACTGTATTTAAGAACAAATAAATGGACTTCATAGGATAATTAGAATCATTAAGAATTATATTGATTATTTTAAAACTGAAAATTATATCTTAATTTAAGAGTTTAATGAAGGAGTGAAGAGCACATTAGATAAAAGAGAATATAGAATTAATTAAAGCTATATAAGTCAAGTAAATACAAAACAAAAACTAAAGGTAAGATATTTTATAAAATAAATAAAATGCAGAACAGTGTGCATGGCATATATGAGGGTAAAAGAATAAAATCATGAATTGGTGATTTAAAGGAAGACATGAATATCAGAAAAAAATAGTTGAAGACATACTTGTTAAATTTGTTTTATTCTAGAGGGAGAAGTAGGAGGAGAGAGAGAGAAAAACATCAACATCAGAGAAACACCAATCAGTTGCTTCTTGCACACTCCCCAACCAGGGACCACACCCACAACTGAGGCATGTGCCCTGACCAGGAATTGAACTGGTGACCTTTCACTTTGTGAGACGATGCCCAACTGACTGGACCACAGCATTCAGGGCTGAAGAGTTATTTATAAGCCTAATGGAAAACATTGAAACACAGATTGAAAAAGTTGCTATGAATCCCAAGACCATTAATATAAAGACAACCATACCTAAGTACATCATCCTAAAATTGTGGGAGCAAAGAAGCAGAGATAACCTTTAAAACGATACTAAAAATGTACATTAACAGAAGAACAATAAGACCTACAGTAGGCTTCTTTCCAGAAAGAGTAGATTCCAGAAAACAATGGAGTGGATAGTTAAAATGTAAAACAAAATAAAACTATCCATCTGATACATTATAATTATCAAAAATGTTTTTTAAAAAATGAAGCAAACAGTTTTGGCTCCAGGAAAAATGGAATGACTACATTTCTTCCAGTTCTTCCATTTACAACTAAAAAGTCCCGAGCATGACACCACAAGCAGGCACAGAAAGTCTATACCTGGTGGGACAAAATATATATTGTCTAAAGACCTTGGGTTTTGGAGAATAGCAGATTAATGTCTTTTCTGAATTGTTTTATTGACTCGCGATTATCTTGGACAGGGCACTGCAATGGCCTCTAAGCCAAAAGCATCAACAAGCACAAGTAAAAAACAAAATTGCCTCCAAGAAGAGCTTGTTTCGTCTGTGCAAAAAAAGAACCCTAAAATAGCTAGTTTAACACAGAACTAAGAAAATAAAAACCAGGTAAGAAGAGTTCCCCCTGCCCTGGCTGGCGTAGCTCAGTGGATTGAGCGTGGGCTGCAAACCAAAGTGTCACAGGTTCGATTCCCAGTCAGGGCACATGCCTGGGTTGCAGGCCACAGCCCCCAGCAACTGCACATGGATGTTTCTCTCTCTCTCTCTCTCTTTCTCCCTCCCTTCCCTCTCTAAAAATAAATAAATAAATAGATAAAATATTTTTAAAAATTTAAAAAAAAGAAGAGTTCCCCTTAGGTCTGCAAAAAAAATAAAGATTAACTTCAAACACTTCTTTAGCAATAGGGCTGACATCTACTTGGGCCATAGTATGGAACAATTTTTATCTTAGAGCATTGTCAACAAATACAGAGTCACTGACCAGCAATTTAGTATAGCCAGCAATATGTGGCAACAATATGGACAGTTTAACAGAAAGATAAATGCTAGAGACAGTGAAAGAGTGTCCTCCTAAAGCTACTGTCATCCCATGGTAATTGTGCACATGCCCAAGACTGCATTCTCTGAAGAGTAACATTAGAAACTTCATATTGAGTAAGAACTATACCTCACTACAATAGTGTAGCCAAATCACTAAACAAATCAACACCGATAACCAGAAGAAACTCAGGCCTGGTGCTGTTAAAAACCAGACTGGTGCACAGCTTGATCCTTCTTCCATGCACCCAGGCCCAACAGAGGCAGCCACAAAGTGTGCATCACTTACAGATGCAAAAAGATGGTCGAGAACCAGCCACAGGCAGTGTCTGACATTGTCTGCACCAGAGTCCCTCCCATAGAGGCCCAGAATCAGCATGCCCAGTGGCCAGCTCAGGCAACATCAAAGCGTAGGTTCACCCAAAGGAAGATCTTGGCAGGCACCAAAACCTGGTGAGGTGCATGCATTCCACTCATATGGTCAGCACCTGCAGAGCAGTGTGCAAGCCCATGTTCTCTAGCATGTTTTGCTTACTGCTTTTTGTACCTTCCTTTATTAAAATCCAAGTTGATTTGAAAAAGTGTTATTCTTTTTATCTTTGATTGTTCAATAGCTTTTGCAGCAAATCATGAGCACGTGCCTAGTTTGAAGTTATATAAGATACATTATAACATGGACTATATCGGTGTCAATATTGAATTTTAAGTGCATAATCATCTCTTCTCTGCTTCAACACCTTTGATCAATTCATAGCAAGATACCCTACAAAAAAATTTTGAGTCCAAGCCAAGCTGAGGAGATATTATTTTTGCTGAATCAAGGAATTACTAATTGTGTTGAAGTATAAGCTTTCTGAAGAAAAGGTAATAGATATGAATTGAGAAAAATCTTATTAGACTGTCCTACATTTATCATTAGTAAATTAAGTGTCATGGTATTAGACATTTTATTTAGGACCACCATAGATATATTCTGAGACTCCACACAGATCAAGAAACAAACAAATCAACAAAAGAATGTGTGAAAACCTCCTCCATGGAATTCAAAAGCTTAGGGATTTATTTTACAACTAAATCAAAAGATGAGGTTTCCAACTTATAAACTGTATATTTTGAATGCATATTTCCTAAAAATATACTTTTGTAACATGCAGATATGATATACTGACCATTAACTTCCATTGCATAAGTTCTAAACTTAATTGTGATGTACTTGACAAACACTTTGAGGCAAGCACTTACCCAGCTATGAGTAAATACATCTTTTGAGTACATTCTCTCTATATCCAATATGCTGCAAAGATACATGTTTGTCATTATACACTGATTAAGTTAATAGGCAACATATGTTAGCAACTTCAGAGCACTGCCATTTTCATAACTCCCAAGGTACTCAACTGGTTAATTAAATATCAAATAATTGCTAAAATCACTAAGTGACATTTAATTAGAACATTAATTGATATTATAATTTTCTGTCCTTATCTTATTTCATATTAATAAAATCCCTAAACCTGTATGTCAAAGAAGAAATGATTTAACATAGGTTAGTAATAATAATAATAATAATAATAATAATAATATAGTTCTTATTCTCATATTTTTCTATACTTATTAGCCTGATCATCATGAGTCTTTTTAAATAAATTCTTTATTCAATTTATAGTAACTGTTTTATAAAAGTAATTTGAGGTTTTAGTTCTTTACAGTTCAAGTAGGAAATCTTTCTGAACACACTGTTCAAATGTCCTCTTTTAGAAATATGTGACATGATGTATGTTGTATATGCATGCACAGTTTAGCATGTTTCTAAATTCTACATTTTGTTAGAAGAAGTTTAAAGTCAGTCTATGCTGAACTTACCAGGAAGGAAATACTGCCATTACTATAGAACTAAAGAAATCACAGCTATGAAGCAGTTAAACAGCTGTTTACTGACAAGAAAAATCATGTATTATACAGGGTCCAGCACAAATAATGCCCCCTTTTTATAACAAAATCATAAGCATGTAATTCTGTAACATAACACTATTGCACTTGAACATGCCATAGGACATTTTAGGTGTAATGTCCAAATTAAAACTATACATTATTACACCCATATTATTACCCTACCAACCACACTCAAAAGCAGGCCTTACTTCAGCTGGACCCTGTATATAGATGATATATGTGTAATATATATAAAATATAAAATATTTTCAGCCTGCTTTTATTAGAAAACTGAAAAATTAGTCAGAGATGGTTACTACCACAAGTACAGGACAACAAGGGGCAAAAAATTGTTTGAGGAAAACAAAATATCTTGGGGAATACCAAAAATAAGTTCTCTAGAAAAGAATAAAGTCTAAGGCAATTCAAGGAATAACTTACAACTATCACAGATTCAGAAGAAAAAGCTAGTAATCTCACATAAAAGGAACTAAAATATATCTTATCGCTTTCCAGTAAGTTATATGAAAATGAGTATCAAATTTCGTGATACCCCAAGGTCTAAACCAGGGGTGTCAAACTCATTTTCACCGGGGGCCACATCAGCCTCGCAATTGCCTTCAAGGGGCCAAATGTAGAGCTCCTTGCCCCTAGTTAAGGAGTAGTTACATGTATACAGTCCTAATTATTTCAGCCCTTTGAAGGCAACTGAGAGGCTGATGTCGCCCCCGGTGAAAATGAGTTTGACACCCCTGGTGTAGACAGTACAGTATAGTTAAAGATAGTGAGAGCAAGGATTAAATATAACCAGATAAATAGGAAATTAGAGAATAGTATAAACACAGATATAGATTATAAGTGAAAATGTTTCATTGAGAAAAGTTGAATACACAACCCAGTATCTAATTTCATAAAGAGAGAAAAGGAAAACATTCAATATCAGGGATGAAATCAGTAAATTATAGATAAGCAAGAGTATCATTATTATTAAGAATGCTATATAAACATATAAAACTATGTATATTTTTCTAATAAAAATCACATTACCAAAGTAGATTCAAAAATCTTTAGCATTCTTGAGCAGACAAGGAATTAGCATTCCTGCTGGAAGATCATTTATTGATAATTTAACATTCATGAAAGATATAATTAGGCACAGAATTAATTTATAGCAGAGAGAAAAACCAAGTGGCATTACAAAATTAGACTTTTGGAGATGTAATAAATAGGTGCCCAAGTATAGTTGCTTAAAGATGCTTGTTTCATTGTCATAGTCAAGTTTAAGGCAGCAATGTTCATACTGGTTTTACACTCAGCTCTGTGTCAATTCAGGGACCCTGATTCCTTCCATCTCCTGTTCCTCTGCCTAGGGTGTCATCCTAATCTGCATTATTAAAGCAGAGTCACAGAGATATCCATGCTCCACATTATGCAGGGGTGTGTAACCTGTGGCTCACGGACCACGTGCTTCCCAGGATGGCTGTGAATGTGGCCCAACACAAAATTGTAAAATTTACATAAAAAACACATTACAAGATTTTTTTTGTGATTATGTGTTGCAATGTATTTAATGTGTGGCCCAAGACAACTCTTCTTCCAGTGTGGCCCAGAGATGCCAAAAGTTTGGACATCTGTGTTAGGTTAAAGTATCCACCACATCTATAGCAGAAACCTAAGAATAACACTCAACCGAAAGGACAAAGTCAAGTAAAAAGCCTAAGTAATTTTTATCTCCATAGAATGAGACAACAAAATCTCTTTGAAGTATAACAGTTTAATTTGAAAAAATTATGCATAAATGTATGAAAACAGTAACATTCCACATAAAATACAGAACATTTTAAAATTATAATTTATAAAAACCATTGAAATTTGGCCATGAAAATTTGAATATACTATAATATAATTAACCATAAATTGGTAGGTACTTTGTAAATGAATTAACAACACATTATTGAGGATCATAAAAGGCTTGAATAAACAAGGAGCCCTTCCACCTTTCTGAACGGAAAGTGTAAATCAATATTAGTTCAATGTAAAAGGAAACAAAGCACACACACATGAAAAATCTTGCATAGCACTTGTTTTATTCTATTTGGGCTGTGATAAACAATTCCATAGACTGAGTGACTTAAAAAAAAACAGAAACACCTGGCTGGCATAGCTCAGTGGATTGAGCGCAGGCTGCGAACCAAAGTGTCGCAGGTTCAATTCCCAGCCAGGGTACATGCCTGGGTTGCAGGCCATAACCCCCAACAACCGCACATTGATGTTTCTCTCTCTCTCTCTCTATCTCCCTCCCTTCCCTCTTTAAAAATAAATAAATAAAATCTTTTTTAAAAAGCAGAAACATTTTACAGTACTGAGGTGGGCAGTGCCAATCTGGGTGCCAGCATATTCAGATGAGAACCCTCTTCCAGGTGGCAGACTGACTGACTCTCATTGTATGTGAACAAGACAGAAGGCTCAAGTTAGCTCCCTAAGGTCTCTCTCTCTTTTTTTTAAGATTTTATTTATTTATTTTTAGAGAGAGGGGAAGGGAAGGAGAAAGAGAGGGAAAGAAACATTAATGCATGGTTGCCTCTCATGCCCCCTACTGAGAACCTGGCCCACAACCCAGGCACGTGCCCTGACTGGGAATCGAACCAGCAACCCTTTGGTTTGTAGGCCAGTGCTCAGTCCACTGAGTCACACCAGCCAGACACCACCCAGGGCTCCACTGGGTCTCTTTAATAACAGTCTTGTCCTCATTTATGAGGGCTCTACCTTCATGAACCTCTTTTCAAAGTCCCCCCTACAAATAACATCACATTGGCATTAGGATTTCCACATGTGAATTCAGACCATAGCAACATTATAGTTAACAAATGATCTGGTATGAATCTGTATTATTTTTATAAGTAAAAATATAAAATGTGTATAATAAACATAATTTCTTTATGAGTATATAATCATGCATCCTTCAGGAGATTGTAGGAAACTAAGGCTTCTATTGGACTTTCTGACTAAAAATGGCAATCAATTTTTAGCACAGAAAATAAAGCCTAAGTATTTATTTTCTATTATGTATGCACTGTATTATTTCCCATTTTAGACATATACCTCTTCGTCAAGTGCTCATTTCATGTTCTTTTTCTATAGTGTCCCAATGACAAGTAGCCATTAATATGGGAAAAAATTGCTAGGGGGCATTACATTATGATAATCAATATTTGAGATCTTTCTCAATAATATTTGCATGTAAGTTGAAAACTTGAGCAAAGCGAAAATGCCTTCAGTATCTACTACAGGCGTTTCTTGGGGATGGGGGGAATAAGAGGGAAATATTTTGAAACGGTTGGGCTTTCCAAATCCTCTTAAATTTAGCTTTAAGATGTCATTTACACCATTTATGTGTCAAGTACTGCAATGGAATATCTAGAAACTTCAATTTCAAAGTTTGAATAGTTTCTGTGAAACGTATGATCCCTCTTTTAATGATGATAACACTCCAAGTACTTTATCTTTTATTCAGAACAGCAATAAATCTATATTTCAGAAAGACAAGCAATCCATCCAATAAAAAGGAAAACTCAAAATAAGTGCAGAGCTCCTCAATAACAAATCAGAATGAAGGCTCACAAATTAAGAACACTTTTATAGCCTTTATGAATGCATAATTTGTTGCTGAAACTACTGAGAAACAGTTGTGAGTGGGCTAAGGATACTTTAGAAAAATTATAAAGACAATTTTCACTAAGGACTTTGAAATATGTGATATAATCAAATATGGCAGCATGTGAAGTGTGGGTAAACCCATTTTGCATATAAACTCTCCAAAGCACATTTTATCCTCTCTACCGTAGAGGTTCAAACCATCCAGAAAACAAGGGTATAAGAAGATGAAAGGAGTTGCGCAATTTTTCAAAGGACAAGAATGCTTACTATTCGAACAAGAAACCATCCTGACAGCAAGTTGCCTGTTAACTGAAATATGGAATCCCATGCCTTTCCCTAGAACTGTGAAAGCAAAAGAGACAAAGAGATCTGTGGGGGGGGGGTCACATTCAATATTTTTTATTCCACTATAGAGCTGGACATGTACATGCTACATGATACTCACCAGGCATCCAAACATGGGAAGAGAGGGTCTCTATATCCAAAAGTTAGAATCTAATAAAAGACAGGTACACTAATAGTCATCTTTGTTGCTTTCATTTTCTTGAAATGCCAGATTCAACTGATCAGAAATGCCCATCATCGTTACTTTTAATATACTAACATGTGTGACTAGTTCAGCTCTGTATAGGAGAAATTTCCACGATGATGGCAATGACCCAGGATGATGAGCTCTAGACAGGCATAGCTCCTGTACCTTTGAAATACGGTTAGTTAGACCAAAGAAGTGGCAGGTTACCTTTTACTTTACTTGATTTCAATTTAAATAGCCATACATGACTTGGCTATCACATTGGAGAGGGAATTGCTACCTTTTCCCTGTCTCAATGTCCCTGCATGTTTGGTTTTGTGTATCTAGAAACTCTTCCTTTATTTTTGCTGTGGGGTTATCCTCCTTATCCTGAAAACCTCAGCTCATATAATCCCATCAAAGTAATGCAGGTTATCAGTGACCACCTTTATGTGAAGTAGCCATCATTCCCACTCTTCATGTTCTGTCTCATCCATTGGAGTGTAAGCTCCATGAAAATAAAGGGATTTGGTGTTCTCGTGTAATACTTTACTTCAAGTGATTAGCATAGAGTTTAATGCAGAGTAGGCACTCAACAGTTTGTTAATTAATGAGCAGATGAATAAATGAATAGACAAATGTGTGCCTTATCTATAGGAGAAAATCATCTTGAGAATACTAAAGATACAGAAAATATCAATAGGGAATTAGAAGTGGAAAATAAAATTAATGAAGGTTTTGGAAAATTCTGTATGGAGAAATTGGTTTTCACCCAGTTTGTCCTGATGACTGAGAAAGTTTTGTTCTTGTGTGTTTTGAGGGTGGATTATAGTCTACAAATAATCAAACTCCCTTTTTTATGTAAAGTTCTATGAGTTTTGACCAATATATTCAGTTATATAACCATCACAATAATCAATCTATACATCATTTGCATTATGCTTTTTATAGTCAATTGTTTCACCCACTTCATTTCTTTTTAATTGGTGAGTAATATTTTACCATATAGATGTATAACATTTTTTATCCATCAATCAATTGAGTGCATTTATGTGGCTTCTAGAGTCTTGCAACAATAAATAAAGTGGCTATATACATTCTTGCATAGACTTTTACTGTGAAGTTAAATTTTATTTTACTTGGAAAGATACCTAGCAGTGAGATTATCAGGTAACTTAGCGAGTACACTTTGCAAGTTTGTAAGACACAACCAAACTGTTTTCTCAAGTGGCAGTATTATTTTGCTTCACAACCAACAATGTAAGGAAGTTCCACTTGCTCCGGATCTTTATCAACACTTCATTTGTCATTTTAAAAAATATTTTTGCCATTCACATAAGTATATAGATTCTTCTTCTTCCTCCTCCTCTTCTTCTTCTCCTCCTCCTCCCCCTCCTCCTCTGCCCCCTCCTCCTCCTTCTTCCTCTCCCTCTCTTTCTCCCCATCTTTTTCTCCTCCTTCTTCTCTTCCTCTTCCTCTTCCTCCTTCATCTTCTCTTTCTTCAACAAAAAGACCCTTTAACATTTCATATTATACTGGTTTTCCCTTTAGCTTTTTCTTGTCTGGGAAGCTCTTTAACTCCCTTTCGATTCTAAATGATAGCTTTGCTGGGTAGAATAATATAGGTCCTTTCTTTTCATCACTTTGTATATTTCTTGTTTATCCCATCTGCTTCTGTTGAGAAATCAACTGAAAATCTTATGAGAGCTCCCTTGCAGATAATTCAATTCTCTTCTCTTGCTGGTTTTAAGAATTTGCCTTATCTTTAAAGTTTTGGATTTTTGAATACGTGTCTTGGTGTAGGCCTCTTCAGGTTTATCTTGTTTTGCACTCTCTGTGCTTCCTGGACTTATATGTCTATTTCCTTCACCAGGTTAGGGAAGTTTTCTGTCATTATTTTTTTCAAATCCTTGCTCTCTCCATTTCACCTTCTGGCACCCCCATGATGCAAATATTGGTGTGCATCAAGTTGTCCCAGAGGCTCCTCACACTGTACACATCATTTTTTGGATTTTTTTTTCTGTTTGGATTGGGATATGTTTTGCTTCCTTACATTCCAAATTGCTGATTTGACTCTCAGCTTTAGCTACTCCACTGTTGATTTCCTGTAAATTATTCTTCATTTCAGTTAGTGTATCCTTCATTTCTAACTGGGTCTTTTTTATGCTGCTGAGGTCCTCACTAAGTTCATTGAGCATCCTTATAACCAGTATTTTGAGCTTTGCATCAAGTAGATTGATTGTCTCCATTTTGTTCAGTACTTTTTCTGGAGTTTTGTTCTGTTCTTTCATTTTTGAACATGTTCTTTGTTTTCTCATTTTGGCAGACTCCCTGTGTTTGTTCCTATGTATTAGATAGAACTGCTACATCTCCCAGACATGGTAGAAAGGCCTTTTCTAGTAGCTTTCCTGTAGTGTCCAATGGCACTACACTCCCAATCAGTTAAGCTAGGATGGATGAAAAAAGTGAAGGGATTTATAAGTGCAAATTGTTTGTTACAGAACAGTGATGGGGATGTAAAGTGAAATACAGGAAATAGAGTCAACAATATTCTAATAACTATGTATGGTGTTAGATGTGCAAAGGATTTATCAGGATGATCACTTAGTAAGTTCTTTAACATCTAACAACTGGGGTGTACTCCTGAAATGAATATAACATTGTATATAAACTATATTTGAAAAGCAAAAATGATTTTAAGAAATAGGTATATAGAGATATCTCACTGGGATTCTCATCTACATTTCAATCACAACTAATGAGGTGGATTTTTCATGTGCTCATTTGCTATGCATGTATTTTACTTGGTCAAGTGTCTGTTCATATGCTTTGCCCCTGTTCATAAGATTATGTTCCTATGTTATTAAAACTTGAGTGTTCTCTATAAATTTTGGTTATGAAGTTTCTTTATCAAATACATATTCTGCAAATATTTTCTCCCAATGTGTAGCTTGTCTTTCTATTATCTTAACAGTGTATTTTGAAGAGATTCTGAAAAAAAAATGTGATGTCTAATTTATCTATTTTGGTTCTTTTGTGCATATGCTTTTGGTTAAATACATAAGAATATCTTTCTTATTTCAAGGTTACAAAGGTTTTTTCTTATGGTTTCTTTTAGCAGTTGCATATCTTCTGGTTTTATCTTTAGGTCTATAAACATTTTGAGCCAGTAGTATGTGTCTAAAATGCAAGTGTTCTATCAGGTTTTATTGTTTTTGGATATGAGTATTTAATTGTTCCAACACCATTTAGTGAAAAGACTGGCAATTGTCCAATGAATTGCTTTGAACATTTGTTTAAAATTAATTGTGCATATATATGTAAATCTTTTTCTAGATTTGCATCAATTTTTGTAACTAAGGGAAAAGCATTAAAAGCACAGAAAAATGCATATAAGCTAAAGTACAGGATGAAAAAAAAGGGAAACCACTCCTGTTTGGACTAGCACACATAGCCTGGTGTGATTTTAATAAAAGCATGAAGATAAAGCATTTAGATAGATTGATAAAAGGTCATGGATAACCTTAAATACAATGCTATCTTTTGATTTTCCTCTTCAGACAGATACAACGGAGTATTTTCTAAAGATAATATTAGTGACCTATAAAATGTAATTAAGAATGTAATGGAATAAGCCAAGTGATGAAAGACAAATACCATATGATGTCACCTATAACAGCAACTTAATGAACAAAACAAACAAATAAGCAAAATATAACCAGAGACATAGAAACAAGGAACAAACTGACAGTGACCAGAGGGGAAGGAGGAGGAGAATAACAGGGGAAAGAAGAGGAATAGGCAAGTCAAGGAACATGTATGAATGACCACAGACATGGACAACAGGGTGGGGATAGACTGTGGGAAAAGGCAGTGAGCAGGGCAGGAGAGAGCACCGGGGTGGGGGTGGAGATGGGGACAGCTGTACTAGAACAATGATAAAGAAAAAGAATGTAATGAGACTGAATAAAGGCAGAGCAGTTAGCAAGTCATTGATTCAGTCAGATAAGGAAGGATGAGGACTAGTGTTAGGAATTAGCAGTGGCAATAGAAATGGGAGAAGATGGGTAAATATAGGAGAAATGCAGAGCTAAACTTCCCAGGCCTATGGAATGTATATTTAAGGGATTGAGGTTTTGAAAAGAAAAAGCCTAAAATCAATTCCAAAATATTAAGTATGAGTGGAATCTAGCATGGTGAAGCTGAAAACACAGGTTCAGCTGCCTGCCGCCACAAAAGCCAAACTAGTGAGACAGGTGCTGGTGCAAAAGGAAAGAGGTTGTTTTTGTGTGCTGTGTGACTTAGGATGATAGAGGTCTCCCATCTCAAAAACTATCCCTCCTTCACGCTCAAGCCCAAGGTTCTTATAAGGAAGGATAAGGAGAGGAGGGATTTTTTTTAATCCAATTATTTTTCTGGCTTTTGACCCAATTAGGCCTTGTCCACTCATCTTTCTAACCTTTGGCATACTTGGGCTCTTTCCATTTACCTTTCTAGCTTTTGATGGCTTGGTGTAAGAACCTCCCCCTGTGCCATATGGCCAATGGGGAACATCCTCTGGTGCTCACTGACTATCTCAGATAGTGGGGAGTGAGGGCTATAGGACCCACCATAAGGAATCCTGGAGCCCTGGTGGGTGTAGCTCAGTGGATTGAGCACCAGCCCATGAATCAGAGGATCGCTGGTTCAATTCTCAGTCAGGACACATGCCTCGGTTGTGGGTCAATCTTCAGGTTGGGGGGGGGTGTGAAAGGCAACCACACATTGATGTTTCTCTCCCTTTCTTTCTCCCTCCCTTCCCCTCTCTCTATGAAAAAATTTTTAAAAAGCCTGAAGAGATGCTATAGCCCTCAGCCCATCTCTTGATGCTAGATATGGCACCAACACATCCAGGGGAGTCTGGGGGAGCTACATGGGGTACAGAGGACACTCCTGGATTTCAGAGCTTTACAACCAACTCCTCCCAAGTGACCAGCCAGGCCTCAGTGCTGCCTGATAGTTGCCTATGGTAACAATGCTCTAATGGAAGGTATTTGGTACTGGAGATAAATGGGTTCAAATTCTTGCAACAGACACACATATGAATATGCATGACTCACAAAATTGGTCTCATATTCGTTATTTGTAAAAAGAATGTATTATCTATCTCATTAACTTTTTAATAGGATACAATGAAATACCATAGGTGTGATATCAGTGAGATACTTAATACATTATTATAAATTTATTGGAAGAATATTTTGTTCTCTAAACTCACACAATAAAAATCATGAATTTGGGAGGAAAATGATATATATTTGGATTTGAACATGTTGAAATTTAAATATTAATATGGCAGCATCCATAAGTGATTGAAAATGCACAGCAGGTTCTCATAACAGGATTCAGAATTGGAGATGTGGTTTCATAGCCAAAGAAATGTAAAGTAAAATTTCAAGAGTAGTGTAAATTGATCAGATTGGGAGTAGGGGCCAAGAGAGATATTGCGTTAGTATTTTAATGACAGCCTTCAAGTAAAGAAAGAATGAATAAAAAAAAGTCTGCAAAGAATGATGATAAATTAGGGGTGGGATAAGAAACAGAACTTATCTGTCACTGAACCAAGGAAGACAAAATTTTAAAGAAGTGGGTGATAATCAGGACAATGTGTTCTAGATTTAAATTATGTTGAGTACTGAGAATAGGCTTTTAAATTTATTATGGGATTTTTCTAGCTGATTTCTGAGGCAGCAATTTCAAAAAATGTGATAAAAGCAGCCTTCAGGAACCCATGGATAAATATTTTAAAGTGAAATAAACATGTGTAACATTTCATTGGTTTATGCACTGATAAAAGCCTACATTTAGGTATTAAAAAGAATCAAGGGAGCGATGTTTTTTGTTGGTTTTGTTTTACGGGGGAGGTGGAGCAGTTGTATATTTGTCAAGGGATGTAAAGGAACAAGGAGAGGTACAGTGGGTATAAGTGAAGAATCAGGAAAACATGAAATTAACCACACAAACAACAGGATTCATTTTGGAAAGGAAAATCCTTCTTAAGATCATCAAAGGTAAAATTGAAGATAAAAATGGCTGAAAGATTCTAAGAAGGAGATTTAACATGTAGAAGTTTTTGGAAAAGTACATCCTCCTGTTTGAAACAGATGAGAAGCTAAAAACTCCTTCAAGTGAAAAAATCACTGCCAGCACGTTTAGTGATGCACATGCCCAATCTTGTGGCAAAAGAAGCTTGCTCACCCTTGAAACCAAGGGAGTTTAATTAATTCATGCCACCTTTTTTTCTCACCACCCCCTTAGCAAAGCTATCAGTAGTTGGCCTCAGCTATACTATATAAATACCAGCTGTAGAGGAGAACATCTATTGAGATAATTGACACATTTCATTGGTGTCACTGATTGACTCACAGAGCAACGATTATAAGACACTATTTGATGGGTGAGAGAAAAATGGGAGAGCAGATGCTAACAACCAGAAAATTTTGGCACTGAAGGGAATCCTAACAGGAAGCTCAATTTGGGTACAGAAGGTTTGGGGAGAGTTTGTAATGAGAAAAATTAATGTTTAAAATGAGAGATAATACTTTTTATTAAGCTCAGCAGATTTCCTCAAAAGAGCCATGCATTTTCCCATTCTTTTTGGAAGTCTGTAATACAAATAATCATGACTTAGAAAAACTTAAATAAGTGACCCAAGGTCACAAAAAAGAGAAGCTTTAGCCCCACTGATAAAATAACTGATTTTCAAACAGCATATTCAGAAGGTCTGGCTCTGGAAAACTTGGCTCTGGAAAACTTGTCAACATTGTTTCGCAGTTATGGTACCTACCTTTTTTTACCAACCTAACATTTTTACCAACACTACCACTCCTTGCCTCTCTTCCAACATTGTACAAATTTAGATTCTATTCTCTTCGTAAGGGCTCACAGAAAGATGGATGTAAGTCCATACTTTTATTATTGTTGATATTTCCTCCTGAGGAAAGGAACAACCCATGATTAATTTCACTGAAAAGGGTTGATTGGGAAATAATAAGGATATTTTCTTGTTATTTTTAGCCTTTCATGTGTTTCAAGCATGAAGATGTGTCAAGTACTTTTTTAAAAACTCCCACAATTTTCTATATTTCCACTTAGATTCTTTCAAACATTTTTATCTTCCTTTTTTGGTGATTTTAAGAAGGCTCTTTCCTTCCAAAAAGAACTCTGTTGTTTGTGCGATTAATGTAATATTTTCTTGATTCTTCACTTACCCCACTCTTTCCTTCATTTCCAAACTCTCCTCATTACTCAACAAATATACAGCAACTCCACCTCCAAAACACAAACACAAAAACAACAAAAACATTGCTCTCTTGATTCTTCTTAATACCTAAATGTAAGACAAGGGGGAAGTATTTTAAAAGTGACTCTTCTTGTGTGCCTTTTCAGATTGCCTTCTGGAGAAAGTTTGCAAAAGGCAGTTTTAAAGAAGCACACAGCTTATATAAGAAAAACTGATCTTTGTTACTCCACTGGATTTTTTTCTTATTCATGGAATTCAGGAGCCATTATAAACACTACCCAATCAACATTTTTATCCTGAACTCTGGCCCATGGTATTAACTACTTTATTCTTATTAGAAAGGTTTATTAAGCTGATTCTATGTTAACGTATCGATCATTGTGTTAATGATGTATAGACAAAGAATACTGCAATAAGCATGATCCTGGTAAAATGGAGCTTATATTATAGTGGTATAACATGGAAAATAAACAAAGAAACAAGAACATCTATAAAGATTAGCAATCTCAAGGTGGTAAAAAGGAAATGAAATAGGGTAAAATGATTTATTGAGTCTCATACTCTAAGAGAACAAATCATGAGTAAAATAGTTATCATTTCTTTCTACTACTGATAATTAAGTTGATGCTATTATTGTAGAGGTAAATCCTGTTTCTGAAGGAGCTTTGAAGTGTAAGAAAATCTGCAATCTTTAGTAAGAGAATTGTAGCCAAAAAGGAACAAAATCAAAATATCATCTAGTTCTTTAGGTTTCTAAGTTAAAGATAATGATAGACTAGAGGTCTTGCAAGGAGTATAGGGTCAGGGGCAGAATTTGGCTTAACGTCATCCCTTTTAATTTGTGGCTTTGTTAGGTGCATATAGAATAAAATTAATTATAAAATAACCAACATAAACAAGAAAATAATAACTAACAATTATTATGAATGAAAATTTGAAAGCAAATGATATGTATTTAAATTCTCAAACTACCTTGCTTGATAGTTTACCATTATGATTATCTATCAGCATGTACAGCATACAAAATCATAGATGTTTGGAGATATGATATTGAGTATCTCATACAAAGCTACACATCTAATAAGTAGCAGAAATATGTTTTAAATTGTTCTATCCTTTCCTTCCAGAATTTGCAAAGAATTATTAATATCTAGCTACTTACGGCAATACTTACACTAACTGTCAGGCTGCCTTGGATTTTTCTTTTCTATAAACACTTTCTACACTAGTTGTCATCCTCCACAGGACCAGTTGGCCAATGTTCTCCAAGGTTAAAATTGCCTCATAAAGGTAAATGCATATAAAAAGCATATATATGACAAAGGCCTTGTATATGGAATATAAAAAAAATCATACTCCACACAACAAAAAATGAGCAAACACCTGAAATAGACTTATGCACAAATGTTTACAACTACTTTACTCATAATAACCCAACACTAAAAATTATCTAAATATCCATAAATATTAACTACATACACTGGTGTAGCCATTACTATGCAGTAAAATAAATAAATGCTGATACATATAACAACATAGATGAATCTCAAAAACATGTTCAAAGAAAAAAGTACCTTTGACATTATTCTATTGATATAAAGATCTAGAACTGACAAAAATCATTTATATTACTAGAAATCATATCAGTGTTTAACTCAGGTTTGGTAGAAAGAGATATATCAAGTGTCAAAAGTCATTTTGCTATATACTTTAAATGTGTGTAGTTCACTTTATGTAAATTATTGCCTCAATAATGTTGAATTTTTAAAACATACATTAAAAGTGGACTTCAAAAACATTTTTTTAAAAAAATTCTTGCTGCAAAGGATATCCTCATTCTGTGGGAAATACAACCCACAGAATGGCAGAAATATTTGCAAATCAAATGCCTGGTAAGGGACTTATATCTACAATATATAAAGTAGAGTTACAACTAAATAATAAAAAGACAAATAACACAAGAGATGGGCAAAAACTCTGAGTAGACAATTCTCTAGAAAGATATACAAGGCAATATGAAAAATGTTTTAAATCTACATTATTAGCCATCACGAAAATGCAAATCAAAATTACAATGAGATAACACTTTATACCCACTAGCAGAGCTAAAATAAAGAAGACAGACTGTAATGAATATTGAAAGAGAAGTATTTTGAAACCTTCATACCCTATTGGGAAGAATGTAAAGTGGTATAATCAATTAAAAAAAAGATTTTGGCATTTTCTTAAAAGTTAAATATGACCCAGAAATCCTACTCTTAAGTACACATTTGAGAGAATTAAAAATGCATGTTAAACTAGAATCTTGTACACAAATGTTCATACCATGCTACTCATATTAACCAAGAAATGGCAATGACTGAAAAGTCAATGAACTGAGGATGAATGAAAATTTGGTATATACATACAATTGGATACTGCTCAGTCCTAAAAAGAAATAAAGCGCTGATATATGCCACAATACAAACGACCCTCCAAAATATTTTGCTAAGTGAAAGACGTTAGTCATGAAGGACCAAATATTCTATGATTCCATTTATATGAAATACCCTAAGTAAATTTTATATAAGGGCAGAAACTAGATTAGTGGTTCCCTAGGGAAGTGACTGCTACTGGATACGCTTCTTTGGGGGAGAAGTGATTGCAATGTTCTAAAATTCATTGTGGTGATGGTTGGACAACTTTGTGATTTACCGACACCCAGTAAACTCTACATTTTAAATGGGTGAATTGTATGATAAGCAAATTATATTTCAATAAATTGTTAGTTATGTACATTGAAGAAAAATCAAAGATTTGAATACTTTACAAAATATATGCTCATGGGCATTAGGCATATGATATCATTAATATTAGAGAAACTGCAATGTAAACCACTATGTAATGTATTATAACTTCAAACACTATTGGAATAGAAAAAAAATTGATAATATCAAATTATCAACAGGAATATATATAGTAAGTGGTACACTCATATACAGCTGGGATTGGGTAGTAATATTATAGCCAATGTGAGAAAAAAAGTTTTGGAAGTTCAAACCCTTCATATTTAATTAAGGAATAGAAAATATTACCCCCCAAAACACTTATCACTTGGACAAAACTTACGATAGCAACCATAAAAAAAAAAACAACACAATTAGAACAATGTGTGTCTATCAACAACTGGATAGATAACAATTTATGGCAAATTCAAACATCAGCAAAAAAAATTAAACAATGAGAACAATTGCTGGTACATGTTTCATTTATATGAAAATTTTTAAAAAGCAAAATTAATTTCCAGAGATGCAATGGGGAATCAGGAAGGAATATTTGGGGTGACGGGCACACATATGGACACGGTCAATAATCATCCAACTGAATGCATAAAATAAACTTATATGGAATAAAAAGTGTATATTTCAACCAAGAGCATTTAAAAAATATCTGGAAGTTCCTGACACATAATAGTTATTCAAGTAGTATTAGTTTCTAACTCTAACCAAAGGATAGCTTTGCTGTTTTAAATTTTATGCAATATATATTACTTGACATGGGAAATAACTGGTAATTGGGATCACATCAAATCTCTCTATCACGGTCACTTCCTCTTTCATGAACACAAAGGGATGGTTGCATTCATTCAATTTGCAGCAATCTGGGCCGGAGGAGCACATGAGGACTTATACTGTGGTGTGGGGGTTGAATATATGCCAAATTTGAAAGCAACTTTTGAATCATTACTTCAAAAACTCTTGTTTATAACAGACAACGTACTTTTTCAGAAGTAGATTTAGAATCTTAAAAGACTTCAAACAATGCGGATAGTTCACTTGGGGGCCATATGATGATGATGGTAAGAACCTATTTTGTTTTACTATTTTAAAAGTGTGATAGAGCCCTGGCTGGTGTGGCTCAGTGGACTGATTGTGTTCCTGCCTGCAAACCAAAGGGTCACTGGTTTAATTCCCAGTCAGGACACATGATTGGGTTGCAGGCCAGGTCCCCAGTAGGGGTCATGTGAGAGGCAACCCATCAGTGTATCTACCCTTCTCCTTCCCTTCTTCTCTCTCTAAAAATAGTCTTATTTCAATGTTTTAGCTCTTCCTGATAACATTGGTCTTTAACAAGGATATTTACTGCCTTAGGTAAATGGGATGACAACTAAAGCAATATCATGGTCAATGCAGTCGCAAGATCTATTTGGGAACAACGGCATTCCTGCATCCCTCAAAATACAGGTGATGCTGCTTCTGATTACAACAGTTTTGTGTCACATCAGGCTAATCATGGTCTTAATAAAGTATTGACACAACTCTATCACCTGAAACCAAATCACATTTTCAAGGACTTCCATGGCTATGGAACTTTGGTTTGGTGCTGGATACTGAGAACTGTTTATATATCACAAAAACAGTTGAAGTAATTGGAAGGTAAAGTTGGTGTCTGAATGAAAAAAATTCACATTATAATTCAGCTTTGGGAATAAATAAGAAATCCCTTATAGAGGTTTTAAATGGCTCAGATAACACTAAAAATAAAATATATTTTTATAAATGTGTATCATGAACAACATATTATATCATGTTTTTGTTTATAAATTAAAATTTGATGGACAACCATGCATTATTTTTACATTTTCTCTTGGTAATTCTCAGAAAAAGATTTCCTGGCAAATCAGCCCTGAAGGTATGTGAGGACTGGGACACTTCCTACTCCCATCCCACAGACTGACTGTACTCTCCATTTCTTACAGGTAAAATGAAAGTATAATTAATTTCAAGAGCTAATATAAAGGTAGATACAGAACACATAGAAATTTTCATCAAGTTAGTGACAGAAAAGAGTGATTAATAGGCTTATTAACATGTACAACCTTCTGATGATTATTTATTAAATTTATTGGGACACTGGTTAATAAAATTATATAGGTTTCAGGGGTATAATTCTATAACACATCATCTGTACACTATATTGTGTGTTCCTTAGCCCACATCTCCTTCCATCACCACGTTTCCCCCCTTTACCTTCTTTTACCTCCCTCCACTGCCCTGCCTCTCTGGTAATCACTGGGCTGGTATCATGCCAATGAGTTTGTTCGTTCGTTCGTTCATTCCTTCCTTCTTTCTTTCCTTCCTTCCTTCCTTCCTTCCCTCCCTCCTCCTTCTCTTTCTTTTTTGGCTCAATCCCTTCACCATTTCTACCCAGCCCAGTAAACCCCCTCCACTCTGACAGTTGTCAGCCTGTTCTCTGTATCTAAGAGTCTGTGTCTCTTTTGTTTGTTAGTTTATTTTTTTCGTTAGACTCCACATATAGGTGAGATCATATGGCATTTTTCTTTGACTGGTTTATTTCACTTAGCATAATATGCTCCAGGTCCATCCATATGTCACAAAACTTAAGATTTCTTTCTTTTTTAAGACCAAGTCCTATTCTATTGCATAAATGTACCACAGCTTTTTTACACACTCATCCACTGATGGGCTCTTGGGCTGCTTCCAAATATGGACTGTTGCAATAATGCTGCAATGAACATAGGATTTTTATGGGTTTGTGTCCAATATGTCTTTAATAAATTTTGAGTTTATTTTTTATACAATGTAAGAAGGTGGTATAGATTATTTTTTGGTATCTGTCCAATTTTCCCAACACCATTCATTGAATAGACTATAGTTATCCCATTGTATGCTCTTGTCTCCTTATCATATATTAATTGATTATAAAGGCATGGGTTGATCTCTGGGCTCTCTATTCTGTTCCATTAATTTATCTACCTGTTTTTATGCCAGTGCCATCATGCTTTGATGATTATGGCCTTGTAGTATAGTTTGATAGCAAGTACTGTGATTCTCCCAACTTTATCTTTCTCAAGATTGCTATGCATGGAAGTATTCTGATTCACCAACTTGGAAAGCTCTCCAAATCCTCTACTTTTGGGTTTTTAATGAAGCCTTTATTACATAGGCATAATTGACTAAATCATTGGCCATTGGTGATGAATTCAAACTCAAGTCCATTTTTCCTCCCCAGAAATTAGGGTGTGGGACTGAAATTTCCACTCCTCTATTCATGGTTATTGGTTCCCCTGGCAACTACCCACCATCCTTAGCTGCTTTTCAAAAGTCACCTCATTAACTTAAACTCAGTTGAGAGGGAATGAGGCTGCCTGTGAATAACAAGACACCTCTTTTACTTTTATGTTTCTAAAGGGATTTCACAAACTGAGGACAGGAAATTAATTGTAACAAAAGATGCTCCATTACTCTTATTGCTCAGGGAATTCCAAGGTTTTGGATGTTGTGAGCCAGGAACTATAGACAAAGACCAAAATATTTATGAGGAATATATATTGGTCTTCTGAAAGAATAAATATATAATTTTTATAAATCAAAACATTGCAATACCAATTCACTCATATGTGAACGAGATATAATTTTTACAATTATTTTATGAGTATTCAAGAAGAAATGTTTAAAGATTACTATTCTAAAAAAATTTGTCTAATAGAAATTACATACAAAATGTTCATAGCATCATTTTTTGTAATATAAATAAATATGAAAATAACAGAAGTAATCATTAGATAGAGGATAAATAAATACATTGTGGAATTTTTATTTAGTGAAAAACCATATAGAAATAAAAATGAATGAACTGCTGATATGCAAACAACAATGATGAATGCATTTCACAGACATTTTTGGACAAGAAAAGAAAGTTATACAAAAATAACTATAATGCTTTTCTCATTATATTCAAATTTTAAGACATGAAAAATTAAAACATAAGTTTATAGATATATATATAAATTCATAAGGATAAACGAGGTTATATATACTTACTTCAGGGTATATCTACATGTATACTATGGTTAATATGGAAATAATTCTATTATTTTAAATCTGAATACATAGTGTAAATCATGATTTTAAATACTTTTATTCAGAAGTCACTGGTGGCTTAAATTGCTATATTTGGTTTGATGCTGAAAAACAAGTGGGAACAGATGCAAGTAGTATCTGTGGGGAAATCACTCACAAATAGTAAGCAAAACATGTTTAAGTTTAACATTCTGCTGGGAAAGAAAATGCCAAAAAATTGTCACATGATTCCTCATTTTAAAAGATGGTACTCTATGGATATGAGCTAGGAAGGAGAGGGTTTCTCAACCTGGATGTTGTTGACATTTTGAGTGAGTTTTATTGTGGTAGAATGTTCTGTGCATTGTGGGATCTTTAGGATTTTTCACAGTATCCATGGTCTTCACCCACTACATACAAGTAATACCAAACATTATAACCAGTTGTAACAACCAAATATTTCTCCAGACATTAATACCTGTCGTCTGGGGAATGAAGGTTAAAAACACTGCCTTTGAAAATCACTGACATAGGGTTAGGTAACTAACAGAACTAATTGATATCAGTAGCTCCACTCCCACTTTGTCCACAGTTTTACTTTCCAAGATGTCAAGGAATGAGCTACCCATGGTCAATTGTGGTTAGAAAATATTGAATAGAAAATTCTAAAAATGAACAATTCATAAATATTAAATTGTGAGCCATCCTGTGTATTGTGAGTAAATCTTGCCCCATCCTGCCCCATCCCACATGGCATTATCCCCATGTCCAGTTAGTCACCTTTTCCTGTTAGTCACTTAGGAGCTGTCTAGGTTATCAGGTCAGTTATCAGTTCAGTTATCAGAGAGAGAGAAAGAGAGAGAGAGAGAGAGGGAGAGAGAGAGAGACCACTTTCATATAGCTTGGAGTGTATTGTTACAATTGTTCCATTTTATTAGTAGATATTGTTAATTTCTTGCTGTGCTTAATTTATAAATCAAACTTTATCATATGTATATATGGATAGGGAAAAAGAATATATGTAGGGTTCTGTACTATTCATGGTTTCAGACATCCACTAGGGGTCATGGAACTACCATATTCAAAAGTGCTATGTCTCTCAGTAATTGCATATAAATACTATTGCTATAATATACATGTACAAAGTCTTTCTTGACCAGGTCCACCCATTGTTCATATAATGAGAACAGTTTGCATGACATCTATGTAACCTGGCAGCCAAGGAGAGTGGACTGGAGTATGCATGCGTGAACAATGATGACTTCACTGTACTAGTCACTGAAGGTGGTAGACGCCACTGAGTGACCATGTGTACTGTGTGGCTGTCGCATTCAAAATGACTGAGTGAGGAGAACAATCATGTGCACCCAATTTAGCATTAAGTTTGCACATTCCTCCATGGAAACTACTTAGATGATTCAGAAGGCCGCAGCTATGGGCAACAGGTGATTGACAGCTTCATCGGGACAATGCACCAGCTCACACAACACATCTTGTGCAGAATTTTTGGTGAAAAATCGAATCACTCAGGTGACTCAACCGCCCTATAGGCCAGAGTTGGTGCCCTATGACTTCTGGGTTTTCCTAAAACTACAAGTCCCTTTGAAAGGAAAGACATTTCAAGCCATCGATGAAATTCAGGAAAATACAACAGGGCAGCTGATAGTGACTGGGAGAATTGTATGAGGTCCCAAGGTGCCTGTTTTGAAGGGAAGTGAAGTATCATTGTCCTATGCACAATGTTTCTTGTGTCTTGTATCTTCCTCAATAAACGTCTCATATACATGGCTGAATGAATACCTTCTGGACAGACCTTGGTGTATAATATCAATTATTAAGTTACTGAGGGACAGACATAGCACTTCGAGTTTGTCAACATAAAAAAAAAGAGGTAAACTGAAATTATCAGAAAAGAGGTAAACTTGAATTATCAGAAATTGAGTTTATTCAGGAAAAGCAGGAAAATGACAATTTGGGAAATGCAAACCAGAGCGAACTGCAGGCAAGTCTATCAAAGGATTGGGGCAGGCTGAATTTCTGGGCAACAAGCCAAAGAACAGGTAGTTGTATCAGATTTCAAGCAGTAGGTTTATTGGCTGGAGGATGGGGAGAGATTCTTGGCAGATGTTCTTGGCCAGAAGATAAATTTTGGTCTTTTGTAAATCAGGCACTTATAGAAAATCAGTCTTTCAGTTCTTAAGCTTCCTTCTCTTGAGTGTGCTGGTGTGAGATTCTCCATATTCACATCCTCCAGTTCCCACTTGGGTGGAAATCTTTTCACAACTTCCTGAAGAACCATATGAGACATGATTCTTCTTCATGAAAATACTTAGTATATAAAAGCTGGTATACAAAATGAACTTATTATGGAGTGACCTAAATATAAAACTTAATGCTATAAGACATCTAGGAGACAACCTAACATCTTTGCAATCTTGGGTTAGAAGAACACAACTTAGAAGAGTCATACTGGGTCTTGGTTCCTGGTTTTGGGCACAAGAATTTTTAAAACTCTTATTTCCTGATGATTGGAGTGATAGGAGCAACTTTTGTTATATTTGGTTCAGTTCTTGGCTTCTGATGCAAGAATTTCTACAACCTTGGAATCTCTAAAGTTATGAGTGTCGTTTTGTATGCTAATGAGAGCTGATGACCAGAAGAACCAACTGAGAAGAAAAGTGTGGGCTGGAGATTGAATTCATCACCAATGGCCAATGATTTAATTGCACATGTCAATATTATATAAATTACATAAAAACCCTAAACCAGGGGTGTCCAACTCATGACCCTGAGGCTGCATGCAGCCCAGGACAGCTATGGATGTGGCCCAACATAAAATCATACATTTACTTAAAACATTACTTAGTTTTATTACTTAGATATCTACATCTTCTATATTAGTGGTTGCAAACTTGGGAACTGCTTGACAATTTTAAAAGATTATAGAAAGAGCCGCTGAATAATTACGGTTATTATGTGAGGACATTTTTTGCTTCTCTGTGGTGGCAGATATGAAAATTATGCACCAACCTTCCTTTTGCTCATCAGTTTTCATTAGTTTTCATGTATTTAATGTGTGGCCTGAGACAATTCTTCTATTGTGTCCCAGAGATGCCAAAAGTTTGGACACCCCTGACCTAAACAACGAGGTTTGAAAAGCCCCCGGATTGGTGAACATACCAAGGTGTTATGAGAAAATAAATAATTGCTAGTTTTACCTGTTTTCACTCAAATAAATTACAAGTTTTTAAAAAATGTATTCCTTATTTATTACAATTATTTGGCAAGGGTATAAACAATGTTTGCTTGCAATGTGAACTAATAAGTCTAATAAAATATTCTCCATTATCACTCTTGAATCTGTTTTTACGGCCATAATATTTCATGCAAACATTTTCTTTCTGACACTAAAATAAATATGGTAGTTACATTACATATGCATTAAGCCTTTTCCACAAGGTCAGGCTGAGATTCCTGATAAATTATTCCTGGGACTAGTTATCCCATCAGCAGGACTAGATTTGTCATAACTTTCAAAGGTCACACCCTATTAAGTGGGACACATTTATAAACATATTCCCAAATAACTATTTTTGATTTGTAGAGTAGCATGTTGAAATAGGATATAAAACTAAATATAAACAGCCTCCTATGGCACTGACTATCAAAAAATGATACTTTTAAATCATATTAATGGCCTATTGCTATTAGCCACCAAAGTAGATTTTTAACTTTTACTTTAAAATACCATGTTACTATGAATATAAGTTGGAGTAAAATTTATATCACTCTAGTTAAGAAATGACCCTCCCGGCAAAATAAAAAATAAAACATTAATAATATTAAAATACTGTATTTAAGCCAAACTTCTAAATTACCTAAATAAAAAAAAATGTTGTATTTCTTAGTATTGTATTGAGTCATAATAGCAACACCACATATTTACAAAGCAAATTATGGTTCTCAAAATAATTAGAGTACCTCCACAGTAATTATGTTCTTTGCATTTACTAGGTGTTTACATTGATTTATTAAAACAACTTGTTTTATTATTATCATGTACCCACAGCTTGAAACTTCTCATATAGAAAGACAATTGTGACTATTGAGTAAATTTTAAAAGTAATAGAACTATACTGTTTTAAAATATAACTTTTTACATATACAATTTCAATTTTTAAAATCAGTTACTAAAATGACAAAAAAAGAAAGAGCAATGAAAAATGAAAGAGAGTACGTGAAATTTCAAAAATCACATATTATGTAAATTGGTTATTTCTTTCCTAAGAAATTTTCAAAGTATTGTATTAAATTTCTTGCAACTGTCCTTCATGCCAACTTAGAGTCTTCCTGTCTTATAAGTTTAATAGTTAAAACTTATTATGTGTTCAAAGGAATTAAGTTATATTATCATTTAACTGAGCCAAGTAAAACCCTAAAACTCAAGTATCTAAATGAAATTAAGCCAAACAGTTGTTATCAAGAACAAACATGAGAAGTCAGAATCCAGCAGCCATGACATGCCATCGCATCCTGTTCTAATATGTATAACAACTGAAAATTGTATCAATTGGTATTTGTATTTAGTTCAACACTTATATTTTCAGATTTCAACTAAAAGTTTAAAGTAAGTTATAAAAAACCTTGAAGTTATTACTGTTTTTAAACACAAGGTCCTGATAATAACTGCAAAGCATGAGAACAATTTACTTTTAAATTAGTACATCAATTTCTCCTACAAATTAGAATTATAAATATAATTGCCCTTTTGTGCTTAATTTGGTTCTTTGTCCCAGAGATATTAGAAATAATTGCTATAATGGATATTAATAGCTGACAAAAGATCATGTTAAGTTTCCATTGTTAATTCAGAATAAAAACTAAAGGAAATTAAGAAACAACCTATTCTCTTCACTGGATGAGGCTATATATAATGCACAAACTTTCCTAGTAATATCATTTTCAGGATATTAAATTGATATAGTATGTCTTTTGTACCTTTCTACAATCCCTCAAAATCCTAACGCTTAAAGAGAGACCATATACAGACTTCCCCCCAAAAGCAAAATTAAACCCCATTCCCAATTCATTCTATATACAGTGATATACATCAAAAAGTATCTGTAAAAAAAAAGCATCTGTACTAACAAGTTCACAAGGCCACATACAATAGTTTACAACACTATTGGAACTCCAAACAAGATTGTTTTGTGTTTTTTGCTTATCAAAAATTCGTGTGAGATAATAAAACTAAAATTTGAATTGATACATGTTTTATAATAATATTACTTTGGATTTGAAAGCAAGATATAACACATAAAATGTTTTTTTATTTTAAAAGAAGTTTTTATTTGCTGTACATCTTTCAATTTTTTTTTTCAGTCAACTGCATTGTGAGAAAGTAATAGTCACTATCAAAATTTAATTGCTCCCTTTAAGAGAAAACAATATAAACTGTATGTATACAGAGTAAAGAGTTTTTGTATTGGCACATGTTTAACATTGATCCACCTCTAAAGCCATATATTTTCTTCTGAAATGATTTTTGATAAGTTATATGTAATTTTCATTTACTTAATTTTATACTCTCAAAGCTATTTCTAGTTCTCATTACCAGCTTGGCAATTGCTTGGCGGGCAATATTTTAATTATAAAAGGTCGTACTCATGTTGTGGTTGTGGAAGACAACAGGCCACATACAAAACCTGACAAGGTCAAGTCAGGCCTGCATGGCAGCCTTACCAACTCAGACCTAAAGTAGCCACATAAGATGGTCTGAAATTAAAACTTATTCACTAAAAGCAGGTCACAGCAGGTAGTCATGTCCTAGGATGGTAGTTTCTCCTAAGGAAGCTCAATCTTTACCTTAATTGAGCCTGTATGTTGTCATTTCACACCTATGATAACATACCTTTGGGATGTCAAATTTCCTTTTTCCTGACCCCTCAAAGCAGATACACCGCCCCAGAGGGAGACCACAAACCCCTTCGTTGTTATTGCCATCATGGTAATTGTTGCCTGGTAACTATCCTGTACCCACCTGTGTGAAAGATGTGTCTACCACTTTACTTTTTATCCAATCCTTGAGGTTTTCCACTTTGCTTTCTCCCGTCTGCCTAATCTATGACCAATGGATTTCATGGAACTCCCTTATGCCTCCTCCTTTGACTGTAAGGTATAAAATAAGGTGTTAACTGCCATTCTCAGGAGCATTTGTCAATCCGTTGAGATTTTGCTTCCTGGCAACTGTGAGAGATTGACTCAAATAAACTCACAAAAAAATTCTCCACAGGCTCAAATGTTTCTTACTTTGACATGGTCAATCTTTTCTTTAATCTACCTTGAAATTTTGAAAGCTGGGTTTGAGCAAATTTGGCAAAATATCTCTCTGCCTTCCACAGCAAGACATAGTATAAAGTTTAAATATGTTTTCTTCTCTGTATAGAAAGTCATTCCAAAGTGAGAACAAATACTGGATGTGCAGAGAGTACAGACTGGGGATAAAGAATACTGATAGAAATACTGTTAGAGTGCTGTCCATCCTTTGTTCTTGCCCTTCCCAAATTTTCAGTGTTCTGGAAGGTTCCAGGGATGCTCCCAATAAATTCTCTCTTGTGCTTAATTTTGTTTTCTATATTTCTAAAAAAAAAAAAAATCCTTGAAAATAGACCAGAAAATCTAAGATAATACAATGAATAAAATATTTTCTGGTGGGTTCACTCAGTAAATGATTTTTTAAAAAGAACACTATTTCTATGAGCAGGCCTAATACTAAAGCTTTATAGTAACATTTTACTTGAGCAGTTGTCACCACCGCTAAAAATCCAAGAACAGGTTGGAAATCCTCCATTATTTCCTAGGTAACTTAACAACCAAACATATGCTAATTGAGCAAAAGACTACTCAATTAGGGCAAGTTATTCACATGAAGATAACTTGACCAACTGTAGGCTAATGTAAGTGTTATGAGCATGTTCAAGGTAGGTTAGGCTAAGCTATGACGTTCAGTGTATTAGGCGTATTAAGTGCATTTGCAAGTTACAGTATTCTCAACTTACATTGGATTTATTGGGATGTAACCCCAAAGTAAGTAGTAAACAGAAGGGCACCTATATGTGGAAGAACGTGGGGAGATAGGTAGTTGCAAGCATTTGTGCTTCTTAAAGAAAAGATGGGGTACAATACAACACCATGAGTCCACCTTAAGACCACTTGAGGATGACATATGTGATCAAACTGGTAAAGTTGTGTCAAAGATAAACTGGAGCTGGACAGTAAAGTGGTAAAAACAGACATTACTCATGACTGTCACAGGGTGCTGAGCTAGAGGTCCCTGAAAGTCCCAAAGGCCCCCACGGCTATCACTTGGGGGCCGGGGGAAGGGGAGCAGGGCCACCGAGAGCGACTTTGCATCTCTGCATTCCTTTCCTGTTCATGAGACGCTGGCAAGGGCTGTCACGGTTCTTATGGGTGGTGGGCAACAGAACCCAGAGCAATAGAACCCAGTAGTTCTGTTACATGACTACTATGATAGGGGGAAAAATGACTCAATATAACACCAGATTTAATTCCAAATACAGCACGGGCAAGTGAGAACTTATTGCCAAGGAGCAGTGTAGGAGTTGGTAGACGAAAAATAACTAACAGAAAACATTGGGGTGAATGGAAGAATCTGGCTAAACCAACCTAACAAGATTCTTGCTGAAGGCAGGCCAGGATGCTCAGACATCAAGGAGGAGGATAAGGAACCTGATTAGAATTTAATGGTAATCAAATAGGGAGGATAGAGTGTTCCGGCTAGACTGACTTAGCAGAATTTTAGCTAAAATCAGACAATGCAAAGATTAACATGCAAAGGTTTAGTTCAGGAACTCTCTTGAGAGTTCAGGATAGCCAAAGTACAGTTCGGTGTAGAGAAAATACACCTTGTCATAAGTGTCTAATATTTATCATAAACATAAATATCTATGTCGCCTTGAAAATTGTGTTCCTAACTAATATCTCAATCTATAAAATGTAAAACTATGAAGTAAAATTAATTTTTTTCTTCACCATTGCAAAAGAAAGCAAACAAACAAGCAAAAGAAACACTTCACTTAACTTTACCAAAAATGTGCTTTTACAATTTGTCAAAAAGTATGGTTTCATTAAATGTCTTATTGACTTAAGAGAAGCAAAGAGAACACAGGAGTAGGAGTGTTCTTAAAGCTTTCATGCTTTCAAACTCTTATTCTAAAAATGTTTTTAAACTCTCATTCTAAAGAAAAAAACTCAGCAACAAATCCAAAGATGCAATTAGTCATATGCGTAGTCAGAGAACATACCTACAGGTTGACCCTATTGTTTCCTTCCCTACCTTGATTATGCCATGACAACTTACCACAAGCAAAATAAGATGTTTCAAATATTGCTACCATGTACACACTGGTAACGCTTTAATTCTTTCAGTGAGTTCAAAAGATTTCTCATCATAGACAAGGAAATAAAGAGTACTTTTTACAGCTTTACATCTGAGAACGATGATAAAGATAATGAGGCATTTATTAAAAAATAGCACATTATAGCATAATATTCTGGATTCTCATAAATGTAGACAGCGTATGTCACAATATTCCAGTATCTTGAAAGTGTTTTCTAATTCTCCGGAAAGCATATCATCAATTTTGGGGCTAATGGCAAGTTGTCGTATGCTTAATGCCATCCTCCACACTATGTACAGAGTAAAGAGAAAACACTTCCAAATTAATACATCCCTTAAAATTATTTTTTGTGATGGAAAAGGGAGATGTAATAAAGCTTAATGTACCTATCAGATTACACCTCTCTGATTACAAGTTGCTCCTTAGAGAGAGGACAAATGACTATATGGTGGCAGTAGCAAAGGGGTGCACGCTTAGGCCATGAAATATTAATGAGCGCTCATTGCACTTACCTCTCCACAACATCTAAATGGGAATCAGATTTCAGACCTTGAGTGCTTGCAGCACATTTCTCCTACCAAAAAAAGTCCAGTGAACTTTAAAAAATGTCAGCCAGCAGGGCTTTCAAATGCATAATTTACTATTTTGTTGGCTGCTTAAGAATGGATAATAATAAACTCCTGGCTGCATGCAAGCTCATAAATGCAGAATCAAAAATGGGAAGAACAATATAAGATGATAAATGTGCAACTTTATGGTACTAATTTTCCCCTAAGTAATTACCATGAGAGCTAAAGAAACATGTATCTATGTGTAGTGTTAAAATGTGAATGGAAATTTTGACATTCTGCTTGTACAGAGCAAGGGTTTTATAGAGAGAATCTTTGGAAATATAGTAGTGCATACTTCTGTAACAACGCTATATCAGCACAATACTAAGATTGCTGCTTAGCTTGGGTGGACTTCAGTAGGTTTATATTTCCATAGCTACATTTATTAGTATCTGCTTTTTGCATATATTCCTAAACCTCAGTTGGTAGGTGTCTATTAGTTACTTCTGTTCATCAATATCATAAATATGGGGATGTTTTCTTTATTTAAAGATTTTATTTAGAGACTTCCAGCCAAGATGGAGGCGTAGGTAGAAACACTGTGCCTCCTCACAAAACCAAAAGAAGAACAACAACAATTTAAAAACAAAAACCAACCAGAACTCACAGAAAGTAGAATTGTGTATAAGTCCGACAACCACGGAGTTAAAGAAGAAATATTCATCCAGACTGGTAGGAGGGGCAGAGATGGGCAGCCGAATGAAGAGGACTCATGGCAAAGTGGCAGCTGGTGGACCCGGCGAGGCAGTGGATTGCGGACCAGGTGGCCCCACATTCGCTTGCAGATAAATCAGGTGAAACTGGGGAGCAGGACAGACTGCATGACCCAGGGTCCCAGTACCAAGAAATAAAGCCTCAAACCTCTGATTGAAAACACCTGTGGGGGTTCAGGTGCCAGGAGAGACTCTGAGCCTCATGGGAAAGTGTGTTGGAGAGACCCACGGGGTCCTAGAACATGCAAAAGCCCACCTACCCAGGAATCAGCACCAGAAGGGCCCAATTTGCTGGGAGGAAGCAGGGGAAGTGACTGAAATACGGCAGAGAGCCAAGCAAGCGCCATTGGTCCCTCTCGGACCCCTGCCCCACATACAGCATCACAACACAGCACTTGGGTTGCCCTGCCCTGGGGAATACCTAAGGCTCCACCCTTCATACATAACAGGCATGACAAGGCAAAAAATGGCCCAAACAGAAGAACAAATCAAAGCCCCACAGCAAATACAACTAAGTGGCCAAGAGACAGCCAACCTATCAGATGCACAGTTCAAGACACTGGTGATCAATATGCTCACAGATTTGGATGAATTTGGTCACAAATTGAATGAAAAAATGAAGGCTACACTAAGCAAAATGAAGGAAAATGTACAGGGAACCAATGGTGATGGGAAGGAAACTGGGACTCAAGTCAATGGAGTGGACCAGAAGGAAGAAAGAAACATTCAACCAGAACAGAATGAAGAAAAAAGAATTCAAACAAATGAGGAGAAGCTTAGGAACCTCCAGGACACCTTTAAACATTCTAACATCTGAATTTTGGGGGTACCAGAAGGAGAAGAGGATGGGCAACAAGTGGGAAAGTTATTTGAACAAATAATAAAGGAGAACTTCCCCAACCTGGCAAAGAAAATAGACTTCCAGGAAGTCCAGGAAGCTCAGAGACTCCCAGAGAATTTGGACCCAAGGAAGAACACACCAAGGCACATCATAATTACACTACCCAAGATGAAAGTGAAGGAGGGAATTCTAGAAGCAGCAAGAGATAAGGAGACAGTTACCTACAAAGACTGTCAGCTGATTTCTCAAAAGAAACCTTACAGGCAAGAAGGGGCTGGAAAGAAGTGTTCCAAATCATGAAAAGCAAAGACCTACATCCATGATGACTCTATCCAGCAAAGCTTTCATTTACAATGGAAGGGCAGATAAAGTGCTTCCTAGATAAGGTCCATTTCAAGGAGTTCATCATCACCAAGCCCTTATTTTATGAAATGTTAAAGGGACTTATCTAAGAAAAAGAAGATAAAAAACATGTATAGTAAAATGTCAGCAAACTCACAATTATTAACCACACCTCAAACAAAAACAAAAGCAAACTAAGCCAACAACTAAAACAGGAATAGAACTACAGAAATGGAGATCACATGGAGGGTTAGCAACAGGGGAGTGGGAGGAGGAGAGAGGGGAAAAGGTACAGAGAATAAGTAGTATAGATGGTAGGTAGAAGATAGAAAGGGGGAGGGTAAGAATCGTATAGAAAATGTAGAAGCCAAAGAATTATATGTACAACCCATGGACATGAACTAAAGGGGGGGAATGTGGGTGGGAGGGGGTGTGCAGGGCAGAGGAGAGTAAAGAGAGGAAATGGAACAACTGTAATAGCATAATCAATAAAATATGTTAAAAATGTGCAAAAATATTTTATTTATTTATTTATTTATTTATATTGAAGGGAAGGCAGGAAGAAAGGGAGGGAGACAAACATTGATGTGCCAGAGATACATCAATCTGCTGCCTCACGCATGCTCCCTGAGTAGGCAACAAATCCATAACCCAGGTATATGCCCTGACCAGGAATCAAACCTATGACTGTTTCCACTGTGGGACAATGCCCAACCAACTAAACCACACCAGTCATGGTTGGGGATATTTTCTCAGTGCTTTTATTCAACCATTTATATTTATCTTCATGATTATTACTTGCATATATTAAAGTACAAATCTTACATATGTATGTAATTCCTTTGGCACAAATGCACAATATCACAAAAAATAACTAAAAATTGTACTAGCATTAGTGATTTTATTAGTATCTAATTTATTATAGCAAAAATAGTTTCTGTCCAAATTGATTTAAATAAATGGGCACGTAAAATATTACAAAGATTTAAGGATATTAACAGAAAATTCTACTTCATTTTGCGAATTTTCATTGTGATGCCATTGTAGAAAGGATATCTTTCCACCTTTTATGAATTAATGATGAAGTTATATTTATCCAATTGTACACAAAAGGAAACAACTAATGATTAAAAATAAGTCAATTTTATTTTAAATGAATCAATACGATTTGGAAATCAAAGGATTTGTCTTGGTCTTTACACATTGCTCACACATATCTGTTGACTTGCCGTGACTCATCTGTCCAGTTGCCTAGTGAAAATCCACACTTGGATACCAAACAGCCATCTCAAACTTACTGCATGAAAAACTGAGCTTCTAGTGTTCCCTTTAAATGTGCTTCTCCCACTGTGTTCCCCTTCTCTGTAAATGACAAGTCCATTCTTTTCTTATTCATGGAAACTACCTTGAATTTATTTGCATTAGTGAGAAATCAAACTAAGATACAAGTAACAGAGACCTGGTTAGATGAGTAAATATACAATGGTTATTTCTCCAATATGACAAATGTTTTTAGACATCAACTTATTATTTGTTTAAGGGCTTAAGATATGGTTTGGGCAATAATCTTAGCCTTTGTGTCCACTCCAGTTCTGGAAAAGAAGAAAAGAACAAAGACAATCTTAGCTGAGCCAATTCCTTTTAAGGTGCTTTCCTTCAAGGTCCACTCAACAATTTTAACATTGCATTTTCTTTTTGAATGAGTTTAATTTCCTCTTAACCTGAGGGAGTTGCCACCTCCAATAAGAAGAACATGATATGCAACCAGGTGTTTTTCTTATTATCCTTTATGCCTTTCTTCTATATTCCACCTGAAGTACATAAGAAAATCTTGTCATCTTTTCATCAGAATTGCATCCAAAATTTGACCATTTTAATCACATAAAGTGTGCCTTGTTTCAAGCCATTGTGTCTCATCTGTCTTATGCCAACAGCCTCTAATGAGTCTCAGCCTTGGCCACCACCCCTACTCTGGCCTATTCTCAGCACTGAAGCCGTATTGATTATTCCAAAAAAGTCTTGTTATAACTCTCTTCTTATAATTTACCAGTCAGTTTCCATCTCACTCAAAATTAAAATAAAATTTCTTGCAATGATTTAATAGACTCTATTGTTAGACCCTCAGTCTTTATCTTCTTCTATTCTGTTGTACAGAGCAAGCTATTTTCTCTTGATGTTTTCAAAATTCCATGTCTTTGAGTTTTGACAATTTGATAATAATGTGTCTCAGTATGGATTTCTTTGAGTTCTTCTTACTGGGAATCTGTTGAGTTCCTTTATATGTCTATTTCTCTTTCCACATTTGAGATGTTTTCAGGCATGATTGTTTTCAATAAGCTTTTTGGTCTTTCTTTTCTATCTTGTCTTTTTGGACTGCCATTTTGCATATAATAATTGGCTCTATGGATTTCCATAAGTCCTTTAAGATTTCTTTACTCATTTGCATTTTTTCTCCTCTGAATGCAATTTTCAGACAACCCATCTTTAATTTTGTTAATTCTTTCTTATGCTGATCTAGTCTGTTTAACCCCTCTAGTGAATTTTTTCAGTACGCTTATGTTCTTCTATTCCATAATTTTTATATGGTAATTTTTAAACATGTTTCATTGTTGGTATTCTTTTTTGTTCATGCATTATTCTCTTGACCTCAGGGAATATCTTTATGCAGTTATTTTGAAATCTGTCAGGCATAAACTCTCACTCCTTTCATTAGGATATATTTCACAAGACTGATTATTTTTTAGAACATCTGTACTTGATTCTTCATTTTCTCTGACTCAGTGTGTTGAGTGTCTGCTCATTAGAGAAAGCAGATACCTTTCCCAGTTTCACCCAGCAGGCTGGCTTCATTCAGGAAAAGACACCCAATGATCAGATTCTGGAAACCTTTCAAACATTTACGCTAGTTCTATGTGCTTTGTCTATTTTTTGATGCCTCCAGGAATGTAGGGTGAATGCCCCCCCTTGTAGTACATTTTCCTCCACTAGGTGAGTGTTCTAGGAGCCCATCTGTATCAGTGCACCAGCTGGTGTGTTGGGCTTCAGTGAATTTTTCTGAAGACTCTTTCAACGTGTTTGCCCATTTTACGATGGGTGATTGACAAGCGCACCTGCCCACACTGTGCTAAGTGTTCAGGAGTTTTTGACCAAAAACGTCATGACGCCCATGCCCCACTCTCCCTATTCACCTACTTTTTTTGTTGCCCCGATGAAAAAAGTCCTCAAAAAGAAATGTTTTGCCAATGTGGAAGAGGTGAAACAAAAGGCTTCAAGAACACTAAAAGGCATTAAAACTGATGCATTCAAAAACTATTTTGAATAGTGGAAAAAAATGTATTGATAGGTGTATGGCATCAAATGGAGAGTACTTAGAAAGGGACTGAAATTTAAACATATAAGAATAAGTACACAATTTTTTATAAATAAATTCTGAGCTTTTTGGGTTCCTCCTTGTAGGTCAAGTACCACTTCATTCTCCCCTTCAGGCAATGAGACTGTCCAGATCTGTCAGAGTTCCAAGACTGCAAAGACAGATCAACTTCTCTGAGTTGGAGAGATGTATGTGTTAACTCCTCCCTTCCCCTGGATAAATCTGGGTGCTAGGGTGTCTCTTCCTGATTTTATGTCACTATGCCAAGGGTAAAGATTTTGTTGAGAGAGTGTTTCATATCTTCCTGCCTGCTTCAGTGAGTCTACGTTCATGTCCATTGAAGGTGCAGGACCTTTGATTTCTTTTCAAATTTTCTCACAAAGGGAATCTGTTTATTAATTATTGCTGAATCTGTGTGTTTGTTGGGGAAAGGCAGTCCACGGATTTCTACTCTACCATTTTACTGATGTCCCTCTCAGAATAGATTTTTAAATGGACAGTATAAAGTACATGTAATAACATTCTTATAGCCCTGGCTGGAGTGGCTCAGTGGACTGAGTGCCAGCCTGCAAACCAGAGTCACTGGTTCAATTCCCAGTCAGGGCACATGCCTGGGTTGTGGGCCAGGTCCCTAGTAGGGGGTGTGTGAAAGGCAACCTCTGGCACATTAATGTTTTTCTCCCTCTCTTTCTCCCTTCCTCCTCCTCTCTAAAAATAAACAAATAAAATATTTTTTTACATCTGCAAATCATTAAATAGCACTTAGGACAGTCTCCTTATAGGTAAAAACAAAAGTGACATTTTGAGTTCAAATAGATAAAAGTTTAATAGATTTTAAGACATTTAAATATAGCATCTCAACATATATTTACATTTTTTCTAAGAACTTTATTTTTTCTTTAAAATGCATGTTTTTAAAATTGTTTGTTCCATATTTCAGTATATATTTTTTTCCTTGAAGTAATACATCTTATAGTCTGTACTAAACGTTCACTGGGAAAATGGAGTTTATTTTACAGAATGTCGACGCTAATATTTCAAGGAAATGCCACATATTTTTTAAAAATATCAGCAAGTGAATACAGAAATACTCACTTTCTCTACATGAGCAAGTTTTTTACAAGTTGGTGATCCATTTATGTTTTTAATACAGAAAAACTGAAATTTCGTACAATTTCTAATAAGGCCATTTAGAGACACAAACAATCTAGAGGGCTTGATTATTATAACAGCCTTCCTTGTACTTTTACCTTTAATTTTACATCATCCAAATTATAAAGAGATCACATAATTGTAGATATGCATACAGAAAGGATTCTGGGTACTTAACATAGATTTAATAAGATTAACGTAGATTTAATAAAGCGAACTATCCACTTTCTACATAAAGGGCAGTTGAGCCACATAGGATATTTGAAAGACATATAGTAAGTAACCACTAATGCTTAGGTTTTGTGCACAAAAGGTACAATTTTAATAGCAATTTAAAAGAATTTGTCAAGAAAATTTTCTCATTCTCTGATATAATTTGATATTAGATTATGTTTTCTTTTTTGGACCATATTTAGATATATTTTGAATTAGTTTCAAAATAATGGAATATCAAATGCAAAGCAGCCACTACATAACAAATTTAGATGTCATAGAACGAGTCTGAATAAAGAAAAGCAAGATCTTTTACTTTTTTTATTTAAATGATACATTTCCCCCATTTTTCTATCATCCATTTCACTCAATATTCTAGGCATATTTGCCTCTCTGTGAAAAGTATGGAAAAACATTCTTGATGACAGTTTGAATGATTAAAAGATGCAGATATCAAGTCCATTACTGCATCTTTGGGATTGAAGCATCTCTATTTTGGAAGTACAGTCATGGCTTCCCAGCAAAATATTTCTTACTACAGGTTTGGTTTAAGAGGCATTTTTTGGTTCTGCCTAAAACTATCTACCTCCATCATCACATACCATACATAATAATGGAGACTAGATGGTTTTTGGAAACCTTGAACAAATGCCTAATCTAAATGAATTCTTCATTTAAAATATACATCCCATGTCTTACCCCCGCATGTTCCTCACTTCTTCTGTCTTTTGAATCTTTATCTTCCTTAAACTTTAAAGATTTTATTGATTTTTAGAGAGGATAAGGGAGGGAGAAAGAGGGAGAGAAACATCAATGTGTGGTTGCCTCTCATATGCCTCCTACTGGGGTTCTGGCCCACTACCCAGGCATGTGTCGTGACTGGGAATCTAAATGGCAACCCTTTGGGTCACAGGCTGGAGCTCAATCCACTGAGCTGCACCAGCCAGGGCTCACTTTAACTTTAGGATTGATGTAGGTAATTACCTAATTTAAGAGAAAATTCATCTATAAGATTCTAACCCAGATAAATCTCTGGTAGCAAATATAAGAAATAAATGACTACATAATTACATTATCACAACTAACAAGTTGAGCAATTTAAACAAAGTTATGCTTCACCTCATGAACTGTAGCTAACTTTTATGACATGGTTAGAATGACATACAGGAAAAATGTTAAAAAACAGGCATAGTTCTAAGCAACTAGGCAATACACACACACGTACTTATTTAAGCATATTAACAACTCTATAAGCCTTATTTTTTTCATTTTTCCAGTAAAAAAAATTAAAACAGAGCTACAAAAAAGCTAGCTTCCTTGTTGAAGGACAGTTAACTTGGTAGTTGTACAACCAGTACTTGAATTTAAATAAGCTGTCTGCAAAGTCCAAAGAAGACACTATAGACAAATGACCAACTTTTACTAATCAGAAGTTGAGGAGACACAGGTAACATTATTGACACAGGCCAGGTAGAGAGAGAAAAATGCATTTACAATATCAATTTTCAAGGCCTGGATGGGGGTACTGGTGAATTCCACCAAATATTTAAGTAAGAAATAATGTCAGTTTTCTACAATCACTTTCAAAGGTTAGAAATAGAGAGAATACTTCTTAATCTATTGTATGTGGCCAACATTAGTCTAATAACAAATCTAGACAAAGATATTACAAGGAAAGGAAACTAAAGATAAATATATCTCATCAACTTAGATGTAAAAATCTTTAAAAAACTATTAGCAAATCAAATTCAAGAATGTGTAGAAAGATTATATACCACAACCAAGTGGTATTAATACCAGGTATGCAAGGCTGCCTAAACATTCAAAAATCAGTTACTGTGATTCATTACGTCAAAGTCCTGCGATTACATCAATAGATGCAAAAAGGCATTTTACAAAATCTAGCATTCATCCATTTAAAACTATCAATAAAATAGGACAGCATGAAACTTCTTCAACTTCATAAAGTATATCTACCATAAACCTATAGCTAACAGCATGCTTAATGGTGAGAAACTCAAAGCTTTTCCATTAAGATCAGGAATAAAACAAAGATGTCCTCTTTAACCCTTCTTTTCAACATTATATTGGAACTGGAAGTACTTGCTAATGCAATATAGCAAAAATAAAGAAAAATAAAATAAAAAAGGAAATAAAATGTATACAGATTTGAAAGACATGAAACTTTTTGTTTGCAAATAACATTCTCATCTTTGTACTAAATTGGAAAGAATCAACAAAAATCTCCAAAATATTAAACAATTTTATCAAGACTGCCAAATACAAGGGAAATGTACAAAAGGGAATTACTTTTCTATGTAACAACAATGAACAAATAGAACTTAAAATTAAAAACTCAATACTGTCTACATCAGCACTCACAAAACTAAAACATTTAAACAAAATACGTACAAGACATACTTTGAGGAAAACCACAAAACTCTCATGAAAGAAATTAAAGAAATAAATGGAGAAATATTTCAGAAATATTCAACTTGACCTATAGATTTAATGCAATCCCAATCAAAATCCCATCAAGTTTTTTTAAAATGATTAATGACCCCAGTCTCTGAAGGTTATATGTGGAGGCAAAAGACCCAGAACAACCAATTCAATATTGAAGGAGAACAAAGATGGAGGACTGACACTCCCTGACCTCGAAGCTTACTAAAGCTTCAGTAATCAAGACAGTGTGATACTGGCAACATAAAAGGCCAATAGATCACTGGAACAGAAAAGAGAGCCCAGAAGTAAATCCACACAAATACAGTCAAGTTATTTTTGTAAAAGGAGCAGAGGCCATATAGTTGAACAAAGATAGACATTTCAACAAATGGTGCTCAAACAACTTAGACAACCACATGTAAGAATATATGAATCTAGACACAGACATTATACCCATCACAAACCAGCTCCAAATGTATCATGGATGCAAATATAAATAGCAAAACTATAAAACTCCTAAAATGTAACACAGGAGCAAAGCTAGATTGCCTTGAATATAGTGATGCCTTTTCAGATGCAACAACCAAATGCATGATTTGTGAAAGAAATCACTGATAACTTGGACTTCATTAAAATGAAAAACTTCAGCTCCAAGAAAAACATTCTCAACAGAATGAGGTGGTAAGCCATAGATGGGGAGAAAATATTTGCAAATATTTACATATCTGATAAAGAACTGTTACCCACCCCCCCAAAAAAGAAAGAACTCATAAAACCTTGAGTAAGAAAACAAAAAAAAACACGATGAAAAATGGGCCAAAGACCTAACAGACACTCACTGAAGTGATGACTAGTTCTAATTCTCCATTAGGCCTCTTCTGGCACAACCCCAGAGTGTGTGTAGAGGGTGAGGTGGGGGGAGAAAACTTAATTATTGCTGAATGGGAGTGGAAATCCAGGATCCCTATGTGATCCCTCCAAGTGGACAATTCAGTTGTGGGAAGGTTCATTACCATGTAGCAGGAATGAAAACCTCAGCTTCTCTGACACTACCCAAGCAGGGGTTCAGGGCATGAGAGTGGAAATCTTACATTCCCACTCAACCTCTGCTGGTATGGATGCTGATGTGGTCACAGAATTTATATTTGTGGTGTTTGGCTGGAGTAGGGCAGTTATTGTATGAAGGAGTTCTGTCTTGCTAGGCTTCCTCTTTCCTGGTATTTTGGCCTTTTTTAAGGAATTACTTGTCTGCTCCCATTGGCATTTCTGGGGTGCAGCTTTATTAGGCTGAATGTATGAAGTAATATGAGGTCCTTGGACCATCTTCTGTTCCTCACCTTTCAAAGTATTTGTCTGTGTATGTATATATGTATTTGTTTATTATTTCATTCATTCCAGGATTTTTAGTTGTACATAGCAGAAGAAATAGGCTGAAATAAGTCCACTACATTTTTCCAGAAGTGGAAACGTATCTTACGCTGGTTTATTTTATTTTATTTTTTAATTTTTGGAAGTACCTGTCTCTCCTGTTTCCTCCCTCCCTCCTTTCCTCCCTCCCTCCCTCCCTCCCTTCCCCCCTCCCTCCCTCCCTTCCTTCCTTCCTTCCTTCCTTCCTTCTTCTTACTTCCTGCCTCCCTTCTTGTCTCCATCCTCACTTTATTCTTTCAATACATGCAGAATGATTCTTGAACCCGGTACTTTATATGGACAACAAATGAGGTGGATTACAGCCCTGACTAGTGTGGCTCATTGGATTGAGCACTTGCCTGTGAACCCAAGGGTCAATGGTTCAATTCCCAGTAAGAGCATGTACCGGGGATGCAGACTGGGTCCTCAGCAGGGGGTGCGTGAGAGGCAACCACACATGGATGTTTCCCTCCCTCTCCTTCTCCCTCCCTTCCCCTCTCTAAAAGTAAATAAATAAAATATTTTTTAAAAACACAGATGGATTACAAATAGAACAAAAAGTATGTAATACCACTTTTAAGTGATTCCTATGAGTTAGGCATTGATCTCAAGGTTTGCTGTGATTGTTTTCTTTAATCTTCAGAACACTTTTATGAGGTAGTTATTACCATCCTTCTTTCACTGATAAAAAATAAAAATTAGGGAAAAATTAATACATTACCATGGTTACTCAGCAGTGATTAAAACAAGATTAACTACCCAAGAAGTCTTTTGTCCAAACTTTCTTGCTTAATTGCTGCACTAGACTGCCATGTGTTTGTTACTATTTGTTCTGTGTATATAAATATAGAAACACATGCACATATGTGGTAAGAGGAGAGGCAAATCAGAAAGAAAAAGCAGTAGTTTACAATTATAAAAGAGGAACAATTGCAATACATTAATAAACACTAATTTTCTAATTTTAAGCTAAATCATACTCTGATCTAGCTAAGGGAATAATCATATCTGGTACAGATTTCATTTTAACCATCTGGATTTTGTTGACTTCTGAATTAAGAGTTTCAGGTAACACTTATGCCACACCATTCTGCTGGGTCCTTATGTACAGTTGCAGAAATTACTGTATTTATCAGCAATTTCTCAAAGTTTACAAAGGTTTCAGCAACTATAACCAAACTGATGTTCTCCTTCAGTACACCGGGCTAAATGCTTGTTCCCTGTTCCCTATTACTCAAGAGTGGACTTCTAAAAAGATTTTATTTATTTATTTTTAGAGAGAGGGGAAGGGAGGGAGAGAAACATCCATATGTGGTTGCCTCTAACTCACCCCCTGCTGGGGACCTGGCCTGCAACCCAGGCATCTGTCCTGACTGGGAATGGAATTGGTGACTCTCTTGTTGGCAAGCCAGCACTCAATCCACTGAGCCACTTCCATTTTCTAATTCTCCAACTGCTTCCTCATAATAAAAACAGCTATGTAAATAGAAGCTGCTTATATAACTAACCTCTTTTGTAAACAAATGTAATTTTTATATTATGGTTAGAGTAAAATGTAATACAAAAAATGACTGCTATGTACATCACTAAAAGCTTTCTTCCAGCTATAATGCCCCAAGTTCAAGCATTTCATATCTGCTATGTGTTGGCTCTATTTGAACCCCAATAAAATAATGATTGTACTGATAATTTATTTTTATTTCTTATTTTGTTTTGTTTTGCTATGTTTATTCTCATAAATCATCATATTATATGAAACTGTATACATTTAGTTAGTGGTGTTTCATGGTGCTAGTTCTAAACATTTAGAAGTTGAAAATAATATTTTATACTTTTTTTCTAAGTCAAAAATTTTTAATTTCCCTTGTGTGTGTACATATATCTATTATTTATATGTATATATAAACATGTGAAAAAATATATGTGTGTGTGTATATATATATGTGTGTATATGTGTGTGTGTATATATATATAAAATATATATATATAAAATAATATATATATATATAAAACAACTTTCAAATAACCCCTGACAAAATGAGATATTTTATAGGTTAACATGTGCATTTGAGTAAACAGAAGATATTAACCTTGATTTTAGGCTACATGTATGCTCAATAATTTTTCTATTATTTCATGAAAAACAAAAACCCTATAGCTCATAATTATAGAAAATATTTTGCAGACACAGTATCTTCACAAATGCAGATCTCTTCTTGAATTTTTATTTTAAAAAAGCATGAATTATATGGATGCAACCATGCTCAAAGTAAGGTACCAGGTACAGAAAATTAAATACTAGATGGAGGTCTCAGAAAGGAGGCCAAAGTTAATATCAATTGGGATACATTTAAGATTAGAAATTAAAGTAGAGGGTAAGACATATAAGAGACAGGATTATGATCAGAAAAATATTTGTCCACTGAAGATAAATTTGTTACAGAAAAAAATATATAAATGAGGGGATTATGCAAATTACACAAAGATTTATTAACTATATTGTTTCTTCTTACATTATAAAAATTAGGTCTTGGGCCCTGGCTGGTGTGGTTCAGTGCATTGAGCACTAGCCTGTGAGCCAAAGGGTCAACAGTTTGATTCCCAGTCAGGGCTCATGCTTGGGTTGTGGGCCAGGTCCCCAGTAGGGGGTGTGTGAGAGCCAACAGATCGATGTATCTCTCACAAATTGATGTTTCTCTCTCTCTCTTCCCTTCTCTCTAAAAGTAAATAAATAAAATACTTTTAAAAAAATTAGGTCTTGGAATTTCAGCTTGAAAGACAGATGAGAAACAGGTCCTCATGTTGAGCCAATTATGAGCTAGACACTGATAAGAGATTCTTATGAAATGGTATTGGTTGGAGGAGACTACATTATGGTTTAGTTAGAACTATGGATGTAACGGACTGCAAGATTCCTTTTTCCAAAACAGGAAAAATAGTATTTCAAGTAATTCATTTTAGTAACACTAACCTAGTGATGTCATTGTCTAAAAATAAATCTTACAGTGATCCAGGAACCTGCAAACCATCTTTTGTGCATTTTATCATTTAATTCTCACAAGCCTATGAGAGATAATTTGATGTTCCCCATTTCACAGATTACAGAACTGAGGTTTATAAAGTTTGAGTAATTTGTCCAAAGTTATACATTTAGTAAGTGCCAGAATCTGGATTATACTGAGCTTAACAAAATAAAAATAAAAAAATAAAAATGAATTTTACTGCTAGTAAAGCAAATTAATATAATCTTCTTTCATTGAAGCTCTTTATTGTTATTTGTTCATATTATCTGACAGTAATTTGCAGTATGTGAAAGCCTTAAGGATTTATATAAAATTTTACTCAGAAGTCAATAAAGTTTCACAAGAACCATACATCTTATATTAAGTATTTTGATGTTTTCCTGTCCAAGCAATGCCCATTAAGGGTATATTTTATGTAATACTATTTGATATTGATTTTAAAATTCAAAATAATTTTGTTTCCTAGAACTGCATCTTTGCTATCACGGTGACTACAAAGCATTCTAACCACTTAAAAGAACATTGTCCCCCAAATGAGGTCAATTGTACGACAGGAGAATAGCTATATGTCCCTTGTCCCACTGTTCTTTCTGTCAAAAAAACTACCTGCGCAATGAATAGTAGGAAATTCCAATTTTAAATGTAGAAATCAAAAATGACTCTTAATATCAAAATATTTGGCCAATACACAAGGTTGAGATATGACAAAGCGCATAATCTTTTATTTTATTTATTTTGTTAATTTTCTTGGAGGAAGATACTCAGTCCTAAATATAAAATTATGTCTATGATCACATCAGCATAGAGCTTTCCAATACAAGGCTTCCTGAGTCTAACATTTAACTTCAGGAGATAATGTATTGCAATACAAGCATATGATAGCAAAAAGAACAATAAATCATCACAAAATACCTCTTCACTTAAACCTATGCACTGAATATCATCAATTAATTCTAGTGTCATTTTAGAGCTATAATATTAGCTGTTTAAAAATTAGAAACCCTAATGTGTTGAATTGTGTGTGTTTCTAAACATATACACAACATTACTGTAGAGAATATGAAATATAAAAGAAAAAACAATTTAGGAGGTTGAAATGAGGTAGAAATCCATGTGATAATGAACAGTCTTCTATAATTGGTAATACTAACTGTAATGCTATAATACTACCAGCAGCTCCCATTTCCTGGGTTGAATAACCTCCCATGTTAGGTTATTCAACTCTCCTCCCCACAAATCCATTAATTAGGAAAATTTCAACTATTTCAAATAAGGACAATAAACCTAACAGAAGTTCATACCCTATCTAGTCCAAGATAACTTAGCTAATAAACTTTGGAGAAAAATGCAAACCCAGTTTTCCTCAATATTAAAAAGTGTGTTCTACTACTCTTTAACACAGTTTTTTTTTTAATAACCCTCTTTCCTATGCACTTGAGAGCACAAATAATGCAGGTAAGACTCAAAATTTTATTCAATATTCCTAGTGATGCTGATTACTGCTGAAGATGTTGGTCAAACCAAACTGAAAGAATTTCTGGTAACTTATAATCAAAACTGTAGTGAGTGATTAGTACTCTTTGGGTCTATACTTCATTACATGTTCATTAAGTAATACCTGTCATTGATTGACAGGCTTGTATATGGATGAAGGTAAAAACAACAGTCTAATAAATACCACTGGATAGAGCACACATAAACCACAAGCAGTGAGGTCGATTAATGAGAAGAACCTTTAGTCTCATATTATTTATGATTACTGTCAAATAGAGAACATGTCAAAGACCTACATAAGTGGAAGTATAATTATGTAAACTAGACATATAAGATTAAATCTGGTATAAGAAAAGGAGTTTGACTATTAACATCTAACCACCATCAATTTTTAGGCATTAAGCTAATGGAAAGAATATGATAGGCTAATGCATCCTTGTGTATCCTTTTTCTTACATATTTTCAATTTCTTCTTCTTATACCAGTTATTTCAACTTAAAATGCCATAAAATATATAAAGGGAATTAGTAATGGTGGTAAAACATAGTCATATACCTTTAAGAATTTTAAATTTACCTGATATTAAACTGAAATTAAGAAGAATTTTAGATATATCTTGCTGTGTTAATTTGGATCAAACTCTTCACCAGTAGATAATGTCATTTAAGATTTACAATTAAAATCATTTATTTCCATTCATTTGTAATAGTCTGTATTATATTTTTCCTACTACTATTTATCCTGTTTATACCTTCCTCCACCTCCACCCACCGCTTCCCACCCGCAACAATCACCACACTGTTGATTATGTCCATGAGTTCTTTTACTTCCATATTAGATTAGCTACGTTTTTTTAAAAAGCAAGGAATTTAAAACTTTTTTAAATTCTTAGAATAGTAATTTCAATTCTAAGAATTTATTCTCTGAAAATTGTTTGAAAAGATTATATGTTGACAAGTGTAAAAACATATATATACATATATTTGCCACAAAATTATTCATGATAATCAAAATGGGAAAACATCAAGTGTTCAAAAATAGATAAAAACAAATACAATTAGACGTGGATTGGATGAAATATTATGGAGCTACTACAGTCATATTTACAAAGAATTGATACATGAACAATTATCAACAATAATGTTATATGAATAAAAGAAGTGAATGATTTTTATTCACAGCAAGATTTTCGTTTATAGCATATGAATATATATAACACTACAATAAAATCTGTTAAATGGTATTAATATTATAACTGACTCAATTTCAGAGAGTATGTTATAATGCAAATAGACAGAAAGCTTGTTACTGACATTTTGTCATGCCCAGGAATCTGCAAAAAGAAAAAAAGAACTTCTAGAACTAATAAGTAAGCTCAGCACCATCTGCAGATACAGAATAAGCATTCAAAATCTATTGTATATAGTAGCAGGTAGCAATTAGACACCAACATTTAAAATCCAATACCATTTACAGCCTCTGAAAATTGTGTAAAATACATAAATGTAAATCTTACAAACCATGTACAGATCTTATACGCTGAAAACTACATAGGACTGATAATTTTTTAAAATCCAGATAAATGGAGAAATACATATAAACATATTATGTTTGTGGAGCAGAAGACTTTGTATTGTTAGGATGTCAATTTCCCTAAATAGATATGTAGATTCAACATAACTGCAATCAATATTGTAGCATGATGTTTTTAAACTAGTCAGGTTCTTTGTAAAATTTATATGGAAAAGCTAAGGGAGAAGCCAAAACAGTTTTGATAAGAGAAGAAAAATTTTAAGGGCATATAATATTTGTGAATTCTTATAATTCAAAAATAAATTTGTCACTATGTTATTCATGAAAGACTAAAGAATAGAACAGAATGGAGAATCCACAAGTTGTCCAATGCAAATATAATGAAAAACTGATTTCCAATAAAGTTGGAAAGAGAAATCAATTGAGAAAGTATAGTCTTTCAACAAATGCTACTATAACTATTGGATTACTATATGCAAGAAAATAAACCCAAAACCCTACATTACACCTTCTATAAAAAGTAACTCAAAATACAATACTAAAGGCATGATCCATGAAAGAAACAATTGATAAAGTGGACTTCACTAAAATTAAAAACTTGTCCATGAAAGACACTACCAAGAGAAATAGAAGCCAAGCCACAAACTGAGGTGAAACATTCCAAAATAGTTGTCTGATAAAGGACTGTTATCCAAAGTACACGAAGTACTCTTAAAACTCAACAATAAGTAAATAACCTAATTTAAAAATGAGCCAAAGACCTTCACAAATGCTCTATGTATATACACACACACATACACACACAAGAATTAATGTATGAAAAAATGTTCAACATCATATGTCATCAGGGAATAGAACATTAAAACAATAAGATACCACCACACCTATTAGGATAGCCAAAATTCACAACACGTACAACAGGAAACGGAGCAACAAGAACTCTCATTTACTGCTGATAGGAATGCAAAATGTGTAGCCATTTTGGAAGATATTTTGGGGGTTTCTCACAACACTAAACAGTCTTAGCATATGATTTAGCAATTGTGTTCCATGGTATATAATCAAAGGAGAGGAAAACTTGTGTTCACATAAACATCTGCATGCAGACCTTTATAGCAGCCTTATTTATAATTTTTAGATTGGAAGCAACTAAGATTGACGACTTTCAGGTGGTGAATGAATAGATAAACTATGGAATGAAATATTATTCAGCACTACAAAAATGGTTGATCAAGCCACTAAAAAACATCGATGGAGGTTAAATCCATATCATTACATGAAAGATACCAATCTGAAAAGGCTACATACAAACTGTATAATTCAAACTACATGATATTCTGGAAGTCACAATTATGAGTACAGTAAAACAGTTGTTTGCCAAGTTTTAGGAGGGAGAGAGAAATGAATAGACAGAACCCAAGAGCTGTTTAGGACATTGAAACTACACTAAAAGATAATGTAATAGTGAATACACATCATTAAAATTTTTCCAAACCCATAAAATGTACAACATGAAAAATAAACCTAAATGTAATGTATGGATTTAGAATGATGGTAATACATTAATGTAGGATTGATGGTAACAAATACATTACTCTTGTGGGATCTGTTGATAGTGGGAGAAGCTATGCATTTGAAGGGTTCAGAAGTACGTGGGGAATCTCTATACATTTTTGCTCAATATATCTGTGTATCTAAAAGTGGTTCAAAACTAAATCTATTTTTTAAAAAAAGAAACAATAAAACAGCTCAAAATTTATCATAGCTCAAAATCTTTCCCTAAACAATAAAACTTCTAAAAGAAAATATAGGAGAAACTAATTTTTTAAATCTCCTGAGGTAATGTTCACTTATTTATTTACATGTAGATGGTATACAATATTTTATTAGCTTCAGGTGTATAGCATGATGGTTTGAAATTTTTCTATTCCACTTTTAGTCATCATTTGTCATTATGTAAACTTATCACAATATTATTAACTATATTACTCTTCAAACTTTTCACCCATCTCCCCAATCCCTTCCCCTCTGGCAACCATACGTTTGGTCTCTGCTCCTATGAGTCTGCTTTTGTTCTGTTTGGTTTTGTAGATTCCACATGTAAGTGACACCATACGGTATTTGTCTTTGTCTGACTTATTTTACTTAGCAAAATTTCCTCTAGGTTCATCCATGTTGTCTCAAATGGCAACATTTTATTCTTTTTTTGTTGTGTAATATTCCACTACATTTTTTCATTGAAATATATATATATATATATATATAGAATATCACACTTTTCCTTTATCTGCTCATTTATTGACTAACACATAAGTTACTTTTATATATCTTGGCTATCGTAAATAATGCTGCAATAAAGATAAGAATGAATATATATTTGTTTTTTGCCACATATCTTTTGAATTAGTGTTTTTATTTTCTTTGAATAAATACCCTGAAGTTGAATCATTGGGTCGTATGGTAGATTTATTTTTAAATTTTTGAGGAATCTCCATACTGCTTCCCATAGTGGCTGGAAAACTCCAGCCACTTTTCCACGGTGGCTGCACCAACTTGCAGTCTAACCAACAGTGCATAAAGATCACCCTTTCTCCACACCCTCGCCAACACAAGATACTTGCTGAATTTGTGATAATAGCCATTCTGACTGGTGTTAAATAGCATCTTATTCTGGTTTTGATTTGCATCTCTCTCATGATTAGTGATGTTGAGCATCTTTTCGTGTATCTGTTGGCCATCTGGATGCCTTCATTAGAGAAATATGTCCCCATGTCCTTTGCTCATTTTTTTAGCAATGTCAGTGAATTTTTATTAGGAAAGGACATTATCACCTGAAACAGCAGCAAGTGGAGAGTGAAGAGGAACACTCCCTGCTGTCACAGACTCACAGGACAGAGGCAACTACATTTCAGTGGGCAACTGCAGCCCGGAAATGACAAATGTCTTTCCATTCCATTGAATCTCTGGATTCCTGCCAGAAAGGAATGGATAAAGAACATGGAAAGGTTGCCTACTGAAATGAACCCCCAAAGCAGTGTAAGGGAGCAAGTGCAGGAATTAGGGAGTTATGTATGAATAGAACACTCTTTAAATTGTGACTGACTGCATTTTTATATTGTCACACTAATACGAAGCACAATCCCTTGCAGAACTGGTTCAGGTGATTACATACCAGATACATTTTTAGTCCTCCACATAAGTGTTTGGAAGGTACTTATGTTGATGTGAAATGAAACTATTAATACTTTTCTACAGGGTAACTGCAAGCCAAGAAGGCCAAGACAAACACAAATCAAGGAATGGCGTTTTCCCAAAGCCATGGTGTGAAAAGACTATAAACGGTTGATTCCATACACATGAATGGGTTTCTTCACTCTAGGAAATCCAAATGGAATGAGGAATGGACATGTGTACAAAGGTTCCTAAAGGGAAGAGGAATGATACCCTATGCATAGCTGGTTTTTTATCCGATGTCTGTAATATAAAGATGTCCCTGAGCAGCAGCATGATGAAGGTGCTGCCTTTGTATGAGTCTTCATACACTGGATTGAGTTCCACAATGGCCTCATCAAAAGCTGCTCCAGTCGGTGTGCAGAATTGTTCAGGATCTCATAGTGAAATACAGAAAAGTTCAGAGCCAACCCCAGACAAACTGGATGAGTGAACTGCATCTCCTTCTTGATTATATCAATAGCCTCCTGGTAAGCTCCTTGGGAATTATCTATCATTTGCTTCGATCACCACTACATGCAATTTTGTCTTTCAGTAGCAGTGGTCTCCTGATCTGCTGGCCTTTTGATCAGATTTTTTGTTTGTTTTGTTATTGAGTTGTATGAGTTCCTTATATACAGGGTCCGGCACAAATAACGCCTGTTCTTTATCACAAAATCTTTTATTAAAAAATCATAGGCAAATTCTGTAATATAACAATATCACATTCAAGCACACCATATGACACCTTAGGTAAAATGTCCAAATTAAAACTTTAAATTATTACATCCATATTATTACCCTATCAACCGCACTCAAGAAGGCCTTACTTCTGCTGGACCCTGTATTTTGGATATCAACCCTTTATCATACATACCATTTGCAAAAACATGATTCCATTCAGTAGGTTATCTTTTCATTTTGTTGATGGTTTATTTGGCTCTGCAGAAGCTTTTTAGTTTGATAAAGTTCCATTTGTTTGTGGATGCTTTTGTTTCCTTTGCTTGAGGACTAATATTAGTGGGGTGATCCCATTGTAAGACAGAAAAATATCAAGTCACTATACTGTACATATGAAACTAATATAACTAATATAACATTGTATACCATCTACAGATAAATAAATATCCAAAAAGATATTACTCAGACTGATGTCAAATAGTTTACTACCTATATTTTCTTCTAGGAACTGTATGCTTTCAGGTCTTACATTTAAGTCTTTAATTCTATTTGGTCTTTTTTTTCTTTCTGTATGTGGTGAAGGAGACTGGTCACACTTAATTTTTTTTAGTGTATATGTGCAGTTTTTCCAACACCACTTGTTGAAGAGACTGTCATCACTCCATTGTATATTCTTGCCTCCTTTGTCATAGATTAATTGACCATATAAATGAATGTTGAATTTGGTGAAAAGTTTTTTCTGCATTTATTGAGATAATCATATGATTTTTAATCTGTGGTTTAGTTGATGTGATGAATAGTATGAATTGTTTTGAAAATGTTGACCCACCCTTGCATTCCAGGTATAATTCTCCCTTAATTAAGGTGTATAATTATCTTAATGTACAGTTGGATTTGGTTTGCTAGCATTTTGTTGAGGATTTTTGCATCCATGTCATGAGGGATATTGGTAGGTAATTTTTTTTTGTAGTGTCCATGTCTGGTTTTGGTATTTGGCCTTGTAGAATGAGTTTGGAAACATTCTCTACTCTTTAATTTTTTGGAAGACTTTGAGAAAATTAGGTACCGTTTTTCTTTTCTCTTTTGTAGTTTTAAGGGTTTTTTTAATTACATTGGGCCACTCAGATAATGCAAACTAATCTCACTACTTTATTTTATTTTTAGTATTGTTACTTTATTATTGATGTTGTTACATATGTCCCCCATTTCTGCCCCTTTTGCCCGCCATGGTATGGTGCAGACTGGGGGTGGTGAGAGCTGGGTAGAGGGTGGCAAAGCTACCAATTCTAGTTTAAATCTTTGGTAGACTTCACCTTTGAATTCATGTGGTCCTGGTGTTTTAGTTTGGGGGATTTTTTTATTACTGCTCATAGGAGAAAGTCTTTATAAACTGCAGTGAAAAAAACATTTCTTAGTAATTAAAAAAATCTATATTCAAAACTTTATAAATTCCACTTTATGAAAATTTAATACATCTGCTCTTAAAATAATACTGTTAGTGAAGCAAAAAGAGAAGCCATAGATAGGGAGAAAATGCTTGAAAACAAATATCTGATTAAAAAACTTACATTCAGAATATACAAGAGAATCTCAACACTTGAAAATATGAAAATAAATAATAACATGTTCAAAGGTACTTAAGAATATATATGGATGGCAAATAAGCACATGAAAACATCATTTTCATTAGGAAAATGAAAACTAAAACCACAATAGGGTACCACTTCGCACCTACTGAAATGGCTGAAATTAAAAATTAATAATAATCTACATTCCCACCAACAGTGCAGTAGGGTTCTCTTTTCGCCACATCCTCTCCAACACTTGTTTGTTGATTTGTTTATGTTGGCCATTCTGACTGGTGTGAGGTGGTATCTCAATTGTGGTTTTAATTTGCATCTCTCTGATGGCTAGTGATGCTGAGCATCTTTTCATGTGTCTCTGGGCCCTCTGTATGTCCTCCTTGGAGAAGTGTCTGTTCAAGTCTTTTGCCCATTTTATAATTGGGCTTTTTGTCTTCCTGGAGTGGAATTGTATGAGTTCTTTCTGTTGGTGGGAATGCAGACTGGTGCAGCCACTGTAGAAAACAGTATGGAATTTCCTCAGAAAACTAAAAATGGAACTGCCTTTTGACCCAGCAATTCCACTGCTGGGATTATATGCTAAGAACCCTGAAGCACCAATCCAAAAGAACCTCTGCGCCCCGATGTTCATAGCAGCACAATTCACAATAGCCACGTGCTGGAAACAGCCTAAGTGCCCATCAGTCAATGAGTGGATCAAAAAACTGTGGTCCATTTACACTATGGAATTCTACGCAGCAGACAGAAAGGAGGAGCTTCTACCCTTTGCAACAGCATGGATGGAGCTGGAGAGCATTATGCAAAGTGAGATAAGCCAATCAGTGAAAGACAAATACCATATGATCTCACCTTTAACTGGAACATAATCAATAAAAGAAAAAAGCAAACAAAATATAAGCAGAGTCATTGAAATTAAGAATGACATGAAAACAACCAGAGGGGAGGGGGAGGGGACAGTGGGGAGAAGGGCTTTCAGGAACTACTATAAAGGACACATGGACAAAACCAAGGGGGAGGGTGGAAGCAAGGGAGGGAGGTGGGTTTAGAGGGGCGGGGGGAGGAATGGGGAGAATATACAGACAACTGTGATTGAACAACAATAAAATAATTTAAATTAAAAAATTAAAATTAATAATAATCTTACATTTCTAAACCCTGAGGATGATACAGACAACTGAAACTTATTCAGGGTAAAAAAATGCAAGTTTTACAGGATAAGTTGAACATACTCTTACTGCATGATTCAATAATCCCACTTCTAGATATTTATGTTACAATAATGAAAATCAATATGGACACAAAAACATGCATGTAAATATTTTATTTGTTTTATTCATAATTACCCATGACAAAAAAAACAACCCAAATGTCCCTCAATCTGCTAAATGAATGAATCAACTGTGCTACATCCCTACAGTGGAATACCACTAAAACTAAAAATAAACTACTGATCCACTCAATGATATGGATAATTCTCAAATTCACAAAGCAGGGGTGACCAACCTTTTGACGTCCCTGGCCCACAGTGGAAAAAGAAGAATTATCTTGGGCCACACATTAAATACATTGTGACACATAATCACAAAAAATTTCATAATGTTTTAAATAAGTTTATTATTTTGTGTTGGACCACATTCATAACCATTCTGGCCGCATGCGGCCTGTGGGCCGCAGGTTGGACACCCTGAGTGACTAAGGTAAGCAGAAGAAGCTATTCAAATGGCTACATATTTACTGTGGAACTCCATTTATGTGATCGTCTGGAAAAAACAAAACTATACAAACTGAAAACAGATCAATGTTTCCTGGGGTTTTGAAGTAGGACAGGTATTGAGAACAGAAGAGGAATACAGAATTTGGAGAAACAATAAAAATATTGCATATCTTTTTGGTTAAAATTTTTTAAAATATTTTATTGATTTATTTTTAGAGAGAAGAGAAAGGAAAGAGAAAGAGGAGCGAGACATTCGTGTGTGGTTGCCTCTTCAGCATCCCCTTCTGGGGACTGGCCTGCAACCCAGGCATGTGCCCTGACTGGGAATCGAACCAGGTACCTTTTCGTTCACAGGCCGGCACCACACATTAAAAATAAATAAATAAATAATAAGGAAGGAAGGGAGGGAGGGAAAAAGAAAGAAAATGGATTTCTTTTGTATATATACTAGTACATATCTCTACATTAGGAGAAAACATTACATGAAATTAATCTTTATAAATGGCAGGTTGTCGGTCCAGCAAATAAATATATATTATTCACATTCAGTCTATTATGACATCATTCTGCATTTTTTAAAATCTTTCTGATTTGCAAAACATCTGGAAGCACATAATCGCACACAACACCCAACTGTAGGTACTAACTTTAATAGGGATCCATATAGAGTCTTCAAATTAATACATCCATTGCTGAACTTTCAAAAGTATGCTTCCAACCGAAAGCTACAAATCTAAAAGCAGCTGATTCTATCCCCCAAACACTGTCATAACAACATGAGGTTCAAGTTGTCTTTCAGTAAGTGGATATGTGTTTGCTCTGATTCAGTCATACTTGCACCATTTGCATAAATCCCTCTGCAAAAAAGCCCACCAGACTTGAGTTTCCTTAAAAATTTCAATAGTTCTCCCAAGAGTTCACTGATAGCAAGCCCTTGTCAACTGAAATACCAACAGAGATGTCAGAAAAGGTAACACTAACTTTCAATCCGGTAATGCTCTGCTCACAGTATGTTTTTAAAATACTTCATGGTCTTCAAATGTGCGTTGTAACAGTGAAAAACATAAACAAATGGGAATATCCAAGTTCGATTTCACTTTTCTGTGCAAAGAAACATTCTATGGTGTATTTGTCTCTTGCTAAACATAGAGAATTCCTCTCCTGCTGAAACTTGTATTTATTATTGCAAAATCAATAATTACAAAAGCCAATTATTGCAGTGACTTTGAGAACGTAGTTTGCCTTCAAATAAATTATAAGTCACAAATGCTTGACTCTGAGTAGTTTTGTCCACCAGGGATTCGGAGCGATTATTGTACAAATGTATCATTATCTATAAAAGGTTTTCTAGGGGAAAAAAGAAGTGGTTTTCTGCTTGCTATATATTTGAGGGACTAACTGAATTAGGTCAACTTCTGGCCCAAAAGGTTCTTTTGTTTTTATGATGTCCTACTTGGCTCATTCAGAATAACCCTCTACAGTGTATGTTATCATTTAGATTTTATTTGCAGCTTAGAAACAAGGTTCACCTGCTTAGTTTTCTATACCCAAGTAAAATGTCATTTGTTGTCTAACAAAAAATGTATGTCAGCGACATGGATATTCTTCTAAATAAAATATTTTTTTTCAGTAAAGCCCCAAGTTCCTGGAAATCAATCTTTTAATAAAGAGTGAAATGTCTGTTGTTGATTTTTTTAGAATAAAAGGTCAGGACTACAGTTATTCAGGAAAAAAAGTTAAACTAAAAAAAAGTTTGTTTGGGAAATAGCCTGTTTGTCTATACATAATAACTACAGAAATGCTTGTTCCAGACATTACTATGAACCAATTAATAGCAATGATTAAGTTAATATTTAAAACTGACCTGCCATTTCGCCCTGGCTGGTGTGGCTCAGTGGACTGAGCACTGGCCTGCAAACCAAGGGGTCACCTTTTGGATTCCTGGTCAGGGCATGTGCTTGGGTTGTGGGCCAGGTCCCCAGTAGGGGATGTGTGAGAGGCAAGTACACATGGATGTTTCTCTCCCTCTCTTTCTCCTTCACTTCTCCCTCTCTCTGAAATAAATAAATAAGTAAAATCTTTTTTTAATTGTATAAAAGAGAAAAGAAAATAAAGTGAAACAGTGTAATTGCCGATATGGACCGAGTTACATTGGTCTGGATAGAAGATTAAAGCAGCAACAATATTTTCGTTAACAAAAGCCTAAACCAGAGCAAAGCACTTTCTTCAATCTTATGAATGCTGAGAAGGTGAGGAAGTTGCAAAGGAAAAGTTTGAAGCTAGCAGAGGTTGGTTCATAAGGTTTAGAGAAAAAAGCTGTCTCCAGCCCTGGCTGGCGTAGCTCAGTGGATTGAGCGCGGGCTGTGAACCAAAGTGTCGCAGGTTCGATTCCCAGTCAGGGTACACGCCTGGGTTGCAGGCCATGACCCCCAGCAACCCCACATTGATGTTTCTCTCTCTCTTTCTCCCTCCCTTCCCTCTCTAAAAATAAATAAAATAAAATCTTAAAAAAAGAAATTCCCTTTAAATAAAAAAAAAGAAAGAAGCTGTCTCCATTGAAATAAAAGAGCAAGATGAAGCAGCCAGTTATTTAGAAGATCTAGCTAAGATAATTAATGGAGGTGGCTACACTAAACAATGGAACTTCAATGCAGATTAAGCAGTCTTATATTGGAAGAAGATGTCATTTAGAAATTTCATAGTTACAAAGGAGAAGTCAATGCCCAGGTTCAAAGCTCCGAAGGACAGGCTGACTCTCTTGTCTGATTCTAATGCAGCTGGTGCCTTTGAGTTGAAGCCAATGCTCACTTACCACTCAAAAAAATCTCAGGGTGCTTAAGAATTATGCAACATCTACTCTGCCTGTGCTCTATCAATGGAACAACAAAGGCTAGATAGCAGCATTTCTCTTTACAATGTGGTTTACTGGGTATTTTAAGTCCACTGTTGAGACCTACTGTTCAGAGAGAAAGATTCCTCTTAAATGATTACTGCTCACTGACAATGCATCTGGTTACCCAAAAGCTCTGTTGGAGGTATACAATGACATTGATGTTGTTTTCATGATTGCTGACACAACATTGAACCCATGGATCAAGGGAAATTATAACTTTCAAGTCTTATTATTTAAGAAATACATTTCGTGATGCCCCCTGGCTTGTGTGGCTCAGTGGATTGAGCACTGGGCTATGAACCAAGAGGTTACCAGTTCGATTCCCAGTTAGGGCACATGCCTGGGTTGTGGGCCAAGTCTCTAGTAGGGGCCAGAGGCAACCACACATGGATGGTTCTCTCCCTCTCTTTCTCCTTCCCTTCTCTATAAAAATAAATAAATAAAATTTAAAAAAGAAATACATTTCATAAGGCTACAGCTGCCATAGATACTGATGCTACTGATGGACCTGGAAAAAGTAAATTGAAAACCCTCTGGAAAGGATTCTTCATTGAAGATGCCATTAAGAATATTTGTGACTCCCGTGAAGAGGTCAGAATGTCAACATTAACAGGAGTTTGGAGGATGTTCATTCCAACCCTCATGGATGAATTTGAGGAGTTGTAGACTTCAGTGGGGGAAGTAACAGAGGATGAGGTGGACGTAGCCAGAAAATGAGGATTAGCAGTGGAGCCTGAAGAGGCGACGAAACTGCTGCAGTCTCACGGTAAAGCTGTAATGGAAGAGGAGTTGCTTCCCATGGATGAAAAAGAAAGGGGTTTCTTGACACGGAATACACTCCTGGTGACAATGCTATGAAGGTCATTGAAATGACAACAAAGGATTAGGAATATCACATGAACTCAGTTGATAAAGCATCGGCAAATTTTGACAGGACTGATTCCAATTTTGAAAGATATTCTACTGTGTGTCAAACAGCGTTTCATGCTACAAATTAATTGTTTAGGAAAGAGTCAATTAATATGGAAAACCTCACTGTTGACTTATTTTAGAAATTACCACAGCTAACTCCCATATAAGCAACCACCCACCGTATTTATTAGTCAGCAGCCATTTACATTGAGCCAGACATTTCCTGAGCAACATGTTTATGACTTGCTGAGGCCTCAGATGGCAGTCAGCATTTGTAGCAATAAAGTATTTTTAATTAATGTATGTACATTTTTAGATATTATTGCACAATTACTATAGTATGATATAAATATAATTTTTATACACACTGAGACATTTTTGAAAATATGTGACTTACTCTGCTGTGATATTTGCTTTATTGCTGTGGTCTGGAAGTGAACCTTCAATTATGTCTGAAGTCTGTGTATTTAGAAGGGCAGCATTCAATGTGAAATGCACATTATACTGGCAAGTGGCCTACTTAAAATTTATTAACAGTGATGGCTGGCTACAATTTTAATTTTAAAGTATATATACTTGATTTGCCAGTTGGTTTATCTGTGTGTTTTGAACAGGTGTAATATTGTGTCAATCAAAAAATTGTAAAATCATTGCATTAGTAAAGTAACACAAATTTTTAGCTCTGACAATAAATGTCAAAACATTCACAATCTTTCATCTTTGTCTGTATTCATACTTTTTCTAATGCTATTTTTCAGTTCTTCCCATCAAGCAATAAAATTTGTTTTTTTCTTCTTTTTCTGAATTTTAATCTGCACTAGTATCTGCTTTGGACCATGGACTCAGTCTGATCATAGACCAGCTCTGAGAGTAGGCTGTAAGTTTTTCATGCTTCCATTTGATCCTTGGAAACTTGTGCAGGTGCCATGGGAACTGGCCTGGGGTTATGTTGCTGGAGGATAGGAAACTGTATAGAACAGAGACACAGAGACAATCTTCCAGTTCAGAATTTTCTAGACCAGCCAGCCCCTGGGCAACCTAGCAGCTGATCACAATGCCAGGGAGAGCCCAGGGGGAACCACCCAACTGAACAGCCTAAATTGCTGACCTGCACAATAATGACAAAACAGTTGTTTTAAGCCACACAACATTAGAGTGCTCTACCGAATTTTTTTAAAAAAATTATGCACTGTTAAAAATGAGCTATTCCTGTACTGAGTTGTCATGCTTAAGGATCTCAACAGCATTTTTTAAAGCCAATGATTTCCTTTCTGGGAAAGCCTGGGCTTCTGCTACTGTTGTTAATGCTTGAAATTCCTCCTAAGAAACTCAGTCAAGAGGCAGACTGATAGAAATGGACCTAATCCAAGACGTCTAGTAGTGAAACCGTATTCTGAATATACCTTGCAGGAGCTCTAGCTAGTATTACACAAAAACTTTAAAAGGTAAATATTGGCTGTGCATAAATATTACTGCAATATCTGGAGAGGAGCGAACACATCTGTTAAACTTATCACTTAGCATTAAAGAGATACAAACAGGAGCTGTTTGACAGAACTCAACTGCGATTTTGACTAAGTTCAAAAATATTTTCTAACACAGCTAAAAAACTGTTTCAACACATTGTTTAAAAATACATCATAGGCCCTGGTAGTGTGGCTCAGTGGATTGAGTGCAGCCTGAGAAACAAAGGGTCACCAGTTCAATTCCTGGTTAGGGCACATGCCTGGGTTGCAGGCCAGGTCCTCAGTAGGGGGTGCGCAAGAGGCAACCACACATTGATGCTTCTCTACCTCTCTTTCTCCCTCCTTTTCCCTCTCTCTAAAAATAAATAAATAAAATTTAAAAATATATCATGGAGAAGAGATCGATTACAGCAACTACCCTCATGGACAGACCGGGTACTTTATACTTTAATATCATATAATGACTACAACAAAAAATTAAGTTGAAGAATTAGTGCTACTTAATTCTTATATTTATTTTACAGTTCATTATTATATTTCCCTTGGTAAATTAGGTCTACAGCAAGAAAAATAAACAATGGATGTAAAAATCCTCCTGTAAGGTAAAACATAAATTGGTCTTCATAATTGAATTAAGTATCAAAAAAGGCATTGCTATCTTAGTCTTCAGATAAACCTATAGCCAGGCAGACTAATAGTGCTCAAATAAAACCCCAAATTATATGAAGATTTTAGGTGTCCTGACAACCTTTGTGGAAGCTACTCTTTGTCTAGTTCTGATATTAGACTATAACATTTTTCAGAAGATCCACTGATAATCAAACTGTTAAAGCTAATGACACAACTATAGCCATATCATTCAATTAAAAAATAATGCATCCCAAGACTATAAAAGCAATGTAGTTATATTAGAAGTTAAAAAACTACAGGACTCATTATGCTGTGTCGTAACCTGTCTTGACTAGTTACATAAGTTGGTTGAATAGAACAGTACTCCATGGTGCAAAACCCTCTGCACTGTGTATTTCAGAAAGATTCTGCTCTCTTCAAACAGATAGCAAACTTTTTTCACTAACATCTAAATATACTAATTTCATGCTAATACACTCTAACATATGAATACATGAGAATACTTCCAAATTCAACAGTTTTCCAGCCTTATGCACACACCTCCTGCAGTGGAATCACCTGAAGTGTTGCTTAAAAATGAAGATGCCATTTATATTCCAAAATATCAAATCAAATAAAAGGTAACCGTTAAAAGACTAGGAAAGGTTACTTGCAACGCTTATAACTAACAAAAGATGAATATGCAAATCATACAAGGAACTCCAAAAATAAACAACAAGACAGAAAATTTAATAGAAAACAAAATAACATCAAAAGCCAAGCAAACATTATAAAAACATAGATTCAGGAGTGGGGGCAGGAGGAGAAGATGGGGTTTATAAAGGCAAAAAACACAGAATTATATAAACTGTTTTGAATAAGTTATGATTGGCGTAAGTGAAAATAATTAATGTTAGTTTATATAAAATAGGTTGGTGTGCTAGTTACGAGGCTGGGGTTCAGCAAAATGTCTCAATAATTGGAAAGTTTTTGTCAGTGTCCATGCTCCACATTCAACTTGCAAAGGTGCCTTTGCTCTGAGCCAAGTCTCTCTTGTGCTCTCTCTCAGGTAGATGCTGTCACTGGTGCTTCAGTTAGGCTCATGTTGTGTGAGGAGAGTTCTTGGTTCTGCTAACCCAACATTATTCTTATACATCTTTGAAAAAAACCAATTGAATTATATTCAATTTCTAAGATGAATACTACTCTTTTTGAAACCCCAACGTTTCCATTTAGTCATCAAAAGACTTACTTTTATTATTTCTGAAAATTAGCCATACTAAAGTAGAAATATTTTGTCTTGACTTATACAATAAATATAGCATGTTATGTTATGACTATGAACCGGAAAATATTGTATTTTTATACAGGTAATGCTAAATTCAAGGATAGTGTAGATTATGCACTCCTATTCATTTTATAGTTATTGACTATATAATTTAAGTATGAGGCATTAAATAATAAAACTTTTAAATTCTAATTAACTACCAATTTTGACCCTTTAAAAACATAAATAAACTACAAACTTTAAATATCTGAGCCTTGAGATAGTTTCAAGATACCAAATCACATCTCTGTATTTCAATATTTGCAAGTGAGGAACAAAAGTAAGAAGTCGGCAAGCAATGTCTGTGTATCACTTGGTCACACAACAATTTTTGCTGGAATGCCTACAAGTTATGTTTGAAGCTCCCAAAAAGAAACAATAAAGGAAACTGAAAAGAGCAACTACTCAAGGAGGACAAATTTTTACCATGAACTGATTTTTTTTGGTCATTCACTTGACCCATGTGAGATAAACTAAAGTACATACAAATTTTCTGGTTACCGGGAATGAAAGACCAAGTACAGAATGATGTATTTAAATCTTTTTTTAGTACAATGCACGTGACTGAAAATCTGACCTCTCCTGTTATACTTCAAACAAATTTTAAAAATCACACTTTCAATTATAAGTTAATCTTTTTGTTTCTTACCTAATTAGATCACCTCAGTGGAAGTCTTATTAGAAATTATATGCTTAAATTGCAGACATTTCATAAAGTTAGCCTGCTGTATAAAATTAGTAAATTCAAAGTTGGAGAGCTAGCCTTAACTAAAATGTCACGACACACAGAATGAGTTGTAACTAGTTCAAACTACTTCATCCTCTGAAAATATCAACATTCCCTTATGTTTGTCTTAATATCTGTCAGGTAGCATCCACCACAAGTTTTCTGTTTTTAAAATGCATAATGAGAAGAGACTCCAAGACAGAGCTCATTTGCGAGCATTTCAAAACAGTGCTGACAGTTATCTATCTACAGCTGTTACTATCATTTCTTCTAATTGATTGTTTTGAAAATGTCAGGCTCTATGGAGACATAATGCATTATTTTTAAAGCTTATAAAATTTTAAGTGTCCGCCTTCTAGACAGTAATCAAGTGTGTGCTAAAGGGATAAAATAGCAAAAATAATTTGGGAAATAAAAATTATGTTCTTGTCAAAGTCATGATGTAAGAACATAATTTGAGAATATTTATAATATACACCCTTAGCAACCAATGCAGACGTGTAAAATATTTTAAAATTAAGGCAACAACTTCATTCAGTTGCAGCTCTAGATTTAACAAATGTTTGTTTGGGGTTCTCTTGCCATTCATTTGAAACAGAAGTTAACCCGACTAAAAGTAAAACAAGATTGGATATTAGCTTTAAAAATGCCTGATATCAAAGGTCTTAGTTTTCTTTTTGCCAATTCTTAATATTTTACCTTTGGAAGCAGGAATGCAATCTACCTAGTATTTTAACAACTAAATTTACATGATACAAAAAGAGGTAGTTTTTTTGGTGAGAAACAATATTAAAGTTTGAAATTCTGTAGAAGCATACAAATAACTACTTGTCTTTGATTGAAAAGTATCTGGTCATCCATTTCAGGTATAATTGCCAATGCTATAATTAATCATATACTTTTATTCAAAATGCAAATGACAAATAGAAAACAAAAACACAAAAATAATACTGACAGGCACTACCAAAAACTTCAGTGAAGGAAATACACACACACAAGATGAAAATAAAATATAATTATTTACCAACAAATACAGCCTAGATGTCAAGAAACATATATTACAATAAACTATGTTGATACATTTTTATATTTACCTAAATATTTTTATTAATTGTAATATGGGATATCATTAAAGGTGGACGGAAATTCCATAACTAATTTTCCATAGTATAAAAATGAAGCCAAATCATATAAGGCAATGTCTGAATAAGATCACCTCTCACTAAAAATAAATCCTAGATTGATAGGATTTTGGATAATTTTTTGCCAAATCAATTCATCTCAAACTGGCATATTGATCTGCTCAGTGGATTGAGTGAGGGCCTGTGAACCAAAGGGTCACCAGTTCAATTCCCAATCAGGCACATGCCTGGGTGGAAGGCCAGGTCCCCAGTGGAGGGTATGTGAGAGGCAACCACACATGGATGTTTCTCTCCCCCTTTCTTCCTCCCATCTCCCTCTAAAAATAAACAAATAAAATATTTTTTAAAACCTGGCATATTGATTGTCACCCAAAGTAGCAGCTGTATTTTCAAAGCAGGGTTTTAAAACATACACATAAATACCAAAGCAGTTTTCCTTTCAAAGAAGCATTATGGTATTTGATCATTGTTTCTGTAATTTAGACATATTTATAAAGCAGAGTAAAACTCTAGGCACTACTGATCAAGTGCTCATGAAAAGTGTATAAATCTAGACACTATCATTCAACTGTTCTCAAAAAGGCAATTTTCTGTATTTTCCCTAACTGATGTCTTTCTGATCTATCACTCACCTCCCTGCTACTGAGGGGTGAAAGGAAGAATAAAGAACACCAAATAAGAAAGACTAGAAAACATAGACCTTCCAATTTAAACATTTCCAGACAGTTATTTTGTGGATATTGCCAAACTGATGCTAAAGACTTTGGTCATGTCTTACTAAACTAAATACACTCGTACCATATGACACCATATGACACCATATGACACAGCAATGACACCTGGAACATTGACCCAAAGAAATCAGTACCGTACATTCACAAAAAACTGCACACAAATTTATAACAATTTTTTATCTTAGCTGCTGACACTTGGAAGCAACCAAGATATTCTTCACTCAGTGAATGGATAAACAAACTGTGAACATCCATAAATTGGGGTATTACTCAGTGATAAAAATAAATGAACTGTCAAGCCACAAAAAGACATGAAACAACCTGAAATGCATATATCTAAGTGAAAAAAAGCCAACTGAAAAAACTACATACTGTAGGATTCCAACTACGTGACATTCTGGAAAAGACAAATTTATGAAAAGAGTATAAACATTGTGGATGCTCGGGGTCTGTGGGGAGATAAGAAAGGATAAATAGGTGGAACCTGGGTAATTTTTAAATCAGTGAAACTGTTCTCTATGATATTACAATTTTATTTATTTTTTAAGATTATTTATTTATTTATTTTATAGAGAGAAAGGAAGGGAATTGCTGGGAATCTAACCAGCAACCCTTTGGTTCGCAGCTTATACTCAATCCACTGAGCTACACCAGCCATGGCAGAAGGTAAGATTTTTTTTTTAAAGATTTTATTTATTTGTTTTTAGAGACAGCGGAAGTAAGGGAGAAAGAGAGGGAGAGAAACATCAATGTGTGGTTGCCTCTCACATGCCCATACTGGGGACCTGGCCCACAACCCAGGCATGTGCCCTGACTGGGAATCAAACCCGCGACCCTTTCGTTCACAGGCCGGCACTCAATCCACTGAGCCACACCAGCTGGAGCTGATACTACAATTTTAGATACAAGCCATTTTCCATTGGTAAAAATCCACATGATGTATAATGCAAAGAGGAAATCATGATGTAAACTATGAACTTTAGTTAATAATATGTATCAATATTGGCTCATCAATTGTAACCAGTGTCCCTATTATTAGATATTTATATCTGATATTAACATCTAATATATTATGTAGTATATTATTAATATTAGGTGTTAATAATACAGTAAATTGCTGGTAAATGGTCATATGGTTTATTGTAACTCTGCGTTATTTACTCAGATTTTCTGTAAACCTAAAACTGTTTGAAATTAGTACAGTATACTAATTTTAGAAATTGCAATCTATTATATCAATGATTTCTGGTCAATTGGGAAGTTGTAGGCTGGCTTCTCTACAACTGTGAAATGATATAAGTATACAACATTTTAATGGTTAATAATTATAAAAAGCCATCCCTCCTTGAAATAAGTAATTGCTTGTTAATAAGTATATTTGGGGAGTATATAAATTTATATACCATGTTGTTCTCAGTGTTTTGAATGAAGACTGGTATATACTTGAAAATTATTAAATATTTTATGTCCCTATTTCGTGGATTAACATTTTGTTTTTTTTTATCAATTATTGATATCTGTTAGGTACTCTGATGATATCTTTGTTCATTGTTATATTTTAGACAATCTTTCTCAAAATAGTCCACTTCTCACAGGTAGACAAGGAAAGTCAATTAAATAACTCAGGATATGATCTAAAACTTCAAGTTTTTTCTCTCATATTTACTAAAAATGATCTATAATTTTATAGATTGTATATTTTTTTCATATGACTAAAAACTACTAAAGTGATTAATTGGGGTTATTTGAAAGTAATATCCAAAAATACATTGAGTGTTTCAACAAAAATGTTTACCTACCATTCAATTTCTATATTTACTAAAAAGTCTGACTGCCCTGAAAAGCTTGACAATATCTTAAAGCTCCTACTGAATATGCTGCCTAATGATAGTTGAAATAGCCACTATTTTTGGAAGTTCCCACCATATCTGTTATCATTATCTTTTTGAATTGGTTATGTTTGTCAATTTCTATTATTTTTATGTTGATGTTTTGATTTTGTTTCTTATTTTTTATGCATAGCTTACATATTAGTTCCAGGGGTACAACATAGTGATTGGATATTTATGTAATTTATAAAGCGAGCACCCAATAGATAAGTCTAGTACACATCTAACATGGTAAAGAGTTACTACAATGTCCCTGACTGTATTACATACACTTTATTTTATGTCCCTGTATTTATACATGCTAATTTATACTTCTTAAACCCTTCACCTTTTTAACCCATCCCCACAACACCCTTCCCATATGGCAACTATCAATTTGTTGTCTGAATCTGTGAGATTGTTTCTCTTCTGTTCTGTTTATTTATTTATTTTCTTAGGTTACACACTTAAGTAAAATCATGTGGTATTTGTCTTTGGCTTCCTTCACTTACCACAACACCCTCTAGGTCCACCCATGTTATTGCAAATGGTAAGATTTTATTCTTGCCATTTATTTATTTTATTTATGTTTTACGGCTAAGTGTTATTCCATTGTATATATGTACCACATGTTTATCTGTCTATCAGTGGACACTCAGATGGCTTCTATATCTTGGCTATTGTAAACCATGCTTCAATGAACATAGGGCTGTCTATATCTTTTAAAACTAGTGTTTTTAAAGTCTTTAGATAAATACACAGAAGTGCAACTGTTGGGTTATATGGCAATTCTATTTTTAATTTTTTAGGAACCTCTATACTGTTTTCCACAGCAGCTGCACCAATTTGCAATTCCACCAACAGGACACAAGTGTGATTATTTACTACATTATTACTACAAAACTATAGTAATCAAAACAACATGACATTGGCATAAAAACAGACACATAGATCAGTGGAACAGAATAGAAAGGTTAGAAATAAACTTGCACCTATATGGTCAATTAATCTAAGAGAAAGGAGACAAGAGTATATAATGGAGTAAAGACCGTCTCTTCTAAGGTTTTACTTTTATTATGCCATTGTGTTAATACCATTTTTATTACCATTTTAAAAATTTCTCCAATTCTTTGCCACATAAGTTTTTCTTTTTTCTTTTTCCTGTGTGAAGTGGCAACTGAATGGATAGACTTTGATGTTCACTCTTATTATTCTCAACTTGTCAACTCATATTCAACTGAAGCTTCAGAGCTTGCCATTGAAAACATCATAATCATTTTTTTCTCTCAATTCAATCCTAATTTTCTTTAGACTATGCTAACTCCCGTGTCTGTATCAAAGGTATTATAAATTTCTTAGGCAACTTTATTTCTATTAATATTAGCCAATTATACTCTTCTCGCAAATTATTTTGCTAATCTCTGTTCATTGTGCTTCAAACATATTTCTGGCACTGATTTGATCCTATGCTCATGTTGGCCCCCAAGCAACACAGAGAAATTTAACAGTTGATGAAATGGAGAAACTTAATAGTTGATGAAATGGAGAAGAATAACTTAGCTTCAACTCGCTTTCTGACTAGAATTGTACTAATTTTCAAGAGTAGTCTTTCTTTAATACATGACCAGAACCCTCTTATCTAATACTGTCTGCTACTGACTGGGTAAATCTCTTGAATTTTTAACATTGAAAATTATAGTGCTTATTTCTTTATAAAATGTACCAAGAGTAGCTTGATCAGTGCTTGCTCTCTTCTCATTGTGCAAATTACCATATTGAGTGAGCATCTTTTCCATGCCTTGGCAGATTGTTGTACTTCTTTCCGAGTTCTCATCGGCTTCCAAAATTGTATCCATTGTGCTTTCAGTGGCATGAAATATCTTTGAGGGTTCCTTTTATGTGAGGTTTTTCATCTGCATCACTTCCTATGAGACATGTTCATCCTTTACGACACAACCCCTTGCCTCACTTATGACTTTATGTGTAGTTTCACTAAGCTCCTCTGGCTGCATGTCCCAAGGTCATCTACATCTTTTAGAGCCCCATTGACACTCATCCAAATCCTGCAAAATCTGTGGCACATGAAAGCCTTGCACTGCTTTACAAAGCCAGGACTGCCTGTAATCCTTGGAATCTGGGTGCAAATTTCACAGTAGCATTCTTACCTGAGCTTACAGCTTCAACGGATAGTTCAATGTTAATTCATGCAGACTTTTGAACCAATGAAACCAGCCTTTACTAGCAGTGGAATGTTATTTTTCAGTCTCCTTGTAATTACCATTTCCTTCAGTACAGTAACTAACTTTGACACTGTTGCCTGAATGCTACCAGACTGACTGGGATTTATTGTAGAAGTAGATGCTCTATTTCAATCATAAGCGGCTTTCTCTTCCTAGTGTGACTTAAACTAAAAGATGTCAAGGCGCGTTTACCTTGTTTTTTTTTAAAGATTTTGTTTATTTATATATATTTTAGAGAGGAGAAGGGAAGGAGAAAGAGAGGGAGAAAAACATCAATGAGTGTTTGCCTCTCTCGAGGGCCCCCTACTTAGGACCTGGCCTGCAACCCAGACATGTGCCCTGACCAGGAATCAAACCACTGACCATTTGGTTTGGAAGCTTGTGCTCAATCCACTGAGCCATACCAGCCAAGGCATATCAATTAGGCTTTTAAAATATGGTTTTAAAGTGTAGCTTCATGGAAGCCGAGGTCTCATCCTGTCTTTAGTTTGCTGTCACTATTTCTAGGTCTAACCATATCCAATTTCACCTCCAGTGTCACCACGTTTTGTTTCTTTGCTGCCATCATCTTTGTTGACCCACTCTCTCTTTTGATTACCCATGTTTGTAAAATGCTGCATGGGTTTATCACTGGGTTTATCACTGGGAGACTAGAAGGCAACATAACTATTCTTCACTGTTTGTGTGTGAACTAATACATGTTCAGTGACCAATCACCAACAGGCTCTGAGACAAATGATGTAGCTGGTTACTGATCATGATGCAGTTTTTTTATTTGCACAATGGATTGTGGAATAAAGTGCTAACAACAAACTTTATGCAACGATTTACAGCTACTATTGTGGTAACTAAAATTTCAACATTGTTGTAGTAGGACGAAGGTTATTATTTAAACTGTGAAAACCTAGTCATGCATGTTGGAATGGTGAAAAGTAAGGACTACTTGCATCTTATATGCATTTTAGAATTCTTATCAAACAAATGTTTTCTAAGAATGACAACCTTAATTTTTTCCTCCTCTGCATGTTTCAAGCCATTTTCCAGGACCCAGGACTCTTTTGGCCACATTTCCAAGATTATAATTTCTTGAGATGAGTCTTTTTGGCTAGAACCAGGACAGAATAAACAAAAAAGGAGAAAAGAAACAATCTTCGGAAATGTAGCAATCATTCTTGAGAGCTTATTTCCTTCTTAATTACAGCATTGGGGCAAAACATCTGACAAAAAAGGGTTCATTGAATTAAACATTGACATATTCTCCTGTGAGACTCTCATTCAAGCTCCTTTGGGCCAACCATCTGAGCAGCTCCTACATTATCTTCGTATCAGGAAACCTGGTCCTTCCTCTCCACTTCCCATTCTCTCATGTAGCCTCACAAGAAATGTGATGGAATTTCCTTAGAAAACTAAAGTTGGCACTACTTTTGACCTGGCTATTCCACTGCTGAGATTATACCCTAGGAATCCCGAAACACCAATTCAAAACAATCTATGCACCCCAATGTTCATTGCAGAGTTATTTACAATAGCCAAGTGATATAAGCAACCTAAGTGCACCTCAGCAAACGAGTGGATCGAAGAACTGTGGTACATTCACAGAATGGAATACTACGCAGCAGAGAGAAAGGAGGAGCTCCAATCCTTTGCCACAACATGGATGGAACTGGAGAGCATTATGCTAAGTGAAATATGCCAGGTGGTGAAAGACAAATACCATATGGTCTCACCTATAAGTGGAACCTAATCAACAAAACAAACCAGCAAGCAAAATAGAACCAGAGACAGTGAATACAGAACTGACAGCAACCAGAGGGGATGGGGGAGGTGGATAATGGGGAAAAGGAGGAGAAAGGCACATCAAGGAACATGTATAAAGGACCCATGGATGAAGCCAAAGGGGGGAGGGATGGAGGGTTGGAGGTGGGGATGGCGGGGGTAGCAACCAGGGAAAAATCAGGACAACTGTAATGGAACAATAAAAAAAAAGTCATAGCAAATAAATCCAGGGAAGATTTAAGTGTATATATATCATAACCACTAAGTTTTGTCACAGAACCTTAAAAAATGAAGAGCTCAAAAAGAGGAAAATCAAAGATGCACGCGGATATTTTTTGAATGCTCGGCAAGGCCAAGTGGAAGGTAGAAGGAAGGGAAGGAGAACGAGAAAGGGGAGAAAGAACAAAGGAAGGGTCCACTGAGATACTTCCAAAGGAGGATCTAACTCGGAAAACATTTGACTATACTACATTAAGTCAGATATGAGGACCAGACAGTAAGAAGTGAAGATTGAACCGGAGGACAGAAATTCGTGCTCGAAGGAAAATAAATAGAGGGGTACCTCGGTACTCGACGTTAAGCAGTTCCGAGACTCCAGACCACGAGGACACGTGTGAGCACTGCACCCATCGCCAGCTACCGTGAGACTGCCGCTGCGATCTCTGCTTCGTCTGTTTCCTCGCGAGAGCTGGGCGCAGAGTGGCGAGCAAATGCGGTGTGCTGAGACGTGTTTTCCTCAACATGCAACGAGTACAGGGTTTGGCGAGTTCAGAGGCTGACGAGTACTGAGGTATGGCTGTAACTTTATTCCCTTCTCTGTGCAAGTTCCATTGCTTTTCTGTGTCAGGATTCCGATGCTAGATTATGAATTGTTATCTGAGTGAGCCCGCCGATGTCTGCATTACTGAGCTCCTCTTCTTTGAATGGCCGTGAGTCAGCAGTTAATATTCGCAGCAGGAGTGAAATGAAACAAAGTTATTGTTCCTGAAAGGCCCTGGAAGCTGGACACATGGACAGACCAATGCACAGCACTTGTCGGGCCCCTCGGTGCACGCAGGCTCCCTGCTGCTGTCGGACGTACACGGGGAGAACGTCCGCAGAAATTGCAGCCTTGTGTCATGCAGACTTTGGTGCAGCACGCTGAGCACTCTCAGAGGTCTGCTCACGGTTCCGTGCCCTCTCCTGAATCGTAGGCTACGCTATATCCCATTATTTCCATCAATGTTTATAGTGGCTCCATTTTCTTCACCAAATTGAGACTAACAGAACTACCTGTAGTGACAAGTAGCTTATTTTTTTGAGATTATGCATTATCTTTGTTTTTTGGTTAATCTTTGTTGTATTTTCCCATTACTATTTAGTCCCTTTATACCCCCCCCCCAGCAATCCCCACACTGTTGTCCATGTCCATGAGTCCCTTTTCGCTCAGTCCCTCCACCCCCTCACCACCCGTTCCACCACACTAGTGGTCATCTGCTCTCCATCCATGAATCTGTGCCTACTGTGCTTGTTAGTTCAGTGTGTTCATTAGATTCCACAGATGAGTGAGATCATGTGGTATTTCTCCTTCTCTGACTGGCTGATTTCACTGAGCATAATGCTCTCCAGATCCACCCATGCTGTTGCACAGGGGAAAATGTTCTTTTTGACAGCCGAGTAGTATTCCATTGTGTGAATGCACCACAACTTTTTCATGAACTCACCTACTGATGGGCATTTGAGCTGCTTCCATATCTTGGCAATTGTACATGACGCTGTGATGAGCACAGGGGTGCTTACGTTCTTTCATATTGGTGTTTCAGGATTCTTAGTGTGTAATCCCAGCAGTGTGACAGCTGCGTTGAAAGACAGCTCCATGGTTACTTTTTTGAAGTAGCTCCACACTGCTTTCCACAGTGGCTGCCCCAGGCTGCATTCCCACCAACAGTGCACGAGGGTTCCCTTTCTCCACAGCCTCGCCAGCACTGGTTGTTTGCTGATTTGTTAATGATGGCCATTCTGACCGGTGTGACATGGTAGCTCATTGTGGTTTTAATTTGCATCTCCGTGTTACCTTGGAATGACAATCTCAGCTTTAGAGAAAAGTCACGTTGGAAAGGAAGGTTAATGAGGAAACGCTGCATTTGACTTTTCCCATCTATATATTTGTATCCATCATGTGCCTATAGCAATGTCTTAGATTCAGCGTTCTTTGTCAAGTAGAAATACACACTTCCATGGATAGGCTTTTTACTAGTCCAAGTTAACATACACTGAGTAAGTCTCAAGTCTGTCACTACTTCATTCATCTATTTTCTTCACTAGAATCCACATATAAGTGAGATCATGTGAAAATTTGGAAGGACCTAGGCACCCCTATGTTCACAGCACCATCATTTACAATCACCAAGATATTTCCATCAGCCCATGAGTGGATAAAACCACTATGGGACATTTACACAAAGGAACACCACTCGGCTGTAAAAAAGAAAGAAATCTTACCTTTTGCGACAGCATGCATGGACCTGCAGGGTATGACAATACGATCAGTGAAATGTCACTCAGAGCAAGACAAATACCATGTGATCTCACTTATATGGGGAATCTAATGAACAAAGTAAACAAACCAAGTGGAGACAGACTCATGGACACAGAGAACACACTGAGAGCTGTCAGGAAAGAAGGGGGTTGAGGGGCTCAGTAGAAAAAGTGAGGGGATTAAGCAATGAAAAAAAGAAAAACTCATGGACACAGACAGCAGAGTGGTGATGACCAGGGGGGAAGGCGGTGGGGGAGGTAGAGGAGGGTAAAGGGGGATAACGTGACGGGAGGAGACTCGACTTGGGGTGGTGAGCACACAGGACAGTGTACAGATGACGTGTTGTAGAATCGTACCCCTGAAACCTATATAATTGTATTAACCAAGACATTCAATTAAAAATAATCCCATATCGGCATCCATTTAATTTTTTCGAACCATACCTTGAAAATTCCAATTACCTTTCAAGTTGTTCTTTGGTTCATATTTTCTAAAGGAATGGCACCTTCAGAAAGGATCCAATATTTTTCTGTGTGTTCAAACTGAATCTTTTGTTCATTTTTGTATAATTCTCAATATTTTTATAATTACCATTTTATGAGCACCTATATGCAAAATAAAATTGGAAGCTCCTTGCACATCCAAATAACATTTTACCTTTGTGGAATATTTCATGTGGCGGAATAATGTAGAGTGAATGAATTTTAAATACTTTTAACATAAAATATTATCTTGGAAAATTTATATTTACAAAATTTGAAATCTGTATATATGTGGTATTTGGACTTGACAATAAAAATACAAGAAAAGCTTAGCATAAAATTAAGTAAAATTTGTTGAGTACAAATTTAAGAAAGTATTGATATTTTATCAGTTTAAACCATGATATCTTAAAGTACGTGATTTAATTCTTGTTAACGTTATTGTTAATAGTATTAATTATAAAACACTGAAGAAAGCAAGAAAATACTTGTACTTTTGGGAAAAGATTACATTTTATTTAAAATTCCAAATGGTAAAGCATGAATGCGGTGTTGGCAAATTCCCACACCGATTTGGCAAAACCACACGAACACCGTGTACTCAGTTTGGCAGCTACAGAGTGAAACTGGAGCAGGTCTAGCAGTGAATTGCTCCCCATTCATGTTCACGTCCACGGGGAATTCTCATTAGGCCTTCCTGCTTCGGCTGCTTATCTGGGAAACAGACCCATGGGCAGCTCCGCTATGTCACACCGGTCACGTTGCCGTCCTGTTTGCGCACTGCATGTGTAAACTAGGGATGGGAGTGAATTCTGATCAGGATACATTTTGGGGGGATTTTGGTCCGCAAAGAGAATGCCTGGAATTTATCACCCTGTTTGTTTTGCTAGCCTCCCTGATTGCTTGGGATGCTTGGATATTTTGTTTTGCTAATTATCACAGAGAGTTTTAATTTGGTGTTCTAAAACAGAATTAGTTCTGCTTTCCAGATTGATTAAGCCATTCATTTTTTATTCAGAAACGGAAGGATTTTCTTGATGACTGTCTTATTCCAACTGCATGGTGAGTGCACCCTATCTGCATCGTTTTTTATCCACATTTGCTGTAAAATGTGAAGTCAAGAATGATTAGCCCTCAGCTCCTCTGTCCTAAATTCTTATCTCCCATCCCAAAAGTAACAGACAATTCGTAATACCTCCATTTCAGTCCGGGTGCCTGTAAGAGAGAACACACTTTGAAATATCTCTTCTTCCAGTTAATCTTTACTTTGATGTTTCCCAAGAGAAGAAGATGAGTTTCTGTAGAGAGGTACAAAATGAGTGTGCGGCACACTTTTGTCATTTACAAAATAAAGGCGTTGGACAAGGCTGGAGTCGTCATACAGATTAAAGCTAAATAGATGCATATTTAATATTGGAGTTTTCAAATGGTTTTTAGATTAAATACCAAAACAATCACTCAAAACTCTGTAGAAGTTTTAGGCTAGGGAGTTTCTCCTAATGTGTGTACTCCCCCTTCATTTATACGTTGAAGGAACCTGTCGGTATACCTTTCGGTGCTGTTCGTTGATTTCCCCTTGTTACACTTTCTTAGCATAGGTCACAACCTTTTTGCACTAACATGTGCATTATAAAAAATAAATTTCAGTATTTATTGCATTGTTTTCTAATGAATTCAATATTAACGTCCCCATCTAGACTGTATGTATGTTTTGCTCAAGTACAAGATGTGTGACTTAATGGGCATTCAAACTGTTAAACACATAAATCAGTTAGGACATTCTTCATTATTCCCCACAATTCCCCATGTATGGTACGTACTCAGTACATACGTGATGATTCATACACCGGGACAAGATGAATCATTTTTCAAAGGACTCACGCCTTATGAAATGTGTGGAGATGATTGTGCCCTCGCAGCGTGTGAAAACGCTGGGCTAGGGTGCTGTCTGCGAAAGACTGGCAGTTCGCTGGGTGTGGTCCTGGCAACATGAAGATAGTCATCCGATTCCCTATTAAAGGACTCTGAGAGAGTTGTGACCCCTTTCTTTCATCTCTCTTTTCCTCCATCTCTCCTTTCCCGTGTTATGATTTTTCGTGGAAGGGGGGCTCTGAACTGAAGTGACTATGCAATGCGTTGTTGAGAGGAGAGTGTGTTAGTTCTGAGACTCTGTTTCCAAGCTGTCTCGGACCCCAGCATAGCCACTCACAGTGGGGGTTCTTGGGAACGAACCCGGGCACGGAATCTCCCAAATCAGTGGGATGCACACTTCCAAAACTGCGCCTACGACCACCTCCACTTTGAGGCCACTGCGGGTACATCTCGTTCTAGGAAAACTTTGTGAGAAAGTGATGAAACCTGTTCCACGACATCCCCCGAGCAGAGAGAACTTCTCTATGACATTTGGCGCCTTGTGCTATTGAAGACGGCATGGCATGGTCGGTGAATCTTCCGAAGCAGCGAGAGAAAAGAAGCCGGAATGGTAGACAGGGACAGAATACCCCATTGGGGTGGGGGGTCAGCAGTTGTCTTCCTAGGCTGTTTGGCGTGCTGTCATACACCATCATAGACTGTGTGGCTTAAGCAACACTTATTTCTCACTGTTCTGGAAACTGAAAGTCCAGGATCAGGGTGCCAGCCTGTTCGGTCAGGTTCTTGGTGAGCTCGCCTGCTACGTGGACTGCAGGGTGGCTGTCTTCATGGTGCGTACTCACAAGCTGGGGACAGTGAGCTCTGGGTTCTTCATCCTTTTATGAGAACACTAATCCTCATCACGGGACTCCACCATCATGATTTCATCTAAACCTAGTAAGCTACTAAAGGCCTCTCTTCCAAATAGTATGACGTAGGGGATTAAGTTTGAACTTATCCATTTCAAGGGATAGTAGTGTAACAGTGTGAGAAACACTGGGGTAATCTGAAGGGTTGAGTTGAACAGAGTTAAGAGAATCAGTCATTTAACAACGGATCTGTACATATCAGCCTGTGCTCAAGAAAAAGCAAATAAATCAGGGCTCTGGTATCTAATAGGTAGTGTAGAGAAACCACATTTGTTGATTGTGCAGAAGTAATTCTAATTTAACATTTATCATAGACTAAATACATCTTAATCTAATTTAATCACTTTCACAAATTCACAGGATGTCTCTGGATACAGCCTCTTTATTTTGTTAATGCAAATGTGATTTTCACACTTTGTACAGATTTTTGGTCATATTTTACATTTCTCTTTCTCTATTGCTAATGTATCCATTAAAAATCTAAGAAATATTCTTAATGTAAAACTTCCATGATGTTTGTCTCTTCCATTTTATTCTGATTCGTTTTCAGGGACTTTCATGATTTCACCTGTTTGTGTGATTGAACCTTACACCCAGTACTTCCAAAGGACTGTAGGAATTTACCTGGTTTGAGGTCAGTTCCATGCCTTCCATTTATACTGTCTTCTCCCTCATCTCTTGTACTTTTTTCATTGTTTAGTATTCATATACCTAGCTCTCTTTCACAACTGTGAGGTCTCTAAAAGTGAGAATTACATATTATTTTTTGATGCATTCCTACCATGTCTTTTATTGTATTTTGCCTAAGATAGTTAGTAAATATTTGTTAACTTCTAAAAGTTTCAATAGAGTGTGCCCTATTAAATCTCTATCACAGGTCTAATAAAAGAAGACATGATGAATAGGTGAAATTAACCACTAATCAAAATATTGATTTTTACATGCAATTATACACTGTAAACGTGGCTTTACTATATTTTCTTCTTTAAACCCATAACCAATTTTGGTTAAATAATTACTCTCTTAAAAACTTTATTCAAAAAAATTATAGGAACCAATTTCATGTCAACTTTAAGTTATCATGAGTTATAAGTAAGTGCATTTCAAAATAATAAGCCTTTATTACAATTAAAACAGCAAGTACAGTTGATTGAAATCAACAAGTAGCAAGGAGTTAAGGTGAGTTTCATTCAAAAACCAAAGCAGTCTCCTGAATCAAAAAATCATCTTAAATATGCTGAGGGTTGTACTAAAGCTTTCTGTTTTGATTACAGGATGAAACTCTATTCCCTTAGATACACACCCACACAAATTAAAGTTATGTTCTACTATGTTAAACTTCTACAACTCTAGCATTTCAATGATAAAAGCCTACACAATACTATCTGATGAAAATTCCAAGACTCAGATAGTCTAAATCATGTCTGTTATACTTAACATTACCTCTTAGAAATGAATTTTTTTTTGCAAGATTTAATATTGTTGTATACCCAAATGACTAATTATGGGAGAAATTATTGAGACATGTGAAAATATAAATGAAATTACAGTAAAAATGTGCCATTATGTGAAAAGAACAATGGCAAGTCAGTGCTACCAGTATAGCAATTTCCAAGTAACAACATTTTAATAGTTATGATTGCTAGTCACTTCTCTGAATAAAGTTTTTCACTTTGTAGGTATAAATTCTGTTCTTCACCATTATATTGGAAAATGTTTCTGAAAGGAAGGTGATATCAATGAATTGTTGTTTCTGGTGGAAATGCTGTATAATATTTGAAATAGTTCAGAGAGAGTCATTTGTTTTTCATCACAGGAGAAAAAACATTGTTCGTTTAAAAGAAAAATATGAAGAAAAATAATAACAGCTGTGTTTCAAGAAGAACCACTATTGTAAAAGGTACTAAGGTCAGTACTACAGGACTTGAAATCATGAGGGGGTCTTATAGTAATGTGATAAAACTGAAAGTCACCCCGAATTGCCCTTTCACGGGCCCTTTGTGGTTGATGAAATTGGCTTCCTGAGATTTCCTTCCATGGGACAAAAATTATCCCTCTAGATTTTCTACGACCACCACAAATTGCGCTTTAGCTAACTTTGAATTGGATCAAACGCGGTAACTGTATTTCATCAGGACGTTAGACGTTTTTACACTTAGAAGGAAAGTTGCACTTGAACCCGGGTTGAAAGTCCGAGGCCAAAGTCAATCTGGGCTATAAGTTCATTAATATCTCGAGGTGCACTGTTCGGGAGCCTCACTTGAAGAACGCCCAGGAGCAGAGTGTCCGAGAGCTCCCCACGTGGCGGGGGGGGGGGGGGTGGTGGAGGAGTGAGCAGACCCCGGCAGGCAGCTCGCGTGAGCAGGAGCAGGAAATTCACGACGGGAAGCTCCGCACACTCAGCCCCGCCTTTGCCTCCGGGCGTCCGTGGTGGCGGCCGGTCTGTGCCAGACTCCCTTCTGTCCTCCGGCGAACAGTTGCCCGACAGGTAAATTTATGCGAATCCCCGGGAAATTCATTTCGGCGGCTTGCCCGAAAGCCATTGAACGTTAAAACTTGTCCTGATTGTGGAAGACGGACGATGTTTCGTGTTTCTTAATCTAGCCTAACTTTCCCTCACGCTCTTTGGCATGAACCCAGAAATTGTGTGGTACATTTTCATTAACACGATCTTTTCCCTCAGAGTGGCTCCAGTTTTGGGTGGGCGCGAACTTTCCGTGGGTTTCACGCGGTCGGCCCGCTGTCTGGGCCAAGGGACTTCTGTCAGTCAGGGATGTATTTGAAATCCATGCCCATCCTTGTCCCAAGAGGAAATATCTGTTCCCTGAACGACTGTAATGGCTTCTGTCCCATGTGATGGCATGAATTTCACCGAGTGACATGAACCTAGTTATTGTTCGGGCACATTTTCCGTTCTCTCCGGGCGACGGTGGACACGGGTCCGACGGGCGGGTTCCGGCTGCATCGCCGCTCTGTCGGCGCCTCTCCTGTCACTTGATTGGTGGAATCGCCAATTTCATTGACAAACTGTGTATTTTTCATTCCGTCACCTACTTGTTTCCCCACGCATATTTTCATATTTGGGAGACCTTTGAGCCCGGAGCGCTTGTATGAAAACAAACACCTATGCGACGTTGTGGGGGGGCTTTGCTTTACGACAAACGGTTTCCCTGTGGCCGGACAAAAACTGGATTTACAGAAACAAGCTTCATGCTAGCACACAGCAGCATCCTATTCCTCCTCAGTGCGAATGAAAAGAGCCGCAAATCCAACTACCGATTGAGATTAAACAAAAACCGTGTTTTTAAAGGTGATGTTTCCATTGCACCTGACGTACACCGTAAGTTTCCGGTGTACAGCACGGTGGTTGGACATTAATACACCTCAGGAAGTGCTCCCCCTGTAAGTCTAGTACCCACGTGGAATCCTGCAATATTACTGGCTGTATGCCCGACTCTCTACTTTACATCCCCATAACCAATTTCATAAGTGGTAATTTATGTACTTCTATCCTTTTCACCGTTTCCCCCATCCCCACAACCCCTCGCCCATCAGGCGGCCATCCATTCATTGATTTTCCGTATCTATCAATTTGTTTCTATTTTGTTTGTTCCTTTTCCTCTTTATCTTAGATTACACACATTATTGAAATCATACGGTATATGTCTTTGTCTACCTTATTTATTTTGGTTAGCATACTGCCCTCTGGGTTCACCCAGTAACAAAACTGATATAATCAGGTAGCAGATCAGTTGAATGATTGAAAATGCATGTTTCCTTTCTTTCCTGTTTCATTCTTAGGCAGCATACAATTTCTCTTAATTTAGCAGTGAGTATTGTTGTCACTATTGTTTTGCTTACTTTTGTAGGATTGCCATCAGAAAAATAAAACACTTCTATCCTACGCAGTCTAAGATATGTTAATTTGTTTTATACTAATCACAGCAGTTACAGGTACATCTTTTCGGGAGAGACAGTATAATGATTTATATTTTCAAAAATATAAAATGCAGTGGTCATATATTTCTGCAGTGTCACTCCTTGTAAAACACTCAGATTTCTTGATTTCTTATCTAATTCTTAATTACTGTGAGCAAAGTGTGGTGCACCAATGCATTTATGCAAATACTATATGAGTTTCTACATATCACAATATAAGATATGCACTTACATTACACATGCATTTCATTAACACGTGATATAAATATGAGCCTTTGCTCATTCATTCTTCTCTCTCTCACTCACTTGCTCTCACTCTTTCTCCAGCACTCACTTTTTCTTTCTCTCTCTCTCACACACATATGTACATGCAAACATACAACAACTTAAATTTCTATTTGATCATTTTAATAAAAATGTACTCTGAAAAGCATCTATGATACACCATGGCTGCATAACCACATTTCAACAGGATCACCAAATAATAAATTAGAGAACAGTTTTTTAAACAAACAGGTAGTCTGAATTGTGCATAAAAATTCAAATAGAACAAGTTAGTTAACACAATGCTTTCAGATCAGCATCCTGGGTTTTAGTTCATTGTGGTGGAAAAGATCTTTAAAATAGTATAATTATGTTTATTAAGCAAGGGTTTGTGTGGTGACAAAATGCAACCGATTTAAGTTATGTTTTTCAGCTAAGTTTCAAACAGGCTTTGAGAACCATGGGAAGGATGAAAATAAAGTTCACAATAGTTTTGGTGGAAATTGACATAATGATCTTAAATAGCAAAACACTTAATATTAAAGACACAGCAGTATTGGCCAGTTTTGCTGGAAATTGTAGTATAACTAAAAAGGAAATGACTGACTTGCTTCCAAAGAGGAAACTGTCATTTACAATTAAATTAAAATAAAAACACCCAAAAGAGGTACAATTTAAGTAATGACACCAGTCATTTTAATAAAATATCTACAGAATACTCCAGTGATAAAAATCTCTTTCTATTCACATAACTCTCACCAAGAAACATATTTTTGTAATATGCCACAATGTTGCATGAATTCAAAATAAAACATATATGAAATCACTTAGTTATTCATATTTACATTTTGAGTACTTAACACATATTTATTAAGGAGTGGATAATAAATATTCAGTTTTTCCATTATATATATCAAAAAATAAAGCGTCACTCGTTGGATTCCCAGTCAGGGTACATGCCTGGGTTGTAGGCCATGACCCCCAGTAACCGCACATGGATGTTTCTCTCTCTCTCTCTTTCTCCCTCCCTTCCCTCTCTAAAAATAAATAAGTAAAGTCTTTAAAAATCATAATAATAATTTTATTTTTTCACTTTCATCTGGGTGTTCCAATGACATAACCTTTGTGATCTATGTTCACAGCATTAGAAATCAGTATTACACTGACAATAAAATGTATATGATATCCTTTCAATTTTGGGGGGTTCTTCCTTACTCCCTCAATTGTGACATTATTACAGCATCACATTTATTTTGAGTCTTACTTACCCCCTATTTTGGCTGTATCTTTCTTTGTGTTTCTCCTATGCCTATGTTTCAATATCCCTTTTTGGTATATTATATCACCTCTCACAATGTATTTTAGTTTTTTATTGTATCATTGTTCATATTTTCAAATTTTATTCTTTATTTTTATTTATTTTGTTTTAGACAGAGGAGAAGGGAGGGAGAGAGGGAGAGAAATAACAACATGTGGTTGCCTCTCACATGCCCCCTTCTGGGGACCTGGCCCACAACCCAGGTATGTGCCCTGACCAGGAATCGAACAGGAGACCCTTTGGTTTGCCGGCTGACACTCAGTCCACTGAGCCGCATCAGCCAGGGCTGATTATTTGTATTTTATACCAAACTGTTGGTTGAGGATGAGGTCTGTGACTTGTTTATTATCTTCATCCTCATTACTGGGAATGCAGATGAATTAACTGATCGATGAAAGTTTCATTTCTGAAAAAGCAGGTGGAGAGTATATAAGCATTTTTTAATTAAAATAACAGACACACTATGATGTCATCCATAAAGTTAATATACCTTTATGAATAAAGTGCATGATTAAGGAGATTAGCACTTGCTGGAGGGGCTCCTTCCAAACTGGAACGTGACACTTGATGGCTGTTTTAGATTTTACTCCAGCATGCTGATGTTATTCACAATCTTGTTGAAAATTCTACCCATAGTTTACTCTTTTCCTTACCACTTTTTACTTCACTTTTCCCAAATGCTCTAATATAGTATCTCCTTTTTGACTTAAATGCAAACCAAAATCATTTTACTTGCACTTGACAATGATCAGAATGCTTTCAAATGATAATCTGCTTTACAGATTACTAACAAGAATCAATGGATAGCAGTACATTCTCCATACCTAGGACCCAGGGGAAACTACCAAGTTTTCTGTCAAAAGAAAAAAAAAATCGCTGGTATTTCAGGATACAAGAAGAATTAAATATTTAACTGCACAATGTGTGTGCTCTTTTATAGTAATTTTTGATGAAAGTAATTTACTTCCGATGTACACTGGTGGCCATCTCATTTCCTTTTGTGTGCTTTTGCTTCATCTGGGTAGATGAGAGTCACCTTTAGGATCAAGTGAAGATTTGCAATGAAACAATGCTCTTAATTAGATTTAAGGCATAGCAAACTGTTTCCCAGACAAGTTTTGCATTAACTCCTTAACCTATTTAGTAGTGGTTTCAGTCTGGGAACCATTAAAAATCGAAGCTCACAAAACCAGTTTTTGAATGTTAACAATGACATTAAATGATCTTTCTTAGCTATCAGGTGTCACATCCTAATTATGTGCCTTGTATATCAGTGAAGGAAGTCATACCTGTGTGGGTAAAACTGTTGCTTCTCCAGGAAAACCTCAAAGCTAAGACCACTATTTCTATAACTCAGCGTCTGCTTTATCTGTCTTTGACCTTCATCATCATCTCTTCTGCAGCTCCAGGTACACCAGCTTCACCAATCTACCTGTCTCTTCCCTAGAAGGTGCTTTTAAATGTGAAGGAACATCACCCAGTGAATATCACATGACATGGTCACTATGGTTCTTTAACCCTTTCGGCTCAACCACCCTTCTAGAAAAACCATCTGACTAAAATTTGAATCTGGAATTTTCTGATATCAGTTGGTATCAGTTGGTCAGTTTTCTGATATCATGGTGGTACATAAGTGTGTGTGTGTGTGTGTGTGTGTGTGTGTGTACAATTAAAGATAGGCCTTTTGTAGAATATATATGCACCTTGAAAATTGTATGTCATTATGTAATGTTACCTATCTTTCAAATGCACATAGACATCTTAAGGTGCTCATTATGAGTGCTTTTGTACAGCTCAGAATTTTTCTAAGGGGGAAATGACCCTCAATTTTCTTCTCCTAATCTCTAAATTTACATTCTTGAATATGAAACACCCTAAGCAGAATATACCTGTGCTTTGTTTCAGTGTTCACAATTGCAAATAGTAGAATTCTAAGCAATTAAGGCAAGATTTTGTCTTAATTAAAACTTTATTTCACAGTTGATGGAGATATTAATATAGCCACCATAGTTCTAAACAGTTCCTAGGGTGGCTTTAAAAATATTTGCCATAAACAAAATGTACAAATGACAGAAAATAGAGTATGTCAATACTTTCAAAGAGCTGTTTTTTAGTAGCACTTTAAACGGGCACTTGAATATACTATTATTCTCTGCTCTGCACCCAACTGCATGTAACAATGGCATACAGTCATTTCTCTAAAGCTCTGGCCCCATGCAATGCTAAAACCAGCCCAGGAAAGTAGTCTTTTTAAGGATATTTGAAACTACAAAGAACATGACCATATTTTTCCACAAATAAGATCTGACAAAAATTACACGTGGGGTTATGCCAAGTCACTATGCAAAGATACATCGCACGAAATCTTTAAAGATTTGTTGGTAATTGCCAGCTTGTGTAATCATTTGTTGATCTGTGTCCCAGTGCCTAGTTATACTTTTGTCTTGGTGCATGTAGTAGGGCCTTTATAAATACTGATGATTAAAGTCATTCCCTCCCCCTTATAATGGGCTATGACAAACTCAGTCTTAATCTACACTTTCTCTCATTCTTGATTCTAATAAAGTATTCCTATCGCAAGTTTTTTTATTTCCGGAAACTTAAACGTTTTTAGTTCCGCCTTCTGTATCTTTATATCTCTTATACATCACTCTTTGCAAGCCCTGGTTACTCTTCCAGCCCTTATGCTTTTCACCTAGGTCTTGAAGTGGAATATTTCTTTGATCTCCTAAGAAGGACTTATAGGCTATTTTAGATGTCCCTACATATTTTCTCAGTTTAATAATTATGCCCCACAAGGCAAGAAGACAATGCACTGCAGTGTTACAAGGTGAGCCTAGCCAAGGGGCTAGCATGGTGTCAGGCAAAGACTTCATTACAATCTGCACTCGTTCACGCCTTCGCTCCTCCTGCTCGCAGACATTCGCTAAGCACCTACTCCCTGTCAGCCATGCTGATGAGTGCTCCAGGGAAGATATAAATGACTAGAATGCTGTCCTTTCTCTCTAGTAGCTCTATCTTAAAAAGACAGGCATGTCCACAAATAACTAGAGTATGTACATTTCTAGAATAGAAATCTGAAAAAAAAACTCTGACAAGATAAACTTTCACTCTTTGAAGACATGAAAGAAAATTGTGTCCAAGGAAAGTTATATTTAGTTTGGCTAACAAATCAGAATTAGACTTCACTACATAAGAGTTGGGGAACAGAAATTAGAAGAAATGATATTCCAGAAAGAGAAGAGGGAGAGAAGGATGCAGAGTTTGTTTAAAGAAATAATAGCTGAGAACATCCCAAACCTGAGACTTAGATTTCCAAGTTCACAGAGCCAAGAGATCACTTTATTATCTCAATGCTAAAGGACCTTCTCTGACACATATTATAATAAAAATGTCAGTAATCAAGAATAAAAAAAGCATTTTAAAACCCAGGGTAAAATTATTGTAACCCAGCAAAAACTCTCATGGGGCTGTCAGTGGATTTGTCAATAGACACCATATAGGACAAGAGAGAGTGGAGTAACACGGGCACAGTGTTGAAATAAACAATAGTGTTCCTAATCACATTGTATCCAGCAAAGTTATTCTTTAGATTGAGGGAAAACTTTCCTAGACAACGAAAAATGGAGGAAATTTATCACCACTGCTCCTACATTGCAAAAAAAAAAAAAGGCTGAAAAAAGTTCTTCAGGCGGAAATAAAAAGACCTTAACAGTGACATGAAAAATAAAATTATACAACATACTGGCAAAGGTAAATACTCACCAAATGTAGAAAACTCTAATTATATGAGGCAACTGTTAAGGTCTTTGACCAATTTATAAACAATTTCTCATGAGATAATATGTTAACCACTTTACTATAGTACAAAGATCAAAGAAAAATTATATTAAAATTAATGGTATCTACATCACAACTCTACTGCAACTTGCAAATAATGAGGTTGTTTGGATACTTACTTGATCTGGAGTCTCTCTCCCCCCAATAATGGAAACTCAGTGAGAACAGTAAATATTCACCAGATGTAGAAAATCTGGTGGGTTTACTGTAGTGTCGTTAACCTGACACACAGCACAGATGCATCCAAGGGATGTTTGCTGAATGATCACATACTATGTACGGTTCAAGTGTATTTTCCACAGGCTCTAGTCATGGAAAGGGTGGGGGGTCATGGTTACCCTTTTCTCCTAAAGAGAATGGACACGGGATGACATGTCCTGACACCCAACCCAATCCAAAATGTCGGTGTTTGTGGCATTCGGTCTCATGAAATAAGTTTCGGGTCTCATCCTTGTGAAAGAAGAGAATTTCAGAAACTTACTTCAACATTGTGCAATGTTGTCTATGCTTCCTATGGAAAGAACAGGCCCTAGTTTTCTTTTCAAATTTTCTTACTTTTTTAATAGTTCATTATTATCGGGGTGTTTTTTTTTTTGCATTAACAGTTATCTCCCTATACCCTCTTCCACCTCCACCCATCCCTTCCCCTGCCCCTCACAATACCCACACTGTTGCCCGGGTCCCTGAGTTCTTCCTTTTTGCTCAATCCCTCTACCTCCTCACCTCCCCACTCTTACTAGCTGTCATCTGCTCTCCATCTATGAGTCTGTCCCCATTTTCCTTGTTAGTTCAGTTTGTTCACTAGATTCCTCATATGACTGAAATCATATGCTATTTGTCTTTGTCTGACTGGCTTATCTCACTGATCGTAGTGCTCTCCACGTCTATCCACACTGTTGCAAAGGGCAAACTCATTTTCTTTTTTGCAGCTGAGTAGTATTCTACTGTGTAAATGTTGCATAGTTGTTTTACCCTCTCGTCTACTGATGGGCACTCGGGCTGCTTCCCTATCTTGGCTGCTGTAAATCGCTCTGCAGTGAACGGAAGGGTGCATATATTCTTTGGAATCAGTATTTCAGGCATCTTTGGATAAACTCCCAGAAGTGGAATCATTGGGTCCTAATGCAGTTCCATTTCTAATTTTTCAAGGAAACGCTACACTGCGTTCCCCAGCACCTGACCCAACAGTGAAGAAGCTTCCTCTTTCTCCACACCTTCGCCAGCACTTGTGAGGTTTCCACCTACTCAATTGCCAGGTTTGATCTCTTTTCCAATTTTCGTACAAATGTTCTGTTACTCTAGATGAGGATTTTAAAATTTGACACTCACCGCAGTAACAAGGGTAGTTTCACTGTTCACAAGCCTACGCATCGCTCCTTGTTTGCTGCGGTATAACACGAGAGATTGGGACACGTTTCTTTCCATGAATGAGCATTTCATGGTCCGCTACTGCAGGGCCCATTCTGCCATCTACGTAGCCCCCCTTTCAAGTCCTGGCAGACCGTGACCTGCCTCCCCAAATGGGCTGACCAGCGGTGTTAGAGGACTAGCTTGATAGCAGGGAATCAATGGCTCCTCTATATTTGGGTGACTCTCAGCGCGGGGGGGGTGCCTGAAACCCAACTAACCAGGGCAGGGCGCCCATGCCCTTCCAACCCCTTCTTTCCCTTCCACTCCCCTCTGTTGTTGTCTACCCCCAATTCCCCTCCATGGACCATCCTGCCCCACCAGAGCCCTGCATTCCCCTCCATGGTCCCTGGAACCCCCCCATTCCCCTCCATGGTCCCTCCTACTCTCCACTCCATCTCATTCAGTGCTCCCCTGTCTTCCCTGCCCCCCCACTGGCTTGCTGATGTCATCAGCTGGCCCCTGTGATGTCACAGAGAGTATCCCCTCCTGCCACAGGCACCCAGTGTCTACCACAGGGCCAACGGCAGAAGCCGGTGGCCCACAGGAGCTATCAGTTCTGTCATAGGGCAGCGGTGTCTAAGGACAGAAAAACCTTGGGAACTCAGGCTCTGAGCGGCAGAGGCTCTACGTGAGAACAGGTGACAGCTGGAACCCACAGTAGAGGAGCTAATGATGGAGGAACCAGGGACCAGTGAGGGACAGGTGAGTGGTAGCCCCTCAGGTACAGCTGAGTCCCCAACTCTCCCTTCCTCATCTCTCCCCCACCACTGTCTCTGTCTCCCGATACTCCCCTAGGCACCCCAGAGCCCGGCTCCAACCTTCTTATCCACTGACCTGGGAGGTGGCTGCCCCTCTAACCCTGGCCCCCGTAAGCCATGCCCACCCTAACCCCTGGTCTCCCCTTACCTGCGGTCTCCCCTTATCTTTGTCAGGACATCCGAGCCATCCCTGCTCCCTTGGACCCGTCCGGGGCTCTGAGACGACTGCAGAAGGAACTGAGGGACATCACTAATGACCCCCCGCCCATGTGCTCCGCGGGGCCAGTGGAGAACGACATGTTCAAATGGAAGGGGACCATCGCGGGCCCCGCGGACAGCCCCTATGAGGGGGGGGTGTTCTGCCTCAATATACAGTTCCCGCGCAATTACCCCTTCAGGCCTCCGCAGATTTACTTCACCACCCCCATCTACCACCCCAATATCAACCGCAGAGGCTACATCTGTCTGGATATTCTCAAGTCCCAGTGGTCTCCTGCACTGACTATATCCAAGCTCTTGTTGTCCATCAGCTCCATGCTATGTGACCCCAACCCCGATGATGCCTTAGTTCCATCCATTGCCAGAATGTACTTAACGGATAGGGACAACTATAATACCACGGCCCGAGCTTGGACCAAGAAGTATGCCATGTGAATGAAAAGTAAATGATAAACTATCACCTTAATAAAACACCTGGCTGTTGAACCAGTGGTCTTTTGACTGCTTTCTGGGAGGCGCGGTTTCCCCATCTTTGTGGGCACTCGGTGAACACCTGCCACATGAGGGTGTGTGGAGGGCGTGGGGAGGCAGGGGGTGGGGCCAGGTTGGGGGATGGGGAGGGATGGGGGTTGCACACCTGCCACATCAGGGTGTGTGGAGGGCGTGGGGAGGCAGGGGGTGGGGCCAGGTTGGGGGATGGGGAGGGATGGGGGTTGCACACCTGCCACATGAGGGTGTGTGGAGGGCGTGGGGAGGCAAGGGGCAGGGCCAGGTTGGGGGATGGGGAGGTGTGGGGGTTGCACACCTGCCACATGAGGGTGTGTGGAGGGGGTAGAGGGAGGCACGGGGGTGGGGGCCAGGTTGGGGGGATGCCTGAGTGGGAGGAGAGAGGCCAGTTCTCATGAGCATTTCACTGAAGGCCGTCTTTCCTGCTTCGGGATGGGGAAGCAAGCACAAGGGGGTGGTGGGCTTAGGATGAGTCCTTTAGAACTGACAACGGGGAGCAAAAACTGGATGAAGGTTGGGAAGCTCATTCAGTACGCATTTTATTCTGAAGAACCTGTGTCTTCAGGTGTGATGCTTTGGCCGGGATGAGGAGTAACCCATACCCTCTCCTTGGAGGCCTACAGTGAACTGGACACACGTTAAGTGGATGAGGAGGTTTCACAAAATGAAACGATGTGTTTTGTCCCCACTTTCATCCCCCCCTTCGACCAGTCTGCCCATCTCCCTCACTCTGGGTTGTTCCTCGCTTCCCAGGACACGCCTACAGCTGGGTAAGGACATTCCAACGGCAGAGAATCCTCATTAAAATTTATTTGAGCCGAACAGAGGATGTGCCTGGAAACAAGGCCTCAACAGACTGACAAATGCTTCTCAGAGGGACCATGTGCAGCTTCTTCCATGCCATTGAAACCAACGAGGGAACCGAAGGAAGATGATGGGAGGGAGGGAGAGCTCAAGGGCGGCAGGAGGGTGCTCTCCTGAGGGTGGGTCTGCATCACACCGGTCTGTTAACCTGGACGCAGGAGAACAGTGGGCAGGGCTTGCTTAAGGCACCCGCACGCGCGCGGGCACACACACACACACACACACACACACACACACACACACCCCTTTTACTCTGAAAGGTGGAGGCTGGAGGTGCGATAAGTCAGCACAACCTGCCCAGTTGGGCATTGAGGACCATGTCACTCTGGGAGGTTATTTGCCTCGGAACCCCTTTGGGCATCCACAGCTACAAGCTCTGATGTGTTTCCTTTCCTCCAGAGCTCTGTGGGGTCTGAGATGTCACCCAGCCTTCAGGCCAGCGTGGGAGCCAGGCGCGGTTGCAGGGACGCTGGCTGCACGACACAGGCTCCTGGCTTAGGGACAGCCTTGTTAGTCACGGCCTGGCAGGCAGCGTGAGCCTCTGTGAGCCCGGCTCCCCCGGCCCCCCCGACCAGATCCCAGGGGGAGCTGGAGAGCACAGCACGAGGGCGCTACGCACGCAGTGGGTCTGTGTCACGGCTCTGCCACCACAAGCTTAAGGACCCCCCAGTCTTTGCGAGGACAGTCCCAGCAAAACTGACCAACCCTTTTGCAAAGAGAGGCGGCGTCCTTCACCCCCTGGGGAACCTTCTGTCCAGCCCCTGCCCTGGAGGGAGTTCTGTCTTCCGAGGCTGCGTGCTATGCAAATGCCACAGCAGTGGCAGTCCAGGACGCAAGCTGTCACACGAGGTGCAGAACCGCTCCCAACGGTCTTAGTGGCTGGAGTTCTTTGGCTGTAAAGGGAAAATTAGTTTCCTGAAAAGACTTGTGTGTAATGAAAAAACTCCAATTTTCCCTTTAGAACTTGTACGGTCACGAGTGTCCAATCAGTGTGACGTGCACATTACCATCATCAGTACCTTTAAACACACTTTACAAACTACTCTTTTTAAGGAGTTGAGAGTATGATTGTAAGTAAAAAACATAAAAATTTTGGGTGCTTAAGATTTTTTAAGTATTATCAAAATAAATGTGTAAATATGTACATTAGACATCTCAATTTTATTTTCTTTTGCGCATATCCATAAATAACCAAGAAAGCGTGCAAATATTGCTTTTGGGGGACAGATTAACTTTAGTTAGTAGGTAAATTCACCAATATGAAATCCAGAAATAATGATTATCAGCTCTGTTTGTGTGTGAGAAGAGATTTATTTTAATGATCTGGCTGACTTGCCTGTGGGTACTGACAAGGCTGAGACCTTTAGGGCGGCCTGGAAGCTTACAAACTCAGGCAGGAGTTGATGCTACAGTTTTGAGTCAGAACTCCATGCTCCTGAGAAATCTCAGTTTCTACTATTTTTGCTCTCCAGACCTTCAACTAGTTGAGGCTCAGCCATATTAAGAGTAATCAATCCTCTTTCAAGTCAACTGATTGTAGATGTTAACTACATCTACAATATAAATCCACGGTGACATCACAGGTTACTGTTTGATTAAATAACTGGGCAAGTTGACACATAATATTAACAATTATACCAAGTGACTTGGATTTACCTTTTTGAAGACAAGGAGGACAGGAAGGAGGAGAAGGAGGAGTTGAAGAAAAGGGACAAGGAGGGAGAGAAAATTGCAGCTCAACAAAACACAGCATGATCACATACAAAAAGCATGAAAAATTGTATAACTATAATATTTTGAAGCATGAAAAATGGAGAAAATCATGGTCTACGTGAACATACACCCACATGCATGTCATACAAGCTCTAGTTAAGGTACTTTTTTAATGGAGAAAAGAGAGAAAGTCCCCCTATGTAACATTAAAATGAATTACCGACGCATGGCCACTGCAACTACTTTGCACTAGCATAAGGACAGACAATATAAAAACAGGACAAAAAAGCAACTCTTAATTGTGTGCATTCACAGACACACCCATAAAATATAAAACATTTAGAATATAGAATATGGGGAATGAAGTATTTGGCAAATAGAAAAGTTACCTCATTGTGTGGAGAAAAATATAAACAATTTACTTTCTTTTTTTATGTTATTTATTTATTTGTAGAGAGAAAGGAAGGGAGGAATAAAGAAAGGGAGAGAGACATTGAAGTGTGAGAGAAACATTGATCGGTTGGTTCTTGCATGCCCCCAACTGGGAACCTGGCCCACAACCGAGGCATGTGCCCTGACCAGGAATCGAACTGGCCATCTTACAGTTCACAGGCCGGCGCTCAATCTACCGAGCTACACCAGCCTAGGCTACTTTCTATATAAAATAACAAAATCCAGATATATTAAAGATGTGAATATGAAAGAAAACAGTGTAAAATATTATCTAAATGTTAGAAAATAAGTTTAGGAACTTTGGATGTGAAATAAATTTTTAACCAAAACTCTCAAAAGCAATCTAGCTGCATTTAGTGAAATCAACTTTGCCTGTACCTTGCAAACCAGAATACCCTTTTTTTAGTACATAACCAAAGGAAATACTCATCCAGTGTGTACACAAAAGTGTTCATTACAGTCTTGCTTGAGGTCAGTCAGGATTGTATAATATATAATATATATATATATATCACATATATCATATATATATATGATATATATATATATCATATATAATAAGATAATGTATAGGTAATGGAGGATGGACAATTACATAAATCCACTACAGTGACTCACTCAACTGTAGTGATTAAAATTGGAGGTATTAAAAGTACTCCAGATGGTGTATTTGCTCTTCTAGTCTTCTGCTCCACCACTATAGGTGCATGGCTTTGCATCTTTATTATTGCAAGATAGCTGCTTACCTTCAGGTAAAACCTATGCATTCCAGGAAATAAGAGGATGAGAAAAGTGTAGGGCAAAGGGACAAACTTGTCGAGTTTGCTGCCTTTCAAGCTGGAAAACATTTTTTTTCTGTAATCTACTTTCAGTAGAATGCAGTTACATTTCTTCGATCAGAAGCAAGTCATAAAGACACTGCTTCATGCAAGGGAGTATGTGAGATGAATATTTTAACTGGACACATTGAGACCTAAATCACAAGGGCATCTATTGGTGATCAAGAAGGGAAGAAAAAAATATTGAGTATGCAGTTGGTGGTGACTTTCACATGTGAACATACAAATGGGAAACTCAGAGAGAGTATTAAAATGGCATGAAAAATAAAATGTGAGGAGAATAAGAGTAAATAAGGAAATAAAAGTGACCATATACAGATTTATGATGATAGTGTATCTTGAACTGAGGAGTACCAACCAACATGCTTCTGTTCAACTGAAACAAAACAAACAGCAAAGCAATTACCAAGAAATAAAAAAAACAACAAAAGAAAGGCAAGAGCACTCACTGTATGAAAAAAAATATATTTGAGGTATTGAAAGATGTTTAAATATAGAGTTTGGAGTGATGAGAAATAGTGAGAGAAAATTAAAACAGGGCTTTGTAAACAAGATTAAGGAGTTTGGAGTTTAGACTCAAATCCCTTGAGGATCTTTTGAAAGCTACCCTTCTTCAGCTCTGACAAATACCATCTGTATGAATACAATAGAAATTGCAGTCAATATTTGATAATTATCTAAACCAGACCTATATTTACAAGTGTGAGAACTCAGAAAAATAATCAGTTGTGTCTTCTTCTCTAATTGTCTTTAAAATATTTTCTTCAATTTTAAAGGGTATATAAATGAAATTATTTAGAATTGATTATAAAATAATATTGCAAGTATATGTGAATCAAATTAATATTTTACATGTGTTTGTTACCATGTATTTTCAAATTTTAACAATGCACACCTGGAATTAGATATTGTTGATAGTTGCACAAACTTATGAATATACCAAACAAACAAATTGTACTCTTTTTAAAAATGTTTTATTTATTTATTTTTAGAGAGGGGGAGGGAAGGAGAAAGAGAAGAAAACATTGATATGTGGTTGCTTCTCTTGAACACCACCCACTGGGGACCTGGCCTGCAACCCAGGCATGTGCCCTGACTGGGAATGAAGCCAGCAACGTTTTAGTTCTCAGGCCAGCACTCAGTCCACTGACCCACACTAGCCAGGGGTGCAAATTATACTCTTTAAAGGATGGGTTTTATGGTATGTGAATTATTTCTGAATAAACATCCAAAAGTACATTATTTGGAGAATATGTTGTATTAAATTTTTTGACATGGAAAAATCATCTAAATAATGGAAAAATATGTATACTTGTATAAAAAATCTCACAAGTAAGATAGTTTTAAAGTTATTTTCCATTTGAGATGTTTACTAAAATTTTTCAAGATTGTATACTTTCATATGGTTTGAAAACGAACTCATAAATTTTATTAACGAAACATTTAACATCTGTAATTACTATTATTATTTTTTGGTTCTATGAACCAAATGTAAATTGAAATAGCTCAATGGGCTGTAAAGATTGACAGTAGATACCTGCATGGGAATTTTGACAAAGAAATTATCTGAAACTAATTTGAAATAATTTATCGTGCAGAAATTAGACTTACACTGAAAAAATGTTAGCATTTTTATGTCAAAACAGTAACCCAGATTTGTACTTAGCTCTTGAGATAACATGAATGATAGGCTGTATTGCCTGAAGATGGTCTACCTGACTATTTAGTTGGATATTGACTCAAGTTGATCTGAAGATCAAATTAGATAATTTAGGTAAATACAACATCTATACTACTTGGGAAAGTCATTGAAGCAGACATGGAAATATGTTTGTTTACATTAGAACATTAATCCTGCTAATAACAGAATCAAATTAACTTATGGCAATTCTTAGTTTGCCATATCAGGTCTTACATCCTTTGGTCCCAGTCTAGGTTTCTAGTTTCACTTCCAATGCTTCACTTGAATTCTTAGTAACTACATCGCAATGTATCAATCAAGTGATATCAAAGTACTAATTTATAATATATCCATATGACTTGATGTTATGTTTTGTATTGAAAATATTTTGATAAGAAACATAATTGTGAATATAGTGATTGTATAGAGTATTTGTTTCCAAAATACTTTAACAATATCTATAGTTGTAGCTGACTTAATTACTCTGGGTAATTATTCAATTGTTCTTTGTAGAATGGCTTTCCCTGAATAATCTACCCACTTGTATTTCCTGAGGATTCTTCATAATATCAGATAATGGTAGGCCAATTAAATTACGAGTAAAGAAACTCCAATTCCTTTTAGTCCTAATTCATTAATCATTTGCTATGTAATTTAGGGAACTAAATGTGCTACCCTTATGTTTCTCTAAGAGAGTAAAAAACATATAAACATATTTACATTGTGAATACTCAGTGTATTAACACATGGGAAGAGCTTGAGGTTTTTGTAAAATAACGTATTAAAATTCAAACTAATTCTTTCAAAGTAATCAGTCAGTAATGTTTAGAACACATAGAGTAGATGTTAATCTGTTTAAACAGGAATGTAGAAGTAGTAATTCATACTAACCTTCATGTTGAAATGCTTTCTAAGGGCATCAGCCCATTCTGTGGGTCTAGGAAATATGTGTCAATGACCACATTGGAATCTGTCTTTGCTTTATCCTCATCTTACAGACACTCTGGGTCTTTCACAAATACTAGAGCTGTATCTGCAAGGGAATACTAATTAGTATATACTATAATATATACTATTAAATACTAAAATCCTGTTATTCATGACAACATGGATGGACCCTGAGGGAATTATCCTAAGGAAAATAAGTCAGAGAAAGATGAATACTTTATCATCTCATTTACATGTCAAATCTTAAAAAAATACAAAGCATGCATCGAAAAAAGATCAGGAGTTCAATTCATTGAGACAAAACGTGATCCAAGAACACATATTTCGAACATGATTTCAGAGAATTTATGAAAAATGGTTCTTGAACCACTTAAAGAGACGTTGCCCTTAGTTTCATGTAAGATATGTTTGTCTTCAAGGAATTTTTCTTTTTTTTCTTACTGTTGTTTGAGTACAGTTGTTTCCATTTTCACCCCACCTCAGCCCCCCACCCCACCCACCCCACCTCCCACCCTCAAACCTACTCCCTTTGGCTTTGTCCATGGGTCCTTTATACATGTTCTTAAGGAATTTTTCTGACATGCATGTATTCTTTTATTTGATTTTATATTTCTCTTGTGTGTGCATGGGGAGGGTTAATCTTTAAGTAAAAATAGTTTTCCTTGAAGTGGCTTTAGCAAACCTGTAATATCTATTACACAAGGGAAAGCTTAAATGTTACATTTTTCATTACCGTGCCCAAGATTTGAGCGTTCTTGCCAAAGCGACTTTTCTCCCTGCTGATACACAGTCGGAGTCTTTTTATCCCTTGTAGTAACACAGTGGGTGATATCCTGAGTCAGCAGGTTAGAACAAAGTACCTGCTCCTTTCCGGTTCTCCTCAGTAGGGGGCTAGACAACGGTAGACACCCTTAAGGTAAAATTTCTGAAAAACTCATTTCTGCTCATATGTTCCCGATTTCTCTTACAGGGGAGACTGACTCATGCTAGGATATAAGTAAAGGGTTTTTTTAAACGTGGTTTGAAGGCTAACTTTGAAAACAAACAAACAAAAGTAATTCATCAAGTGAGGTAGATTATGTTATCCTGTGGGCATTATGCTACTCAAATGATATTATTCCTGCTAGTAGAACTATTCTTCAACATATTCTGCCTCTCTGTAATCATAATTTTGGTATTTGGTTAAGATATTTTCATAGCATCTGGTTATCTTTTGAGTTTTAATGTTATTCTGACATTTCTTTTTAGTAATTTACATGATGGTTTACCATGCATGGGAAAAACTATAATTGATGTAGTTAATAGCAATGAAAAATTAAAAATCTATAATATCTCATACAAGTTCTATAAAGTCTTCCTGCAACATTGTTTTCTGTGGACCCAGGACAAGGTTTACAATATTTTTAAATTGGCCAAAAATATTACTGGGTACACTTTTCATGGAATCCTGACTATTGGTTAGGTCCCACTTCTATGATTTTATGGAAGCTTGTACATTTAATTGTCTTTGACTGTGTCTATAACTCTACAAGTAGTGGCAAACCAAGAATTCAAATGAACACTGTCCATGCAGATTCAAAGTAATTTTCTCCAATGTAAATTTAACTAGTCATTTTTCTGTAGTTATTGACCAGCTTTGCATTTCTTAACAAATGTAGGTTGGCTTTTATAATCACCTATATATGTGCTGAATCTTTACATTACCCTTTAACTATTTTTACATCTTAACGGTTTCCTTATAAATTGATGAGTTAAGTAATTTTTAACAAATATTTATTTTATATTGATATGAGGGTGATGACTTTTCTGAGTACAAAATGAACTTCGGGAAAAAAAACCCAGTAACTCTGTATGGTGTCAGCTGGGTACTGGAAATATCAGGGGAATCACTTTGTAAAGTATGATTGTCTGACCACTGTGCTACACACCTGAAACCAATACAGAATGATACTGAAAGTAAACAGTAATTGAAAATTTTTAAAGTAAATAAACAATGTTAAAGTAGGTTTATTTTAAATAGAAATGTGGTTACCAAGGCCTGCTGAGTAGGGGATTGGAATGACATTGTTTAAAGCTATAAACTTGCAACCAGTAGGTAAATTTTAGTCCTGTAGGTCCTAAAATAAGCATAGCGATTTCAGACAACAAACTATATCACACATTTTTAAAGTGATAAGAAACTAGGTCTTAATTGTTATCACCATTAAAAAATGAGTATTCTGTGATGTGATAGACGTATTAATTAACACTCTGGTACTAATCTTTATTGCAAAATATAAATGTATCAAATCATTATGTTGTCTATCTTAAACTTATACAATGGTATATATCAAAACATTTCAATACTTTTTATAAACCCAAGTAACTCACATCTGAGTACAATTGCAAAAATAAACAAACAAAATGTATACTTATGATTTGTATATATATGCAGCATTTGGATGTTACCAGCAGATCAAAGGTAAGAGTGATAGGATATGGAGTTTTTCAGAGTTTTCTAAGGAAAACTGATATCCATCCATTCATTAAGGTTCTTAGCAGAAGAAAATTGGAATTTCAAAATGACAGAAGTAAATTGGTAGCCTTCTAAGATTTTTCTAAGGAAAAAAATTTAAAATACATAAGAAAAATTGGAAGCTAAAATTGGAAAAATAAATCTAGATATAATTTTTTAATGGAGAAAACAGACTGGACTGTGGGGAAATTTAATCCAATGTGAGTCTTGTCCTTAAACTGTGTTTACTTTCCAACTGTAATTTCGGGGGAACATAGGGTTTTTTAATGTATAATAAGAGATCTACTTTTAATAATTAGTGATGGAATGAACTACTACACTAATTTAGCACATTATTCAATTTGTCATCAAACTTCAGAAATACCAACATTTTAGTAGCACCATTGCTTACTTACTGTTGTTGATCAGGTATTGTTTAATGTATTATGTATATGAATCTATATGTTTTTCTTATGTATATGCATTCAAAATATACATAATACAGAACATTTCAATAAATGATGAGACTATTATACACATTTTGGGTAGGCAAATAATAAAAGTGTCATCAACATAATTCCAAGTGGATTTGATTATAATATATAACTCTTGCCAGAATGAGATGTGTAAATTAGATCACATAAACTTCAAGAGTCCTCAAGCAATTTAGTTTGTTTCACCCTGTGTCAACTGAAATTTAGCAAAAAATTAGTTAAAATACTTGAAGCAAGTTTTCCTTCAACTGAAACTGAAATTCCCAACACTAATACATTTTGAAGTTTCATTGAAGAAAATGGCTCATGTTCAGAGAAAACTCTTCTAATTGTAAAAAAGAGACATGATCCAGATATTTATTTACATTCATATTTTCTGACTCAATACATCTAAATACTCTTTATAAGACACCATTTATTTGCAAGTGTCTTACTTTGTCCAGGCTTCTATAACCAAATACCTTAGACTAGTGGCTTAAAAACAACAGAAATTTCTGTTGCACGACTTTAGAGACTCGGAAGTCCAAACTCAAGGTGTTGGCAGATTCACTAGCTGGTGGGAACCTGCTTTCAGGTTCATGAGTGGCCGTCTTCCTGCCCTATTCCCACACTGAGGAGGGGAAGGTTCTCCTTTACAATGGCACTGAATCTCATTACTGAATACTCTGCTCTCAGGACCTAATCACCTCCCTAAAGCCCCACCTCCTAACACCATCACATCAGTGATGAGGATTTCAACATATGAACTGTTCTGAGGACCCAAAATATAGCATCAAGAGAACATGATCTCACTTTGGAACACCAAAAAATGATGTCTTTCTCTTAAAACTGCCAGTTCACTAGGGAAAAAATGGACAGATAAAAAGGAGAAATGCAGAATTGATTAAAGACAATTTATGTTTGGTACTTACATGGAGGCTCTGAAGGGAAATCTACTTCCAAGTTCATGTTGATGGTTGGCAAAATTCAGTGCCTTGTGGTTATAGAATGGACGATCCTTTGTGTCGCTGGCTTACTTTCCTTCTCATCCAGCCACTCGTCCTCATTTTCAAACCAAAGATGATATGTAAATCACATTGATATTTTTAAGTCTCTCTGGCTTCTTTTTCTTCTGCCATTAGCCTAAGGAAACTCTCTTCTTTTAAGGGATCATTTGATAATATGGGTCAACCTAGATTATCCGCATACTCTGCCTATTTTAAGGGTGATACCTCATCATATTCAGAGTTTACAGATTAAGGTAGGGCATGCCCAGGATGTCATTTGTGATGTCATCTGCCTAAAATATGAAGGTGCATAGAAATTTTTAAAAATTTATTTATTGCTATTTATTGGTTTTAGAAAGAGAGGAAGGGGAGAGAGAAAGAGAGAGAAACCATCTGCTGTTCCACTTATTTATGCATTCATTGGTTGATTCTTGCAGAAATTTTATGAGGACTTTTTACAAAACTGCTTCTTATAAGCTAGGAAAACTTAGAACTATATAACAAGGAAGAATACATCTGCAAAAAGAAGAGAAGAGATATATCTGCCTGCAGTCCGACTTCCAGTGGTGTGACACGGACATTACATTGCTGCAGGATTCACTCTCCTAAGTCAAAGCTAACATGGGCTTTTGCTAAAAGGGATATTCTTTATTCATGTAGGGGAAGTTTCAGAACCACAAACAGAAACTGAATTATGTTCAAAATTAATTTTGTAAACTAAGACAAAGTTCATGACACACAGTATAAAAAGTTTGGCCAAAATGAGCAGCATTCAAAACAAGAACACACACACATGATTATAACACCATGTACATGTTTATGTCATTAATTACAATGACTTTATAATATAATTAATATATTTGTTAATACAATTAATATATTGAGTATATGTTCTTTGAGATAATCTAGTCCACTCCCTTCTTTCACAGAAGTGAGCTCAGAGAAAATATAATTAATACATTTAAATACAATGTAGTATATTTTGTCTTATGTTAGTCATGAAAAAAACTACAACAAATTGAGTATATAAATATGATTGTTGAGACAATTTTTAAACCTTCTAAGGGAATAAAAAATTTGACATAGTTTACATCACTCATATCCATATAAACAACGTTATACAAAACAGATTAACATGCAGATTAAAGCCAATCCCGTGGTAGCTTGGTTAATTTTTATATCACTCTCTCACTTTATTGTTGACTGGATAATACAAATGAAATATATCTTATGGGTACTCAATATTTTAAATACCCACCTACACACATGTAGGTATTTAGCTTTATAGAAATTCAGACTAGTCTAATATTCTAGTCAGTTCAAATATGTTGAAATTCACATTTGCTGTAGAAGATTATCAGGTGCTAAATTTTTGTCACCTTATGAGTTTCAATTAGTTAAGTGTAAGTACCAATAGAGAATGTTATCTCTAAGTCCTCTTTTTCTTAACAATATCTAGATACTTTATATTGATGTACACATTATGGTCAGAATCACATAGTCAGCGTTCTAATTATTTATTATTTATGTTACATTTCAAATGTTTTTGAAAGTACAGGTGAAATAATTATCTTTTGTAAAACTATAGCACATCAAACTCCTCAGGAAAAGGTAGAACGATATTTTATATAAAATTCAATTACTAAAAAAACCCTGAACATTCTATAGCTTGTCTAAACATCAAACTAGGAAAAAGTAGCCTACAAAACAATGTCATCCATGACAGGTTGATCTTGATGAAAAGGTTGTTTTTATCATTACATGTGCCTTTGGAGAGATAGGCAAATAATCAAGATTACTGCTTAAATGCTTTTGCTCTACTCTTCTTTTTGGCAACATGACTATATTCGAATTCTCCAAACCCTGAGCTGTGACATTAATGATGATGTTAGCTGCCCTTTAATGCTAATGTGTATATTAATGAATCTCTTTTTCAGTCTCAGAACTCCAAGAGGGAAGACAGAATAGGTGGAGAACAGAAGAAAAGACTTTCTTAAAAACCTAAGCTGCACATAGCGAGTTCAACACATTTCTTTTAAGAACAACGTGTTTTTCTCTAATTATCAAAGATCCCCTAACATTGTTAGGTGTTATTGTTAACACTTAGACTCTTCTCTTCCCTGTGAGCCTGCTTTAATTCTAGCCTTGATTTATAGCATGAAGAGAGAAATGTGCAAATTAGAAATATACAGTGAAATATAAATTATGAAACCTTGCTGTCTAATGGATTATAACACTTCTACACAATCTGACAAAGCTTTTTTTTTTTCTCACTCTCTGCTCAGGCTGTCATTTAGGATTAAGGGTGAACAAACAATACTGTAACAGCAAATGGAAGTCTAAACTCACTCTGACAGCCAGTATTATTCCACTGAGACAGTAGGGACAGAAAACACTTAATTACACCTTTAGGCTCTGCCTGTAAACCAAATTCATCAGTTTAATCTAAACAACAAAGATATGCATGTGAGGAAGTAAAGATTAATTTTGTTGCAACCACAGTGTAATACTGTCTAAACCATGAACACTAAGCTGCATATTTCTAGCCTACAAGCATTTTGCAGTTGAATGTAGAATACATTCTGATAGCCGTAACTGCGGTACTATTTAAAATGAATCAGTAGTAGAATAAAATATTTGAATCTATGCTTCTAAGTGGTCATTTTAAGTGGTTTTCATGGTGTTCAATGAAAAGAATCTTCAGATGTCAGTTTACATAACTTTTTAAAGCATAATTACTGTATTTTTAAAATATTCATGTGGTGATAACATGGATATGATCATTTTGCTTCTGCTCTCTAATACGTGATCTCAATTAAATCTTATGTATTATCATCTGTTTGTGAGCAAGCCTCAGGCTTTTGAAACATCTCCATGCTGCAGTATTCTTTAGTGCTATATAAAGGAATAGTTACAGAAAACAGTAACGTTTCTGCAGTCTATTAAAAAAGAAATTGTGGGGAAAAACATAGTTAAGTAAGGATAATTTCATGGAGAAATATATTTTAAGCCTCTATATTGCATGAGAGAAGGTAATTTAGACCTTCTGTCTATAAAAATAATAAAATATGGTATTAAATAACTATTTTATACTGGTTATTATATGATTTCAGTAATTTAGTTATCTTGCAACACATTGTTCCTGCAGTCACAGATGTGTCTGAAGACACAATAGCTTTTTAACAATATTTTGCCATCACTGATTGCTCTTCCAAATGTTCTTCCTTTCATTTAGAAATTAAGTGAATTTTCAAGCATAAACTTTCTGAGTCACTAATATGAATTTATGAGAATAAAGTAATACAGATAGGAAGCAAGTTCTCTTAACTTTTATTTTAGGTGAGAAATAGATGCACAGATTTGTTTAATACCCTCTGGAATATCTATCAATAAAATGACATATTTCTCTGAAATGATTCTGTCACAGAGCATTTTTATGGTTATACTTAGGAACAAAATGAGTAGTCACAGTAGTTGTTTTACTATGCATTAAACTAGCTGTCATGTATGAAAGCCAGGAATTTATCTCCCAGAACCAATGGCATCCTCTCTGCATGAGGCAGAATACAGAAAAGGGTTCAGCATATTTGAGAAACCTTCTTTAAGAATAATGGAATAGACTTTGGTCACATCTGAATGAAAGAGATCTCTTAAAATTAGCTTATTACAATGCCTTTAAACCTAAACTGGGAAAGAATTTACCTCCCAATTGTAGAGGCCAAAAACAAGATGCTTTAACCTACAAATAAGTAAAGAAGCAAATAGGCTATCTATTCATCACTTGCATAAAACACAATCAGCTAAAGTGGCCACAACTATTCACATAACCTTTGCTGCCTTTAAATCACTAAGAAGATGGTTTGAAAAGCTTCCCCTCATAGTAAGTATTTATTCAACAAAAGTATACTTGGGCACTGTGAGGTGTCAGTAGAACACTAATACTTTACGAAGGAAAGAGTTTATGAGATAAACATCAATTAATTCAAAGCTTGAGTCACAGTTCAACTAGTATAATCATATTCTTATGTCAAAATTTTAGCTTATAAAGATCTGATTTTTAACCCATAACTTATAGCTACTTTATTAGTACTATCATTGTTTTTATCTATTTCAGTACACATTATTTTTATATAGATTATTCTGTTTTATACAAAAAAAAATACTATGAATAAGCTTTCCATATAAATTACAGTTACTTTGCATGGCTTACAAAGAGCATGATAATTTCCCAAGTACCTATCTATATCTTCCTCAGAATGTTTGTCAAAATATTGTATCCTCAGTTTTACACAATTTCTGATTCATGTATGTTGAACCACCACGGTTGTTAATAAGTTGACTGCTTTTACTCTACATCTCAGCTCCTAATTTGCATTAGCTTTTCTCTTTGTTATTGCATCATTTTCGTGGTGAAGTGTGGCTTACCTTCTAGGTACCCATGAGATGAGGGCTGAAGGAAACAACCTAGGTGTCTACTACTGGGGTAGCAGGTAAAGAAAATGTGATATATCTCTGTCTGTATATCTATCTATAGTCATATATGTATATACATATATGTATCTGTCTTTCTATATATTTATACATAATGGAATATTATGCAGCAATAATAAATAATGAGCTCTTTTCATTTGTAGCAACATGGATGGACCCAGATGGTATGATGCTAAGTGAAATCAATCAGATAGAAAAAGACAAATACTGTATGGTTTCACTTATGTGTGGAATCCAAAAAATAACAAAATAAAACAAAAACAAACTTGTAGAAAGAGAGACCTAAGTGATGGTTACCGGAGGGCAGGGGTGGGGGGATGAGTGAAAGGGGATATAATCAATAACACTGTGGTGAGTTTTCACCATAACAGATAATTACTGGAATTAATGCAGTGATCGAGCACATTGCCAGATATGAAAATGTCGAATCACTCTGTTGTGTACCTGAAACTAATATAACACATATAATATTGTATCCCAACTAAACAAACTATTTAAATTGCGAAAAATAAAATAAAAAGATTAATAAATTGGATAACTATAAAAGCTTAAATTTATAAACAGTAAGATTTTTATTTTTATTTTCTAATTCCCTACCACTATCTATGAGGATGTTATATCCTCACCACAATTCTGTTTATTTAAAAGTATGTAAAAGGAAATATGGTAAAATCATTGCATCTCTAGAGAATTGTTTTAGTTTAATAGTCAAAAAACAGAGGCTGCAGCCCTGGCTGGTGTGGCTCAGTGGATTGAGCGCCAGCCTGTAAACCAAAGGGTTGCCAGTTTGATTCCCAGTCAGGGCACATGCCTGGGTTGTGGGCCAGGTCCCCAGTTGGGGATGCATGAGAGGCAACCACACATTAATGTTTCTCCCCCTCTCTTTCTCCCTGCCTTCCCCTCTCTCTAAAAATAAATAAATAAAATCTTTTTTAAAAATTAAAAAAAAGTAGAGGCTGCATCAATTTACATTACCACTAGCAGAGCACAAGAGTTCTTTCTTTTCACCATCTTCTTCAATATTTATGTTTTATCTTTATGATAATAGCTGTTCTAGCAGGAGTGAGGTGGTATTTGTGCTTTTGATTTGCATTTTCTTTATAGCTAGTGAAGTTCAGCATCTTTTCTCATTCTGTTGGCAATCTGTGTGTCTTCTTGGGAAAAGTACCTGCTCAGGTCTGATGTCCATTTTTTAATTGGATTGGTTGGGTTAGGTAGATGCATCAGCCCAAACCAAATGTTTATTGCAAAATAACATAATTTGGCTCTGGTATAGAACTCAAAAGAAGAATGAGCCAGCAAGTGCTGATATTTATTTCCTTACTGTCCTCAAATTTGCCTATTTCTCACCTCATACTGTAGAACACAATTTATTAAACTGTTGTGTTATAGCCTTTTAGAAAAAGTGGTTCTTAAATTCTATTTTATCTTTAAATAGTATATCCTACACTGATCACATTTAGCCTGAGAGTAGATGAAGGCAATTACATGTTTTGATTCTTAACCATTTGTGCTTATTAAGCTTAAGAATGTGTGGACTGAGAATAATGTGGGATAACATAACTTCTTCTGGTAATCTTCTGGGATGAGGCCTACATGTTCCGGGAAAAAAAGAAAGAAAAGGGGGAAAAAACAGAATGAGCAGTGGAGCTGATAATGTCTCTAAGAAGCTAAAGCAAGATTTGTTAAAGATGAGCTATAATGCAGAAAATCTGCTAGCAGAAAATTGAAAGTTGATTGTAGATACAAACCTGGTTGTTAGTGTACCTTGAAAATAGAACTCTGGAAAGTTGACTGTTGCATTAAGTAGTTGATGCAAAAACAAATTAAAATAAGCCTCAGGAAGTGACAAACACTTTTGTAGACACAGTCATGCACAATGGGAGAACTGTGTAAACCCTGTGGCTTGATCAAATTTTAACAGGCACTCAGGTTGCCTTTGAAAGTTCATGTCACTGAATTGCAATTGGGTAAAACGAGATTGTTGAAGACTATCTTTACTATATAAACATTTAGCAAAATGTTATTTGCTATATGTATTATAAACATGAAGAAAATAAGAGTGCAAAGCAAAATAGTCATTTCCATCAAAAAACCATGAATAATAGGGCATCAAAGTGAAATAAATGTGAACCTATAAATTAAGGAAAAGAAAATAAAATTACTAGATTTTCAGAAATCATTAGGCCTTAATCTAAATCATTGTAAACAGTTATCACATGCATCAGATTTTTCAAGTAAGTAATTTTTATCATGCAGGGCCTGTCTTACTGAAAGAAATGATTGAGAAATTCAAGAAAACTAAATTACTAAATAATCATTTAATTTTACATGGCCAAAACTAGTGTCACTGGTAATATTTTGAACTTAGGCACTTATAAATTCTATTTCTAATATTTATGATCATCAAGAAAAAGTTAATTAAAGCTTTCGGGTAAATTTGATTTATTTTTAATATATGGTCTGAATAGATTGTGTGTAACTCTAGTTTTAACTGTAATGTGGAAGAATTATACACTCAAATATGCAATATTAATTTCCTTAAAGTGACTACTTGTTAGATTTTATTATTTGGTTTAAAATTGTGTAATATGAAAATGTGATCAACAAGTATATATCTGAATACTCTGTTAGATACACAGGGACATAGGAATGTAAGATATTGCCCCAGCAATAAAATAAATGCAGTTTATTGAGATCAATAGAAAAACAAACCCTAAATCACTGTTCATTGTTGTAAACAAAATGATTGTGAATGTAAAAAAGTTGTGGGATGCACAAGAGGCACATTTTATTAAGACAGGAGGAAAGAGGAAGCCACAATTGAGATGTGTGTTGGAGGCCAAGTAGGTGTTACCTAACAAAGGCAAGCAAATTCTGGTCACAGAAAGTGATCTGAACAAAGGCCAGGAGCCTTAACATGCTGTCAGAAAACTTTAAGTAATGAATTACTATTGGAATGCTCAGTGCTCATGAAGGGGAAGATACTTAAAAAGATTGCAGATACTAGACTCTGAAGGATCTGGTGGACCATGCTAAGTAGCTGAAACTTTATTACCTCCTAGATTCTGAGGAGACATTGAAGGGTGAGCAGCCAAGTGACAATGTCAAGTTTACATTTTTAAAAGTTAGTCTGGTGACTAATATGAGGCGGGGTGAGGAGGAATGAGGTAGTTTGGGAGGTCTGAGGAAACATCACTTTACAGTCTATTGCAGTATCCAGGTGAGAAAAAAAAGTCACAGTCCAAAGGTGAGAGTTAAATTAGAAATGGAAAGAAAGTATGCTAAGAGGTAGTTAGCTGTTAAGATTGAAGGTATTTAACTGCAATATCACCAGTATATCTCAGTGGTGGAAGTTTTTTTCAGAATTACAGCCATACTTCATTCTCGTACGTATCACACATGTTGTTATTTTACAAGTTAAAGGCAACACACTCCACCAGCAGAAGGTTATAATTGGCTTTGTTGTGGTGGTCTGGAAACAAATCAGCAGTATCTCCAAGGCACGCCTGTATTCTGCAGTCCAGATGCAAGAGCAGAGCAGACAGATGGTTGCACTGATCTGGAGCTAGAACTTTATAAGGTGGTGAGTATAAATGAGAAGATAACAAGTGATATGAAGGTGCTGGTGAGAAAATAAACAGCTTAATTTAAAGTAAAGCTTCAATTTGCATAGCATATCCACAAACGTGTTTCAGGACATTTGTACTGTTGACACTGTTTGGAAAGGGATGTTTTGGATAGAATTCGTCTACATCTTGATCATGATGGTGATTACAAATGACTATACAGTTATTAAAACAAATAGATATCTCTTCCCCAAATAGTGAATTTTATTATCTGTAAACTTAAAAAATGCATAGTAATTCAGGAAGAGAGCCATTGAGCAACTGATTCAGATATAAAAGAAAAACTTGAAGCCCACCTTATCATTTATACACTCACAAACATTCAGGAAGAAAGTAAAATTTTTCACCATTTAAATGACTGGCTTTGGAGTTTTTATTCGCTTGTATATCATGGCAAATAAATGCAACTCTTGCATGCATGTGACCTTGAACATTTAGCTCCAATTGATTCAGATCATTCATTCATTCACATCGTTTCCTTAAACTATGTCTTAGAGTGTATGAAACTCCAAACCTTCCATCAGCATGTATATGTTCTTGAAGACTCTGCCCCTAGAAATACAAGGCTTTGAGACAGCTATAATGAATTTTTAATAGTTAGGTAATGGTAAATTGCAATAAAAATATAAATGTTTTCATGAGACTTAGGAAAGACATATACTGTGAAATAGTTTTAAATAATTTGTATAAGACTTAATTGTATCTAGTCTAATTTTTTATTGTTATTCTATTACAGTTGTCTCCATTTTCCCACATGTATCTAGTTTAATTTTTGACTGGTTATATTATAAAATTGGAGATGGATGTGTATAGCACTCAATACTTCTTTTGTGACCTGAAGATACATGGCCCTTTGGTATGAGTGTTGCAGACCTTTCACTGCTCTATTCAACAGGATGTGAAACCTTGAGATGTGGGATATACAGGGTATATCGAGTGTGGTTGGTGGGATACATGAATGTCTTGCACAAAATGGACAGCAATTTGAACATTTCTCCTAAAATGTCATCTGGTGTGCTTGAGTGTGATAGTGTTATGTTACAGAATTACATGCTTATGATTTTGTAATAAAACATTTTATGTAATGAAAAAAGAGTGTTATTTGTGCTGGACCTTGTAGATTGCCTCTAGCCTTCAAGAGAATAGTTTTAACCAACCTTGGATTGAACTTGGACAAGTAAACATTCGGAGAATAGAACTTCTGACAACAAAAAAATGTTTTGTGAGGAAAGGTGACTAAACACCAATTTAGGAATGCTTCCTTAAGGTCATGCAAGCTGTTGTGGCATTTTGTAACTTATTTTTAACAGGTGTTAAGCAAATGATGTTGTATACTGATTAACTTAAATGTTTGAGGCAAACAAATATTTGTTTATACGTCTATTTATCTCTTTATATTTTGAAATAACATTATTCCTCTTTTATATACTTAAGCTACTACACAATTCTTTTTTCCCCAGGCTTTGTCATTGGGAAAATAGCAAGAAAGAAGAGAAGAGAGATTCATCATGTTTTGAAGTTTGCAATTTGTGCCACCATATAGCTCATTGGCTCTATACTCAGCCCCACCCTCCAACACAACCTTGGTCAGAACAGTACAGATTGATTAGAAAAGCATGCCAGGCAATGCATTTTCAAGCTCCCTTTCTTAATAATTTTATATGAGAATATCCCATTTAATTTTTATCAGTATAGGAAAAGGAGGAGACAAGAAATTTAAAAAGAATATGGGTAATGTATGAAGTGTCGAATAAGCATTGTTTTGTTTCTTCTTATGATACACTAAAGGTGACATATTAAGAAAGTAAGTACAGTCTTTATATATTTGATCCCATGTTAATGTATATTGTTATCTACTAAATGCCAAACTTTCTCTACATTTTAAGTGATTAAAATTTAATTTCAACATTTACAATTAATATCAATAGAGAAAGATCATGGTGGAAATGGACATTATTTACAGTGCTTATTTTTCTAGACAAAAGAAGAACCCTGAAGAAATATAAAACATGCTGTGAGAAACTGAAATTGTGTCCTGGCTGGTGTGGCTTTACTCGATTGAGCGCTGGGGTCAGGGCACATGCCTGGGCTGTGGGCCAGTTTCCCCATTTGGGGGTGTGAGAGAGGCAACAAATTGATGTATATCTCTCACACTGATCTTTCCCTCTCTTTTTCCCTCCCTCCCCATCCCTCTAAAAGTAAAAATCTTTTAAAAAACAAGAAACTGAAGACCTTTCATAGGTTTATGACTTAATGAAAAGCTGAGAGGAAGAGACTTCTAAGGATGAACGAACCTAACTACTAGGAAGCCTTATAACAGAAATTGTAGAATATGCCTAATTTAAAGATGGGTCACAACATTCAACTCAAAAGATTTGTCATAGCCAGAAAATTTTTTGCCAGCTAATGACAGCCTAGAGCTGGAATATTGGATTAATAATTCCTGAAAATATTCTAGCTAAGAAAACCTTAAAACTCAAAGTATTGTCAGAAATACTTTAAAGGGTAAAAGAGAGCTAAATATTAATGAGCTCCTTAGACTCACTACTACTTGGAAAATACCAATAATTTGTTTTTAAAAAGCAAATCCAAAAGGTTGTTATTAAGAAGGAAAAGCAGGGCATTCTCATAATGGATTCCAAAAGACTGGAGCTACAGCCAAATGCTATATCTAGGGTCTCATTAAAAAAACTGAACTTACATGCCTGAATAATTTTGTGTTTTCAAGGATTATTTTTACTAAGTTTTATTTTGGCTTTAAATCAACATAACAGGATGCTCCAAGTCATTAAACCAAAACATCATAGATACACATTCCATTCTGCGAAAATGATCCTGCCAAATTTAAAACTCAGGTTCAAAGGAAATTTCTGGAATCCTTTATTACTTCTGCAAAGCAGCCAATGAAGCAATTGTAAAGTGAGCGTCATTTAAAATTATTTGACTGGAGAGTCACATGCTTCAACACTATCCAAAAATATCTGTTACTATTTGTTGTAAAATAATTAATAATTTAAGATTTGTCTAATCCTGGTGGAAACAAACTTGAAGACTAGAATTAAGGTCTAGAATAAAAGGTCTAGAATTAAGGTCTAGACTTAGAATTAAGACTAGAATAAACCAGAAAAAAGTTGAATTGGGGGACAGGGCAAGGATTGATGACCAGCTCTATCGAAGTAGTATATAACTTATACTACAGTCCCTCCTCTCCAAATCCATTTCTACAAGAATGATAAAATCCTTATTTTAAAGATTTTATTTATTTATTTGTTTGTTTGTTTGTTTGTTTGTTTGTTTGTTTTTAGAGAGGAATAGGGAAGGAGAAAGAGAAGGAGAGAAACATCAGTGTGTGCTTGCCTCTCAAGCAACCCCTACTGGGGACCTGGCCCACAACCCAGGCATGTGCTCTGGCTGGGAATTGAACCGGTGACCCTTTGGTTGCAGGCCAGCTCTCAATCCACTGAGCCATGCCAGCCAGGACAAGAACTGTAAAATCTTAATCTAATAAACTAAAAAGTGTGCTGTATCAACCGCCAAAGATTTTATGAGGTAAACACCTTAAATACTGGTAATATGGTTTAAAATTATGAATTTGAAATTTGAAGCATCCTAAGTATATTAAGGTAAGTCTGGATGTTAGACTGCGGGGGGTAGTTTGTAATACCTGATATTCCAGTTTATTCTTCTTTTGCAAAATATATGTAAATAACTGAAATTAAATATTATTTTGTAGGGAAAACTAAGTAAATGCAAAAGATCTTGAAAAGATGACTTGGGAGTAAAATATCAAGGTCACTTCTTGATGCTCCCAAGAACCTTTAAATTAAATGAGCCACTTTCCCATAACTTTAAAGACTTCTTCTATTAGGTTGGTTTCACACACCTACTGCTTAAATGTGAATATATATGCAATCATTGCTACACACTTTTAAGTGCATTATGAGAATAAATATGTGTGCTTTTTACAGGAAGAATACTTGAACAACTATGAAATTACTGCATACAGTCCACAAAGCTCTTCTATTTCTTCATGTATGAATTTACTCATTCATTCACTTATATCCCCATTTTTTATTTTTTAAAAAGATTTAATTTATTTATTTTTAGAGAATGGAAGAGAGGGAGAAAGACACGGAGAGAAACGTCCATGTGTGGTTGCCTCTCGTGCTCCCCCTCCTGGGGACCTGGCCCACAACCCAGGCATGTGCCCTGACTAGGAATCGAACTGGGGGCCCTTTGGTTCACAGGCCCTCTGTTCACAGGCCAGTGCTCATTCCACTGAGCCACACCAACCAGGGCCCCATTTTTTACTTCACTTGCCTTCCACTCATATGGCTTCTTGTGTATTTGGTATGGAACTTGTTGCTTATATGTGTTCTTATGAAATATGTATTTTGGTTTATATTATTGAATTCTCTGTGTTCTAAATTTTTGTTCAAGTCACCATAACCCAGTGAGGTCATTATGGTGTTTTATAAAGTAATAGAATAATAAAATAAAATAAATAAAATAAAATAATAAGAATTTCAGAAAAATTGTCCTTCCCTCCCTTCACATATGCACATCCCCATCTTAATATCTTAGTTTCAAACTCCCAAAGTCCTTTCATTTCCTTTTTGTTTGCACTAGTTCTCACTTTATTCAGTCTTTTCACTGCTTTTTTTAACAACAATTTTTTTTAGATTTTATTTATTTTTTTAAGATTTTATTTTATTTATTTTTAGAGAGGGAAGGGAGGGAGAAAGAGAGGGAGAGAGAAACATCAATGTGCGGTTGCTGGGGGTCATGGCCTGCAACCCAGGCATGTACCCTGACTGGGAATCGAACCTGCGACACTTTGGTTTGCAGCCCACGCTCAATTCACTGAGCTACGCCAGCCAGGGCTTTTCACCGCTTTTGTACAGTCAAGTTACTGACCCCCTCAGTGTGTGTGACTAATGAGTGTTGCATTGCAGAGCAGAGACTACTGGGATTTCTCATTCTCTCTGCGTGCTATATCACACCATTTAAATAAAAAAGAATATGTACAGTCAGTAATTTAGATGTCAAGTCAACCACAAAAATACTGTTTCACTTAAGATACATCTGCATGACTATTCTTTTTACATTTATCACACTGAAATTTACCATCTTTCAGGTTTTCTCTCAATTTGATATGACTTTTGGGTTGTCCTGGGGGATTACTTACCACATATAAAGTTGTTTCTGTAACAAAATGCCTCCTAAATTTCAATCAAATAAAGTTGGGAACACAATTCAATGGTAAGCTTGGTTCTGTAGTTATTCAGTGCAATTCGCTCCAGTGCAAATGATGTTCTAAGCCCACTGGTGAACTTCATTCTATTATAAATATTTCATGAGATGTTTCAGTGAGACAAGAGACATATTTTGCCTAGGGATTTGGCTATAACAAAAAGGGCAGAAGCTAACTACCTCAATTATATTCTCCTGAGTGATGGGTATGTTGGCATATACGTCAGCATTCAATAAAATTTCAATTACTCAGATGCTTTAGGGGCACAGTGCTTGATGGGCAATTTTCATAGAACCACAAGGAACGTAATTTTAAACAGTAACATTAACCCTTCTGTCATTTTGGTGGTTTGAGACTCAGTGATTCATGCTGTTCCTGGGGGAACATCCATTTCAAACTGTATTTCTGACAATGATTAATTAAGCCTCACAGCACCTTGAGACCCATTTCTCTAAATTACATGAAAGAAACTTGAAGAAAAGCATGAAAATTGAAGTAACTTTTTAAAAGCTACAATGAGAGACAAGATTATTGCAATTACCCATACAAACCCAACCAAGTTCTACTTCAAATGTTAGTCTGGCATCATCATGCCAGCTCTCTGAAGTTGTCATAGTGCCAAACATATGATACAAGGCATTGGAAGCTGGGAGAAAATAAGACATCTTGCCAGAATCTTTTTGGCAACAAGAATTAAAATGTTGGAAATTGTAGTCCTTTCTCTGCCATTGTTCTAAGGTAGTCACCCCCTTTCGGTTAGCTATTTTGTGTCTGTGATTAAGGAGCTGCTGATTAGGAAATGGAATAAGTTAAATTATAGGGGGGACACACGAAGGCGGGTGGGCTGAGTGTTCAGGAGGCACCTGGTGAATGTCACGGCCCAGTTTTAAAACTAACAGATATGGGTGTTGTGCTTCCAGGCAAACATCCTGCTCGGTGTGGAAAGTTGCCACATACTGATTATTAGCAGAGGGACTTTAGGATTCTGCATCTTCATTTGAAAAATGTGCAATATGTGTCTCTATATGAGAATGACAAAATCAGTTTCTTAGTTGTGTGAACATCAGAACTGTGAGGTTTCCTTTAAGCAAGACAATGTATTATGTTTGTTCTAAACAAAGTGCTCAATGACAAAATTGTTGGTGTATTATGTTTTATTGAATATAGATAAATGAGTCAATGATTTTTGTGTGTTGTTTTAGGTTACCATGTTTATCACAGTTGTTTTGTTTTTTTAACAGAAACAAAGGACACAATCAAAAGGGATGACTGGAGAGAAGGTAATGAAAGGGTATGCAGCAGCAGGATTAAGTGAAAGCAGTGAAGCATAATAAAATATCCTGGGCTGGCAACAACAGAAAGATTTTTACCATAGTTAGGATGGAATGGCCAAAGTCAAGTTGTCCTAGAAACCCTAAGACAGGTGAAACGATAGTTGTAAGAGCGTGATCCTGCACAGGATCTGTGGTCTGGGATGGAAACGCAGCCACTCCCAAGCCATGGCTGGCAAGGAGTGATCTGGGAAAGCAATACTCTGTCCCATTCATCTTTTTTAAGTCCCCTGACAGCATTTCCCATTGGCAACCAAAAGCCAAAGGGAAAGGTAGCAAAGTCTCTATAGTCCATAAAGATGAGCATCTCAGGCCACATGGAGGGAGAAGGATGAAGAGTACATATGGAAGAATTAACAAAAATAATTAGGACAGTCCATCCCTTTCTGCCCCTCAGTGTCCATGCTTATCCTTTAACTGGATGGAAAAAAATGTATCCCAAGCAGAAAGGGCACACACAGTCCAATCAACTACCATAACATTGCAAGATAAAATCATATCAGGCACGTTCCTACCTAAAATCTAAAACTATATAGTTCTTCCAAGGTAGAAGGAAGGAGTAATTAATATAACACACTGATAACACATTAATAGCTCTTACCATTCCTGTTTCCGTAGCTTGTCACAAGATCTAAACTGATAATCATCACTTTCTTTTTTATGACCCATTCCATGCCATTACCTTCTGTCAACATCTTGGCTACATAGTCTCTTTAGCTGGTAATCATAATGTTTATTTGCACACTATCTGAGTCTTTGGTGATTCCCACTTTCATTGATTGCCAGTTTTCTGTTAACCAGGACTATGCCCACTAAACCTCTTGAGCTCCAGAAAGACCCTTTCTTGCTCCTGCTTTGTAGCTGCAATCTGATTTCCTCTTGGTAATCACAACTCATTATTCTGGGCAGTACACTGAAAGCTTTTTTTTCTACCTGTAGGTTCAGTATCATAAACAAGACCAAGAAGAATTCTCAGTTGTCTTCTTAACAGAACCATGGCTGTGTGTCTGCTGTAAGTGGGCTACTCTTGTGCATGGGGACCCTTGAATACATCAAATTCCAGGTCCCAGTGATGAGAAGCAAACATTATTCTGAGAGTTATTAGGTGTAAGGGTTAAAGATGCACTCTTACTTCCATCCCTTGGTTCTTAGTCCCATGTCTTTAGGCTATGGGAAAGAGGCATTCTATTTTGGTTACTCTTTGAAGAATATAACACATGACAACATCCATGTATCAAAATGTATTTCTACCATCTGGTGCTGTAACTGAAATTTTGGCAGAATATTCTAGTATTCTATTAAAACAATTATTCCTTGGTAGTGGGATAATGGGGTACAAAATCTTGTGCTCTTGCTTTAATTCCATCTCTGGAAAATAAGTCTCATGTTCAGAGATGGTGTTGTGTATGATACCACAGCAGTAGATAAGACACTGTGAATTTAAGCAGGGAAGAAATAGCTAGGGAACTCAAATGGACATGCAGATTATGTGTGTGTTGCTATGAGGACAAGAATCCCCCCCACACACAGCCCTGGCTGGTATGGCTCAGTGGATTGAGCTTGACCTGCAAACCAAAGGGTCATGGTTTGATTCCCTGTCAGGGCACATGCCTGGGTTTTTGGCCAGGTCCCCAGTAGGGGGCATGCGAGAGGCAACTACATATCAGTGTTTCTGTCCCTCTCTTTCTCCCTCTTTCTCTTTCTCCCTCCCTACTCCTCTCTAAAACTAAATAACAATTTTTAAAAATCTTGCCCCCCATAATGAGAAAAGTCTAATATAATCAATCTGCTAGCTATCAGGTAACTGGTAAGTTGTCTTAGCATGTTGTATCAAAATGAAGACTCAAATTTGGTCTCTGTTAGTGGAAGGCAGAACACTTAGAAGTGACAGTAGCCAGGTCACGCTTAGTCAAGGGAAACGGATTATAGTTATAGCATGTGTATTCTCTTTATTTGCCATCATGGTGACTCTGCCCCTGATCCCATTGAGTAATCATCGCAGTTTGAACAGAGGCTGATTTGCATCTGTGCAATGTGCCACTATGGCCATAATGCCTCCTCCTCTACAACAAACATCCTCTGGTGGAACACAAATTTATATGCCAAGTGAATATCTTCATGCTCGCTGCCCATTTTGAAAGATTTATTTACAGGCCTTTCTCTCAATTTCATTGTCAATTATCTAATTTTATTTTTTCCAGGTCCCTGTCCAGCCAGCTAACTCCTTAGTCTCTACCTGTGAATGAGCATAGGTCTACATGTCAGGTTTTCTCTCTATGCAGCATGTACAGCTAGACATACGACTAGAAGTCTTGCCCACCAATGGAAAGGAATGGAATTTCCTTTCATCTAAGCCTTCCAGCATACCACTGCCTAGGCCTCTAGTGTAGTGGCTGTTCCCTTCTGGTTGCAACCAGAGCACCAGGAAGACTGAAAGCCTCACCTTTTTTGCCTCCTTTAGTAACTGGTCATAGAAGACTCAACCACCCACTCAGCACTTCATTTGTTTTACAGGCCTGCTAAAGCTCTAGTCATTTAAAAGCAGAATGCTGCCCTGGCTGGTACGACTCAGTGAATTGAGTGCCAGCCTATAAACTAAAGAGTTGCCAGTTCTATTCACAGTTAGAGCACATGCCTGGGTTGTGGGCCAGGTCCCCAGTATGAGAGGCAACCACACATGGATGTTTCTCTCCCTCTCTTTCTTCCTCCCTTTCCCTCTCTACAAATATAAATAAAATATTTTTAAAAAATAAAAGTAGAATGCTGCTGCACATAGCCAATTTGATAGATCAGACAATATCTAGTTAATAAATACTAGTTCACAGTTGTGAAGTTGCTTGGAAATCCCACAATAAGGTGCTCAGTCTCACTCAGAGGCTATCAAAACAGAGCTAATTTTCATGTGGGGAACAACTATTAGAAGACAAGAGCATAGACTTACTCTAAAGCCCTAGAGGTATAAGCTACCCCTCCAATCTTTTGATACTCGTCAGAGATTCTACACATCATCTCTATCTACCATAAACACTCACGTTTCTAGATTCAGCTGCCTGCAAGTGGATATTCAGTATTTTGTTCTTTCTACATCTTGACATGACTTTCTGAGACATCCTTTCTTGCCAGATGGGATTACCTACTTCAGAAGAAATGGGCCACATTGGCAATTAAAGAGCTTTCACATCCACTATGCTGCAGTTAGAAAAAACTGATTGCAACACAGATGGCTCTTAAAGGCATAGTGTCAACTTTAAAGAAAAGTAAGAACCAGAGTGAAATCTATAATATAATGCTGTTTTGATTTCAGTTTCTTCCATTGTTGTTCAAGTATAGTTGTCTCCATTTTTTCCACCACTAATTTCCCCCTCCCCACCTACCCCACACCTCCAACCCTCCAACCTTCCCTGATTTGGCTTCATCCATGGGTCCCTTCATGCTGTTTTAATAAATTAAAGGATATGTTTACACAAAATGATGTCAATTTTTCCAAGCACACATACAAAGAAAACTTACACAATTAACACACTAGAATGGTTACTATGGGAGGAGGATTAAAAGTGTAGAAACGTATTAAAATAAAATGACTCAATGAATAAATGGATAAAGCAAGAGAAAGACCTTAACTAGACTAATGAAAAAAAGTATGCCTTAAGATGAAGTGTATGATCCATTTAAGCTTGTGGATGTAGGGAGAGTATTGCATTTGTATTTGTTTTTAAAATTTTTATTGGCAGTGGTGAAGATTGTAATAAATGGAAATCATAGGATTATTTTAATGATATTTAATCACAGAAGCACAGAATCGATGTTGTAAATTTCTAACAAGCACATAATATACATAAAGAGCTCCAACACAAAAATAATAAATAAGAATTTTTTTAATATCCCTGTTTGATCGATGACAATATTTTTAGCCATATGTAATCAATAGTTTTCTAAGAATCAGGAGAGCTTACTGTGGTTTAATAATTTCTGTACACTCACACAGAGTCTAGCATTTATAAAAGCTAATTCCTAGGTTTAACCCACTGTCTTGTATTAATGGATGATATATTCATAATGTCATCTTCATTCAGACAAGCTTTTTACTCAGTAACATTCTAAAACCAACCCATGTTGCCTTTCTCTGAGATTCCTCCTTACGAGATGCTAATGATGCTTTAAGAATTATTTTGGAGAGTTTTGCTTCAATCCTAAAGTGTAACTAATGAGAAGAAATAGTCTGATGTTTAAAAATCCAATTGATTTTTTAACCACTTGAATGAATTTGATGATGAAACTACTTACTGTTATCCCTGATTTATCTATATTGATTGAAGACAATTTTTCATAAAATGAGCTTTCACTACTAATTTTCCAGTATATCAAAGTTCTCACACTATATCTTTGAGATATTGATAATAGTGCATACAATTACACAGTGTGCAAACAAAATTATCCTATGTATTAATTGTTTGATCTGGGTAGATTGATAATTCTCTAGGGGAGAAGCTAAATTTGAGTTCTGTTTTCTGAACTGATGACAATGATAGTTTGATTGCTACATTGGATTTAGATGTGTAATAAAATATCTTGATTTCATTTATGTAGTCAGTGGGAACTAAGAAGAGTCCTACAGAGTGCCAAGAGTTTCCCTCTAAATGTATTATAAGAACCTTAATAAATTACCCAGTTCAGTGTTTCCTCTTTGGTGATACATTCATATACTAAATCAGGCCATTCAGAAATCACTGGGGATTTTATCTTCCATCAACCATGACAGATTGTCAACTAAAAAGTTTAAATAATTTCATCCACAGTGGGTAATGTATATTTGGCCCATTAACATTCTTTAGAGAAGTGGATAATTTAATCACAGGTTTCATAAAGTTTGAACTTTTAGCACTCAATAAAGTAGGCAAAGAGGTCTTTTTCAAAAGGTATACATGATATCAAGACAAAATATCTTAAACTACTATGCTGCTCTCACTACGCAAAATGTCCCTGAGACTCCCCAATAGTGGCACAGCAAATTAAAAATGCCCATACACTTCCCAAATAAGTGGATTTTATACCTCCTCCCCTTCGAATGGGAATGGGCTCTGACACTGATTTGACCAATAATATGTGGTGGAATGAATCTTGAGCCAGTTATTGGTCCAGGCGTGAAAAGACTAGAAACTTCCATTTCCTACTTCTGGTACCATTCTCTTTGAGGTATCTGAATCATCAGTTAAGACTTCCATACAAGAGAGGTAACATATGTGAACACTGGTCAAGACTATAGCTAAGAGTTGCTTTCTTATCATCTCTGCTAAAATATCAAATCTGTGAGTAAAGCTATTTTAGACATTCTGTACCGGCACATCTACCAGTGAATTCAGTAGCCATCACAGGGAACAGAGGACTCTCCTTCACAAACTCTAGCCAAGCTCCTCTGAGCTTTCTTTGTGACTAGGTCTCAACCTTTGCCAATAAATATTGCAAGGACTCAAAACAAATTATTTCATCCACCTCCTGCAGTACTAAGTGACCTAAAGGCTAACATACTTTCTAACAGCTCCAGTCTGCAAAACTAATTTGTTCCAGCCAACACCTGAAGATTGGGCCCCTGTCTCCCAATCTCTGTGGAAGGGGAGGAGCCTCACTTCAATAAGCACCAGTTAACAAAACCAGTTGGGTTTCACAGTAATCAAACCCCTCTCTTTCCATGTTTTGTAAGTTTCTGCCTCTCTGACCCTGCTCAAGCTCCCATGTTCTTCCTCATTCTTTCTTTAAAACATTCATTCACCTCTGCATGGATTTTGGGTTCAACTCATGCATAGGAATGTACAGGATCCAGCACAAATAACACCCCTTTTTCCTACAAAATCATGAGCATGTAATTCTGTAACATAGCAATATCACACTCAAGCACACCCTATGACATTTTAGGTGAAATGTTCAAATTAAATTATTACACCCAAATTATTACCCTACCAACCACACTCAAGCAGGCCTTACTTCTGCCAGACCCTGTATTTCTACAATTTTTTCTGAGTTATCTCATCCAATCCCGTAAGTTCAAATGTGAGTTCCTGACTCTTTCTATACTCTGAAAGTACAACTTACATACCCACATTCTCCACTTCCTTGTCTAATAGGCATCTTAAACTCAACAATTCTAAAAGAGAACTGTAATTTTACTCTCTTATTGGTGCTTCAAAATATCTTTTATCTCGATGAATGAGATTTTCCTATATCCATACTTGTATCCTTACAAGAGTAGTCAGAATTATCTTTACAAAACTTAAATCATACTCTCTCCCTACTTAATACTCTACAACCTATTCCCATATATTCAGAATAAAATCCAATCATTACACACAGGGCTGCACATCACCACGTGACCCCACCATCTTCTATCACATCTGCTTCCTTTCACTTCTTACTTCCTTAAACTCCAGGCAAAATGGGTTATTCAGGTAGCTATTTAAGCACTTTACAATTTTCTGATTTTGTTGTTTGCAATCCTCTTTAAGTCAAACTTTATTTATAAGGTTGATTTCTTGTCACCATTCAAGTCAAAACTCAAAAGTCAACTCTTCAGGAGTATTTTCTCTCAAATACCACACAAATGTCTTATTAGCTGTGCTATCCAGCCAGCTAATCTCTGACATATTATTTTATTTTTCTTTCTTCATAATATTCAGTTACTTACATGATTTGACCGATTTATTTTTCTCCACCAGAATAGACATTGTCTAAGGTTGAGGCTTACTTTGTCTTGTTCTTAGCTATAGTCATAGCACTAGACACATAGTGAGGATTCAAGTATATTGACCGATTGACAGGATAAAGTGACACATATAGAAAAACATAGATTCATATCACACTTGTGTTTCAAAATGATCTTGAATAGGCTATCAAACTTCTGTCTCTTTATATTTTCGTTTATAAATCATAAAGAATAACCAGGCTCACCTTCAAGAGTTGTTCTGCAGGTTAAATAATATAATGCATGCATTTAGAGAAACTTTTTAAAAATTTATTTATTTTTAGAGAGAGGAGAACGTAGGGAGGAAGAGGGGGAGAGAAACATCAATGTGTCGTTGCCTTTCACATGGCCCCCAGTGGGGACCTGGCCTGCAACCCAGGCATGTGCCCTGACCAGGAATCGAACCTGCGACATTTTGATTCACAGCCCGAGCTCAATCCACTGAAGTACACCAGCAGGGCTATAATGTATGCATTTAGAACTCTCTTATAACTTATAAAAATAATCTAACTTTTACATAAATTATGTTCATACCTGTCACTAATTGAAACTAACCACCTCAAATGGTCTGAGTTTTCACTTACTATAGTAGAAACATTTTCCAATCACTTCTTTGAATATCAAAGCATGCAACAGTTGAAAAGTATATATTGGGTTGAAACATATTACATGTAAATAAGTTCATGAGCTTGAACAGAAATATTTTTTAGCCAAGATCTACCGCAGTTTCAATTTTACATAATAGTATCTTAGCTAATTTCATGGTTGTACATTGATTTATATAAATAGATAAAGATTATATATTTTCAGTAAGTAAATGAGGGTTAAATAGTTTAGTGATTAACTAAATTATGTGTAATTTCTGTAATGAATCGCATTCTACATTTTGAAACACGGCTAATTTTAAACCTTAATGCCGTATCTTCCCAATAAAGAGTATTGCTATGTTTTTAGTTCATTTACAAAAAGAGACAATGAGCAGAAGATTCAACATTGATCTACGTGACATTTTTCAAGATTAAAATGTATAATGAACTACAAAAAATAGCACTCCTAGAGCTACATAATTTGGACACAGTCCTAATGTAAGCTACCATTAGAAACTGTATTAGTATAGTCATTATTGCTAGTTGGTACTATAAAAAACAGTCTTAAGAATGAATGACCACATAGGCTAAGATGAAATCCAATAAGGATGAAAATTTATTTTATGTTATTCCCTACTGACAACTATTAATATTTTCTCAATGGCTCACAACAGGTCTAAAAGATATAAGGGAGAGTTAGTGTGCAATAAAGTGTGAGATAAAACATTAAGTTTAAATAAATGACAATTTTTCTTTTTAATTACAATCCTTTGGAGCTTTACAGAGTGAAATCATGTTAAATTTATGACATCCTAATACTTTTAAGTGTGAGCACTGCTTTACTGAACCAGTGTTACTGCATTTTAATCTGTGCTTCATTTGTAAATTTTATGTTCAAAATGTTTACATTTTGTAGTAAAGAGAAGTGAAAACGCAATTTAACTTTTATTTTTAGGTGCATGAATCTGGATTGGATCACTTCTAAAGGTTGTCCTAAACAATTGAGGACAAAGCATTATAGGCCAAAACATTGACTCTTCTGTGTGGTACCTGAGAAATCAATATATGCCGATCCTGTTTGCTCTTTTTTTAAAAATCCTTACCTGAGGACATTTTTTTCATTACTTTTAGAGAGAGAGAGAAAGGCAGTGAGAGAAAATCGATGAGCCTTTGGTTACAGGATGATACTCCAGAGCCACACCGGCCAGGGGCAATCCTGTTTAGCTTTTAAAATGCACCTGGCAGCTTGGCCCTGTTGCGCAACGGATAGCGCCTTGGACTTCTAAAGTGCACCTGGCACCCTAGAGCCCCCAAGGGTAGTGACTGAGCCCTGCAGTGTCGGCCTTGCAAGCTCCTTGGAGGGGAAGGTGGGAGGAGAGGGGCTGTGTGCTTGGTGCATGATTCCAGGTTCATAGTCGTTCTCTGGTGAGTGCACAGTAACAGGATAAACTGAACCTCGTTTATTCCACTCATAATAAAGGTTTACCAATATAAACAAATTGTTTTAAATGTACCTTGCAAACAATGATGATTATTCATCTTGTATCTGGAGGCCTTCAAGCCAAACATAACACTCTTCACAATTTTTTTCTGGTAAGTAGAGATACAATAATTTAAAGAAGTCAAATTATAGACTCAGCTCCTTATTAACATTTTGTTTTATTTATTCAGATAGACAGCATTCATGGCTACACATGCATTAAATAATTAAGCAGCTTGCCACTATGACATTTTTACAGGTGCTGAACAAAGAAATGACATATTTAAATAAAATCTCAGATTGTGATGTTAAGACCATTAAGATCAAGCATAGGAAACATTTGGGATATGAGGAGCCATCTAGCTTCATTAAAACACACACTCTTTAGTAAGCAGCTGAATACATAATTTTTTTCATTGGAGTTTTTCTGCTTATAGGCAATTAAAAACTGTTTAACATCAACACGTTAGGGAAAATAAAATAAATTTCTGGTCCTCAAAGGAAATAGGCAATTTAGAAAGGGATAAAACAGACTTTGTTGATCCAAAACAATTAAGGGTATGTATTCTCAAAATACTGTTGGATGGAATCATAATCATTTCGAGCTGATTATCAACTATGTTAACTTGTAAAAGCTAGAAAACTAGCTTGGCATTAGTTTTCATCACAAGATGCTGTCCCTCTCCTAATTATGTGAGTAGTGCTCAAATGCACTTTCAGAACCAAACCTTATGGCGTGAAAATTTCATGCTTACACATAGTGTTTATTGCCTAGGAAGCATTTAGACACAGCTTCTAAATCTGCCCCATTCACTTCCTCTTTAACAGAAAATATATATTGCAAATATTTGATATATGATGAAGAAAAGAATAAAAGTGTAAATCAGTAAGTAAAGTTGTAATATCCCACCAGATAAAAATGAACCAAGGACTTGATCACTTCACTCACACACAAAAAATGCAAAGTAAAAATAAATGCATAGAAACAGTATTCTCTTTTACACATAATCGAGTAAATCTATTTTTATAATGATATTCTATATTATCATTAACCAATTACTAAAATTTAAATTAAAAATTGCAGTTACCAAAGGCTCAGAAACAGGCAAGTTCTCTTAAATTACCTTTGGAATGTAAATTATTAAAACATTTTTAACAGAAAAATTGGTTATAAATGTACATTAAAATAGATGAATGAATGGTCAGGTAAATAGAGAGAAAAATAAGGTGTGAAAATAAAGAGTGTGTCCACTTTCAAGAGTATTAAGTATCATATACTCTGGAATAAATTTAGGCAAAGCAGTTCAAAATTTATAACCTGAAACTGCAAAACAATGTCAAAATAAATTGACTACCTAAATAAATTGAAATATATCCAACATTTATGGACAGGAGACAACATTCTAAAGATGGCAATCTTTCTAAATTGATTTACAGATTCAACACAATCTCTATTATAATCCCAGGTAACTTCCTTATAGAAATTGACAGACCAATTTTAAAATTCACTTGGAAATGCTAGGGATGTCAAATATACAAAATAATTTTTCAAAGAAAGGTTTGAAGACTCACATTTTCACATTTCAAAACTTACTAAAAAGCTGCAATAATCAGGAATGTGCTACTGGCATAAAAATAGACAGATCAGCTGAATAAAATTGAAAATCCAGAAATAAACCTCACTTTTACAATCAATTGATTTTGGCAAAATTTCTAAGACAATTCAATGGGGAAAACAGTCTTTTGGTTAGCCCTACTAGAAGTTTATTAATTTACTTTTCTCCACAAAGAACTGGCTCTTGATTTTACTGATTTTGTCTATTAATTTTCTGCTTTCAATTTCATTGATTTCTGCCTTATTTTTATTTCATTCCTTTTTTTCCTAGTTTCCTACTATGGAAGCTTAGATTATTGATTTTAGATTTTTTTCTTTGCTAAGACATTCACATAATAGTATAAATTTCTTTCTAAGATTTTTTGTGACATTACACAAATTTTGATAAGTAGTATTTTCATATTCATTTATTTCCAAATATTTCTGAAATACTTCTTAAGACTTTTTTAGATCCATGTAGTATTTAGAAGAGTGTTTTTTTTCTTGTTCTCCCAGTATTTTAATATTTTGTTACTATTTTTGTTAATGACTTCTAGTTTAATTCCATAGTGGACTTGAAAGTCCAGCTTGAATGATGTTTATTATTTTAAATTTGTTCAGGTGTTATTTTTCTGGCCCAGAATGCAATCTATTTTAGTGAGCATTCCCTGTGAGGTTGAAAAGAATAGCTATTCTACTGTGACTGTGTCAATCATTCTATGAATGCACATTAGATTCAGGAGATTGATGAAGCCGATCGGTTTAAATATATTTTTAATGATTTTCTGCCTGCTGGATCTGTCAGTTGCTGATAAGAGGACCACTGAAGTCACAAACTATAATTGTGGATGTTTCCATTTTCCCTTGCAGCTTATCAGTTTTCACCTCATGTATTTATTTTATTTCTAATTAAATGTATTGGGGTGACATTGGTTAATAGGATAATACAGGTTTCCAGTGTACAATTCTATAATACATCATCTTTATGTTGTATTTGTGTGTACTACCCAAAGTTCAAACCCTTTCTGTCACCATATACTTGATCCTTTTTGTCCCCTGCTACCTCTCTCCATCCTTCTTTCCTTCTGGTTTATGAGTTTTGTTTTGCCTATTTGTCTTGTTTGTTCATTTGTTCCTTTCAATTTCATATCCCATACACAGGTGAAATCATGTGGTTTTTGACTCTCTGTCTGACTTATTTTGCTTAGCATGATATTCTCAACATCCATCCATGCTGTTGCATGGCAGTACTTCATTTTTTCTGATGGCTCAGTAGTGTTCCATTGAATATATGTACCACAGCTTCTCTATGCAATCATCTATCGAAGGACACAGAAACAACAGGAATATCCTTCAAAGAGACGACTCCTGTATTTTCATGTTCTTTTGTTAAGTACATTTACATTCAGGATGGTTATGTCTTGAGAACTAATCACTTTATCGTTATTTATTGCATCAACTTATACTTTATAATTCCCCTTGGTCTAAAGTCTATTTTGCCTGTAATTAATAGAGCTACTCCAACTTCTTTGTGATTACTACCAGCATGGAATATCTTTCTCCATCCCTTTTCATCTCTCTGTGTTTTTATTTTTGAAATGGATTGTTTTGTACATGTACAACATGTACTTGTTTTTCACTCTAATCTGATAGTCTTGATTTTATAATTGGTGTATTTATACCATTCATATTTAAAATGATTACTGATATGCTTGTGATAATATATACCTTTTTGTTACTGTTTTTTAATGGTTGCTCTTGTTAAAAAATTTTTTGTCTTCCACTCTTTTCCTGCTTTTGCTGCTTTAACTGAACATTTTATATAATTTATGATTCCATTTCCTTTCATAGCATAAGTTATTTTTTTTACTTTCTTTTAGTGGTTTCTCAAGACTTTATAACATACATTTACAACTAATCAGTGTCTACTTTCAATTATACTATACCACTTCATGAATACTGTAAGTCCTTAGAGTATTCCCAATTCCTCCCACCAGTCCTTTATAACATTTCTGTCTTATGTTTCAACATGCTTATACTTTTCTTCCCCTTATCAAAAGTACAAAGTAATTTTTGTCTGACCTTCACAGTGAACATCTAGTGGGGAACTGAAGTAAAACTCATAAAAGAGTGGGGACTATTGTAAAGCTAGGGCCCCATAATTTCTTTAACTTTTCAAGATGGTTCCAATAGTGGTTTCTACTCCCAGGAAGATGGGATTCCTTATATCTCTCTGTCTTTCCAGTTTCAGGGTGGCTATCTGCTCTGCGACCTCAATTCTCTGATGAATCGAGCAATTGTTGATGTTCAAATTGTTTAGCTTTTTGTTGTAGTCTTAAAGAGTGACAACTTCCAAATTACTTTCTGTTAAACTAGAAATTGCACTAGTGTTGTTTTGAGAGTGTTGAGTTTATACATCTGTGAGACATATATGGGATGCCTTCCTTTAGATCAGGAGAGACATCGAGGTTTAGATGAATCATAAATTTGGTCATATTATGGTCTTAATCTTCAAAAGAACAAATTATTCTCAACTGTAATCTTGCTTGTAGGTTCAGAATTATCTTTTGAAAATAAAAATTCATAACTTTTCTATAAACAAAGTCTATAAAATCATAGTTATCCAAAAGACCATCTAATTGGAGAGGAAGAAAAGAAAAAAAATCCCAACTCTTTTTTTTCCTTGCAGTTACCTAAATTTTTTTTTAATTTTTAAAAAGATTTTTGTTTATTTATTTTTAAGCAGAGGGGAATAAAGGGAGAAAAACATCAATGTGTGGTTGCCTGTAGCACACTCCCTACTGGAGACCTGGCTTGCAACCCAGGCATGTGCCCTGACTCAGAATTGAATCGGCGACCCTTTGGTTCGCAGGCCAGCACTCAACCAGCACACTACACCAACCAGGGTAGTTACCTAACAATTTTATATAACTAGCACTGGTTCTGGTCATAATCTCTACCTCTTAATTGATACTGTCTATCTGATAAGACAGTGACAACAATATGTCATGCTGTATTTCCTTAGATATGATTTCTTTTTATTGAATTTATCGGGGTGACATTGGCTCATAAAATGACATAGGTCACAAGTGTACAATTTTATAATTCATTATCTGTGTATTGTATTATGTGTTCACCACCCCAGTCAAGTCTCCTACCATCCCCATGTAGCCCCCCTTTACCCTCTTCTGTATCACTCCACACCCCTTTGCTTCTGGAAATCACACTATTGTTTATGTCTATAAGGTTTGGTTTGGTTTTGCTTTGTTTTTTTGTTTTTTTGTTTGTTTGTTTGTTTTTGCTTAATGCCTCTACCTTTTTCACCCAGCCTCCAACACCTGTACTTTCTGACAGCTCTTAGCCGATTCTATCTGTGAGCCTGTTTCTATTTTGCTTGTTTATTTTGTTCATTAGAGTCCACATCTAAGTGAAATCATATGATATTTGTCTCTCTCTGACTAGTTTATTTTACTTAGCATAATAATCTCCAGGTCTATCCATGCTATGGCAAAAGGTAAGATTTCCTTCTGTTTTCAAGGCTGTGTAGAATTCCATTGCGTAAATGTCCTACAGCTGTTTTATACATTCATCTGCTGATAGACCCCTGGACTTTTTCCAAGTTACGGCAATTGTAAATAACGCTGCAATGAAAGTAGGGGCGCATGTATTCTTTCAAGTCAGTGTTTCGGGTTTCTTCATATAAAGTCCCAGAAGTAGAATTGCCTGGTCATAAGTCAGGTATGGAACACATAAGTTCCATTTTTAATTTTTTGAGGAAACTCCATACTGCTTTCCACAGTGGCTGCACCTGTCTGCATTCCCACCAACAGTGCATGAGGTGCTTTTCTCCACATCCTCACCAGCACTTGTTGTTTGTTGATTTATTCATGATATTTATTCTGACTGTTGTGAGGTAGTATCTCATTGTGGTTTTAATTTGCATCTCTCTCATGGCTAGTGACATTGAGCATCCTTTTATATGTCTATTGGTCATCTGTATGTCCTCTTTGTAGAAGTGGCCATTCAGGTTCTTCGTCCATTTTTAATTGGATTCTTTATTTTTTGTGTCTTGACTTTATAAGTTCTTTATATATTTTAGATATTAAGCCCTTATCAGATGTATCATTGGCAAATATGTTCTCCCATCCAATGGGCTATCATTCATTTTATTGATGGTTTCTTTGCCATGCAACTTTTTATTTTTATTTTTTAAAATCATTTTATTGTTGTTCAATTACAGTTGTCTGCATTTCCCCCCACCACTCCCCCCTACCCCATCCAAACCTCCCTCCCTCCCTTGCTTCCACCCTCCCTCTTGGTTTTGTCCATGTGTCCTTTATAGTAGTTCCTGAAAACCCTTCTCTCCACTGCCCCCCCATTCCCCTCTGGCTATTGTTAGATTGTTCTTAATTTCAGTGTCTCTGGTTATAATTTGTTTGCTTTTTTTTTATTATGTTCCAGTTAAAGGTGAGTTCATATGGTATTTGTCCCTCACCACCTGGGTTATTTCACTTAGCATAATGATCTCCAGTTCCATCCATGCTGTCACAAAGGGTAGTTTGAAGGAGTCCCAGTTGTTTATTTTTCCTTTTATTTTCATTGCCCAAATAAGTCAGAAAAAATACTGCTACAAGAAATGTCCAAGATTTTACTGCTTATGTTTTTTCTTGATTTTTTATGGTTTTGAATGTTACATTTAAGTTGTTAATTCATTTTGAGTTTATTCTTGTTTATGGTTTAAGAGAGTGGTTTAGTTTTTTTTTAAATGTATCTGTCCAATTTTCCAAACAGCATTTATTGAATAGACTGTCTTTTCCTAATTATATGTTCTTGCCTCCTTTGTCAAATATTAATAAATTGTAAAGACATGGGTTTATCATTTTGATCTCTATTCTATTCCATTGATCAATATGTCTGTTTTATGCCAGTGCCATACTGTTTTGATTACTATAAGAATGATCTTACAGTATACTTTGATATCAAGTAGTGTGATACCTCCAATTTTGTTCTTTTTTTTTTAATGTTGCTGTGGCTGTTCAGGGTCTCCTAGGATTCAATATATATTTTTAGAGTATTTGTTCTAGTTCTATGAAATATGCCATATGTATCTTGATATAGATTGCACTGAATCTATAAATTGCCTTGGGTATTATGGCCATTTTAATGATGCTAATTCTTCCTATGTAGTATATGCTTCCACTTATTTGTATATTCCTCAATTTCTTTCTTCTGTATCTTTGTAACTCACCAATTGGAAACAACCCCAATTAAAAATTGGATGAATGATACAAACAGTTATGTCCTGAAAGAAAAATGGTCAATAAGCATTTATAAAGGTGTTCAAATCACATGTAATTAGTGAATTGCATATTCAAAAATATGATACCACTGTACACCACTTTAGGTATAGGAATAGCTAAAATACTAAAACCTGAGAATATAAAAGGCTAGAAAAAATGTAAAGCAGGAATTTTTCAGTCATTGCAGGTGGGAATACAAAATGGTACTTCTAGTTTTAAAGACAATTTGGCAGTTTCTGGCACTAAGCTGGAATTAACCTTATGCTATGATTTGGCAGTTGTGCTTTCTGGTATTTACCCAATTGTGCTGAAAACTTAAGTTTATACAAATATCTTCAAATGAATGTTTATAGCAGCTTTATATATAATTTTCAAAAACTGGAAGCAACTCAGATGTCTTTTGATAGGTGAATCAATAAATAGATTTTAGGCCATTTATATAAAGGATTTATATCCTCCTGTTTGATAATTTTAAAAAATGAACTCTAAAGGAACAAAAGACACGGAGAAATTTCAAATGCATAGTGTTAGGTCAGGAAAACCAATCTGAAAATACTATATACTTTTGGTTCTAATTATACGACATTATGTATCAAGCAAAAATATAAAGACAAGGGATGAGTAAAAGAATACATAGGTGAAGAGCAGGGGAATTTTAGGACAGCAAAAATAATTTCTATAATATTGTCATAGTGAATACATGATGTCATGCTTTTGTCAGATCTGTGGAACTACAAAGCACATAGAGAAAACCTTAAATGTATTCAAAACAAAATAATTCATTTACAAGGTCAAGGTGTCCCAAGAAAGCATGCAGACTGTAACAAGAGAATCTAGCAGTATTGCACATGCCTAAAGCAATTGCAATGGAGTGTGTGGGAGAATAAGGTGTTTACTTATGTAGCAAAGGAAACAAATGGAGTCTGTAAGGCTAAAGGCAAAAGGAACTGCCTATAAACACTTTACTCTTGTTAATACCATTATTTCCCATTGGAGTACCAGTTAACGATCCTGATGCTGCTATACATTTATACCAAAATTGAACAGTTACATAAATGAGTAGCAGATGGTGGAAGTCAGATTTCTGACTGTTGTAGTGGAAGGTTACAGAAAAGCCAAAACAGGCTAAAATTATCCATATGGTAATGAATGAGTGAAGACATCAATAAGAGCTCATGTTTAACTTATTATGCATATAGATGGGTAGAGACATATATGTATAGATATGTGTATTTCCATGTGTTTGCTAAACACACTAATATCTATTTATTCTGTCAGCAAATGGCCTAAAAGAAATGATAACCCAAGCATTAATAAGCAAAACTCGGGCCCAGATTGTGGTTTCTAATACCAAGGATCTGGGGTTCCTGTGGGAAATGGCTGATACAAGAATTGGGGTAGAAAATATATAAGAAAAGCCAGGAGTATCTTGTAATACCAGAAAAATAAGAAAGTATTAAAAAAAGAAAAGACATTGATGGAGGCATGTCAAAGGAAACTGAAACCAAATGAGAAAACTCCAAATGGCCATATCTGAAAGAATTTGAGCAACAAAATAAAGTAGTATTGGATTACAATAATACATTGTATAATCCACTGGCTGGTGTGGCTCAATGGGTTAGGTGCTGGCCTGCAAGCCAAAGGGTCACTGGTTCAATTTGCAATTAGGGCACATGCCTGGGTCGTGGGTCTCCAGTAGGGGGTGGGCGAGAGGCAACCACACATTGATGTCTCTCCCCCGCTTTTCTCTGTCCCTTCCACTCGCTCTAAAAATACATAAATAAAATCTTAAAAAACTAGTACATTGTATAAAATAAATGTACATATGACTTTTACTGACATACCTGAATGATTAAATAAATTAATAAATGGGGAAAGGGGAAAATTTCTTATACAGAAAGATTCCAAATAATCTAAGTGGATACTCCACCCTTAAGGAAGTAGACTATAACTTCCCATTCATTTGTATGGCCTTCACATAGTGACTTCCTTCCGAATATACAACATATTGAGGGGGAACAAAAGTAATTTTACTAGTTCAGCCCAATGATCAAATCAACATCAACAATCATAAATCAAGTCAATAATACATACCTGGGTTTGATGGTGGAAATTGATCTTCCTCCCCTAAACCATGACATCAGTATAATAATGAGAAAAACATTGGGCAAATCCCAAGAGCAGTGTATCCTACAATTTTCATGACCATACAAGAAAATGTATTGAGGCACATGTTATGACTGTAAGAAAATCTTTATTCAGGACTATCACCATAGGTGTCAAGACTGAGGCTCTATGATAGAAACTGAGCTCACAACTGAATGCAATCAAGATGGCTGAGGACTTATAACTAATGAGCAGAACTGACAGATCAATAAATGAAAATAAATACTAACAGGAGACATGAAGAGTAGAACAAATTCCTACTAAACTGATGATGGAACTCTTGGATGATTGAACACTGGGGGCGGGAGATTCTCTGTAAACTGATTTAGCAGGATTCTTGCTAAAACTGGACTATACAGGCACAGCAAGAGTGGGGTAAAGGGTGAGGCCTAGCAGAGAAGATAGCTCAGAGGAGCCTGACTAAAGTTTGGTCAAGGAGAGAGTCATTATTATCTGTACTCCTGTCAAAGTGATCAACAACAAGTAAAGCATGAGATAATGTCAAAGCCCAGAGGAACCTAAGGCAACATGACAACCAAAGGTAGTTTTGTATCCTGGATGGAACCCTGATGATGCAGAAAGAGGGTATCAGGTAAAAACTAAGTAAATCCAAATGAAGTATAGGCTTTAGTTAATAATGATATATCAGTATCGGTTCATTATTTGTAACAGATGTACCATACCAGCATAAGATGTTAATAATAGGTAAAACTATGTAAGCTGGTGAGTGAGGTGACATATTAAAACTCTATATAATATACACTCTATTTTTCTGTAAGTCCAAAGTAGTTCTAAAAATATAGTCTATTAAAAAAAGTAAAAAAGAGAGAGAGGAGAAGAAAAGAAGAAGGAAGAAGGAGGAGGAGGAGGGGGAGGAGAAGGAGAAGGAAGGAGAAGGAAGGAAGAAGAAAGAGAGAGAAAGAGAGTGGGAGGGAGGGAGGGAAGGAGGGAGGAGGGAAGGGAGGGAGGAAGGAAGAAAGAGTGCTGTCTTAACATATTGATAAATCTCCTGACTGTGAAATTATTTTGGCCCTAAATTGTTCCCAAATATCACACCACGTAACTCTGCACTTTAGTCAACGCCTTCAGGTACTAATACTGTCCTTTCTCTCTTGTGATCATCATTCTCATACCGAGCTGCTCCTTCACTTTAAAAGAGTCTTAATATACCAGGGATCATGCTTACTGGTAAGATCTGCCACTTCCCCAAGTGCTACCTTAAGGATACAAATCCTAGTGTCAATACTATGTCTATTTACCACATTTATATTTTCTTCTACTGGTAACAATGCAATTTAAATAATGACTTTCTGATCGCTTCTCGGCCTTTTGGCTAAGATCAAGCGTAAATAATGACTTTCTGGATCCAGAGGTGGGTGTGGGTACAGTGGCAGAAACTAGTAGTGGGAAAATGAAGACAACTGTATTTGAATAACAATAAAAAAGAAAAGTAATCATACTAGTAAACATTTTTAATCCCACTGGTGAGGGATTGTGGTGTCAGGGCAGAGAGTAATTCTTGGGTCAATTATAGTTATACCGTGTTGCTTTGTCTACACTATTGAAGTGACTGCTTATCCTACTCTGCTTTTCACTCATAAAGACCTAAGCAGGTCTTTATGAGTGAAAATAAAGTCCCAAGTTATTATAGTCAGACAGATATAACATACAGAAAATGGGTAGGATACCCAATTTTCTCTAATTTGAAGGTTCAAAGTTAAATACATAATTTGTTTTGCAGAAAAAAAGTCATTTAACTGTATTCCCTTTTGCAGGACATAATGTCAACATTTAGCTGTCTCAGTTGCATTAAAATTTAATTTAAAAAATAAAGTTGCATTTGAATCATATGACTGAAGACATAAGGGTTATGGCTGTTTTTTAAATAAACAAAAATAAGCCTTGGCTGGTGTAGCTCAGTGTATTGAGTGCTGGCCTGTGAACCAAAGAGTCTCTGGTTAGATTCCCAGTCAGGGTACATGCCTGGGTTGCAGGCCAGGTCCTCAGTAGAGGGTGTGCGAGAGGCAACCACACATTGATGTTTCTCTCCCTCTCTTTCTCCCCTCCTTCTCCTTTCTCTAAAAATAAATAAATAAAATTTCTAAAAACACACAAAAAAACAATAAATAAAAATAAAGCTGTAAGTTTGGAGTTTCGGGGTTTATTTGTTACTGTGACAAAATTATCCCCAAAAGACTAAGGCAGCTTGTTCCCCACAGGAGTCTTCAAATAGCTCTGTATGCAAAAGAGATTTTTCTTTTTCCCTAGCTCTCTACCTAGGCTGGCTGGGTAACTGTAGTAGGGGTGACCTCAAGCACTGAATGAAACAGATTACATCTTATCTTCAAGAACAATACTAAACTCACAAGATTGTCATATCTGCTTTTCCTGATGAAGCTAGATCTCTAAAACTATTTAACATTATATAATGAGAAAATTTTATCTAACATCAAACACTTATTGAGTGAGAGGCATATTTTCCATTTGCTCCAAGAAAAATCAGCTACATGTCACAGCTGTGTTTTGTGATAAGTAAAGAAGAAAATTCAAAACCACAAAGATAAATAATGATCAAGCTACCAAAATAGCTAATATGTAACTTGTAGGTAAAACTATCCCAAGAAATAATGTCTCTAGAAATTTTTAAATTAATAAAAGGACATTCTATAATATTTTGAGATACACATTATTACTTTACTGGATTATTCTATATCAACTCATGTAATAAACCCATACAGTGAAATTAAGCTCACATAATCACTTTTCTTACTTTCTCTCAAAACATGGTTATTGTAAGGTGATAAAAAGGGGAATGTAATTCATTGATTGCCCAGGTAGTTACAACCTTCTATACATATTACTAATTATCCCAGCAAAGGATCATTTTCACTGGTAAATCACCATTTCTTGTTACAGAATTAGTGGTATATTCAGACCACACTTCTTAAAAATATTATTTTATGTTTTATGGAAGATTATGGAGTGTGGGCAGGAGGAGAGCAGCCATACAGGTAAATTGCTCGCAGGCTCCGTTACAGACCTAAATCCGGTTATTAATCAACTAACTCACCTTACCATCTGCTACTTCTGAATATTAAATTAATGAGCTTTGTGAAGTGAGAAGAGACAAGTCTCAGTGTAGCATGACTGGACTGTGTGAGTTTGTATGCATCATTTCTGGGTAGCAAGGAAGGTAGGCAAATACTCAAAATACCATAGATATCTTAAGTTTCATAACATTAGCTAGTATATTTGTTCAGAGATAAAAAATAAAATTTTCCTTCCTTTCTCCTTTCCTCTTTTTATCTTCCTGATACTGAGGCTTAAAATCCAGTAAAAGGCCACATAAAATGCCCTAATATATACACGTGCAAAATGTTCCATTTTCAAAATTAAAAAGAATTAATGCATTTGAAAATTCTACTTTTCTCTGACTTGCTTTCTCATCCTCAGCAATCAGCCAAACCATTAATGTAAAATACTGTTTAAAAAAGACTTATAACAATGTTTCCCGTTTCATAAATTTGTTCCATATTCAGCTCACATTCAGCAGATTTTCTAGTGTTTTCCTCTTTAAATCTCACTTATAGTTATGGTTTGCCTCTTTAATCAGATGCAAACCCTCAAGGATAGGACTTACATTTTACTCTTCCATACATCTCCCACAATTTGTAGAGCAGTACTTGGAGCATGGGCAAATTTCTGTCAATAGTTGAGCTAAACTGCTTCTTAATAGTACTGCCTCAGTATTCCTTGTGTTTGGTCCGTTGTCGTGCAGGGGCCTCGAAGTGACAAGAGCCCCTCCTATAAGCCCATGCCCTAATAACAACCCCAAGTGACAGGCAAATGTAAGTCCTGATATGGCTTTTCTGGCAGCCTTTATGAGCAACAGTCTCCCCGCCTCCTAGGGTCTTCTCAGTGTGTGCCCCTTAGATACGACCCGTATGGAGGGTTTACCAAAACCCCAGTGTTTTTGGTTCAAGTTGACTAATCTGTCCTTAGCCCAAGAACTTTAAAGGACTCCACCTACAGACCCTAATAAAGACGTAGGCCTCAGGTCTTGTCACTCCCCTTGCTTGCACCATTGTTACCGTAAACAATAAGTCGGGGTCCTGCGCAGTCTTCTCTATTAACCAGGCTGGTGGTGGGGGAGGTTCTTACACTGAACATGCTGAAAGCTAGAAGGATGAATGGACAGGGCCCAAGTGCACCAAAAGCTAATGAAGTAATTGGATAGAAAAAAATCCCTCCCCTCCCCATCCCTGGAAGAACAGGGATGTGGAGCAGAAGAGGGCCAGGTTGTACAGCAGCTGAATAAACCTCTTTCTTTTTGCACCAGCACCCGCCTCCCAAGTTTGGCTTTTGTGGCGGCAGGCAGCTGAACCTCTGTTTTGTTGTTACACCATGGCTTGATCTCTTCATGTGGCTTCTGGAGGCAGTGATATGTACTTCCTAAAGGACCTGGAAATAACAAACTTCTCTATCTCAATTCCCTTGTGGTCTTCGGTTGAACAATGTTGTTCCATCCAGACACCTCAGGGCTCTACTTAACGAATTTAATTTAACAAAGTCGCAGCACTCCTAACACTGGCTCCTTATATTGAACATTTTTTAAATGGCCAACAGATATTAAAAATATAATACAGCCATACATTATTTCCAGTGAAAAGTGGTGAGCAAGAGAAAAGAAAGGACGAAATAAAAGAGACAATAGGATATATGAACAAAAAAATTGAAGGAAAAACAAAAGAAGAGCAAAAACAATCAAACAAAACACGAGGAAGATGGCACTAAGTGATTAGGTTTCAAGAAAAAAGAAAGGAAACTTAAATACACTTTTAAAAACCTATTAATCAAAATTCATGCTCTAACTGGGAAATGGCTTTATTGAATTGAATAAATATATATTGCATTTCTGCAATGTGCCAGGCATTATTGTTAATGCCGGCAGTTGGGTTTCAGTAGCTGACATTGTGTGCGGGAGAGCAAATAGTAAACATATAAAAAAGCAAATAAATCAAATAATAACGTGCAAAGTAAAAATAATAAGTGATATAGTAAAGACTGACTGGAATACTAAGGAATGGGAAGGACCACCTGAAAAGGTGATATTTTCCTGAAGTTTAAGTGACAAAAAGACCCAACAGTGTGCTGTGCCAGGAGAAGACCATTTCTGACTGAGAGGGTAGCAAGTATAAAAAAGGTAAAGTGGAATATTGGCTTAGTATTTTCAAGAAAAAAAGAGAGATCAGTATTGCTGAAGCAAAGGGAAAACATGGCTCAAGAGGAAGCTGAAGAGATCAGATCATGGGCATGACTGCCCAAAATGACCTGCTAAGTTAAACATTTATAATTTATTCTGGTATCTCTTTTGTGTTCACAATCCCCGCTTTGGGTTATAAATCATTCCAAAAAGATCGACCTTTTGGTTAGGCAGTGTGGTCTCAAGTGCTAGGGAGTCTCAGTATCAATGCTGTCTTGTTGAAAGGGTGAACCATTGAGGATAGAGCAATAGCATAACCATGGCTTATGAGTTGAGACTGAATTTTCCACCCCACAAAAAGAAAAGAAGATAAATGGAAAGAAGTCAGGCATCATGGTCTTTATGGGAAACAAGACCAAATCATTTCTATCCTGTGAACTATCATAATCTGAGTTCAGCCATCTGTCTTATTTTTTCTGTACGTAGTATAACATTTACTTAAGCCATACAAGAGTATTAACAGTTCTCTTATATGTGATTATAATTATAAACAGTTGGACTGTGTAGAAAACCCCAAAGAACAAGTATAGGTATTATTATAAGGAATATCATTAGTAGACAGGTAAAGACAAACAATTGGTCTCTGAGTTAAACATCAATTTGTAGGTATACAGGCCTTGTTCATGTCTTGGGATTATTCTCTACCACTGATGTCAGCATCTTCTCATCCTAGTGAAGTTTTTGATGTCCAGTGTAGGCAGAAGGAAATGTCGGAGACAAAAGTAGATATCCATTCACTAGTAGGTGCCTGATAAGACCCCTTCCAATGAGTTTGGAAAGTGTTTTCTTTGATGTCCTTTCCAATAAACGAAATCTAAAGCCATTGTCTCCTGGGAGCTGCCTTTGAAAGGAGATGGTTACCTATTTGGCATTCTCTTGAAGTGACGTTATAAAAAATTGGCAATAGTATTGAAACTGGGAAAATGACCCACAGGTCCAGCTGCCTGCTACCATGAAGGCCAAACTTGTGAGGCAGGTTCTGCTTGAGAAAGAAAGGACTTTATTCAGGGGTCAACAAGCTGAGGAGATGGAAGTCTCATGCCTCCAAAACCATCTTAGCATCACAGGTGTCCTGGCTAGGTCATATAGAGGAACTGCAGGAAAGGGGCACTAAGGAGTTTCTAGCCATGTGCAGTTTCTCAGTTCTGCTCTGGGCAGTTTCAGTGCCATGTCCTGTGTGTGTCATCATGTAGTTCCATTGCTCCATCTTCCCTTTTACTGCTGATGCTCAGGAGCAGGACGGGCAGGCAGCGATTCTGCTGATTCTGATAGGAATTGCTGACACTTGTCCAGTTCTTGGGGTCAGGGTAGTCCTTGCTCAGGCAGGAACTGCAATGGCTGATGTCTACAAATTACTCATAAGGGAACTTTTAATACATGATTTTTCTATGAGTCTGTTAGTACAACGTATTCTGTAATTACTACTTAATTAGTATATATTTTGTTGTTCAATCACTGTTGCAGTATAAGATGTCTCCTTTCAATAATGACAGCTCGTAAGTTTTTTCATCTAATTTAAGTCTAGCTTCAATGCACTGTAATACATAAAGGAATGCAGAAACCAAAACATGGCATTTGCAGGGAGCTATCTTGAGTTTTCCATAGACCCACTAATTGTTAAATCTACAATCATTGTTTACTCATACAATACACCCTAGAAGTTTTTTTAAGCACTTACTTTATAATGCTTCCATTTTAAGTTTAACGTAAAAATATTTTGAGGTGTTTAAAGAGCTCTTCTGGGAGAGAAAATTTCTAATAAAAACTAAAAAGTAAAGAATTAGCATTCTTTAGCTTGGTAAATTTATACAAACATTTTATAATATCTAGAAACATTCCATAGACATCAAAGTCAATTTTTAACATACACATTTTTAGATGGGGATAAAATGTCAATCTATATATTTAAAATTAATAACTTGAAAGACATGTATTTGTACTTAAACCAGCAAACAAACTTTTATTTGCTGTGCATTAATTTTAAATGCATTTAAGTTAGTTTCTATGTTTCTGGGAATTTTAGAATACTCAGTTCTTACAAGCACTTGCCTTTAAATTAATTTTTTAAGATACTATCCAAAGGCAGAAAATTATCTCACACTTACAACATATGTACTCTATTTTGCCATGTATAATGTACACTTTTTGCCCAGATTTTGACAGAAAAATAAAGATGTGCATTATACACAGTTATAATGATTACATACTATCAGTATAACAATGAGTGTAATGGTCATGTGTATAATGGACACAAAAGTGTGGGCAAAAATATGGTATATGTTGTGCGTGTGTGTGTGTGTATATATATATATATATATATATATATATATATATATATATATAACATACATACATTGAGAAAAAGAACTGTTGATCCAAATTTTGTTCTAGACACATTTACAATTTACATATGTCTTTGACAAGTCAAGTTCCAAATGATATTCCCCATTTAAAAATAAGGACACTCATTTTAATGTCTGAGAGGATTTGATTGAAACCTAAATAACATTGCCTAGGTTGATCTATTTATCTAAATCCTCATTTTAAATCTTTAGGAGACCCATTAAAATATAGGCATCTTTTTCTAATTGTGTCCACAAAAAGTTAATTTAGAAGTATCAAAGGGACCTCATCTCAGCTGGGCTTAATATTCATGGGAAGTTGACTGTCCGAGAGTTTTGTATTGCTGGATTTCCCGTGTTAATTTTAGTTTTTCCTTTCAGATCTTTTGAATGTAAAAACCAGCCTTTCTGTGCATGTCTCCAGGTGAGCTGAATCTTGCAAATATCCATATAGGGCTGTTTTCTACCCTAGATGGTTTTCCTTTGTTTGTTTGTTTATTTGTTTGTTTGTTTGATTAACCCCACAGATTCTTATATATGAAGCAAGGGCCAGTGAGAGCTTACTACATGCCCAGGAACCATAACATTTTCCAAAGGATGGACCTCTTTTGAGGTGAACCCATTCAGAGGCACCCTGCTCTTCTGCTTGGGACTCCTGCTGGCTTCTCCAGGATCAGCTACCATACTGCCTCATGAAGCCTGTCGCTGCCAATCCAGATTCAAGCTTCTACAGCTATTGGCACTCCATTGGTGATTTGAAGCAAGTATCCTTTCTCTTTTAGAGCTAAAGAGAGTTCAGTTTCTCATTTAACCAGCAAAATTTGTTTCAAATTTGCAGTTACCAATCCAATTAAAAAGCCAAAATGAAAAGCAACAACTCATTTTTTCTGCATTCTCTGGCTTGTCTCCACCCCTGTCCATCTTGAAGATTTTCTGAAAACAGTTCAAATCAAGTCATAGACCTGCTACTTAAAGCAAAGAAGCCTTGTTACTGCATAGCAATTAGGGTCCTGCTGCCCACCACCACCCTCCAGGCAAAATCCTGGAGGCAGAGGTTTGGTGATAAAGGAGAGGAGTCTTTATTCAAAAGCCATACAATTTTGGAATAACGACTTTGTACATGCATTAGTCACTTAAGCCTGTCAACTAAGGCTAAACAGACATTGTCACAAAACTATCCTATCTCCCATTATTTCTTTGAAGTGCTTAATGATAATGTCTAAATGGCATTTGTTTTCCCATATGTGACCTTTCTCTCCCTCTTAACCTCTATTAAAAAGTTGTCCATTTTATCTTAGTTTCCCTTCTTTTCTTCTCCTCTCCCTAGTAAGACAGGATGTAAGCCCTAAATTCTAAATGCTTCCTTAAGTCACATTTGTCCTGTGAATCCTCGTATAAACGTGAATCTGTCTTTTCCTTGCTAATTTTCCTTTTGTCAGTTTAATCTTAAGGCCTTCGAGAACAGAATTTAAGACAGCAGAGGAAAAGTTATTTCCCCCTCTAAGCTTGGGGATGACATGATCTGATTCATGATTTTTGTATGTCTTCAAATCCCTCTCACTGCTCTATGGAGAACAGATTTAGCAGAAGTGAAGAGACCATATAATAAGTATAAGACAGAGATGACAATGGCTTAGAGTAATATGGGCTATGAAGGAAAGTAACTAAAATTTTAACACATATTTTAAATATACAACATCTGTCCAGAAAAAGTCCAGCCATTGTTACTATAACAAGAACAGTTTATGTGACTTTGATGTAACCTGGAAGCCAAGGACAGTGGACTGGAATGTGCAGGCATAAACAAAGATGACTTCACTGTACTAGTCAGTGGGGGTGGTAGATGTCACTGAGTGAGCATGTGCGCTGTGTGGCCATCACATTCAAAATGACTGAGCAAGTAGAGGAATGAATCTGCATCCAGTTTTGTGTGAAGCTCGAACATTCCTCCACAGAAACTATTTGGATGATTCAGAGGCTGCAGCTATGGGCAACTGGTGATCGGCAGCTTCATTTACAATGCACTTACTTGCTCATGCATCACTTCTCATGCAGAGTTTTTTGGCAAAACATCCAATCACCCAGGTGACTCAGCCCCGCTACAGCCCATATTTGATGCCCTGCGACTTCTGGCTTTTCCCAGAACTAAAATCACCTCTGAAAGGGAGGAGATTTCAGACCATTAATGGGATTCAGGAAAATATGATGGGGCAGCTGATGGCCATTGGGAGAACTGTGTGAGGTCCCAAGGTGCTTCCTTTGAAAGAGACTGAGGTGTCACTGTCCTATAAACAATGTTTCCCTTATCTTGCATCTTCTTCAGTAAATGTCTATGTTTCTCCTATTGCAGCTGAATACCTTCTGGAGAGGCTTCATAAAATTAGCAGATTTTATTGGTAAATATAATATGGGGAATAAGAGAAATGTAGGAATCAAGGATGATTTTTCTTTTATTTTTGGCTTGAGCAATAGACTGAAATCTAGCCACATTTATTGAGATGGGGAAACTGACGAAAATGAAAGAACAAGTGCGATGGTCATTCAGGTTGTCCATGCTCACACCCAGGCAAGCAATACTTTCCACTTGGGCTATCGATAAGCTTTCGATATTTGTTGGAACACCTTTTTACAAATTGAATAAAAGTGTCCCATTTTAATAATATTTGTATGTCATGCTTTTCTGGGAGTTGAAAACAATGTATCTAGAGAAAGAAAATTCCTTTTGGTCTAGCTTAAAGATGCAGGAGAAGAGGGTTAAATCCATAGCTTTGTTCTAGCAATATTATATATAAAACATCTCATAGGTAATCAAGTGGAAATGTCAAATGGAAAGATGGATACTAGAGTTCAGAGTTTTAGAAATAAATAATCTTATAGAACTGGGACTCATTAGCATATATAAAGTATTTAAAGGCTTGGAAGAGATCAGATTACAAAAGGAAAAATATAGACAAAAGTGTCATATTCATCATTTTTTCATATTTCTTAGCTTTATTATAGAAAAATAAAATTGTAGATTTATAAGGAAACCTAGAAGATATCTCCATCTGACTCTAGAATGCATGAATTTTTGCAGCATTCCTGAAACATAATCATATTGTCTTTGCACATTTCCAATTGTCAGTAGCTCGACACTGTGCACGGCAGCCCATTTCATTACTAAACTACTGAATGACTTTCTTTTTTCTTTTTTCTTTTTTTTTTTTTTTTACAATCTTTACTCACAGGTTCTATGTTGGGTGAAATGAAACACAGGCCTATGATCAGATTCCTGGAACTGAAGTGCCCAGTGGCTTAAATGAATGTCATCGTAAACTCACTATCAAAAATTACTCAGGCTTTGTAAAGACACTGGTTCATTGTGTCCTCTTATCAAATTCTAAATGTACATAATATTCATACTTTTTTATTAAGACTTTATTCCATAAAACTATCTTTTCATTCACTCAGTATATATCTGAGCTATGCTTTCTAATGAATCACTATACCCAGTCAGGTATTAAGTATGTTCTGCAGATATAGCAATGTTCATTTAATTGTATAATTGCCTTTTGGTACCAAGAGAATTTGCCTGTGGTAAAAATATCTAAGGAATTTTCTCCCCAGATGTTTGTGTTGAGACAGTAATAGTGTTATATAATGAAATTCACTAAAGGTGGAGCTTGTAAAGCATAGCTCAGAAACTGCAGCTGTCCTGTAGTCAAAATAACAGCTAAACAACGACCCATTCAAGGTCACTGTGTATGGTTTCTCAGATGGGCCTTAAACAATTCCAAAAATGCCATTCTCTTAAAGTGTGATTGAACTGATGCCAACCTGTGGCCCTCACCCCATAAAGGAACTGGTATTTCTAAGGCCTGAAAATTAGGGAAAAAATAGAGAAGAGGATACTAATAATAGAAATTACTAAATTGTATTATGCTTCTCTGAAGTGCCAAGACCCAATGTTTGCCTTGACATTTTTAAAAAATGTATTCCCCACAGCTATCTTATGGGGTAGATAAGATTTTGTCAGTTTCAAAAATAAAGAAAGGAAAATGTACAAGTTTCTGACATACCTGTTGACAGGCTGTTCACATTCAGTATGAGAAAAAAAGCTCTCAGAAATCATCACAATAAATGTATTTCTACTGCAGGAAAAAAACTTCTGAATCATCTTTGACTCTTGCATCTCTTTTTATTTAGTAAACTCTCAGATCTTATCAATTCCAGATCCCAAACACCTATTATTCAGTTTTTTTGTCCTATTCCTACTATCACTGTCATGGTTCTGGTCTTCTACCTACTGTGAGTTTTTTTTTAAGTGCATTCTAATCAGTCTCCAATTTATTATCAAATTTCCATCAGAGTGATTGTTCTAAAACAAATATCTGGATTTCAGTGAAGTGTGGTAGATTGAAGACAGTGTAGGTCAGTATCTACGTGATGGGGTTCAGGACATGCTACCCCAAATGTGTATGGCACTTTGACATATTGGATAAGGAGCTTGAGAAAATAGCATAAGCAGGCCAATCCCTCTGAAATGTGTCTCTTACCCTGAAACAAGGTATAAAACTCCCCAGAAAGATACCCTCCATGTACCACAAGGAATACATTCTTACAACCAGACATAGAGAATTTGGGACCCAAAAATCTGTACAAACAAACTTTGTTAAACTAACCCTTATCTCCTTAGTTACTTCTTTATCATTTGCTACCCCTAGCCCATAACCATTTGTCTTATCAATTCTTTACAAATGTATTGTTAATTTGTCTAAAATGTATAAAAGCTTCCCACTCTGGCCACTTCTTTAGGTCTTTATTCTTTTGTGAATCTCCCCGTGTCTATGTAAAGATTCAGTGAACTTTGTATTCTTTGGTTTTGTTCATTTGTCTTTGGCAGTTTAATTTTCAAACTCAGCCAGGGACCCTTAGAGAGTCAGAAAATTTTTCCTCCTTTGCAAATGTCTATTCATGAAACCAAGTTTCCTCACAATTTTCATTTGTCACTTTAGTTTTAAAGATCATTTTTCCTTCTCTCGAGTCCCCCTTCAGAGACCTAGCCTTTCCCCCACATAACCAGCAACCCTGAAAGCAGCAGAAAACAGTAGCCTAGGCCTGATTAGTGGTCACAGGGTTTGGGGTTCTAGCAGGCTACAGATGACATCTTGACCTAAGTTTTTTCTCAGCTCCTGAGCCCTCAGATGGAATGACCTCCTGGCTGCTTTCCCTGAAACCAGATAGAGAGGGACATCAGAGCAGACCTCAGAGCTATCCTCAAGATCAGAATAAACAATTTATTATCCTTACCTCATTTTTGACCAATCAGCTCCCTACATGACTCCAAACTCCTAACCCATGGTGTGTTGTAATGTGTAACCCACACACCATGGAGGAGTCAGATCTTTCAGAATAGTAGCTCATGTGATCTCCAGGTGGATGCCAATTCTATAATAAATTATTATCTTCCTTCACTCTAAACTCTTGCAGGTGGAATGGAGTCAAGTATAGGGGTTTAGTAACTTTAAGAAGAGGAAATTCATATTTCAAGGAAGCTTTTTAGAGAAAAATAATATTCATAGTCAATATTAATCATTTTGATCATCTTCATCTCTTAATGTTATTTATGCTTGATATTAATAATTTTGGCTTTGCACATTACTAGTCCTTTCATCTCTCTTACTGGCAGAATAAGTCCATCAGAAAGTCAGCCGTTTACATCAGTGAAAAACCTTTCTCTGCCACTATTTTAAGATCACAGAAGCCAAAGTAATTCTTAATAGTTTATATTCAATTCTATAGCCTATATTTTCTACACTTGCATCTTTGTATCATGTTTGTGGTACAAAAGTTATAAAAGCAAAATCATGCATTTCAAAATTTTCTTTTCCAGATAGCATGAGGGAGTTCGTTTATTTTTGACATGATGATACTATGGTGTATGCAGATTTTGATGAGGGCCAAAGAAATCTTTGATGTGTTGAACTCTATAGAACTATATGTCAAAAGTTCATTGTAATATGTGATAACTCATAAAATAAGAAATTTCCTTTTCCTTTTGGAAACCTATTTCAAACTCCCCTTTTATAAGAAATATGTGTTAAAACAACTCAAATTTGTAGAGAACTGAGTGTTTAGATTAACTTAATAACTTGATACTTAGATACACTTATGAATAGCTAGAAAATGGATCTATATCTTTTACTGATCTTAGCATGTCCTAGAAAATCTTGCCTAAATTTTGCTCTTGGATACTTATTTTATCAGGTAACTTTTCTGTTAATTATTCTTTTTCCAAATAGCAAAGCAAATAGGCATTCAGTAAGAATGTAGTTAGGTCAGTTTAGCCAGAATTCTCCCTTTTCCCTCATTTCCCCTAGTAATTTCCCTCCACTGACCCCTATCCTACTCCTTGGCTATAAATTCTCACTTGTTCTTTTTGTACACAGAATTCAACCTAATTTCTCTCTCTCCTACTCTAAGCCCCACTGTAGTGGTCCCTATATCTATTGTGATAACCCACCTCGAATAAAGTGTGCCATACAATTTTTTATTGTGTCATGAATAACTATTTTTAACAACACACAATAAATAATTTCATAATAGCAAAAGCATTCAGACCGTAGAAAGAAAGCATAACATTACTTGAAACATGAGTAAAAGATTTATAATTACTTATCTTAAAACAACAAAGAATCTATTTCACATTTTATTTTCTTATTCAAATACCTTAAACGTTAGCTAGTCACAAACATATGTATAAGATTATCACCAACTTTTCTATGTATCAGAAATTATCATTAGAAATATCAATGGATGAAACATAGCATTAGAAGCAAAATTTATAACCTGACTAATTATAATCTTAAAGAGAAATATCTGAAGCCTAGATGAGGTAAAACTAATTTGTAGTTTGGAGACAGGAATATAATGGGATGCTGAGATGAAAGCCCCCCAAATGGGAAAACTCACAGTCGTGTGGCTGGGGGAAGAGGAAACAGAGCAAGGCCACTGAGAGTTACTCTGCTTACCTGAGGAAGTTGGCCAGTGTTTTAGTAATGCTAGTAGCTGTGCCTACTGTGTTTGGAGCCAGGGAGATGGGCATGACTCCAACCTGTGATGCAGCTAGGAGGTGGTCCCCCATTTACTGTGCCTGCATGAGAGGCTTGGAAGAGGTTCCTGCATCATGGGGAGATGCATGCCCAGGCTAACAAGGGCAGCCGAGAAAGGCAGATGACACCAGAGTGCTGGCAAATGGAACACATGGTGGGAGGAGTCAGAAATAGGGTTACAGAGAAAGATCTGCACCAGGATTTAAACTCAAATGCAGGCCCTGGTTGGTGTGGCTCAGTGCATTGAGCACTGGCCTGCAAACCAATGAGTTGCCAGTTTGATTCCCGGTGGGTTGCGAGCCAGGTCCCAAGTAGGAGGCATGAGAGAGGCAACCACACATTGATTCTTCTCTCCTTCCCTTTGCCTCTTTAAACTCAAGTGCAGGGCAGATCCATGTGGCTTGGAAGTGGTCTTGGCCACGCAGTTTAAAGGCACACTCTGCATTCCTCTAACATAATCTACCCCTGTACTTCCTTAGGCCACACTCTTATAAAACCCTTTCATCTTGCACAACCCTCAGAGATTCTTATTACTAGATGAGAGGCTGATTGATTCATGAATTGTTAAATAAACGCCATTAGATTTTAAATGTACTCAATTGAATTTTTGTTTATTAACAGATGCAGTGGCAGCAGTTAGAACCAAAGGAGACGTCTGGTAGCTTTGGGGACAGTGAGAAACACAGGCATGGTGCCTGCAAACACTTGAGTTTTCTTTCATGCTCTTTCTGATGGCTGCGGGTAACTTTCTGTTGGTTTTGAGCTCTGCTCCCTTTGAATGTGGCTTCCCATGTACTTGGCTTTCCAGACCTTGATTCCTCATTTGTTTGGAATCAGTTTATTCTTCTTCTTCTCTGGGTCTGCGGGCTCAGTCATTGCCCCAGTCCCCAGATTCTATATTGGGAATTGGTGGTGGCTACTGGCCAAAATTACACTAGGTTACACTTAGAAACTAGATTGGGCCCTAGCTGGTGTGGCTCAGTGGATTGAGTGCCAGCCTGCAAACCAAAGGGTCAACAGTTCAATTCCCAGTCAGGGCACATGCCTAGGTTGTGGACCAGGTCCCCAGTAGGGGCATGTGAGAGGCAACCATGCATTGATGTTTCTCTCCCTCTCTTTCTCCCTTCCTCTCTCTAAAAATAAATAAATAGAATCTTTTAAAACAACAACAGTGGACTGGGTCTGGGATTGGACTGGTTCTGATTTAAGAAGTAGATTTGGTCCAAGATTGAACTGGGTCTGATTTAAACTGCACTGCGCCCAGCAGGAGTACATTATGTACAAAATAATATCTAGTTGCAGCAGCCAAAAATGCCTCAAATATCAGTGGGCATGGTTCAAGTGCTTACCGGCTATTGCCACCTCAAGGAGATTCTTGTGCTCGTCTCTCGTAGGGTTTCATTTGGCTCAGAAAACTCAAAGATGGCGCTAAAAGTAATGACATCTTTTATTTCCAAGGAGTTTGCTGTGCCACCTTCAGCACCTGCTCGTTTATTTTTAAGAACTACAGTCTCCGAAGCTGCAGGTATCTAGCAAACCAGCAAAAGTTTACTAAAAACAACCAAGAATTACAGTGGCCATTATGGAACACATTCCAAGTAGATAAGATAATGTAAGAAGCATACTTGAAAAGCAAGGGTTCCCAAATCAAAAGACCAGAAGGAGATGCCTATTTTAATTATTATGCAAAAGCTTCCAAACAACTTCCAAATTCCAAAATACCTTTACAGAATGGTTCATTGCAAAGGTTGATGAAAAATGAAAGATATAAAAGGCAGGTAAAACAAAAAACTGTAAGAATGATGCAACACCTACTGTTCTCATCTATTTGTCTACTTATTCTAGTAATTCTCTCTCTGAATCACCTTTCCATTTTGAAGACTATTAAACAGTTACTTTTTAAAATAACACAAGCCCTGGCTGGTGTAGCTCAGTGGATTGAGTGCGGGCTGGGAACCAAAGTGTCCCAGGTTCGATTCCCAGCCAGGGTACATGCCTGGGTTGCAGGCCATGACCCCCAGCAACCACACATTGATGTTCCATTCTCTCTCTCTCTATCTCCCTCCCTTCCCTCTCTAAAAATAAATAAATAAAAATCTTTAAAAAAAATAAAATAACACTACCTGAGACTACAGGTGTTCTTCCTCAGGTATTCTTCACAGCTTAGTCTAAGGCCAAACTAAGGGCCATAGTTACAACATTTCTTTTAAAACATATTTTATTTATTTATTTTTAGAGAGAGGAGAAGAAAGGGAGAAAGAGAGGGAGAGACACATTGATGTGAAAGAAATATATTGACCAGTTGCTTCTCATATGCCCCCAAATGGGGACCTGCCCTGCATCCCAGGCATGTGCCCTGACTGGGAATCGAACCAGCGACACTTTGGTTCACAAGCCAGCACTCAAATCCACTTAGCCACACCATCCAGGGCAATTACATAAACCCAGTTTTTTAAACCCAGGGAGAATCCTCAAACGTTTGTATTTTTTTTCAATAAATGGATTACCTCCTGAGCCTAGATAAGAAAGGGAAATAAAATTTTACATTATATAATATCTTTTGCACCCTTTTGGAGGATGCCTTTTAAGTCCATGGGATTGGTCAACACTGCCAGGAATATTTATTGTCTGTCCTGGATGAAACCTAAAATATTTCCAAAGACATAAAAATTTATTACCAGAAATTTGTCCCAATTGCAAACTGATATTAAAAGCCTGCTAAGATTTTCTCTTTCTTTAGCATGGGGCAGGGGGGCTTTTTCTCCTAAACTAAATGTCTCCTGAGGGGGGGAAATCATTCTAACATAATTGGATGGGTGTTCTTCTAATATCATTTTGGTGGCATAGGTTCTCTGAAAAATTAAACAGTAGTTCCTGTTATACAAATCTAGCCTTTATAAGACTAGGAGCAGTTTCAGAAACTATCCTAAGTCTATTAGTTATTTTTACCAATCTCAGGACCTTCCCTATTTATCTCAAAAGGCTAGTAGGTATTTTTTAAAAATCTGGCTTTAGGGAACAAAGGTATTTCTTGGCAGAACTTGCACTTTTCCATGCCTTTGAGAAGTAAATAACTCTAATCTAGGTCAGCTCTGTAAAATACAAACTTCAGGGAGGCAATTCTTATTTTAAAAGGAAGGGGGAGCCATTTGAATAGATCCAACTTCTAGAGAGTTATGCATTATCATACTTATGGTGACATTTTTAGAATCAAAGTTATAAGGTCTTTGTGTCTGTATACCCATGTGTGTTAAACATTTTATTTATTTTTAGATAGAGGGGGAGGGAGGGAGAAAGAAAGGGAGAGAAACATCAATGTGTGGTTGCCTCTGGCACACCCCCTACTGGGGACCTGGCCTGCAACCTAGGCTTGTGCCCTGACTGGGAATTGAACCGATGACTCTTTGGTTCACAGCCAGTACTCAGTCCACTGAGCCACACCAGCCAGGGCTCATGTGTATTTAAATGTGTGTTGTATATGGATAGTATTTTCTATTTTCAGATGGTACTGCCAAATTTCACTTGTAAAGGAGTCAGATTATGTAATTGGTTGGAAAGCATTTTTGGCTTTCTCTGGTTAGTTCTGAGTTGGAAGCTGAAAATAAAATATAAGGAATGTGGCAGTTATTGACCAAGTCCTTTTTGTTCGGAGCTGATTGCTACAGATGTTATGATCTGGTTCCCTAGGTTGTTCCCTGCAGAGGCTGTGGATCAGAGTTCTATTTTTCAAATCGGGTGTGATACTGCCCATCTTTTCAGTCTCACAGCAGTATGGGTTATTGCCTCAGGATTTCTGCAGTGAGAAAGCAAGGATTCATTGTCCCAGGGAAATGATAGGGAAGAGAAAGGAATAGAATTCAACTGGCTTTTCTAAAATTCAATGGTTTTTAAACTTCCACATGAATCAAAATTACCTGGTGGGCTCATTAAAACAGTTTGCTCCACAATTGGCATTTGAAACAATTTCCCAGGCATTGCTGCTAATGCTGCTTTCCTGGAACTATGCTTTCAGGCTATTTCGATTGCCCTTTTACACTGACACTTGTTGCCCTTTGCCGAAATCTGTAGACAGACTCCTCCTTCCCTCCCACAGATAAGGTAAAGCAGCTGTCTGTCATCCAGGGATTCTTCTCTTAGTTGTTGCTGATTTCTCTTTTTCACATTGTTTCTATAATTTGTCAGTGTTGAATTTTTGGAAGAAGAGAATTGGAAGCTCATGCCAAGATACTATTTTGTTAGAGCCCCGAAGCACTGTAGACAGATAAAAGCTGAGTTATATGTAAATAGTTCTTTTAAATTGACAAGAAACCTTTTAAAGACCCAATAGAAGGGCAAGAAAAATTGACGAATAAACCTTTCAGAGATGATCAAATGAAAATGGTATAGAGCTACATAAAAAAAATTAAAACTTGCTAATAGTCAAAGAACTACAAATTAAAGTGGTAGTAAGATATCAAATTACCCTCTTTCAATATAAAATAACAACATGACTTATAGTAACAGGGTGCTGAGCTAGAGGTCCCCGAAAGTCCCAAAGGCCCCACGGCTATCACTTGGGGGCCGGGGGAAGCGGAGCAGGGCCACCGAGAGCGACTCTGCGTCTCTGAAGCCGGTGGCCAGCGTTTCAGGGATGGTAACCGCCTGTGCGCGCTGGGAGCCAGGGAGGTGGGTGTGACTGTAACCCGCGATGCAGTCTCAGGGGCTCCTGCGCCAGCACAGAGCAGGAAGGGTGTGAAGGACCCCCAGCAGCCCACCACGAGGATGCGGTTTCGGGTTCAGAGCAGGAGCCTAGCTAGCCCCGCACAGACCCTGGAAGAAGCTGGAACACGGACGGGAATCCGCGCAGCTGAGCGACAGACTTCTGTTTCTTTTCCTGAGACAGGGAACCCGACTGGCCTGGTTTGGCAAAGGGCTCCAGACGGTGTGTTTGTGGGAAGTTTTTTGTTTCTAAAGGGGGTGAGATTTTACCGAAGAATTCCACCATTCTTCTAAAGCTGTCTAACTTTTGAATAAATAGTTCCTTTCCTGTTCATAAGACGCTGGCAAGGGCTGTCACGGTTCTTATGGGTGGTGGGCAACAGAACCCAGAGCAATAGAACCCAGTAGTTCTGTTCCAGTATTACTAGTGGAGATGTGGGTTTTTTCCAATATATTGTTCAAAAGGTATGAAAAGTTAGATATCAATTTGTAAGGTCACATAGACAAAAATATTTACTGCAGCACCGTTTTTAATGGCCAAGAATTGAAAATAAAGTGATTGTCATTCTAGGATAACAGTGCATAACATAAAATTAAGGGAATGAAATTTCAGATCAATAGCAATTTGAATTTTTTTATTGCTTTGTATTTAATCAAAATTATTTAATTCTTAGATTCATCTTGGGTTTCTTATGTTTATGTTATTAGTTAATATTTTTCCAAAACTGATTTATAAAAGCAATTTTATTGCATATACTAAATGCTTAGCTCTAGCATCTGATAGGAGATATCTCCAGGTGTTTTACTAATGTGGGCTTTCTAATCATAAAAAGTGAAAGAAATGAGAAAGGACATTTTAATAAATTTTAGTAATTAAAATTTATAAGTTCTAAAAGTCACAAAGCACTATGAACTAAAAGCCAAATAATGGACTTGAATAAAGTAAACTGTGTGTTTTAATACTATACATCTATCTGTATTGACAATTTATATAATAAGGAAATATTTTTGCTTACTTATTCATTTACTTACTCAAAATATATATATTGAGCACTTACTACATGCCACTCATTATTTGAAAAGTTGAGAATGCAGTAGTGAACAAAACACATAAAATATATCTGCTCCAAGTATATTGAGAGAATAGAGACAATGAACAAAAAATTCATGCATCAAGAGCTGATAAAATATTATGAAAAAGTAAAATATGGAAGAGCAGTGAAGAGTGCTGTGAGGTGGTTATCATGGGTAGAAGAAGAAGCTGCAATTTTAAATGTAGTGGTCAGATAAGGTCATATTGAATTAGTGACATATTGATCAAATTTCAGAAGGAGGAGCATTTTTTAAAGAAGATTTAATTTATTTTATTTTTAGAGAGAGGAGAAGGGAAGGAGAAAGAGAAGGAGAGAAGCACCAATGTGTGGTTGCCTCTCACGCCCCCTACTGGGGGCCTGGCCTGCAACCCAGGCATGTGCCCTGACTGGGAATCAAACTGTCCATCCTTTGATTTGCAGGCCAGTGCTCAATCCACTGAGCCACACCAGCCAGGGTTTTTTTTGTTTTTGTTTTTTTTGAAGGAACAGAACTTTTTATGTCTCATCTCTATTTTCCTATTGGCAAATCCTAATATGTCAAACCTATCAGTATATTAAAGGTAGATTAAGAATATTAAGCATTATTCTGCATGTAATATTTATGATATATTGTTATTTACAATAAAATGTCATTTGCTCATTAAAATATTTTCTTGAATATTTCATCACATGAAAAGATGCTCAAAATATAATAAGTTATTAGAAAAACATCACAAATTTGGAAATAAGTGAATTAAAATGGATGGAGTATCCTTTCAATATAAACCATGGGCACAGACTCACCCCCAGGTTTGTAGAATAGACTTTGTTCACCTGTTTACTATATACTAAATGTCCCAGGCTTATGAAATTGCAGTCTGGTAGAGAAGCAAATGAATTATCTATCGGATGGAAAGATAATTCCAAATGATACAGTTTATTTCCCTATAGGACATTATCTCACATAATATGCTAACATTCCTAATGCCATAATTTAACATTCCTCTACAAAATAGCCTAAAAATGCTTAGTTTTTCAAATACTCTTTAAACTAGTTTTAACATCTTATTGGTTCCCTCATTAATTAATAAATGCATAGAAAAATGTCTGACATGTTGAAATTATATTTCCATCAGCTATGATTTCACATTTTGAAAATTAAGCACTAGCCATGTAAATACATAATACAAGATGCCATAAAACTTTTCAAGTTACTTTCAGTTCGCAATTACATGACAAATTCCTGAGTGATCTTTTGAAGCCTTTTATGCATTTCAATTTCACCAAGTGTACAGTGCTCTGTCCACTACAATTGTTTCAGAAATTAATGCTGAGAGAAATCACTAGCTGTACATTTGAGTCTTTCTTTCACATATCTATATTTCATTACATTTAAATAATTGTACTTCTATTAAATTCCATGAAGAATTTCACAGTATATGTTCAGATGAATTCCTTTTGTAGATGGTAAGGTATTATTTATATAAAGCATGTTACTACATTTAAATAGATGTGATATGGCAGTAATGCCATGCAATAAGTTGTGTTTATAAATTAGATTCATTGTACAAATTTCATAAATTTATAAATTTACATGGTTCATGTCACACATCTAGAAAGTTATAGGGCTGGATATTTGAATGCCCAGAAATATAAATTACTGACTCATTATTGACTCTTAAGTCCAATAATGTTAGGAGTTCCCATAATGCTATCAGCTGATTTCTGAAAAGAAACCTTGCAGGCAGGAAGGGGCTGGAAAGAAGTATTCCAAGTCATGAAAGGCAAGGACCTACACCCAAGATGACTCTATCCAGCAAAGCTTTCATTTAGAATGGAAGGGCAGATAAAGTGCTTCTCAGATAAGGTCAAGTTAAAGGAGTTCATCATCACCAAGCCCTTATTACATGAAAAATTAAAGGGACTTATCTAAGAAAATGAAGATCAAAAATGCAAACAGTAAAATGACAACTAATTCACAACTATCAACAACCAAACCTAAAAACACAAAAACAAAAACCAAACTAAGCAAACAGGTAGAACACGTACAGAATCACAGAAATGGAGATCACATGGGGGGTTATTAATGGGGAAAGGGAGGGGGAGGGTGGGGGGAAAGGTACAGGGAATAAGAAGCATAGATGGTAGGTACAAAGTGGACAAAAGGAGGTCAAGAATAGTATGGGAAATAGAGAAGCCAAAGAACTTATATGTATGACCCATGAACATGAAGTAAGGGAGGGAATGTGGGTGGGAAGAGAGGTGCAGGGAGGAGGGGAATAAAGGGGGGAAATGGGACAACTGTAATAGCATAATCAATAAAATGTATTTTAAAAAAGAAAATGTGTTTATACTATTTATCCAAATGAAAAAATTGTATAATTAATTAAATAACTTTTTAAATTTATTAAATTTCTATTATGAGCATTAAATAAAATTGCCAGGCATTTACTCAGAGAAGTGTTTTTTTATCTGGACTGTATGGCAGAAACAAAGAGATTTCCCTTACTTTATTTGCTTCAGACTTTCAATATAGAAAGAACATTTACCTGAAAGACAACTTGCATCGCTCTCACAAATGTAATTATAAACACCATGTTACTAGCCCTTTGTACCTGAAATAGCTCCCTAAACTGGTAATGGATATCTGAATTCACCAATGGTTTCTATTCTTCAGACAAGAGCATCATATATTGGTAATGACATCATTGTATATAAAGCTATTGAAGTTAGGTAATTAAATTGTTATAAGTTGTTTGGCAAATTTAACTTCGTATGCAAAGACATAATAATTTCAATTAAAAATATAAGCAGTCTTGACAGTAAAATGCTTCAGTTAATTGTACATTCATTAAAGTATTCAAATACCATAAGTAATACTTCTAAAATTACGGAAGATTTTTACAATGATTCAATGGCATTGTCTACAGTAATGAGTCTTTAACTTTATAGGTCATCTTATAACCTTTACAATCCCAGTAGAATGTTTACTTCTATTTTTTAGAAAAGATAAAATGCAACTAAAATTTATTTTACCTAATTGGTAAGACAGAACAAATTATAATTTTGATGCAACATTCTTATATGATATAAAGTGTCATGAATCAATACATTAAATGACAGGAAGTAATACCACAAATTATTATTTTATTTCTTCAAGTGTTAATTTGACAAGTTTGACCATCACCCGATGATATAAAGCTCATTAACCTTGTCAAGCTTTTGATAAACAAGAAGGGCAATGCCAGTCCCAAACTTAGATAGATTAAATTTATTAGCCCTGTCGCTTAGTTGTTCTAAGAAAGAAAGAAAAACTTCTGAACTAGATCTAATTCAATGACTTGAAAGTGATTGTTATGCCTCACATCTACCTCTCCTTTCAGAAAATAACTTGGTCACTAGTCATAATGACCTTCTAAGTATGACAACTTGAAAGAATTAAACCTTTTCAACCAACCTCATTGTTGGTATCTGACCAACAGGGAATCGAGAAAATTGTGTCTTCAGGTGTAAAGAATGTTCAGTCTGTCATGTGAGTTATGGCTTGAGACGAATTTCAAAAATATTTACATTTAATTAAGCACACCCTCCCATAGCCTTTCACTTACCTACAGACCTTGATCTAAACCAAGTTATGTGTTGAAGGAGAGGGAAGTGTTTTGACCTAAACTCCATCGCTCAGCTTCATCACAGCTTTTATTAATTACCAAGTCACACAAAATGTTTTAATGTATTAATTCGTGTATTATGATATTAGCTTTCCTTTGTCCCTGGCATGTTTCACAGACATTATTCTAAATTAAAGTTTTGTAAATATGTGACTGATAAGTATGAAAAATATTAAAGGCTGAGGCAGGGCAGATTGGGAAAAATCTCTATTTTATATTTTTTATCGGAATTATAGTGATTTACTTCAAAAGAGATTTCAATGTTTATTATGTGGCTTATATTTCCAATGACAACATGATGTTTTGAAGAGAATCATAGTCAATTTTTTCATATTAGAAAAGACTAATTATACTTTATTTCAGATATAAATTAAATAATGTTACCATTGAAAAGCACTTCAAAATCATGAGGCCCAACTGTCTCATTTTATATTCAGATACAGACATTTCCCAATAAAATAATGGCAAGTCGCTGTGGAAGAGACCACATGATGTGTTGAAAAGGGTGTGGGCGCTGGAGTTAAATAGTCGTGGGTGAGAATCCCAGCTTTGGCAGTTAAAAGCTCAATGATTTGTGCCAGTGATTAGAACTTTTAGCAATGTACCTATGAACTAGGCATAATTCCCATCTCAAAGGGTGGTTCTGAAATTTATATGAGATTGCACAAAAAACACCCTGTGGCTAGTAGGTAGAAAAGTAAACATTTTTTTTCTGTTCTTTCAAAATTATTTTGGAAGAAAACAGAAGCTAGGGCACCCAATTGATGACAATGAGAAAATTGTAGCTCGTTTTCATCATGGTTGTGGGAAATAAAATTGCTTCATGTTTGTTAGGCACTAAAATCCCTGCATGAGTAAAATTCCCATTAAATTCAGCAAATGTTTATTAACTGTATACTGTGGGCACAGCATATAGTTCTCTGTGAGACAGCTGTGGGATGGAGAAAATTAATAATAGCTTCTCAAGAATTACATAAACTTTATAAGCTTATCACTATAAAAATCGTTACTGTAAGCTAGTGCTTATGCAGTATATTTTTAATTTCACTTAATATGCAATGCAATAAAAACTTACATTTGTAGCTTTTATGTCATATATATGCACATATATTTATATATAAAATGTGTGATGTTTATATTATAGATGTGCATATCCATATCCATGTCATAGCATGCCTTTGCATATGTATCCAAACTACTTAAACATATACATTTTTGTTAAGATTTTTTTCAATTTTCTAAATCTTTTGGCACATTGCTTATAGTGGATGACTAATCCAATGTGTCTTGGAATAATGAAGTTCAGATTTTTAGGCCCTTGGCATAGGATTGTCTGTCCTTGGCCCCCTTTATACTAGATCAGACAACCTTTTCAATAGCACTTGTGTTCCAAAGTTTGTGGGCATATTGTCTTTGAAACATTCTTAATTGTGTGCTCAATAATTTCTAGGACTAACCTCATATCACATATATTACATGAGGGCTTTTATTCTTTAAATTAGTATATTTGACGTAAAATATTACAGTACTTTTCATACAAAGTTATGATTTTATTGGCTATATTACCTACAATGTATATTATATTCCTATGCCTTATTTATTTTTAACTGGACATTTTATGTCTTATTCCCCTTTGCCTTTTTCACCTATTACCTTAACACATCACTTTGTCCTCTATATCTGGATCTGTTTCTGTTCTGTCTTGATTTTTTGTTGGTTGAGTTTTGTTTTAGATTCTTCATATAAGTAAAATCATATGATTTTTGTCTTTCTCTGTCTGACTAATTTTACTTTCCATGATATTTATGAAATTGCTCAAGCATCAGTTAATTATTATATAAAGTTACAGGGTCAGAATAGATTAACACAAGCAGTCAAAGAAAAAATAATACTTCATAAAAATAGCAACTATTTCTACTATAATCAGCACCACCCAGAAAGTAAAAACGCAGCCCACAGAATGGGAGATAATATTTAAGAACCGTATATCTTGTAAGTGTATAATATACAAAATATATTTAAAAACTCATAAATCACGATAAAAATAAAAAGAATCCAATTAAAAATAAACAATGATTTGAATAGATATTTCTTCAAAGAAGATGTAATAATGTCCAGTAAGCCCCCTTCCAAAAAATGTTTCCCATGGTGGTCACCAGGGAAATGCAGATCAAAACCACAGTGCAAGGCTGCTTCACAGTGGCAGAAGATAACCAGTTTTGGCAGGAACGTGGAGAAATTGGAACACTCATACACTGATTACGAGAATGTCAAATTTTGCAGTTGCCTTGAAAAACAGTTTGATAATCCCTCAAGAAATTAAACATAGAGTTAACATTTGGCCCAGCAATTCTCCATGTAAATATGTTCCCAAAAGACTTAAAACACCCCTGGCTGGTGTGGCCTACAGCCTACGAACCAAAGAGTCACTATTAGATTCCCAGTCAGGACACACGCCTGGGTTGTGGGCCAGATCCCCAGTGGTGGGGTGGGGGTGTTCGAGAGGCAACCACCCATTGATGTTTCTCTCCCCCTTTCTCTCCCTCTTTTCCCTTCTGTCTAAAAATACATAAATAAAATTTTAAAAAATAAATAAATAAATAAAACAATTTAAAAAAGACTTAAAGTGTATCTCCATACCAAAATGTATACATGAATGCTCACAACAGCATTATTTATAATAGCCAAAATGTAGAAAGTATCATAATGTTCATCAACTAATGCTTGAATCAACGACTGATGGATACGTATTACTTCCTTAGGGTGACAAAAATGTTAATTAGATAGCAGTAATGGTTGCTCAAATTTGCGAATATACTAAAACCCATTTAACTGTACACTTCATAAGGTGATTTATATGGCATGATAGTTATTTGTATATTAATGAAAATAGCTTGGTGGTATTCAAAGTTTGTTTTAGCATCAGAAGCCTTCCCATTTTTGATAACATTTTACACAGGGCTCTGATAAATGCATGAACAAATAGGATCTGAGCACTTGGTCTTGAAGCAGGAGACAGAGGATTCAAAGCTACCTCATTTGGCTTTTCTCCTATTTTTCTAGGACAATATTTGAAACAATTACATAAAATCCTGAAGTCCACAGAGCTTGAATATTATTAGATTAAATGTATTTTGAAGTTTTGTCCACCTCTCAAAATCTGCTTATAGACAAATAATCTAGTTGCACAGTTTTAAAGTAGTTGACTGATCAGTTGAAATCTGAAGTTCAGTCCACTTGGTCAGAAACTGGCTAACATATTCAAAATTTCCAATCACTTCGTATGTGAAAAATAACATTACATAAAACACAGTGTGATCTAGCATCGTTGTTGGTTTGAACAATGAACTCTCGTTAACACTGACCTCTGTTCTATGTCATGAAACATTCAACAGAGATATATACTAATATTTTGTAAAAATATGTCTTTTAATTATACTGAAGTCTTGGAAAGTGTATGGGGAAGACTAAGTGAAAATTTCAGTGAAACACATTTTGTGATAATGGAGTTATAACTAGACTATATTAAGAACTCCATTCATCAGGAAGAAAATACAATTTAGAAGAAGAAGTGAGCAAACGATTTGAAGAAGCTTTTTATGACAGAAGTTATACAAATGGCCAATTAGAACTATATAATATTGCACACTCAATAGAATGGCTAAAATATAAAAAGTTTGATAACATCAAGTGACAGTAATGATATGGAGCAACTAGAACATACACATGCTGCCAGTGGGGGTATAAAAAGGATGCAAACACTTTGGGAAAAAGCTCTGTGGTTTCTTCAGAGTTAACTCTGTCATATCATTTAGAATGTCCGCTCAAAAAGGAAAGAAAACATAAGTACGCACAAATTCAAATGTGAAATTATGAGAAAAAATTATTACAATAGAACCCAGAAAATGCAATGCTTAGGTATAAATTTAACATAATATGTAGGACCCATGTATGAAAAATGCCAAACATTCATAAAAAATCACAGAATATATATATTTATATATATTTATATATATATAAAGCGATGGAATGATATCTCATATTCATGAATCAGAAGACTCAATATTGTTAAGATTACAATTCTTCCCAACTTGTACTATAGACACAATGTAATCCCGATCAAAATCATAACATGTGATTGTGCAGACACCAATGTGTCAATGACAAAGTTTATGTGGTGAATATAAAAGAAGGTGAATATTTAGGATGACACTGAAGGAGAACAAGGTTGGAGGACTCATGCTTCTTAATTTCAAGACTTACTCTAAAGTGGCAATAATCTAGTCTATTGGGGAAATATATATTCACACACACACACACACACACATGGTCGGGCATAAGTAAGGTCTGCTGGAGTGAGGTTGGTAGGGTAATCATATGGGCATAATAATTTATAGTTTTAATTGAACATTTTTCCTAAAATGTCATATGGTGTGCTTGTGTGTCATAGTACTATGTTACAGAACTACATGCTTATGATTTTATAATAAAAAATTTGGTAATAAAAAGGAGCATTCTTTCTGCCAGACTGTATAATAGCAATGGAATGGAATAGAGAGCCCAAGAACAGACCCACAGAAATGTACTTGACTACTTTTTGACAATTAGAACAAAGACAATTCAACAGAGGATAAAAAAAAACCTCAATCTTTTCAAGAAATGGTGCTGGAACAATTGGATGACCATATGCAAAGTAGTAATAATAATTTAGATACAGAACTTACACCTTTAACAAATATTAATTAAAAATGGATCTTGGACCTAAATATAGAACACAGACCTACAGAGATTCTAGAAGATAATGTAAAAGAAAGTTTAGGTGACCTTGCGTTTGGCAGAGATTTTAGATATAACACTAAAAGCATTATCTATTCAAGAAAAAACCATAATAGGGCTTTATTACAATTAAAAACTTCTGCTTTGTGTAAGACAAGCCACAACCTGGGAGAAAACATTCGCATATTTACAAAAACATATCTGATAAAGCATTGTTATCCAAAAACTCTTAAAACTCAGCAACAAAACAAGCAACCCAACTTTAAAAGTGGGCTAAAAAGGTAAACAGAAACCTCATTGAAGAAAATATACAGATGGAAAATAAGCATATGTAAATATGCCCCATATAATTATTTATTAGATGCTTTAAAACTAAGATAATAAAGATACAAAACAAAACTATTTGAATGGCTGGAATTTATAAACATACCTGACAATACCAACTTGCTAAAGAGGATGTGGAGCGACAGTTATTCCCAGTTATTTACAAAGTTGCAAAGTTGTAAAGTCACTTTGGGAAGCAGTTTGGCAGTTTCTTATAAAACTAAGGATAGTCTTACCCTATGATCTGACAATCAAGTTTCTAGGTATTTACCCAACTGACTTGTATGTCTGCCCAAACTGGCATGTGAATGTTTATAGCACCTTTATTTATCATTGCAGGAAAAAATCAAAGAAAGAAATTCTCTCCTAGACCCATTGGACAGTGCGGCTGTGTTGACATGTTGATTTCAACACTGTGAAACCCATTTTAGACTTTTTAAAAATTTTTACTTTTATTTTTTCAATTATAGTTGGCATTCAATGTTACACTAGTTTCAAGTGTACAGCACAGGAGTTAGACATTTACATTTTCAGTAGGGTTATACATGGTGGGAATGAGGGTTTAATCCTACTTTTGCTTTGATATTTTTGCCAGTGACAAGTGGTAGAAAATCATAGACAGGGATCATTTTCTCTCTAGAAACAACAACAAACCATTTCAAATTAACTTAAACAAACAAAAATATTCACAATTATACTTTGCAGTCTCACAAAACTTGAGGACTGGAACTGCAGTTTATTTCAAAGAACTATAAGCAGAAAACTGAAAATCTATTAAGTACAGAGGTAGCTATTCTTTTTTTCTCATATTTGTCTCTTTCATACTCCTCACACTGGGGCTGTTGGTTTTTTGGGTTTTTTTTTTAGATTTTATTTACCTATTTCTAGAGAGGGGAAGAGAGGGAGAAAGAGAGAGAGAGTAACATCAGTGTGCGGTTTCCTCGCCTACAACCCCTACTGGGGAGTAGGACTAGGCCCGCAACCCAGGCATGTACCCTGACTGGGAATTGAACCGGCAACCCCTTGGTTTCCAGGCTGGGACTCAGTCCACTGAGCTACACTATCCAGGGCTGCTTATTTTTTAACGTCTGCTTCTCTACATACTTGTGTATTTCATCCTTCTGTATTCTGCTATATACTCTTTATTGGCTTGGTAGACCAATTTTCACTTCTTTGGCACACACAGTATCATAAAAATTTGTTATTATAATTAGTGTCTCAGTTCTCCCCTTTCAGGGGAAATAATCTCATTGTTTCACTTTGGATTTATGCACCTTTCTCTGGCTAATTGATTATGGTTGATATTTATAAAAGTGTTCATAAGAAGCCTGTTCTTATCAGGGGCATTTCTAAAACTAGGATGGGTTATATGTTAAATAAATACTCCTCAAATTATTAGCTATTATAACATTATTACATTACTTTATTTTCTGATCTTTGGCTACCAGCTGTCTCCCTGACTGAGTTACTCTCCTGCTTCCAGCAATATAAGTTACCCCTATGCAGAGAGAATTGAATTAACCAGTTTTTGAAAAGACTCTGGAAGAGGTTCTAAAAGGCAATCCTGTGTCAAAGGATCATTTTCAACAAACTAAAATAATGCTCTCATATGTAAGAAAGTGAACTCTCAACAAAACTTTTTACTAATTTCTTTTTTAAAAGATTTTGTTTATTTATTTTCAAAGAGAGGGGAAGGAAGCGAGAAAGCGTGGGAAAGAAACATCAATGTGTGGTTGCCTCTGGGGTGCCCCACACTGGAGAACCCAGGCATGTGCCCCGACTGGGAATAGAACCGGTGACCCTTTGGGTTCTCAGGCCAGTGCTCAGTCCACAGAGCCACACCAGCCAGGGCTAACTTCTTACTAATTTCTTGATAAGGAAACCAGCAACAGGGTAAGGCTGGTTCAAACATAGTGGGAGATAGAAAATAACTTATACTGTCTAAAAAAAGAATAATTGAACAGAGTTATTAATGGTTAATGCCCTCTGGCTGAATAGAACTATAATCTTTAGGTTTATGATTTCTACCAAGTTCATTACTACCCTGCATGATGCATTTGCATTGCTCTCAGGAAAGAATGGTTTGCCTCACTATCAGTTTTCTGCAAGGTAAATACTCTCAAAGCATTAGTTAATCAGTAGATGGCCCTGCTGGGCAACACAGTTAGTGATCAGATATGCAGTAATTCTTTCAGCTTTTCTCCAAATTCTGGATACTATTTATTAGCACTGAATTTTAAAACTAAAGCTTTAGAAGCAGAAGCATAACACAGAAGAAGTGATTCATTTTAACATAGTGTTGATGGTAGTGTTAATCATTAATAAACTATTAATTTATTGAAAATTCACTGCACAACCAGACAGTATTCTCAGATATATTTTAATAATTGATTTTTCATCTTTCACAAATCTGCAAAGGTAGAAAACTTTACCAACTAGCACATCATTGAGTTATTATGATGGAATTATGCAGGGGAAAATATTTATATATCTCCAGATTGAGTCAAGCTCAAAATTCTGTAATGAGATGACAGAAAAAATGTATTTCTCCTACTAATGGCCACGCTGATGAAACCTCTCTAAAATAGAAAGAAATAACTTGGTTAAATATTTGGTACAAAGACAAAATATAAGTTCTTATGAGTGCTTGATAAATGGCTTTTTACTTTAATAAAATGATTAAATGCTCTGAGGTCCTTGGAGGGATAGGTTTATAGTGTATATCTAATGTGGAATGATTAGAATTATTAATCTCATATTCTTCTTCCTGCTTTTCTTTTTGACTTGCATTCTGAGGGGCATTTTTCTCCCTGCCCCATCTTAATGAAGAAACACATATTCAAAAGAAACGATAACTCAGGGAAACCAAACAAGACAGGACCCAAAGGAAGAGGTGTGGGAGGAAGAAGGTAACAGCCTCTTGTGGGGGTGAGCAGCACTCAAGTAGAAGGTATGAAGGACAGTTTCTCCATCCAAGGACCAGGGCATAGAGAAAGGATTTGAAGATGAACAGTTCTTGAGCATAGATTCCACCTTTTTTTGTATGCTGAGCTCACTTCTGGACAAGTCAGAATTCAACACCCTTGGACATTTGTAAAACTCTGTTATCCCTGACGGAAGTGGATCAAGTACCTTGTGAATGGGCGGGACCGTGAAGGACTTCAGACAGAGGTAAACTTTAATGGACCTTTGGATAGTCTGTGAGAAAGACTAGGAATAGACCCATAACCATTGTTATGTTTATCTACTGTATCTGTCATGGTTGTCTGTGAGTCCATTTTGATCACTAGAAGCAGTCTGATCACTAGAAACTTCAATTGTCAATATTTGTATTTTTTTGTTGTAATAAAAATAATTCACTGTGATATTTATCTTTCTAAATTGTGAACATAATATGTATTTTAAGTAGCCAGCACTGTCTGCAAGTCATAATTCATGAACTATGACCAGGATTTCCATAAAAAACATATTCATAGCACCATAAGTTTCAATGTTATACTTCTGAATAATTTCTGTTTAATCAGTTAAACTTTTGTATAAAAAATAAAGCTACTAGTATACTTTTTAACTGAAACATGCTCTGTGTATGTATATGACTGTAAGTAGTTTAGGGAAGATGCAGTTTGTGGAAGAGAATTTAGTAGAAATGTTTTGTTGCGAAGAATATTATAGATAGAAAATATATTTGTCATAATTGGTGTTTACCTTTCGACAACCCATTAGTTCTATTCATTGGACAACTTAGTTTATAGATTTTTAATTTACTTGTCCCTCTGCAGGAATCTGTTAAAGTATTATTCACTTGATTCATATTCAAAATGCAACACGATTTAAACAGTAGCTTATTTTACAAGTAAATGATCCTGCACTCAATGGAAAGCTTGATAAAGATACTATGTGATGAAAAGAATCATTTTGTTGAAGATTGATAAAAATCATCCACAAAGTGTGTGTATGTATATATATGGAGGATATTTAAGATAAAGAAGAAAATTGCATTTTACTGTCTACAATATTCTCTTTGTATTGCTATTTGGGGAGTAACCTTAACAAAGTTGTTTCAGGGGTAATAAAGTCATAGTATAACAGGGTGCAGCCAAGAGGGGAACCTCAAATAGGGATCTGTAATAAGATCCAGAAGAGCATGGAGATCATTGGCTCCACACCACAGGGCCACACCTGCCCAGAATCTGGCAGCTGTAGCCAGTTGTGAGAGGAGCCAGAAATGGGGCTTCAGAGGAAGACTGGCGCTGGGATTTAAACCGAGACGCGGCAGCCATTTGGGGGGGGGGAACCATGCGCGGCCCTGCAAGAGAGAACCACACGGCTCTGGCAGAGTGGGGACTCCCGTGGTCCAGGGTGAGAGGACCACGTGCCTTTGCCAGAGTAGGGACCCCCGCAGCTTTAGGAGATAACGGTACTCTGGACTGGGCAAAGGGGGAAGGAAGGAAGGACTGTGTCTGTTTGTGGGTGCTGTAAGGGACTTGAGGATTTTTGGTGAAGACATTAGGTCCCTACTTTAAGTTTGTATAGCATTAAATAAACGTTTCCTTTCCTTTTCACAAATCTCTAGCATTGAGAGACGTCTTTCCTCTAGCGGCGGACATAACGAACCTGGGGGCTTCTTTTAATCGTCCCCAGGCCCCCCCTTGTTTGTTCTGTAACAATAGGCATTCAAAAAAGACTTCTTAAATATTAAGGGACTATTTCTAAACTCAATACTAATAATTGGCAGTGGAGCTGTAACTAGTTATCCCCTAGTCTTAAATTTAGCAGGCTTCTAATTCTCTGTATGAAGATATTATCAATAAAAAAAATTAGGTCAAATAAACTATTGTGCATATATCCAGTGTAAATGGCTACCTGATTAGATGATTTATAGATCCTACCTAGACTCTTTCCCACTTACCCCAGGCTACTGATAAACCATCTTCTGGATGGTGAAGTCATGCATTGCCAAATAGGGAAACTCACATAGAAACCAAGACAGCTGGATGTATAATCTCCATATGAGGATTTTGTATGGAAAGCAGAGGCACCTGGATGCCATAAACTCAAGTGGTGCCTCCTGCATGTATGTGGCTGACTGCCTCCAGACTGTTTAGCTCACTAACAGAAAGGAATTATGGATTCTCCAGCCCAGAATGACTCAGGCAAAAATGGACTCAGACCCTCACTTCAGCAGCCAGACAACTAAAACAGATTCAACAATTGAATGCTTTCACAACTGAAAATCACGTCTGAAATATACTGAGCATATTTGAAGATGCTATTGGATTGGTAGACACATTTTAAAGTGGTGTTATTTGATTTTCAAAAGCATTTATCATGTTTACACATCAGAGGTTAATGTCAAGGGCATACACCAATTCAGAAGAACCTACACACCCCAATGTTCATAGCAGCACTATATTTACTATATTTACTATATTTACTATATTTACTATAGCCAAGTGCTGGAAGCAACCTAAGCACCCATCAGTGAATGAGTGGATAAAAAAAAAAAACTGTGGTCCATTTACTATACAGCAGAAAGAAAGAAGGAACTCCTACCCTTTGTGACAGTATGGATGGAGCTGGAGAGCATTATGCTAAGTGAAGTAAGCCAGGCGGTGAAGGACAAATACCATAGGATCTCACCTATAAGTAGAACCTAATCAAAAAAACAAACAAGAGAGTGAAATAGAACCAGAGACACAGAAATGAACAAACTGACAGTGACCAGAGGGGAGGAGCTAAGGGAGTAAACAGGGGAAAGAAGGGGAAGGGTCAAGTCAAGAAACATGTATAAAGGACCCATGGACAAAGCCACAGGCGGATAGGATTGAGGGTGGGAGGTGGGGGCAGATGAGAAAATAGAGACAATTATACTTGACCAACAATAAAATAAATAAAAAGAAATAGAAGGGAAATTCTAAAAAGTGGCTTAAGGGCAGAAAATAAAGGAAAGTGATAAGTAGAACATTTGACCTAAACACTGCTTTTTTTTATTTGATATTGGAACAAAAAGAAAAAAAATGATTTCAAGAACACTTTCTGTTTGAGATTTTTCACAATGTATTTCATAAGCACAAAATGTATGAAATTAAATTGGAATAATGGGAAAGCTTTCAGTTTTAAGGAGATCCATCTACCAAGTACCTTAGACATATTCAATGATTTGAGGTTTTTCTAAGAATTTCATTTTACTGCTATTAATGCAGTTCTAGTCATATGCTATGAAAGAAAGATATATATATATATATATATATATATCTTTAAATATATATATTTAAATTCAAAAGAAGATTTTATTAAAAATACCCACAGTGACTTTACAGAGTCCAATGGTCTTATATTTGTTCTTCACTGCACTGTTGTGCTCAGATTATTTTTTTAATCCTAGTATTTTCATCATGCTGAATTATTTGCAAAGATTTATGCCCACACTTGATTCTTTATGTATATAGTGAGGGGTTGGACTAGATGATCTTTACAATATTGAAGACGGTGGGAACATGTCACTCCAAAATGTGCCACTTTGGTATATTTATTATTTTGAGATGAAGACACTTGAGAAATAGCAAATGCCAGAAGGGGCCTTTGGCCTCCCCATTTCTATCTATGACAAGACATAAATGTTATGTCTATCTATCTATCAAAAGTGCCCTCCTACCAGGAAGAGAACATTCTTATCACCACAGATGAGGGGCTGATGTCAAAATAAATCTGTACAAACAAATCTACTAAAGTAATACTTATCCTCCATTAGATCCCCACAGTTTACCACCCTTGGCCCACCCTTTATCATTATTTGTTGAAATGGTATAAATCTGTCAAACCTCTCTGCTTTTGGGGTCTTAATTGTTTTTCCATGAAGGTTCTTATGCCACATCAACAATATTAACATCAAATCCAATGTTATTTTCTCCAGTTTATCTGTCTTTTGTCACTTTAACTTTTAGCTCCCATCACAGAACCAAAGAGGATGGAGGAAAAAATCTTTCTTTCTCTACAATTTCTCCAAAGTCTTAAAAACATCACCAATGTTTAGCTGCAGTGGGCATTCATAAACAAATGCAAAGCAATTGAAACATGTTTGACCACATTGTAAAAGAATAATACCAAGAAAGTTATAGAAAGTGTTGCCAGTCATTGACGGTGACAAAGGCAGGTCTGCTGGACGGGTCTAGAAATGGGTCAGGAAAGGCATTTCAAGGATGTATGCATTAGGAGGATGTGGGGTACAGTGATAACATTTATCTGGTAAGATTTATTGGAGTGAAAACAAGGCCTGCCCCCAGGATCCCATGCCTCATCCACAAGCAGGTGACTCAGCTCTATCTGGCTGTGGAGAAGTCCAGCCTCTGTGGCTGCAGGCTTGCACTTGTCCCCACCGAGTCCAGAAGAAGGGCCAGGACCCAGAGCTGCCCACACCATTAGCCCGGCATCTGAGGCTCCTGCACAGTCCATCACAGTGTCTGCTCCTGCCCTTCTTAGTTAATTCGACTTCATTAGGTGTTTGGCTCCTTCCACTTTTTGTTATTACCTACCTAGCTGCCTACTCTAACAAAAGGATGAACATCAAAACCAAACAAAAAATGTTTCTTTATTTAATAAACTCATGTTCTTTAAAATTAAGGTCATCTTTGTAACTACTTTTGTCAAGGGCATCGCATTTCTTGAGGAAACTGAACCAATTAAGTTCTCTAACTATTAATAGAAATATATTTTTATAGCATGCATTCTCATGAACTGTGGACTATACCAAAGTTCTCATCAACATGGCACTCATTTCTCATACAATGATTATTCAATAAATACATGTATTCGGTTATAGCTGTATTGCATGAGAGCCTAGTGCTTTCTTCGTGAGAAAAGTGTTAGATTCCGAGTAACGTTCTGCAGAAATCAGGACTTAGTTTTCCTAAGAATGAATTAGTAAATGTATTATTCGACTTGTATGCCATACAGCAAAATTACCTTGAAAAACCACATGCACACAAAGATTATATAGAGGAACAGATGAAAGAGACTGTGCTTTGGCGAGGAAGCATAAGGAGTGATTTTTGTAAATATTAAATATGTTGAGTGCTAAAATTGTAAATAAGTTTCCAAATCTATAAAGGACCTTGCACTAACCAGAAGGTGATTATCCTATATGGTGTATTTTAGACAGCAGTTCTCAGTCTGGGCCACGTCTTCAGGGTTTCTGATCTTGTAAGATAGGGGTGGGGCCTCAAATTGTGCATGTCTAGAATTTTCCTTGGTGGTATTGGTGCTGTTGGTCCAGGGACCACACTTTTACAATCACTCACCTAGAACAACTGTATCAAACTTTAAGGACTAAAACTATTTAATTCAGAGTTATTCAAGATCTTCAGAAAAGTAGATTCCTAGTCCCTACACCTAGGAGAGACTGATTCATCACGTCTGCATTGGATTCCAGAATTCTGTATTTTCAAACCATTCTTCACATGATTCCAATGATCATTTCAGTTTGAGTACTTTCCTGTCATTCCTTTATGTAACTCGATTTTGATACTTCCTATAGACTGTGTATAAAGTAAATGAAGTAAATGTTTCTTCCATAAAGTGCATTGAAAATCAAATGCAATAGAAACTTGATTCATCTAAAGCCTAAAGGGAGACTTCATGATAAAAATAGCATCTGGAAGCACAGAAAACAAATTTTGCAGGGTGTAGGTCTCTACATAGATTGAGAATCAAATAAAATGCTTTGCATCACTGATCAGATTAATTGAAAAACAATTTGTTGTTTATTTGCTTTTTAATTAAAAGCAAAAGAAGGAAGGGTCCTGTGAGAGTAGATTAAGAAATATCACGTGGAGCCGGCCACAGACACTATAGGGCGATTACAATGTCCTGGTGGAAATAGAAAGCCAGTGCTGAATAAATTGCTTCCTTATACACTGTGGATTCAGTGGATCAAGGTATGTCCCATGTGTACAGAGGATAATTCATCTTTCTCACACCTATATGGAGAGCCCTCTACAAAGAATAAAGTAAAGCGATCATAAGCCTTTGTGATGGATAGAGCCTCTTTAAATCATTTTTAAAGACTTTGTTAGGTTTTCTATTTAACCTTATTTTAAAAGAGAGCTCTTTGAAAATGAAAAAAGTTGATAACTTCTAAGAAGGGAGTTTGCAAAGATAAGCTAGTTGCAGGGGTAATTTCTGCAGATAACAATGGTACTGTTATAGCTACATTTCAAGAACCATTTAAAAGAAGAATGAACAGCTAATGATATGACGAGGAAAGGAAATGTTTAGCATTTAAGAAGAATGATTCTCCCTTAGATTACTCCTTCCAGATTAAGGACAGAGTCATGAATATTTTGTGTTAGATAGTTTGAAATATAGTGATGCTTTTGGTTTGTTTGTTTTTGCTGTTTTCTCTTTATTCCTTCTCTCTCTTTCCAAACCACTTCCTTCACCTACCAACACTCAACAGCAAGTGGTTTAGTTACAGTGTTAGAAGGGCAAACTAAGTGTATCCACTGAATTACCTTATATGGTTTACAGTGGTCTAATATCTAAATATGCCAAGTAATCAAGTATAGGCATAATGTGAATTAATTGGAGTTGATAATAATCACAGGTTCAAGCTATATCTAAGTTTTTTTAAGGCTCTACTTTTTTACTTTTATTAGGTTCAAATATCTACTAAAGTCATTCAGAAATTCCAAGAGAAACTATGTCAGCATCCTGGTCCCCCTGCCCTACTGTGATCCCCCTTCATTGTGACTGAATGTCTCTGTGCCTAGCTTTTCTGTCTTGATGCAAAGTTAATGACTGTAGCCTTGTCCTTTGGTCCTGAAACAAAGCAGTTTCTTTTTAAATTTATTTTATTTTAATATACAGTAAAATCGAGTATTTTTGGTATTCTATCAGTTTTGACAAATGCATAGAGACATGTGACTATCACTGCAATGAAGATACAGAGAACATCCATCATCCCCAAGGAACTATCTTATGACCCTTGGCATTAACCCCTTTCCCTCCTGCTATCCATATGTAGAGTTTTTTATTTATAAGGATGTAAAATAAATGGAATCATGCACCATGCAGTCTTGGAGCTCAGCTTCTTTTACTTAGTACAATACATTCGATATTCATCCATGTTGTTATATGTAGTAGGAGTCTATTTTTTATTGAGTAGTAGACCATTAGTCGATGTACCACAATTGGCTTATCCATTCCCAAGCTGAAGTGTTTTTGAATTGTGTATTAGTCACAACACTCCAAAGAAATGGAACAACAAATATATATATATATTTAGAGAGGAAGATTTATTTTAAAGAATTGGCTCATGCATTTATGGAGCTTGGCGAGTCCATTATTTTCAGGGTAGACCAGCAGGTTGGAGACCCAGGGAAAAGCCCAGGTTTCATGTCCAATTGGCCATCTGCTGGCAGAATTTTCTTGCTTGGGGAATGCCAGTCTTTTGTTCTAGTCAGTCCTTCAACTGACTGGATGTGGCCCACCCACATTATGGAGAGCCATCTGCTTTACTCAAAGTCCACTAGTATGATTATATAGTGTCTGTAAACCCTGCTACTTCTCTCTGGCCAGGTGCGTTGTTTCTCCTCTCCACCTTCTAGTCCTTCCCTGTGAAGATGAAGATCTCAGGAGAGGATGGGACTGGAACCCAGTCAGGCCTCAGGTGTTCAGACTCAGCCCGTGGCCCTCTGCTGATGTGGCCAGTCACCGCCGGGAGCCTCTCAGCTTCCAGTTTAGACCTGTGAGCTCTTTATTTGTCTCATTTCCTCCCTTTTGGAAAGGGGGTGTCTATCCTGTATTACCTGTCCCATTGCATTTTGGAAGCAGATAACTTGCTTCACAGACCCACAGATGGAGAGGAATTTTGTCCTTGGTCGGCCTCTAGCCACCCTTTTCCAGCAGATATGTAGCTCTGTTCACCCACTGAACATACCTGAGCTGACGATCTGCCCTACCTGGGCTGAGCTCTGGACTCAGAGACATGGTCCTGCCCACGAAGAGATTACTACTCAGACAAAGGGGTCACGCATTAAAGTAACCATCATTCTAGATAGTTCCGAGTGCTGTAAGGGAAGTATAGGAAGAGTGGAGAGGGTGAGTGACTGAGTCAGGAGGAGTCACTTCCCATGTGGGAGATGAGAGAAGATCCCTGAAATCATGATGCTGGAATTTGGCCTTGAAAGAGGATTGGAAATTGAGCAGGTAGAATAAGGATCTTGGGGTAAAATGTTGCATAGTGAGGAAGCTTCATATTAAAAGCAGGGCAGTGAGACCCCTGGCTGGTGTGGCTCATTAGATTGAGCGCGGGCTGTGAACCAAAGGAACACAGGTTTGATTCCCAGTCAGGGCACCTGTCTAGGTTGCAGGTCAGGTCCCCAGTAGGGGGCATGTGAGAGGCAACCACACATTGGTGTTTCTGTCCCTCTCTTTCTTCCTCCCTTCCCCTCTCTCTAAAAATAAATAAATAAAATCTTTGAAAAATCTGAAGAATGAGCTTTTGTGTTTTGGCCTTTTCAGAGAGTGCCTGGGTTTCCTTCACACTCCCTACTCACCTGGGCAGAGAAAATCCTTGCTGATTTTCACAACCAGATATCATATGGACTCCTCTTTCTGACCCCAGTGCTCTGGGCTGTGAAGCCCAGCCTAGGTTTGAGAACCATAGCTCTTCAAGGGGACCCTTTAAAGCTAAGGGAGCCCTCCAGACTCTCAACTGCCCTACGTGGGAGCCTGGTGCACATGTTTTGCATCTTAGGCCTTCCTACCAGTCTCAGCATGGTTTCTTCTGTGTATCCCTAGTTGTAAGACTTCTATTCAGCTAGTCTTCAGTTGGTTATTTGGGTTCACTTTTCTATATTTTAGTTTTAATTTCACTTTGGTCCTGGGAGGAGGTGTGTGTGTCTTCTGCCGACTCTGCTGCCATCTTGGATCTTTAAGCGATAGTTTTTAAAAGAATGTTTTAAAAAATATTTGTTTTTTGTTTAATTTTGACATACAGCTATTTTAATAAGCCTTTGTAGGGGAGGGGAAAATTTTTTTTCTACCCATTTCTGGTTCTCCAAGTAGGCAATCCAAATTAGACTGGTTGGAGGCATATTGATTACTTTATATTAAATTTACTTGACAAGCAGCCAATGCCAAGAAGGGCACATTGACCTCCTCTTGTCTCCTTGAATGCAGAAAATAAATCTCTCCTGTGAAGGATTCCTTCTTTGCTCCAAGGGTCCAGAGAAATAAACCCTTTTGCTGGAAATCCAGGGCCAAAAAGCTTACATAAACAAACCCTGTTACTCCTTTACTAAACTATTACCCAAGCACAAACTTCATTTAGATTCCTCACTAATGAACACCCAAAACCAAACTGCTTTTTTCTTGTTATTTCATCACAAACTTACTGTTTTTTTGTTTTAAAAAATATAGAAAACTGGCTGCTTCTTCACTTTGGGTAGACTCATCTATGATCTCCCGTTTACAAATATTAAGTTGGTTTTTCTCTTCTTAATCTGGCCATGTGTCAATTTTACCATTAGTACAGCCATGAGAAGTTGAGAAGAGTAGAGGTGGAAATTTACCTCATCCCTGACACTGGCAAAAGACAAATTAACAAGAGAAAAACCAACTGACGTATATGAACATATACCTCACTCATATGCATAGGATCACCCAGTGATAAGTAACCTAAATGGGTAGTTAGAACTTGAGCTTATGCTATCTTGGGTTGGATAAAGGGAAAGAAGTTTTAAGCTTCTAGGTAGGAGAGGAAAGCTATGAGGAGGTAACCAGAGAAACCAGTATAATAAACAAGGATTGTTTAATAAGGTTTGTTATACAGATTTCAGTCTTCTGCCTTCTCCATTGATAAGAGTCCCACTTTTCTTGATAAAGAAAAGGCAGACACCTTTAAAAATGGAAGTTTCCTTTATAATGCAAATTTTATTTATAAAAGTATAACCTGTGCCCTAAAGCTTTTCCTGAGTTGGCTGATTCTCAATGAACTTTAGCAGAAAATAATCCACACACTAACTAGGCATATTTTGGTTGGCATTTTCTGGTACCCATAACCTTGTATTTGGATTAATTACCATTAAACTCTTTTAAAAATCTTATCAGATAAACCACATCCTTGATAAAGGAGAAAACTGTGCTTATAAGTAATGGTTTTCTGATAACAGTTTAACAGACCATTTATGGGAAAATCTGTATATAGGTTTATTATAAGTATCATTAACACAAAGAAGATGCAACACACAGTTTATTAATAATATGTGGCACACAATAACAAAACATATAATATCGTATATTGTGGATTTCATGATTCACTGATTATCGCAGAATGGAGGACAGTGGCCATAGAGTTTTGAATGCTGCATTTACCAACTGAAACTTATAAACTGATTAAAGTACCACTACAATAAAAATAATGGAAATGTTGAAAACTACATATTTCCTTATTTAAAGTACTATACCTGTGTCTTAGCTACTCTTGTGCACCAAAGTAATCAAATGCAACCTACAAAATTCCATCCAAAATTAGCAAAGTGGATCAGACAAACACAAGGTATGGTGCCAACATAAAGTGACAAAAGGCAATATACCACCATAGTAAAATGAATTAGCCTAATAAAATATGCCTTTTAGCATCCCAAATTAATGAGTTCGAATGCATACTAGTTTCAGGATAAAATCATGGCAGTTTGGCATCTTTTGTTTTATAACTCAGTAGGAACATATTTCATAAGTAATATTAACATAGCATTAGATGATTATTAAGGATGAATGAGTGAGAACAGAAAATGAGTAGATTATTGAAAAATAGTAATCATGAAAGAATTTATGGAGATTCCCCATTTTATGTTGGGCTTTACTGATTGACTGAGCAAACACATATTGAAAATCTGTGGACTCCCGGCTCTGTGGTAGGGACGCTATTGTAATCCCCCTTCCCTGTATGAATTATAAAATAAAAATGTGAGTAACAAAAATGCTGATCTTGTGTTTTTACCTAAGATGTTAAAACACCTTTCCCAAGCACACAATTGCCTGAATATCTGAGAAAACATTATAAAACGTTTTGTGCTTCCAACTGTAAAACGGCTTTTATGAGCTTCAAATAAATTTGACCTCAGTGTTTATATGAGATTTTTCATTCCTTTAAACAGCTCTTCTTATTCAAGGCTTATCAGTTGCTCACAAAGAACCTTGATCTCTTTTGCTTCACTGTTCATTCAGAATGCATTTCTTAGCACCTATACTGAATCGGTTGCCAGGTGTATTATTTGAATTCTATATGAAGAAGGAGATGAAGTAAATGCAAGAGCCAGTTTACAAAGGAAAAAATGCTACGCTGTAACACCTTGCTCTATTAAAATCTAAGAGCAAGAGACAAAAAACAGCTTTTCAAGTAAAAGTGGAAAAACATGTATTTACCTCCTCTCATTGCTTATACATCAATACAATGAGAATTTAGGAATACAAAGATGCATTAGAAGATGAGAGATGTCAATATGTTTTCAGAAACTCAGAAATCTTTGGTAAAGTGGTAACTACTTTAGTGGAACAGCAAAGAAAGCTACATCTGTAAGGGTAATGAGAATGGGGATAATATTCTATCATGACAACCCTGAAAAACTCAAGACTTGAAAACTCTGCAATAGAGGGGAGAATAGGAGGCAAGGGACAGATAAGAGGAGAGATGAGTTGAAAATCTCCAACCGCCATTCTCACAACGCCATCGTCAGTTGCTCTACCTCAGGCAGGAAGCCAGAGGTTTATTCTCTGGAGAAAGGAAAAAGAAGAACCTGGGAACTACAAAGGGCAGGAGTGAGGTGTACGCCAGCAAATAAAAAGACTAACTGGAACTTTCTATACAGGATTGTCTCATAGTCCTTGCAGAATACTGGCAGTGAAGCAGTTACCTATGAGAACCACCATCCCCCAACCCACCCTAGGAAATCAAAGAACACTTCCCCAGATAAAATGGAAACAACCCTGGAAAAAAAAAAATACTCCACACAGCAACGTACATTTTTTTCTCTGTTGTAGCAGGAAATCAATAAATGATGCCTAAAACTGATAAATCAAGAAATAGCAGAATAAAACCCTGTATATAGTTTATTAGCTGGGTCGGCTAAGCTACTATAACAAATACACACCAACAATTCATTTACCTCAGGAACAAGAAATCTATTTATCTCTTACATAGCAGTCAGAGATGAGTATTCCAGCATAGGAAGCCACTGAGCTTCATTCAGCCATTCAGTATCCCGACTGAAGTCAGCTCTGTAACATCTTTTATATAGGCTTCAAAAAACTTTCTAGTTGCTGCTATTTCTGGCTATGCCACCAGGATAAGAAAATATGAACAAGGTATGATTTTTCTTAAGGCACAAACCTAGAAGTGACAGATATCAATTCTTCCTACATTCCATTAGAAATCACATAATCACATGACCACATCAAACTGCAAGGGAAGTTGAGAAATACAATATCTAAGTAGGCAGTCATGTATCCAATTTAATTCCAACAGTCTAGGGGGAAAATGCATTTTGGTGGATAGCTAGTAGCCTCTCCCTCATGAAAGTAAAAAAAAAAAAAAAGATGGAATGAATGGCTGCAAAGAACAATGGGTAAACACTGGGTGTTAAGGTGACAAGAATAAGATTCTGTGTACTAATGCTAGTACTGGTAGTAGAAAAAAATAAAAAAAATAACATTGTATTTGGCAAGAGCTGGATGGAATCAAATAATACATTTGGTCAGTGTAGTTAGGCTGTATATTTATATAACTATGCTATTAAAAAGATGACTATTATGAAAATTCTTGCAAAAAATAGAATGATATGTGTCAGCTCCATGTTCATAAATGCCTAAACATCCCTTTATAAAAGCTGAATAGACAGTACTGTAAAATGAGACTGTAGTACCTTGCTTTTATGGTGCTTTTTAAAAATGTACTCTTCAACGTCCATTTCCCATACATGATCTTCACAAAACCAACATGGAGTAGATGCTGCAGGGATTACCGACTTCATTTGCTATCTTAGGAGTTTAGGTTTAAGAGCTGTGATCATTTGCTCAATACCACAGATGTGAAGACTAGGTCCCACTTCATTTCTGTTTAAATCCTATATCACTCATCATCACAGCATGTCACCCCAATCAATAGTTCAATACATAGGAAATGTCACCTGCAATAGTGTTGCCATGTTAAGCAAATAGAAACACAGGACACTTCAGCTAAATTCAAATTTCAGATAAATAAGTTTTCTGTCTATGTATGTCTTAAATATTGAATAGAAAATACTTACAATAAAATTTATTTGTTGTTTATTTGATATTCACATTTAACTGGGGGTCTGATATTTCATTTGACAACCGAAGCCTACAGCTATATGGATGCTCGTATTCCTGATCAAAGACTTATTTGCCATCCCATAGAAGTAGCTCTCCTGAATGACAGGCAGGCATGGGTGTGAACACTGTTGTTACTGTAGATAGCCAACCTAAAACAGCAAACATTGACCAAACTGTATTATTCCCACTCTCAATTTACACAGTAGAATTTCTTCCTAAATAAATTTTCTTTGCACATTGACATAAAGATACTAGCTATGTTTAGACAGTAACAACATTAAGTGAAGGTTTTGTTCACCAGGTTCATTTTTCATTTTCAGTTTGAACTATAAAGACTATAAGATATTATATTAAATGTCATATTGATCACATTTGCTGAGTAATTGTCCACCTATTTTGTGTTTGCTGTTTTTTACTGAGCCACATTGAGTATGTTTCACAATGGTGATTCATTGTATCACTTTGAATTATTAAAATTCTGCAACAAATGGTATTTTCACAATTGATGGAAGGGGACGATATCATCACTAAGAAGTGCACAAATCCCCTACTTCACTTATGGTTAATTTTGAAGAAAGTATGATTTATGTTATTTGTTTACTTTTTACCAGCATTCAAAATTGAAAAACCTAATATTGTGTGAGTAAGGGTAATACCATTGATAAGAAAAGAGGTCAGATGGTATGGTGTTCTTTATTTATGGTGTTGACGGGAAAAGGCTTGGCCTTTTAGAGGACTTGTAATGTTTGGGGGCTTCCTGGCATATCATTCTCAAGGGCCCTCAGCTACTCTTCACTGGAAGACTCAACCTCTGGAGTTATTTTCAGGGTCAAGAGCAGACAATTGTTCCATGACCTAGGTCCTGACATATTCATTATATCACTGAACCTACCGTCATAGTTAATTGTATTGATTTTCTTTAGTTGTGTGGCACTGCCCAGAGTTTTAAATGGTCCTTTAAACGATCTCTATATGAAAGCTGAATAATTGATTTTTTTTAGCTCAGTGAGGTAAATTAGTCCAATAGGTCATATGTGGATAAAAATAAATCTGACGATTGGACTGTATTTTTCATATTAAAACGTCTTTTGTCTGCTTGTTTTTGTGGAATGACAATCTGTCAGAGTCAAGGGGTGAGTGCATACACTGGAAGTAGAAACCCAACTTCAACTTTTTGTTTATTTTAATGAGTTGTGTGAATAATTTCTCATGGAGATACCTACTATGGTGAACTTTCAGACAGTTCCCCTCCAGGGAATATATACTTGGTTTTAGCACCTAAAACATATTCTCAGGTTAAACTTGAGATATTTTTTGTCTGTTGCTGCTGCATAAATATGGTATAAACATCTATTGTCAGTGAACAAGAGAGAAGAACTATCTAACTCCAACAACAAGATTCATTTCACTAGTAAATAATTAAGAGCCTGCTGGCATGGGAACCAAAATGTTGCCAGTTTGATTCCTAGTCAGGACACATGCCTGGGTTGTGGGCCAGGTCCCCAGTAGGGGGTGCACATGAGGCAAACACACATTGATGTTTCTTTCCCTTTCTTTCTCCCTCCTTTCCCCTGTCTCTAAAAATAAATAATTAAATCTTTAAAAAAATAAGTAGGAGCTTTAGAAAAATTGACATTGAATCCAAATTTATAAAAACAAACAAACAAAAATGGTTGAACCTGTCAATGCGCAGGAAACCTCCAGGGTACAATGGGAGAGTGTATTGGATACCATTAGTGCTGAGTTCTATAGTTCTCTGAGCTTTATGTCAGTTAGTGCCACAACAGTTCCGCCTTCATTCATGTTGTCACTGTCCATTTCACAAAGGAGGGAAGTGAGGATCAGAAATTTTAAGTTGCCTGAAGTCACACAGCAGGTGTAAGTCACTTGAATTCCAGCTTCTACACTAAACTGCTTTTAAGGAGCCCCAGTGGCTGAGTGACTTTCCTGCAGATCCCCCATAACCACTCATTCCATAAGCAGATGCAAAAGCATTCTCACTTCTGGCGTGACACCACATTGTGCCTTCAGTCCTCTTACTGAGCTGTGTCATACAAATGTAAATCTTTTTTCATTGTTGTTCGATTACAGTTGTCCACATTTCCCCCTACCATTACTCCCTCCTGTCCTACCCACCCCCCTCCCACATTCAGTCCTCCTCTCTGCCCTTTTGTCCATGTCCATGGGTCCTTTATAAATCTTCCTTGACTTTTGACTTGACGCTTTCCCTTCTTTCCATGTTTATCCCCCTTTCCTCTCCTCTCCCCTCTGGTCACTGTCAGTTTGTTCTTTATTCCCATGTCTCCAGTTCTATTTTGTTCACTTGTTTGTTTGGTTGATTCCATTCCACTTATGGGTGAGATCATACAGTATTTGTCTACAAGGGCAAATCTTAATGAACACTTTAGGGATTGATTTCTAAAAGCAGCTTTTAGGATGAGTACATACTCAGAATGATAAACCTGTGACATGGCAGGAAACGATGCCAAAAAGTACTCGGGATTTCTTTTCTCATTAAACAGTAACTCATCCTTGTAATATTTCGGGGAACTGAGTTTTCACTGAACCTCATCCTTATAATTTTTGCCCTAACAGCTGGGTTTCTCTCTCTACTGTACATTAAGAAACTTCACAGTCAGAAGTGTTCTTTCTATGCCCAAATGTGTGGAAATAACTCAAAAAGAATCTCCTTAGAATTAGAATGTACTTTGGATACATAGCACACATCAATTAAAAAAATTAACTACTGCTACTTGCAGCAACATGTTTGAATCTCAGTGGCATAATTTCAGATAAAAGAAGCCAAAAGCAAGAGTCTATAATGTATGATTTTTCAATTAAAGTTCAAAAATTAAATGTTAGTTATTGAAAAGAAGATACTGCTTCATTCTGTGTGGGGTGTTGCATATTTCTTCATATGAACAGGGGATTCATATGTGTGTTCTTTTTATGAACATTTATTCAGCTGTATTCTTATCATTTGTGTTTTTTGAATATATGTTTTCCTTAAATAAATTTCTAGAACAAATATGCTCACAGGAATGATGGGGAAAAAACAAAACAAAGCATAGGGCTGTGAAGAAAGCAAAAGGTTAATTAGATTTGTCATTATAAGGTCATGGACATTTGTGTGAAGATTCTGTAAATCTATCTTTCACCTAATTATACCTATTATCAGGGTACTGCTGAAATATCCTGAAAGTGTCTATGAACTTCAGGTTATACTCACATTAAGGCAATTGTTCACTCAGTTGTTTGGTGGAACTGGTCTATGAAATTCAGTGTTTTGTGCAGCAGCAAAAGCAGCACTAAGATTATGCAAAATTTTAACCACATTTCTGCACACTTCTAGCCCATCAAGCTAGGTAATAGATGTGAAATTATCCTAGGACTCAGTCGTTCTGGTATATGATTATGTTACAAGTGAACAATCACAAAAATTATATTTGATGAATGTATATAATTCATCTGTTTGGTAAGGTTTCTATGGAAATGAAAAGATTTTTATGGTCTTCTAAGATGCTTGTTTCTGAAAATTATTTATATGAAAGCTTAAAAGATGAGTCATATTTCTATAACTATTTTATATCAATTATAGTTTGCAAAGAACAATGCAGACAGATTTATTTTATGCCATTTTTTAAAACCAAACAGTTCTTTGTTTTTGACTGAAGAGTTTATCACCAAGCAGGGAACAGATACTATTAAACTTTCTAGCCCAGAAAGACAGTGCCCAGTGTATAATTGTATTCCTCATGGTGCATTGTTAGCAGTTTTGTGCGTCTCCTTTTACTTTCTTTTGACAATTGAAAAGCTTAATGAGAGAATATTGTTAAGGACCTGTATGCACTCAACCTTTTTTCACCCTTAAGGCTAGACTGAAAAATTAGTTGGTATGTAACACATATTTTACTTTGTACATTTAAACAGAGTTTTGATTCTACTGATAGATAAGTCACATATAAGAATCATACAAAGTATACTTACTTTTGAAGCAAATAAATTAATTACATTGGAAGGATGTGAGAGATGTGAGTCATTCTGACTATATGAATCTATGTCAAGCTAAATATGATGAATATTTGCAAATAGTCATAAAAACATGATGAGGGCTTGTAATATATATGATATATTTCAAACATTCATCATATTTATGATATGATATATGTGATACATATACAACTTGGTTAATACCTCTCAGCAGTTTTCCAAAATTATTTCCTAACCTCTTACATTATAAATGCAAACCTATACATATTTATTCACATGTGTAAAACAGAAGAAATCTTCTCATTGAATCAAATTTGTTCAAATTAAGAGATTAATATTATACTGATGCATATCACTATGGAATGGACCATATAGCTAATACAGAAAAGTCTGAAACACCCAGCTCCAACATTTAAAAGGCAAATTGTGATGAAACAAATCAGATCTTCCATCCTTATATTTTCACCTAAAATTGCACAAACTCAAGAATAAAAAAGATGCTAGAACTAATATAGTCTCCCACTGGTGTTTATCTTGACTCTACAATAACCATATAAGTCACAGACCTTCTGTTTGCATGTTTCTAGTAGCACAGAACTCACTACTTCCCCAGGAATCTCCCTAATTTCCAGACAATTACAATTTTCACATAGGTCTTATTCGTACTGCACTAAGGACTGCCAGTTGGTTAATATTCATTTTCCTCTTCTTTATTAACATAATGCCTAAATCAGGGACAGCTGCAAAATTTGCAGAGCAGAGTAAAAAATGAACATGCAGGGATTTGACTGAGGATGAAAAAGTTAATCTTCCCTTCTGCGGTCCCGTGCCAGACAGGAACATTCTGAGAGATTGCTCCCTCTCCACCTGATGCTTTTGGACCCTGGGTTGGGATGAGTGAGAGACTGTCACCTTGTTATTATTTTTCTCCACCCCAACATGTCACGGGGTACACACCTGACCCTAGTGTTCCCCACACCCTCACTGAGGCCCCCACCTATAGTGGAGGGCGGTGGTGGAACTGGGACCTTCTGCTACCCATGAGTCCCAAAGAGCACCTGGGACAGAGAAAGAGCAGAGGCTATAGAGAGTGACGCTGAGAAACTGTCCTCAGAAGATAGGGAGGGGGCAAGAGATGTGACCACTTGTAGATCACTGCTCCATACACCAGGCCTGTGCTCAATTGGCCTACCAGTATTCACTTATAACTTCAAAGATAGTAATATTAAACTTTTCCTGCCTGCAACTTCAGAGCCTCAGACTTAAAGCACAGGGTCATTCTGAGTTCATGGCCCTTGCCAAACACCCCAGTTGCACACCCACAAATGGTCACACCTTTGCCCTAAATCAAAAGATGAAAGCTCTGTGGTAACTATTAGAGCAGAAAGAAACTGGGTCCCTAATGAGCTTATGTAGCCTCAATTCTAGCTCTGGGCTGCTTATTTCCAAATGTCTTCTACAAAAAGAATAACCCTTGTATGTTGATCTTTGTTATCAACCCCTAAATGCAGTTCTTAATTAACACACATTAAAGCTACATTTACTCCCTTGTTGCTTCCACACTTTTGTTGTTATTATATTATGTGAAATAATCAATAAATAAACCCACACACATATGTCAGCCATGTTTCCCGTACATACCTGTGCCACTAATGACTATTATTTTCGCTAATATAACCTTTTGTCATTTCTACCAAATCTTTCTCACTTTTTCTCATCTTTACTCACTCAGCATTGCACTAAATTGCAGGCCATGTCTAGATAGGTCAAGGGAGTAGTTCACTAGAGCAAAGGAAAGAAATATAATCATCATGTTGCCAAATGTCAGCTCTAACTGTTTAACTATTTTCAATCCTCCTCTTATCTCTGATTTTGCAATATGTTGGATTGGCATTATATATTTGCAACCTGAAATTGAACTTTTAAAGTTACTCTCTGCTGCCCTGGCTGGTGCGGCTCAGTGGATTGAGCACCAGCCTGAGATCCAAAGGTTTGCCAGTTCAATGCCCAGTCAGGGCACATGCCTGGGTTGCGGGCCAGGTCCCCAGTAGGGGGCATACAAGAGGCAACCATACATTGATGTTTCTCTCCCTTTCTCCTTCCCTTCCCCTCTCTCTAAAAATAAATAAATAAAATCTTTAAAAAATAAAGTCACTCTCTTCCTTTCTATTGTCTTAATACATCTTTGGTTTTTCTATTAGATATTTAAGTGAATATGGCAGACTCTGAAATATTAAATGGCTAATTTTTATTTTTCATTTCTACTCTATATTTTCTACATTTTCAATGATGAATATTTTAGTTATAAACAATTGATTAAATTACAGTAGCCCAATAGTAATTCCCTTAAGTTTTCAATCTGCCAGTTCTTCCATGCTATTCCTTAAATGCAGACAGGTTGTTTTCTAAATACCTACTTCCATATTTGGGAGTCCTAAAACTGTAAAGACATCTGCTTCCTATGACCAACTTTACTATCTAAGTGCACAGACCACAGTGTATGAGGTTTGGGGGACTATTGACAAGGATGGTGAATTAATAAGAGCTTAGTAAAATGGTCTCTAAAATGCACTGCCTAACTATGAATATTTCATCACACTTAATAGGGAAAATTACCTAAGATCCCCACTCTAGAGCCACAATAACTATATGGCCTACTAATAATATCACTCTACTCATTAAATGCCATTTTCCTGTTGACTAATAACAAACTCAACATCAAGATTCAGTGTTAGTTTAGTTTCTTATGGAAAAAGATGCAGTAATTTAAAACTCACAAGTTGCAAGATATGTTCACCAAATGTTTAATCCCTTGATTCTCCAAAGAATTGACAGCAGTGATCTGATATTTATGTGCCCATATGGAATCAACCCCTGAGAGCATATAAACTGGACTCTAATCTTATTTGGTGTTTCCACATGGTAAAATTACATCAAAATTTGCACTAATTATTTTATAAATATCAGTTATTATATTAATATTCACTTATGCAATTCAAACCAAGTACACTGATGAGGTTTTTATTAATATCCCAATAGTAATAAATGTAAATTATTTAAATGTTGCCAAGTAAATAATAAAGCACTTGTTTCAGAGAAAATAGTGTCTAATATTAAAGGAAAGTTTCCACTAGAATAAAAAGAGAAAATCCTAGTTCTCCCAAATCATGTATTAGGTCTGTGTCATTGTGAAAATAAAATTTCAGATCTATGAAAGGATAAGAATAGCCATAATCTATGTATGATTCTAGCATATCAGACCACAGATACAGAAGATTGTGAAGGCCTAAAATTCTAAGTGAAATGAAAGCATGAAAGACCTATTCAAATACGTCAACTCCTCACCCTGATTGGTGTGGCTCAGTGGACTGAGTGCCAGCCTGTGAACCAAAGGGTCACTGGTTTGATTCCCAGTCAGGGCACATGCCTGGGTTGTGGGCCAGGTCCCCAGTAGGGGGCATGCAAGAGGCAACCACACATTGATGTTTCTCTCCCTCTCTTTCTCCCTCCTTTCCCCTCTCTCTAAAAATAAATAAATATAATCTAAAAAGTTTAAAATAGCTCAACTCCTCAAAACAAACTTTTGTTAAGAAATACTATTTACCATTGGACAAGTATTTCTTGAGTGGTTACTGTATGAAGGTCCTACTGGAGTTACGGAGATTTATACAGATTCAATTTGTTTTCAGAAAGACGGGCAAAACACATGTAAACAATTTACTCTCCTCGAGACACTGACAACTCATCTACACAGAAGGCTGGGTGAGGGACCATGTTGGAACATTGTGGAGGATAAAGAAATCAGCTTTACATAGTCCTCGGTGGGCAATGAATAAGAACTAGAAGATACAATCCCTCTATGAAGCATAATTGAGTGATTTAATGACATACACACACATCAATCTCAACGGTGACTTTGGACTTCTTTGTAGCTTTAATTCACCTTGCATCCTACTTTCCTGTTTTTTGTGTTAACTAAGTCCTACCAGGTGTTGCGCTTACCAAATCCAACAAATATGGGCTTATTTTTATGGGAGAAAGAAATTACAATTAAAAATGTATTTACTTGTTCACTTATTCACAGATAAAGCAGAAATTGTTTTAATAATGTTCTCAGGGCATTCTGACCTTTTTCTTCACATTTAAACTTTTCATCTGTGTGTGTGTGTTCATATTTCTATCCCTTATCTTTAGGATGTGATAAATTCAATCAAGTTTATGAAATCATTGAGTTCAAGGATGAAGCATGCCGCAAAACCTCTCCTCAAAACTCTTCATGATATGATGAGAAATCCACAGCCAGAGAGTTTAAACTACTCTCTCCAGTGGGTAGATAGGATGAGATCACTTTTCAAAGCCATCTGCCTTTCTATATTTGATATTTCACCTTTGTTATCATCAAAGAGATGTGAAGAAATGATTTATGTGATTTTAAAAACAATCCACTTCTAATTTTTATCTTCCATCAGAAGGTAACTAATTTTCTTAATATGACTCATAACACATTTAGGCTTTAAATTTTATAAATGATCAAATTAACCTTTAAAATCTACTTAACAAATAGCTATTGTATCAAATATCCTCCTCCAAATCTAAGCCCAACGTCACTATTAAAAGAAAGGGCAGTGCTTTAAATGGCAATATGATCTAAATTAAATTTTGTCAAGAAATCCACATGAAACTATAAAAATAATGATCTAGCAATCCATGTAGGTCAGAAAGAAAGCTTAGTTATCCAAGTCAAATGACTTTGCTTATAAAAATAGAGTCAAAGTATTTACAATATCATGTGAACATCTATTTTAAAATATTAAAATACACACACATCACGCAGGACCTTCTCCCATAGACTGATATTTCAAATCTGCAATTTGATTCAAGTAAGTCTGTGGAAACCATATTTTTGCTATTTATACCACAGAAACTTGTCTAGTCTACTTGAGAAGTTTCTCCATGCTTTACCTGAGTACCTATGCATAGCTGATGTGCAATTTTGTTATTACTCGTCAGTAAGGACAGTCTTTGAAAATGAGACCTATATTTCATTTTGGTTTTCTAGAAAAAGATGGCTGAAATAAATATGTTTTATTTAGCTATATCTCCAAAGGATTATAGTGAGTGAAATTCAGGTTACCACATACATTTAGGTATGTCAAGGTTGGTTTAATATATGTGAGATAGTCAGGTAGATATTTATTTTACATCACAAAATCTATGAAAGTATAAATAATTTTTGTTTTCAGAATTTGTTTTCCTTAATTGTTATTTGAGACATAGTTTAAATGAGACTGACTTTATAAAGAATTCTTTTTTAAAACTATTAGCTGGCAAGTACTTTGAAAATAATATGTAGATTACTTATTATTTTATTAAGTTACGATGTAGAAAGTGCAAAAGCAAGACAGAGATTTCATTGATTGGATCTGGGTTTAAATAAAAAATATAAAGATTATACTCCTACCTTTTGAGAGCCTGTACCTTTAAATAGATACACTGTAGTTATAAAGGTCAGGAAAACATTTTATCTATTATAGATATTAGGTAGTAAACAGAAAAATTGCTTTTTGTTAATGACAACACATTTGAGATCACAAACAACATTTTTTAAATCAAAGATCTTTAAAAAATTTACTTTCCACATTTGTGAGTTTGGTTTTGGTAGAGGAAAGTATACGAAGTTTTAAAAAATGGTGTTTATAATTCCCAAAATATCAGGCCACAAAGCCATTGTCATTGGAGAGAAGAAATCTGTTGCCGTAGCTACAGATTTTCTAAACACAGAAAATTTCATCAAAATGATTTGAAAAAAAGACAACCTTCTTTGCCACAACAGCAAAGGCAGTAGAGCCATCATTTGTTAAATTGAGTATTCTCATTAACTTCCTAAGCACAGTGTTATAAACGATTAAAGAAGATGAACAGATTGTAGTTCCTCAACCATTTTTCATCAACCATGTGACAAAAGAAGTAGAAATAAAATTAAAAAATTCAGGCATGAAAACTACAAAATATCCTACTCAATTTCAATAGCATTTAATTATCACTTGTGTGTTAAGTTGAAATGTGTGTTAAAATCAATGATTGCCTTATTCATATGTTTAAAAGCAACTTAAAAAAGCATATAAAAGAAGAAAGACTTTTCTTCTACTTTCTTAAATTTTGTGGCTGGAAATTTAACTGACAAAAGACATATTAACAGGAGGGAAGCACAAAAATTTCATTTGATGGTACATAAATAACCTGTCTGCCTCCAGCCTGATCAGAGGGACTTTTGTAATTAGTTCAGTCAGCTAGGTGTTTAAGGACTTTTCTAGGGAAGCTGGAGCAATTTCAGAACTAAATGGGATTTTCTGAGGAGATTTGACTGGATTTGCAGGGGGGGATTAAAAGTAGGTGTCCAGAGATCCAAAGGACGATCAGGGGCAGGGGGTTGGGAGCAAGTCGGCCTATAGTAGTTTGGAGAAGGAAAATTTATAGCGGATGTGGATCTTTTGTACTAAGTCTGATTTCTGCCCTTTGTTTTTTCAAAAGGGAGTCACTAAGGCTAGCCATAACATTCATTCTCGGCCTTCTTTCAATTTGATCTTGACGTGGGCACCAATAGGATATTTGTTTAGGATGAAAGTGCTCTAAAAATCTTTGCAAACGTTTTTCTTTCCTCAGATCAGAGGATCTATTTTCTGGCCTTTGACAAGTCAGATATCTAAGAGTACAATTGTGTGTTATTTAAGGACAGAGATATGTTCCAAGAAATGCATCATTAATTGATTTTGACCTTGTGCAAATATCGAGTACACTCACACACAGCTAGATAATAGTCATCTGATATTTTCTCTGCATTCCAGTTAAAACTTCTAGGAACTTGCTTCTCTTTACAGTTTCCAAATGTTATGTCTCTGTGCATGTGTGTGCCTGTGTATGTGTGAAGGCGGGGAGACAGAGTGAGAGAGGGGCAGACCAACGAGAAAAACATTGAGAATGTTCATGACAGCTAGTTTTGTCTGTCTGTTACGGTGGAGAAAAGACCAAGAGGGGAAAACTGCACCGGTTGTATTTCATTAGTGAGTCTACTGGTTACCTAGAATTCTGGGAGAGGAAATATTCTTTTTTAAATTGCAGACATTTATATATTGTAATGATTGCCATTGCAGCAATATTTACCACATGGCATAATTATGGAAAAGTTTTCTGTATGCTCATTTTACTGTTCATGAGATCACCATGACTTACTAGTTGTTGCAAACTGGTAACTTCCAAAAGTATCAGTTTTATCCTCCTCCTTGGGTAAACACAATTTTACTCTGCTTTTAACACATTTGATTTTAAGCTTCTACAGAAGTGACATCATATGGTACTTGTCTTTCTCTGTCTGACTTGCCTCACGTAGCATAATTTGCTTAAGTTTCATCCATGTTGTTATAAATGACAGGATATCTTCCTTTCTCATGGCTGAAATAATATTCCATTGTATCTATATCACATCTTTCTTTCCATTCATTTTTTATGAGTATTTATGTTGTTTCCACATCTTGGCTATTGTTTATAATGCTGCAATATACATGGGAGTGTATATATCTCTTCAATACTCTGTTTTCATTTCCTTTGGGTATATACCCAGTTATTGTTGGATAATACTGTAGATCTTTTTTAAAATTTTTGAGTACCCTCCATAGTTTTTAATACTTTTGAACCAATTTACATTCCCATCAACATATATAAAGGCTCCCTTGTCAACCACATCCCTGCCTTAGTACCTGTTGTCTCTTGTCTTCTGTACAATAACCATTCTAATGGATGTGAGGTGATGCCTTATTGTGGTTCTGATTTGCATTTCCCCAATGAACAGTGCTGGTAACCATCCTTTTATGTACCTTTTCACCATGTTGATGTCACTTTTGGAATGACGTCGATTTAGTGCTACCCATTTGATTTTTGTGATTAAGTTCCATGACTTCTTCATATATTATGGATATTAAACCCTTATTTAATATATGGTTTGTAAAGATTTCCCATTCTGTAGGTTGTCTTTTAATGTTTTTTGTTTTACTGTGCAGAAGTTTTTGAGTTTATGTAATTCCATGTGTTTATGTTTGCTTTGCTTCTCTGTGGTTTTGGCATCGTGTCCAAAACATTGCCAAAACCAATATTTGATGACTTTCTTCCCTAATTTTTCTTCTAGAAGTTTTATGGTTTGGGGTCTGATGTTTAAATTTTTACTATATTTTGAATTAATTTTTGTGAGTGGTGTGAGATTGGGGCTCAAATTTCATTGTTTCCCCAGTTTCCACAGCACCGTTTGTTGAAGACACTGTCTTCCCCATTGAATGTTCTTACCTCCCTTGTTTAATATTAGTTGCCCCATACATGCCAGGATTTTATTCTGCCCTCTCTATTTTGTTCCATGGTCTATGGTGATATATTCATGCCAGTACCATACTGTTTTTATTACTATGGACTTGCAGTGTACTTTGAAAACAAGAAGCGTTATACCTCCAGATTTCTTCTTCCTTCATAGAATTGCTTTGGCTATTCAGGATATTTTATGATTCCACACAAATTTTAGGATTGTTTCTTCTATTTCTGAGAAAAATGTTTTTGTCCTCTGATGGGGATTATGTTGAATCTGTAGATGGCTTTGGGTGGTAGGGGCATTTGTTCCTTTCTTTTTGGTTTCTTTCAGCATAGTCTTTTGGTTTCCATTACAAAGATCTGTCACTTTCTATGTTAACTTTATTCCTAGGTATTTTGTTTTTGATGCTATTGTGAGTGAGATAGTTTTACTTATTTCTCAAATGTCTTATTATTTGTATAAAATGATGTAAGTGATTTCTGCATGTTAAGTGTGTTTTCTACAACTTTACTTGAAATAGCCGATTAATTGCAGCAGATTTTTGGCTAACTCTTTGTGGTTCTCTCTATATAAAATCCTATCATCAGTAAATAGTGACCATTTTACTTCTTTCTTGTCAGTTTAGATGCCTTTTATTTTCTTGTCCTGCCTAATTGCTCTAGATAGGTTTTCTAGTGATATATTGAGTAAAAATGGTGAGAGTGGACGGCTTTGTCCTGTTCCTGATCTTGGAGGTTCAATTTTTCTCCATCAGATATAGTGTTAACCCTGGGTTTGTTGTATATGGACTTTATTATGTTGAAGTATGTTTCATTTATACCCAGTCTGTTAATGTTTTATTTATAAAAGAATGCTGCATTTGTTTTTCTAAATTATTTTTTGAGAGAGGGGAAAGGAGGGAGAAAGAGAGTTAGAGAAATATTAATGCGTGGTTGTCTCTCACACACCCCCTACTGGGGGCCACCCTGCAACCCAGGCATGTGCCCTGACTGGGAATCAAACCTGTGCTCTTTTGCTTCACAGGCCAGCACTCAATCCACTGAGCCACACCAGCCAGGGCAGAATGTTGCATTTGTTAAATGCTTTTTCTGACTCTGTTGGAATAATCATATGGTTTTTACCTTTTATTTTGTGGGTGAGATGTGTTACACTGATAGATTTGCATATGTTGAGCCATCCTTACATTCCAGGGATAAATCCTACTTAGTCATAGAATTTATTTTTTTATTTGGTTTGGTAATATTTTATTGACAATGTTTGCATCTATATTCATTAGGGATATTGATCTGTAGTTTTCTTGTAGTATTCTTCTTTTTTTAACATTCTTAAATTTTTCTTGCAAGATTTTATAGAAAAGCTGCCCATTATTCTATCTGACAAAAACAAAAAGAGAAGCCATAAAAAGTGTAAGGGTCTTTTTAACTGAACTATATAATATACAGGTCACTACCTGTAATTTTTTTAAATTTTATTCATTTTATTTGTTTAAATACTTGAACAACTATTAAAGTAAAATAAAAAATTAAATGATCTTGTAGTATTCATATCTACTTTTTTTATCAAAGTAATGTTGGCTCATAGAATGAATTGTGAAGTGTTCTGTCTGCCTCAATATTTTGGAAGACTGAAGAGGGTGAATATTAATTTTTCTTAAAATGTCTGGTATAATTAATTGGTGAAGCTATCTGGTCCTCGAGTATTCTGTATTACAAATTTTTTGACTAATGCTTCAATCTCTTTACTCATTATTAGTCTATTCATATTTTCTATTTTTTTCCTCACTCAGTCTTGGTAGGTTGTATGTTTCTAGAAATGTATTCATTTCTTCCAGGCTATGTAATTTGTTGGCATAAAATTTTTCTTAGTTGTTATTTATATCCTCTGTGTTTCCATTGTATCAGTTTTAATGTTCCCTCTTTCATTTCTAATTATATTTGTTTGAGTCTTCCTTATTTTTATTAGCTAATTGAGCTAAATCTGTCAATTTTATTATTTTTTGAAAAACCAGCTCAATATTTTATCATTTCTATTGTTGTTTTTGGTCTCTATTTCACTTATTTCCATTCTAAGTTTTACTATTGAATTTACTCTGCAAATTTGGGACTTAGTTTGCTGTGTTGTAGATAATGGCGGTGTAGAATTAGGTTGTTTATTTGCTCTCAGTGACACCTGTGTTGTCAGTGCCACTGATGACATCATGGCATCATGGCTTCCCTAGTACTGAAGTCCTCATGAGGTCCAATATTTTGAACCTTCAGGTGCACCGGAGGATAACAACCTTAGCTGTCCCAGTGTGTCCTGCTTGTTCTGTTATGGACATCTGACTAGCTGTATATCAAAGTGGAGGGATAAAGGTAATGCCTCATGGAGTTACAATACATGAGAAATGTTCTTATAGGTTTTAAATGAAAATTAAATTTTGAAGATACTGTGTAGAGTTTTCACTTTAAAAGATCATAAAAATAAACTATGTAAAAAATGTAGCTATTCTGATAACTTTTTTATTTTTAAATTTTAAGTCATAGATTGGAGTCTCACTTGTTCTTAATGAACATTATTTCCAAAATTAGATCATAAGAGAAGCATAATAAATGTAATCAGGCAAAATGGAACAGGTCTGTAAACCAATCAGAAATTTGATTAGCTGATCTCCGGGCAGACTCTAGACAATATTTTTAAATCCTGATGGTTTGCATTTGGTAAATTTCTTCTCACCTTGCAGCCCTTCTCTATTAAAAAAAGTTGGAGAAGCTGAAATAATGACTTAGTAATGGGAACTTTTAGAAACTATGCTAAATTAATGAAGAGAAACCTATTATGTTTTTGAACACAATTCAAAAAATTTCCTTTGTAGGGTGAATAACTAGTATAAGTTAGGAAAAATAGTAAGTTGGTAAAAACTGATTTTCAGAAAACCACCTTACATTCAACAGGCTCTTCCTCCCTTTTGATGTTCCCTACAAGGTATTATTTGTCTTCATGCCTCCTGAACTGTTGCCTTTCTCTACCATAGGGCCCACTGAGACGTGCTTTCCTAGAATACTCTAGAGTTCTCCTTATTTTTGGTGTTTAATATATATTTATATTTATATTTTAAGATGAAACTCATTGATATATAGTAAGGGTTATATATAGATGATATAGATAGAGATATAGATGATATAGATCTATATCTAGATCTAGATCTAGATATAGATATAGATATAGATGATATAGATATAGATGCATGCTGATGATATAACTTCCAGATGAAGACTGGTTTTCAGAGAACCCTATCACATGTTCTGAGAGCTGGTACTTTCAATCCTGCTCCTGCACCCTGAGGAGAGGAAAAAGAATGGACATTATCACCAATGTCCTATGATTTAATCAATCATACTTATGTAATAAAATGTTGATAAAGTCTTTTCAACAAAACCAACAAAGTTTCGTAAGTTCTTGGTTGGTGGAGAGGATGTGGAAGCTCCTTGCTCACCTCTGTACCTTACCCTTCTGTTTGCTTGTTCCTAGGTTGCATCTTTCATAATAAAACTGTAATCATAAGTACACTACTTTCTTGAGTTCCATGACTTGTTCTTGGGAAGCAGCAAACCTAAGAAGGGGTTGCAAGAACACTTCAGTTTATAGCTGGTAGGTCAGAAGCACAAGCAACTTGTGCAAATCAGTCTTGTGCAGCTAGGCCATTAAACTCGTGGAGTCTGTGGCTCAGTCTAGGCAGTGAAGGTCAAGATTGCATTGAATTATTGTACACCTGGTGTAAGAGAAGTGGAGAATCAATTGTTTGGGAAACCCCACACTAGGTGATATAAAAGAAACATTCTAGCTAACTAATTAACTAATGTATTGTCTTTTTTTGTTCAGATTATAAATCCAAGTGTGCAACATTCCTGATAGCAGACTTTTAATCAATTCTGAGTAAATTTAGCTAATTCAATTGTTTTGAAGTTCATTTATTTATTTCTTTCCAGAGTTTCCTTTGCCATATATGTCAGATTATAAACACCAACAATTGTATGATGTGCCATTATTTTATGCATTACTAAGGAAAAAATGCTAAAAATTAAGTACAATGTGTACTATCTTATCAATTAGACTATTTTTTACTTATGTTAAAAGGGATTTTTTACTTAATTAAACATATTGCTCTTATGCATACATTGAAAAATATATAAGCAAAATAATTTAGTTACGGTAATTCTAAAACACTCCATCTAATAAAGCCTTCGACGTCTATTCCACCATCTCTCCTCCCTCTGGCCATCTGCACACTGTGGTCTGTGTCCATGAGTCATACATAAATAAATGTTCTTTGTTTAATCCCTTCATCTTCTTTCATCCAGCCCCTCATCCTTCTCTGGCATCTATAAGTCTGTTCCATGCGTCTATGCTTCTGTTACTATTTTGTTCGTCAGTTTGTTTTGTTCATTAGATTCCACATACAAGTGAAATCATACGGTATTTGTCCCTCACTGACTGGCTTCTTTCACTTAGCATAATGCTCTCCAGGTTCATCCGTGCTGTCACAAAAGGTATTTTAATGATTCTTCCTTCTGACTCAAAAACACACCATATTTATTTGGGTTATAAATATTTTCAAACTTTCACTTAAAGTCTCCCACCACAAGTAATGTAAATGCACATTAATTGCTTTTCTTGAGGAAGTGCTAGCTCCAGAGATTGAAAAAATAACTGCTTATTAAAGCTCAACTTTAAATTGTTACTTCAAATTGTTATATTCTTCTGTAATTTTCAGTTTTTCATTTTAAGTGTTATATACGGTACGAATGTCCTCTGCCGGCATTGTTATCAAACCACAGTTTCTATAGGGATGTAGAATACCCTAGAATTTTGGAGAACCATGAATACTAATGGCCCGTACTGTGCTGTGGTTATAACAAACAGGAAGTTATAATAAACAGGAAAATATTTTCTTTTCACAGGAAGACCCTATCTTCTAGTCTTCATAATGAACTTGGCCAAATCTTTTATGAGGAAATTCTTCTGTATTCAGTTAGGTTGACTGTAAAATTATGTGGATCTGAATTGAAAGAAATGGATGTTTTTTCTTTATGGTACATATAACTTTTTAGTTTGAAAACCACAAGAAGAAATATGAAACTTTTCTTTTCCCTTGGTGCTAGTCATTGATATGACAAATAGTTTTAAAAGGCTGAATGAAGATAGGACAGGTATATTTTCATCATTATTTTAGAGCTATTCTCTTATTATTTATGATTGTATTCTAGTAGCTTTAAAACAGATGCTAATGGGTGAATTCAGCAAAACTTGTAATTCCCTGGAAAAGACAGTAAACAGCTAAATTATATTTAACAGCTATCTAATTCAAGAGATTTCGCTGTCTAATACTGTCACATCTATGTGGAAGATAAGTAAGACTGAGCTGTAACCACGCTGTTCTTTCTTGACAGGCTTTAGAGATCATTGAAATAGTCTATTCTGTCATTTAGTAAAAGATATTTGATTCCTCAAGTAAGTTTAGAATTCAAGTGGTGTTTGAAAGGTTTTTGGAGGATGAATAAAATTCATACCCGTGAACTCTTTGGGGTGTGTGGGTGTGTAGTCCTTTTTTTTAAAGATAACAAATATACTTTCCTGGAAGAAAATAGATAATAAAAATAACTGAAAGTAAGTTGACACGATTTTATGAGAACAACTCTTCTGAGAAAGATAAATAGAAATATGTTGTATGCCTTAAAGGTTAAAATGTCATATAGGACCAAACTTATGGAAGAATCAGAAGAATTAATTCTGCCTGAGTTTGGTTTCATGTTTAAATATAGTGTCCTGCCCTGGCTGGTGTGACTCAGTGGATTGAGCACTGGCCTGTGAACCAAAGGGTCTCCTGTTCGATTGCCAGTCAGGGCACATGCCTGGGTTGTGGGCCAGGTCCCCAGAAGGGGACACTCAAGAGGGGCAACCACACATTCTCCCTTTCTCCCTCCTTTCCCCTCTCTCTCAAAATAAATAATAATAAAATAAATCTTTTTTAAAAGGTTTAAAAGATAAATAAGTAAGTAAATCAATCAATAAATATAGTGTCCTTACTGAGATCATTCATTCATTAGTAACCAAAGCTGCGATCTCTAATCAAACTTAGTTCTTTGCCACCAATGTTTTGTAGGTTTATCAAAGCTAGTCACAAAAAACACACATAGTAATTCTAATTATGGGTATTAATTCTAACTATTTAGATTATTATGAATTGACTAAATAGGGAGTAAACATGAATATATTCATCATTTGTCTTTTATATATCACAGTCCTCTGCTCTAATAATTGGCTGATGGCTGTCTCTTTCAAAGCATCTGTGAATGACCCCACTTATTTTTCACTCAATATGATCACCGAAGCTCTCCTAATCCCCAGGTTGCTTTCATAATAATTGCATTAAACACAAACTTCTCACAATAGTTAGAATGCCTTTGCAGTGCTTCTCAGACTCTAATATGCATGCAAGTCACCTGGAGATCTTGATAAAATAGAGATTCTCAATCAGGACTTTACAATAAAACTTAAGATTTTGCACATTTCTAACAAGCTCCCATGCTATGTTAATGTTGCTGATTGGATAATCACACTCTGGGTAGCAAAGCATTAGAAAATCTGGTTTCAGATTCTTTTTTATTCTCTTCTAAGTCCTAGTATACAGGCATTCCTAAAGTTGTCACTTCTTGTGTGTACTCAATCTCTGTGTTTTTTAAAAGATTTTATTTATTTTTATAGACAGGGCAAGGGAGGGAGAAAGAGAGGCAGGAAAACATCAGTGTGTGGTTGCTTCTCGTGTGCCCCCTACTGGGGACCTGGCCCACAACCCAGGCATGTGCCCTGACTGGGAATTGAACAAGAGACCCTTTGGTTCACAGGCTAGTGCTCAATCCACTGAGCCACACCACTCAGGGTTGATGATCTACTATTAAGTGGCATAAGTTTTGGCATGAGTGTTGCTTATGTGTACATGGAACTCTAAACCATACCTAATGAACTGGTGAATTTGACTAAAAAAAACTCACTCAGACTGTGAAAAGCTGTAACAGATTTTTCTTAGATCTTTGAGATAATATGTGGATAGAAAGAAACAGATCAGCTAAGAAAAAATCAGCTTTTAAGAAAAGCTTTGAGAAAATAGAAATCACAAAATGTTTTGAAATAAACTGTTTCTGATCCCTATTTCCTTTAGAAAGCAAAAGACTCTCCAGTAAGAAGTGGTCTCATGACAAAAATGAAATCTGGAGTGTAGCTACAGGACAATTTGTTATGACTGCAAAAAACTTAGGTTTACAATGTATTGAATTGAGTCAAGGTGACAAATCTTTGTCTCAATTTTTAGATGCCAGCATCCTCATAATGGGTACAAAATCTGGGGTGAATTGTCTTTCCTCCACTGAGAGCAGCACTTATAGTGGAACTCAGCTGTAAGCAATCAACATACAACAACTGGCATACAACTGTATCTGCAGTACTGGGTGATTAGAATGGGACACCAGGGCATGGTTAGCCTAAGCATGTTCTAAGCCACTCAAGAGAAGCAATGATAAGGACTGACATGTTCCAGGACAACTTCTTTGGGACACTATATTCAGATAAGTTAAAATGTGTGTACACTTCAGTATTCTGTGCACTTCATCTTAGATCAGTTTACTTTTACTGAATAAAAATAAATACCTACCTTAAAATAACATGTTTGTCTAAAATGAAAGTCTAGGAAACCAAGCAAACACCAGGGAAAATACTGTTATTACTGTTGTCACTGTTACTATAACAATGACTCTAGGGTACTCTTCTGCACCCTATACACATAAACTTAATATGGGCACTAGGCTTCTAAAACGAGTGAATGCTGGAAAGATGAAATAATTTGTATCTTAGAGTAACTTGAGAAACAGTGTGAACCAAATGATTTTAGAATATGAAAATTACTATTCTGAGATAAAACAAAGTGTATAGTAATTCATAACAATCAGAAGAAAAAGATGAAATATAAAGCACTGTGTGATATCTGGTAGATACAAAGATGAATAGAAGTATGACGATGAGCAAAAAAATATAGCTAGCTGAAGAGACTTCTTGTAAAATGTGTCTGGCTATACCAGAGAACTTTTCAAGGCTCCTAGACAATCATTCATAGGTAAGGGAGACACTTTTCCCCATACTCTAAATTTCCATTCTTTAGGCTCCCTTTGATCTGTCCACATCTAAGATACTTTTAAATTTTTCTGTAAATTACATCATGTACAGTATGTTTTAACATCAAAGAAAGTCTCTCTATATAAAGGAGAATACTGTGAAGAAGCATGACAAAGAATGCTCAACTGCTTCAATAAACAAATATGGTATTTGGTCAAAACATATGATTTTAGTAAACTCATAAGGGGAAAATAACAGTTGATGATTCCATCATTGATTCATCTTGCTTTTTTCTATGCAAATATTGTCTTATACAAATAAAGTGAGCACATATGATACACACACATCACTCTTTTCTAAAAGATTTTAGAAGCATTTGGCAACAATTATATGAGAGAAGTAACATGAAATCTATGAGTTTTTATGAATGTAATTAGATGTATCAGAACATTGCAAAGCGAGATTCACTTGTAAACAGCAATATAATTTAGTGAATCCATACAAATATAAATATATTTAAAAATTATTTTATATAAAATACTCTCTTCCCATTTTAACCCATTTTGCCTACCCTGTGCCACTGATCATATACAAGAATAGGTAGGAGCTGTGAACATCAGTATAGCTGCTGGAGGAGAAAAACCACCAATAAAGGAACCACCCAAAAGTACAAACCCAAGCAGAACAAAAGAGCCCACACAAACAGAAGAAAAGGCAAACATAGAGGGTCCAGTCAAGGAGATCAGAGACCATACCAATGAACCTCATAGGAGTTCACCCTACAAAGACAGCTAACAAAGCAAAACATCAGGAAGCACAGAAACAAACAAAAAGAGTCACCTAAAATGGTCAGACAAAAAAAGAACATGCAATCAAAAAGAATGGAAGACTCCCTACTAAAAGAGCTCAATGAAATGAAGGTAACCAAACTATCAGATACAGAATTCAAATTAATGGTTATAAAGATGCCCAAGGAACTCACAGACAACTATAAGGAACTGAGTGAGAACTACATCAGCATAAAAAAGGAAATAGAAACTATAAACAAAACCCAGGAAGAAATGAATAGTAAAATCTCAGAAATAAAAAACACATTAGAAGGAATTATAGGCAGGCTGGATGAAGCAGAGGATAGAATCAGTGAGTTGGAAGACAAGGTAGAAAAAAACTCCTAGATAGAGCAAAAGAAAGAAAAGAGACTCAGAAAGAATGAACAGGTGGTAAGGAAGCTGCAAGACAACATGAAACGTAAAAATATCCATGAAACAGGGATACCAGAAAGAGAAGAAGAAGAGCAAGGGATAGAAAACCTGTTTGAAAAAGTAATAATGGAAAAATTCCCTAATTTGATGAGAGAAAAAGTCACACAAATCCAGGAAATACAGAGAGTCCCAATCAAGAGGAACCCAAAGAGGACCACTTCAAGACATACCATAATTAAAATGGCAAAATTCCAAGAAAAAGAAACTTAAAGGCAGCAAGGGAGAAACAGGAAGTAACATACGAGGGAGCCCTGATAAGGTTAGCAGCTGACTTCTCAATGGAAACACTCCAAGCCAGAAGAGAATGACAAGGAATACTCCAAGTAATGCGAACCAGAGGCCTGCAACCAAGATTACTCTACCCAGTAAGGCTCTCAATTAAAATGGAAGGCCAAGTAAGGAGCTTCCCAGACAAAAGAAGTCTAAAAGAATACACCGCCACCAAACCAGCTCTACAAGAGATGCTAAAGGAACTACTTTAAGGAAAGGAAGGAAGAGAGTGAGAGAGAGAGGAACACAGATACAAAAAAATGGCAATTAACAAGTAATTACCAATAATAACCTTAAATGTAAATGGATTGGATGCTCCAATCAAAAGACATAGAGTGGCTGAGTGGATAAGAAAGCATGACCCACACATATGTTGCCTACAAGAGACCCACTTCAAAACAAAAGACATACACAGACTGAAAGTGAAAGGCTGGAAACAAATCTTCCAAGCAAATGAACAAGAAAATAAAGCTGGGGTAACAATACTCATATCACACAAAATAGATTTCCAAAAAAGGGCCACAAGAAGAGACCCAGAAGGTTACTTCATTATACTCAAGGGAAGAATCCACCAAGAAGACATCAACATTGTAAATATATATGCACCCAACACAGGAGCACCCAAATACATAAAGAAAATCTTGGAAGACTTCGAGAAAGATATTGACAGCAACACACTTAGAGTAGGAGATTTTAATGCCCCACTGTCAAAAATGGACAGATCTTTCAAACAAAGTATCAGCAAAGATATTGTGGCATTGAACAACGCCCTAGATGAAATGGACTTAACTGATATATATGGACCCTTCCATTCCAAATAAGCAACATGCACATTCTTTTCTAATGCACACGGAACAATTTCGAAGATAGACCACATGATAGGTCACAAAACAAGCCTCAACAAATTCAAGAAAATTGAAATCATAGAAAGCATTTTCTCTGACCACAAGGGAATGAAACTAGAAACCAACCTCAAGGAAAAAACTCAAAAACACTCAAACTCATGGATATTGAATAGCATGCTATTAAAGAATGAATGGGTCAAGAAGGAGATCAAGGAAGAAATCAAACAGTTCCTGGAAACAAATGAAAATGAACTTACAACAACACAAAACTTATGGGACACAGCTAAGGCAGTCCTGAGAGGGAAATTCATAGCTATACGGGCCTACCTAAAAAAAATAAAATAAATAGAAACAGTTCAAATAAACAGCCTAACCCTATGCCTACAAGAACTTGAGGAACAACAACAAAAACAGCCCAGAGCAAGTAGAAGGAAGAAAATAACCAAGATGAGAGTAGAATTAAATGACATAGAGACTAAAAGCACAATTCTAGAGATCAATGAATCCAGGAGCTGGTTCTTTGAAAAGATAAACAAAATCAACAAGCCTTTAAGCTGACTCATCAAGAAAAAAGAGAGAGAGGACCCAAATAAACACAATCAGAAATGAAAGAAGAGAGATTACAACTGATACCACAGAAATACAAAGGATTGTAAGAAATTACTACAAAACACTATATGCCAAGAAATTTGAAAACCTAGATGAAATGGACAAATTTCTAGAAAAAATATAATCTTCCAATACTGAATGAAGAAGCAGCAGAAAGCCTGAACAGACCAATAACAGCTGATGAAACTATACAACACTGAAGAAAGAAATTAAGGAAGATACAAACAAATGAAAACATATACCGTGTTCATGGATCGGGAGTATTAACATCATCAAAATGTCCATACTACCCAAAGCAATTTCCAAATTCAATGCAATACTTATTAAAGTACCAATGGCATATTTCATAGATACAGAACAAACACTTCAAAAATTTACATGGAACCATAAATGACCTGAAATAGCTGCAGCAATTTTGAGAAAAAAAGAGCAAAGTAGTGTTACAGGGTGCAGCCAAGAGGGGGGACCCCAAATAGGCATTTGAAATGGGGTCCGGAACTTAAGGTGTCCAGGAGATTTTAAGATGTCTCCATCACCCCACCCAGGGTGTGGGTTGGGGGAAGGGACAAATGGAGCAGGGCCATTGAGAGCTGTTTTGCATAGCAACAGCCTTGCAGCTACCCTCTGGCGTGGTCATTTAACATATCTATAGCCTTTGGCTGGTTGCATGGATATGTTAAATAGCTGTGATCATCTCTGAGCCAGGGAATGGAAGTAACTTCCCCACCAAGACGTGACTGGGGGCAGATCCCCCAAGCTACAGCGCCTGCGTGGGAGCTCAGAGAAGATTGGCTCCAGGACAGGGGGCCACACCTGCCCAGACTCATGATGGCAGCCCAGTAAAGCTGGAAGGATATGAATTCTGGCATGTGAAGCCGAGTGTGGGAGGAGTCGGAAATGAGGCTGCAGAGGAAGATTGGCCGCGGGGATTTAAAACCCAGACTTGGCGGCCATTGGAGAGAGAGAACTATGCGTCTTTAACAGAGTGGAGAACCATGTGCAGCCTTGAGAGGGAGAGAGCCACACAGCTTTAGCAGAGTGAAGACTCCCGCATCCCAGAGAGGGAGAACCATGCGGTTTTAGCAGAATGGGGAGGACCTCAGCCATTGGGGGAGAATCGTGCTGCTTTAGGAGAGAGAACCATGCGGCCTTGACAGAGTGGAGACTCCCGCAGCTTTAGAAGGGGAACCACCACCTGGTTTTAGCAGAGACCCCGGCGACTCAGCCGAGGGTGCCGGGAACCCAGGGAGGTCTCCCAGGCAAGATGGAGGACTAACTGGGAAGAACCAGAGGACTGCCTGAGCCATGGACTTCGTTTTCCTTTCCTGAGATACGGTACTCTGGACTGGGCAAAGGGGGACGGAAGGAAGGACTGTGTCTGTTTGTGGGTGTTTTAAGGGACTTTGGGATTTTGATAAAGACATTAGGTCACTACTTTAAGTTAGCATAGCATTAAATAAACATTTCCTTTCCTTTTCATGAATCTCTGGCATTGAGAGACGTCTTTCCTAGGGCGGCGGACATAACGGACCCGGGGCCTTCTTTCAATAATAGTATATCGTCCCAGGCCCCCCTTGTTGTGTTCTGTAACAGTAGGAGGAATCACAATACCTGATATCAAAATGTATTACAAAGTCACTGTAATCAAAACAGCCTGGGACTGGCATAAGAACAGATATATGGACCAATGGAACAGAATAAAGAGCCCAGAAATAAGTCCAAGTCTCTACAGCCAATTAATATTCAACAAAAGGGGCAGCAACATAAAATGGAGCAAAGATAGCCTCTTCAACAAATGGTGTTGGGAGAACTGGAAAGCTATGTGCAAACAAATGAAACTGGAGCACCTTGTTGAGCAAATTGTAAAAAAAAATAAAATTAATTAATTAATTAGAAAAAGAAATTTTGACAGGAGGTATTGTCACTACTCTCAAATAACCAAAGAACAAAAAAAATATTTTATATGTATTCCTACTTTGTAGACCAATGTTTTAATAATCAGTTGTGAAAATCAAAACATGTTCTTATAAATGTGACATAGTACACTAATTTCTAAGAAGCTAATTGTCAACTGAAAATATAATTTGGAATGAGAACAAGTGTGAAGTCTCAGAAAGCTTGATTATATTCAATATAAGGCTATTGAATGAAAATCCAAGACTTTATCAGGAAACAATCATTTATTTCAAAATTGCATTAGAAGTAAAAAATAGATATACATGTAATATATATTTAAATAAATATTCACTCAAAACAAATATTAGTATGTATTTTACCTTAAATTAAAATAAAAGTGACATTCCAATGCTCAAGTATTGAAGAATAATTTCCCATTGTCTACTATCACAACATAATAGGTCTTGAAGGTGGGATTTCCAGAATGTTGGAGGAAAAAGCTTTGAAAACCCACTCCTGCATAAAGCAGTGAGAAAATACTATCCAAAATGGACAAAATCAACTTTTACAGAGCTCTGGAATTTATCCAGAATGTGCAACAATTTGAGAAGCATTTATTCAAGAAACAAGGCCAACTCTTGCAAGGGGCTACAAGTTTCATTGCATTGTAACTGGTCTTATTCTTGTGCCATCTTGCCCAGTTCTGCAGCAATGTGGGAAGTTGGGCAGGATATCGTTAGAAAGCCTCATCGTCCGAGAGCTGTAACTGTTTGGTATTTCAAAGCTCCCTGAAAGAGTTCTGTCTATAGAGATCATAGTATTAACCCTAATTCAGAGCTCACTCAATGGAAAAAGCTGTATCCAGGACTTTTGTCATAAAAAAAAATCAGTAGCATTTGTTTAACATTTCAGCTACCTAATTTGGTGATGCCATTTGAAGAGAAAAAGATCCTGGACACGAAAGAGAGAGAGAGAGTGGGGGGGGGGGGTTGATAAATATAGGGTCTAGCACAAATAATATTCCTTTTTAAAGCATAAAATCTTTTATTACAAAATCATAAGCATGGAATTCGGTAACAAAACAGTATTATACTCAAGCACACCCTATTACATTTTAGATGAAATGTTCACATTAAAACTACAAATTGTCACACGCAAATTATTACCCTACCAACCACACTCAGACAGGCCTTACTTTTGCAGGACCCTGTATATAAGGGGCTTCAAAAAGCTGTGACACATCATTCATGCACAAGCCTCTGAACAGGCTAAAAATTGGATGTGCTATACTCAATCCTTGCACACACACCAAAAAAAAACACATCAAAAACTATAGGAGGGAGTTATTAAAGGCATTTTAGATAGGAAAAAAACCCCTAAAATTCAGAGAGAATTTGTTACACAGCCAGTAAATGTAAGAGCCAAGTTCTGAATGGACCTGGGATGTATTAGTAGTTAAATAAAGCTTTAGTTTTCAAACTAGTACAACTTCTAACATTCAGCTCACTCTTTCAACTGTTATTCTATGATTTTCTCGTTATAGCTGTCAGTTGAGGTTTGTAAGTCAATACATTCAAGTGAGTTATGATGAATTCTGTATTCAAGTGACTGGATTCAAATCTTGGCTCAATACTACTATTTGTGAAATTTTGGAATAGTTACTTAGGCTTTCTGATCCTCCATCTTTGCATCAGTAAAATAAAGATAATTAGCATACCTATGTCATATAATTGTCAGAACTAAATAAAGTATATACAAAGTACTTAGCACAGTGTTTGCTATTTTGAAACAGTTCAACAACTATAATCTCACCTACTTGTGGCTATTTCTAACTTATTTATGAAGTTAAAAATATAGAGCAGGGAATAGCATTTGATAGAATAAAACTTGAATAACAAGTGACTGAATGAAAGAGTAACAAAATAATCAAACCCAGTTTGAGTATGTCACTTACCCGCAGATGTGTTTGAAGGCCCGTGAAAGTTCTCAAAAAACATAAAGGCAAATTTCAAATTCTGTGGGTGGCTCTCAAGCTTTGTCAGAAATCACCCAAAACTAATAAAAACAAACAAGAAAACAAAGAATTAGTCACAGATGCTTAAAATGAATTATCTTCTTTGCTGTGATCATTGTAGCAAACATAGCTTACCTTCTGCTTGTGTTTATTTAAAAAAACACATTTACTTTTGAAACTAAAATTCAGGAAGTTTACAAGTTGCCAAATCAAATGCAAATATATGTTTGAAAATATATCACTTCTATCTGTTATACTCTCATTCACAAATACGTAGCTTCTGAAGAGAATATTCTATGAGGCAGTATGACATACAGCTCTTTTAGAAAAAAAGCACAACAAAACACATTCTATAGGGATCTAAATAAAAAATAAGACAGATTGTGTAATTTTTTTATATTTATAAGACATGAAGCTTGGATGTGGGGAGAAATAAATAACATAGATTTCTGTATAAGTAGATTGCATATATTTACTGTGTGCTTATATTAACATAAATATATATTATCTCTATATGTAATAAGTCTTTGATAGTCTTAATACAGTGATAGGGTTATATTGACTCTAAAGACCATTAAAAACAATTGATAATGATTTCTTAATAGTTAAGTTTATTTTATTTTTATGAATCTCTGCATTTATTATTTTACATTTTCCCCATGTGATGTCATTAAGTGCTTTTTAAAATTGCCCTTCTGTAGATGGAGAACTACATGCTTGCCAGAGGTCATTACTCTTGTTCATTTTTGTTTAAATTGGAAAAGTGATTTTTAATTTGGATTCCTTAAATTTGTATTATTTAATTTTCATGACCTCATTGAAGACCTTTGCTTTGAAGATAAAATCAATAACCCTGATTACACAGATTCAGGAATGGATTCAAACCAACAAAAATATAAAATTACTGGAGGGAGAAATTGCATCCACATGTTTTCTTAGAGTATATTATTATAATTGTTCTGTTTTATTATTAATTATTGCTGGTAATCTTTTAGTTCATAATTTTTAAATTAATCTGTATCATAGGTATATGTATAGAATAAAACATAGTACACTGTGGTGCAAACATAGGTTTGCAGTTGTGAATACACAAAATGTGGAGTTTATTCTTGCACTATTATCTATTGATCCTTGTCTTATTTTCTGTACAAACAACTGTAAACTTTCCTTTGTCCCACCCTGTATATATAGGATTTGGTACTATCTGCAGTTTTACACATCTACTGGGAGTTGGGAATCTTGGAACGTATCCACCACAGATAAGTGGAGAATACTGTATAGGCCTATGCCAGAAATCTAATTTATAAATAAAGCACAGTAAAAGATTAACACAGTAATTGATAATAGAATGGAACAATGATAACCATATACTGTCATAAAAGTTATGTGAATGTAGTAACTCATTTCAGGGGATCCTTTGCTGAAGTCTCATGATAGGTTCAATGCTTTCTGGCACATGTTTGTGCCTTTCACTCCAAAATGTGACGTGCTTTCCATCTCATCAATGCTGGCCATAACTTTTGCAGTTTGAGGGGCAAAACAAGCACGCATTTCTTTCTTTCTGCTTCACAGTTACATGAATAGGAGATTGATTCTTTTTGTAAGATTTTGTTTATTTATTTTTAGGGAGAGGGGAAGAGAGAGAGAAAGAGAGGAGAGGAACATCAATGTGCAAGAGGAGCATCAATTGGCTGCCTCTCGAACACTCAACCTGACTGGGAATCGAACCTGCGACCTTTTGGTTCACAAGCCAGCACTGAATCTACTGAGCCACAGCAGCCAGGGCAGGAGATCCATTCTTACCATAGATCTTAGCAAGCTTGGTGTGCAATTTTTAATATTCTCTTCATAAGTCAAGAACTTTCATCTTTTTACTTAAAGGAAGCACTTTACAACATCTCTTTGTCATATCTGAGCTGCCAGCATCACTATTTTTACGTTTTGAGGCCATTATAAAGTAAAATAAGGGTGACTTGAACACAAGCACTGCATTGCCACAACAGTGGATCTGATAACCCAGACAGATGACTACTAAGTGACTAGTGGGTGGGTAGTGTATGCAGACAACGTGTGTATACCGGACAAGGGATGATTCACATCCCACATGGAATGGAGTGAGACACTGAGACATGTTTTCATGCTACTCAGAAAGGCATGCAATGTAAAACTTAGGAATTGTTTATGGAATTGTTTATTTCTGCAATTTTGCATTTCATATTTCCAGACTGTGGTTGACCACATGTAACTAAAAACATGGAAAGCAAAGTCACTGATAAGGAGGGACTGCTGCAATTCTGTGGGAGAAAGGTACAATTATTAGGAGACTACTGCAGTAATCCAGGTAAGAGACGAGGTGTTGATTAAGCAGTTAGATTGTGGATATATATTTTTTAAAGACTGTATTGATTTTTTGAGAGGGAAAGGGAGGGAGAAAGAGAGGAAGAGACACATCAATGTGTGGTTGCCTCTCTTGTGTCCCCCACTGGGGACCTGGCCCACAACCCAGGCATGGACCCTGACTGGCAATCGAACAGGAGACCCTTTGGTTTTCAGGCCAGCACTCAATCCACTGAGCCACACCAGCCAGGGTTAATTGTGGGGGTGTATTTTAAAAGTAGAGCCAAATCCTGGAAAAGTGACTTTTCCTGGTCTACTAGGAAAAGTGAGTCAAGGACGATCCCAATTTTTCAGCTTCATTCACCTTGAGGATGGAACCGATATCAATTAAGTGTCAAAGGCTGCCTGTGGAACAGGTTTTGAGGACTCTCAGAAATTCAGTTTTAGACATGTTGAATTTATCAGTCAGGGTTCTCTAGGGAAACAGAACCAACTGAAAATTGGTCCCTAGAATCTGAAATGAGGGAATCATTGATGATCTTTGCTGAAGTGATTTTGATAGTGAGTTAAGGGCAAATGCCTGATCAGACTGAATTTAAAGGCACCTTGGAGAAGACAAATGACAGCAGTTGCTTTTCCTATTTTAATCACTTTTGATAGGCAATTTTCTTTTAATTATTACTTTTTTTCTTTTTAAAGAACTGACTTTTGCTTTTGTTGTCATTTGGATCTGTCATTATCTTTTCTAAAAAAAATTATTCACTCTATCTTCTTCCTTTGGCTCCACCCCATGGTTTTCTAACCCTCTCAGTTACATGTTTACATATCCATTTAAGATTAGATCTGCTTGGATCTAGAAATTTATCTCTAAGTACATTTTTCTTATATCCCACAAGTATCTTTCATAGGCATCCATTTCTAGCTAGTTAGTAATTGTGTGATTTCTGACTTAATGCACACTCTATTGTGGAATATATTTTCAGTCCCCAATAATATGATATGCATGTGTGTATATATGTGTGCATACCTTGGAACTTCCAAATCTGTATTGTGGCCAGAACATGTAATGTCTATTGTATTAAGTCTTTCAAATTTGCTCTAATTTTCAAGGGAAAGTAGCTTGTTATTGAGGTTGGGTAATTTTTTAGACAGTACCTAGTCCATGTTCATCAATGTACCAATGACCTATCAGAGACAAAGAAAAATCTGCCAAGACTGCACTACTGGGGGTGGGGGAGCAGAACTGAGACTGGAAGACCTAGAGATGTCCTCTCCTCTTTGATAGATTAGCTAAGGACATTTCAGACACATATCCAGTAAAACTGAGGCCATAAAAAACAAAATGCACACATATGAAAGATCATTTATACAAAACCAAAAAAGTCACTTGCTTTAAATCTCTCAGATTACAGGTAATTTTCTGGAGAATGTATCCTTTTAATTTATTAAACTATATTATCTAAAAAAGTGTAAAATATGTTGGCAAGTTTAATCTCTTTCTCTTGCAAACATTGTTTCTTGTTATTTATGATACAGAGAGGGGCAAAAGTTTTTCATATGGAAAATAATGTGATAATTAATGAATAATAATATAAGAATAAACTTCCTTTTGTGTACTCACAACTGTAAACCTACTTTTGCCCCTCTCTATATATCGAGGCTTATATATTTAATATATCTATACATTATGATTTCTTAAAATATCTTTGACTTTTAAAATGATCTCTACTTCCAACATCTTAGAATTGCTCTGTAACAAAATTATCTTGCTTTTTCTGATTTTATTTATGGCTGCATGAAGCTTACATAGATTTTTTTTATATAGCATCAAGTTATCAGACACTGAGACAGGTTCACAGAAAGACTGCATTGAGCATTATTGAAGGAAAATGCCTAGCCTAGGCAGTTAATTTTTTCTCTTATGAATAGCAAGGTTTTTAATGTGAAAAATTAATCTGGCACAGTGACTCATTTAAAAGTCTTTATAGTTAAGGGCTCTCTATATTCATTAAAGGGTCCCAGAAACATTCATTGCATTTCTTCTCTTTAAATTTATTGTCAGTATCTACAAATTATTCATAGTTTTTCTTTTATATGAAAGGACTTGAAAGTTGTAAACCAATGTTCTCTAAAAGTGATTAATCATTTACTAAAGATGATTGTCACTAAATGTAACTTTAAGATTATAGAATGATGGTAAATCTTCTTTTATATTTCTTATCTCTGGGTACAGGGCTCTGAAAATATAGTTCCCATAACATACTTCCCCCATGATAAATATGGCGATCCCACAACTGTGCTACAAAAGGATGTTTGAATAAATAAACTCTCCACTGTACAATCTTGTTCCTGCACAATAGTTGAAGTAGTCTTTCTCCTTAAAACACTGTATCATGTATCTGGAGATACTTGAATTTGATCGAACTACAACTGTTACTTCACAACATTATATTTTTGTTCGAAATATGGCTGCAAGAGTTGAGCAAATAAATCCTGGTCTCAAGCTGCCCTTTCATTATGATTTCTCTGTCTGTTAGGGTTCTTTTTTCCTTCTTCTTCTTTTCCTTCCCCTTCTCCTTCTCCTTCTTCTTATTGGTTTACATGGTGAGAAATTTCTGGCATCTCCTCAGGGAGAAGTACCTACATACAGATGAGTCTGGACCTCTTCTTTTGTTTCAACTGTTCTCATTTTGATTTCTGAAAGATGGATCTGTTTTCATTATCTTTGCTTAAATTAAGTAAAAATCAAGTTGTACATTCATATATCTGAACAATAATTTTGAAGTATCATTTCTGCATTCATTTTACATTTACTTAATCCATGACCATGATCACCCATACATCCTTCATTAATATGTTTTTTCTTCTACCAACACTTATCAGTTAACATCTTTAACATCTGTGCCTGTTGTCATGACAAATTGCACAAGATGTTTTGTATTTACATGAAGAAAAAGAAAATGTCAATTAAATCATTAAATTCATTTAGAACCAAATGTGCAACAGCTTCCACTACAATGCATATTTTCTTAGTTTTCTATATGCACTGCAAAATGTTTAAGTGTTTCTTGATTGGAGGAAGTAGTTTCCATCTTTTTTTATACATATATAAAAGATATATATATATTTTTTTAAAGGAAATGTGTTTTTTTAAATTTTATTTATTTATTTTTAGAGAGGGAAGGGAGGGAGATAGAGAGAGAGAGAGAGAGAGAGAGAGAAACATCAATGTGCGGTTGCTGGGGGCTGTGGCCTGCAACCCAGGCATGTACCCTGGCTGGGAATCGAACCTGGGACACTAAGATATATATATTTTTGATACAAGTAACAAGGAAAACTATTTTGCTGGGAGTAAAGAATTTATCATCAGTGTTTTTTCTTTAGTAACTCCCTAAAATCTCAATTCTAAGTGTGAAAAACATCACACCCATCAGTTTGTTGTAGGATTGCATTGCCTAATTCATGTGAAGGATTTAATGCAGTTTGTGGCACAATGTAAATACTCTTAACACTTTTAATGCTATGATTTAAATGATGTCAACAGTACACAATAATGCCAATGATGATGGTCTTGGCTTTAACTATATCAATGGTAACAAAATTGCTGGAGTTTTACTTTTCCCAGATTTACTTTCCAGTTCTTGCCTTGGAGCAGAGATATTCCTTCTGTGGTTTAGTCACTGGGGGCTGCTTCCACTCCATTAACACCTTGGCAGCTTTGAGCTGGTTTTGTAAAGGAGCCGAGCTGCGCGCTCATGCAGGCACCCCAAATCTCCTCAGAGCTGATGCCTCAGTTACCTGAATGGTTCTTTTCCATTACTATCTGTTCTTTGGTTTTTGCCTTTTCTCCCCAGTGAATATCAGGATAATTAATATCTCATAAAATCAGCCTCACAAATCCATTTAAAAACAGAAGTGCATTTCTGCTTCCAATATGGAGGAAATAAGTTAAATGTTTCATTGATATATTGAAAAACATTTCTTATTAGTAAATTAAGGCAGCAGGTTCATTTGATTCAAGATGCAAAGTGCTAAATAGGAAGGATAACATTGCTTCTGTCTTTGTTTGTATTTGCATATACATGTAAATAGGACATTGAGGAGTCAATGAAGAAAATGTGTACAGTTCCTGTGAGGTCACAAAGACTGGAGTCCACTTCCAGCTGCTATACCTTGAAGCTCCAGTTCCTTGTCTTGAAAATGCAGAGGATAACACCTAACTCACAGAGTTGTGTGAGAAGATTAAAGACAAGGTAAAGTACTGTATGCCTTTTTAAATATTATAATTTTTTGTTCCCACATTTAGAACTTTGGATATATCTTAAAAATTTTATGTGAATACTTTCCTGATTAGATTAGATTATTATATTTTCTCTGGGGTCAATTACACTCCCATCCTTTCTTTTGTTGTATATCTCTCCCTTAGTATCATTTTTTTCATTGTATTTTAGGCTCTTGGTGTACAGGCTCAACTTGGGTGGGATCATTCTTCATTTGTTTTTTCATTTGTTTTGTTTTGTTTAGTTTTTCTCTGTCTCACTCCATTCACTCTTTTAACAATCTTACAGTTGCTTTTCCTTGTCCTCAGGGAGGCCGGTCTAAAATCAGATCTGATAATAGTGCCTTCAGCCTCCTCCAGTTCAGTACTATTGGCACTTTTATATAACTGGTTGCTGGGTCCCAGAGAGACTTGACCCAATCCTGACCATTAAGATGCATTTCTATCCTCCTTTCTCTTATGCACCTAGTTCCGAATAAGTTATAGTCTTAAGAAATTGCAGTACCCGGTATCTTTCTACCTTAATTCATGAGTTGGGGAGGTCCAACCAGCATATGTTTTAGGCAAAATATATGGATCAAATTGCATGCTTTCTATGAAACCCTAGTCCTCACTACCCAATGAAAATGCTCTCCTAGCCTTCCCTGAGCCTCTCTGTATTCTGATCACAGAGGGCTCATGACTTGAACATGGTACCCATTCCTTTATAATTCTGTTTAGCCTTTCATCCATAAAGGAATGTATCTACTTTATGAGCACTGCTCTAGCTTTTAATGTTTTCTTGTCAATGACAAATGTAGGCATCACTTAAGGCACTGACTATGAGAATCTGACTCGAATTCTCATTGAATTCTGCTCAATGAAAGTATGAACAGCTTTAAATCTATATTTATATATATATATATTTTCTCCCAGTGGCAATCTTTAAAATTCAAGAATATTTTTATACATGAACAACCTCACTGATAGATATCACAGAATACAGCTTCTCAGCAGTTGCTACAAACAACAATTGGTAACATCACTTGACATTGCCATGAGGATGTAAGTATATTTCATTCATTTCTGGTTCCCTAGCACTTAGCGCAAGGCCCAGCAGATAGAAAGCATTTAATGAATGGCTGTCATTCACCAGCAGTCAATTTCCTTCTAAATCCATTATATATCCCTGTTGGGTCCTGTCTAACTGATCCAGAGACAATGGCTTACCTACTTTGTAGCCTACATTTGTAGTACTCTATCAAGGGAACCAAAGAAGAATTGTTCTCACCAGGGCTTATATAAGGAAGGAAATAAGAGATAGCAGTGTTCATGATTCTTTCTCCTTTGTATTCTAACAGCTAAGTCAAGAAGTCACATATTCAGAATGGCCAAAGAAGGTGTGATAATACTTAGACTCAATTGTTGTAAAGATTTTATTTATTTGTTATTAGAGAGAGGGGAAGCAAGAGAGAAAGAGATGGAGAGAAATGTCGATGTGTGGTTTCCTCTTGTGCGCCCTCCTCCAGGGACCTAGGCCACAACCTAGGCATGTGCCCTGGCTCTGAATCAAACCAGCAACCCTTTGGTTCATAGGCCCATGTTCAATCCATTGAGCCACACCAGCCAGGGCTCTAGTCTCATCTTAAAGATGTGGGCCCTCACCTCTGGTGGAAACATTCCACTCACTCAGGCAAAGACTTTGTTCATGAAAAATGTACTGCAAATAGAGAGTATCAAAAAGTCAGCCACCAGTCACCAAAGGCCAGACATAGAATTCAATATGACAGTATAAATGAACACTACCAGGAGAAGTAAACATGCACACCCATCAGGTAATCAGACTATGCAGCTTCGAAAGCAACTGAACTTACCCTGCATAAATAGACAACACATACAGGGAAAATGGCAAACTACTATGAAATGAAAAGAAAAAACCATGCTTGAAAAGAAGCAGACAGAACTTTAGCAAATGAAAAAGTAAGTATGGCATCATTGAATTATTTGACTAAAAACTTGACAGAAGAAAAGGAAACTAGTGAAGCAAATGGTAGGTCTGAAACAATTTTATAGAATTCTGTATGGAGATAGAAAATACAGAAAAAGTACACAACTGTATCAGAATTAATAATATTTCAACAGATGCCCTGGGTAGATGAGAAAAAATCATAAGGTAAAAGTAATAAATTAAAAGCTAATCAGTGAGAACTTTGAAAATTAAAAAAAAATTAAGCAAAACAAGCTACATATTCAAGGTGTTTAGAGAGTACCAGGAATAAAAATCAAAATAAGTGCACACATAACAAATCTTAATGGAAAGGGAAAAAATACAAAGGCAATGAGAAAATCTGAAAGCACCCAGAAAAAAAGAAAGATTACTTTGAAATAAAAACTCTTAGACTAACAACTGGTTTTCAACTGTGTCAATAAATATCATGTACACTCAGTGCTTTGAAAGAAATTAAATGACAACCTAAGATTCTAAATGAATGTAAATAAAAATATCTTTCATAAAAGAGTTAACTATAGACGTTTTCAGACAAATGGCAACTAAGTGAGTTTTCAATTAGCAGAAGGTCAATGAAGAAATTTTATGATGTATTTTAAGCAGAAGGAAAGTAGTCTCAGAAGTAATAAAAAATGAAGAAATAAAGAACAACAAATAAAGAAGTTAATGTGTGGACAAATGTAAATGCATACTGATTGTATAAATAACAATAACTATGTCTATTAGGGTTAAATGTGTAAAACAATAAAAATAGTGTAAACCACCAGGCTAAAATTAACTTAGGAGGAATATAAAGCATTCCAAGGTCTTACAATATTCAAGAACTTGGTTGAGTGTTATTTTTGTTAACTTTAAATTGATAAGTTTATTATTGTGGTAGGCAGAATAATGGCATGCCCTAAGAATGTTCATGTCCTAATCCCCAGAACCTGTGGGTTTGTTATTCTTCACACAAGAAACAGTGTGATAAAGCTACTCGGCTTCAAATACATCTATGTCACCTTTCATGCAAAAGAAAGGATGATTCTGAAGGAAGAGTTGTGAGCCCAGTGAGTAAAGCTGGAAATCACAGGCCTCGAAACCTGATGGAGTTTGCCAGGAGAGATTTTCAAACTGGTTGGTACCAATGACTCTTCATTTCTCCCCCTCCTCTTTTTTTTTTTTTTACAGGAATGTCTGTAACTGTCTTACTATCATACTTGAGGAGCAGATAACTTATTTTTTTTTAGTTTTATAGTCCACTGAAGGAGAAGAATTGTGTCCCAGGGTCGATCATACCCAAAGTTTCACCCATACCTGATACAGATTATATTGATGATAAGATTTGGGGACTTTTGAGCTGAAGATACTTTAGACTTTCAGTTCTTGCTATTGGCACCTTTTGGGGGCCTTAGGATGGGGTGAATATAGTTTGCCCATGTCTTTGTGAGCAGAGCCCAGAATGTGATAAGCTGAATGATGTCTCTCCCCCCCAAAAAGATACCAATATTTGAATCCCAAGAACCTGTAAATATTTTCTTACAGGTCAGAATGACCTTTGCAGATCTAATGAAGGTTAAGAACCCAGAGGCAGAGAGATTATCTTGGATGAACCGATTGAGTCTGATGTAATAACAGGAATCTTTACAGTGGAGACCCATCCTCAGCTGTGAGTCAAGGGAAAGAGCTGATGATTGAAGAAGGGGCAGAGACACAAGCTCTCTGACGTTTTTGCTGGCTTTGAAGATGCAGCAGGAGAACAGTGACCAGGGGCCTCTATAAGCTGTGAAAGACAAGAAACCAGATTATCCCCCAGGGATAACGGAATGCAGCCCTGCAGACAGCTGGGTTTTAGCCCACCAAGACCTGTGTTGGGTTTATGATCTAGGCTATAACCTAATAGATTTGTGGTGCTTTGAGCCACTGATCTGATTTGTTACAAAAGCAATAGGAAATTAAAACATTTATGCATTGTAAGTTTAAGGGTAACCCATAAAACAAACCATGTATAACTTCAAAAGTAGAAGAGGGGAAGCAAGATTGGTAAAACAAATTTAGCTACCAAAATTTTTTTAAATGGTGGTTAAAAGTAATAGAATGTATGAGACAAATACAAAAAATTGTATCTCTTACTTTCAAATATCATGAGTTGCATTAAATGAAAATGAACTACTTCTTCAATTTAAATAATAAATGATAAATCACAAATGATTAAAACAATTACAACATATGGAACAGGAAACTGAAAACATTATGAAAATACTGGTGGTACAAAAGTTGGGGTAGCTACATTAATATTAAACAAAACAGTCTTCAGAACAAAAGCTCATTTGTTTCATTTCCCCAGGAACATATTAATTCTAAATCTGAATTCACCTAATATCATCTCAAAATAAACAAAAAGAAAATACCAGAATTAGTAGATAAATTTTTAAAGAGTAGATTTTAACACTTTTCTGATTAATTTATAGAAAAAGTAGTAAAGATACACCAATTTAGATGAGAATTAGAAAGCTTTACTTAAATAACATATATCTAACACTGAAATCAACAATAGCAGATGATTTTTTCAAGGACACAGAAATAAGTGAAGAAAATATAGGTTTACTCATATACAGACAGTTGATTTATAACTAATTTGCCACTGTAAATAGTGGGTGGAAGAAGAGGTTCTCCAGTTAACTGTGCTGAGAAATTTGTTTAAATATGTGGAAGAAACTAAAATTGTATCTAATATTGCACTATGCCCAAGGTAATTTTTTCCTGATTTTCTTGAATGAAGTTACAATGGACTGGGTCAATGGGTACCGGCAGAGTAAGAGAAGCAGTCAGCGCCTGCAACTAGATTTGGCGATATGCAAATAACTCAACATATGTCAGTTAAATTTGAATTGCTCTAACAAGACTCTATGTCATTTGAGAAAAGGAACCATATTTTTATTTACTTTATAATATTTTTGGTATACACTTTGGAGCAAAACAGACCTATTACAAATTCCAGTCACTGCTTCTTACCCTTAGAATAATGTTGAATAAATTATTGAACCTTTCTCAGTCTCAGTTAATTTGCTTGTAAAATGGAAACATAATATTCGTCTATGATGTGAGCATTGAACTGATGTAGCCAAAATGATTGATAACTTCTGACATATAGAAGGTACTCAGTGTACATTTAATCCTCTACAATATACTGAAAATGTTGCATATTTTCTTCCATCTTCAATAATAAAATGGCTACATGAAAATTCACCAGTTTTGGTAAGGTTTTTTTAATGCACACTGATATGACAGCTGTCACAATACAGTCTAACAAAATTGTTTTGAATGAAGTTAAAAACAAGTAAGCACTACTAGAGCCATCATATGGCACAAAATGAACAAACTTTATGGCCAACCCAATGCTATCACCAGAAATAGGGCCTCTGTCTCCCAGTCTCCATGGAAGGACAGAATCCACATTTCCCTTATTGCCACCTAGCAAGCAAAGCTGGCCTAACCACATTGACAGGGACCAACCCTTTGTAATTTTCCACTTGCACTTGCACCCCTCCCCCATCCTATTCTCTCAATCTCCATTTTAAATTTTCAGTCAACTCTGGCCAAATCCCTGCTGTAGGTAGTTACTGAATAAAACCGATTTTCACTGCTTCAATGTCCATTTTTGTTTATCTTTGACAATAATCACCACGGAATTTTCCAAATATCTATTACCTGAAGAGAAAGTGTCAACTGCAGCAAAAAAGCAAATATTTCATTTACTGATACCTGTGAAAGGAACCATTCATTACGTACCTGTCACTTATGCTGTGGATGTGGAGAAGATGAGCCAAGTACAGAGACATGGTACCCTGCAGCTGAAGGGAAGTAAGGAAAGCAAAGGGGGAAAGGCAAAATTTTACAAGGTTATATGGGTAAGGCAAGATGGCCAAAAGGATGAGTCCATGTTTTGGCTTAAAGCATGGATAAAATACAAATGAGACTCCAGACTGGGCTGTTCTTCTAAAGCAAAAAATGTAGCACAAGCAAACCCATAGTTGGGTAGGACAAATCAACAAGAATAATCATGTCTACAAAAGGGTTTCAATGTGTATATAGATTAAAAACGGAAAATACCAGTGAAAAAGAAAAAGGGTGAAGTAGAGATGAACAAACTCTTGAGTCATATAGATGTAAGATAGGTAAAACCTCTGTTTTCCTTAAAATAGCAGAGCAGAGGGATCTTTGGAAATGTTATATGCTTGTGGCCATTTTTATTTTAAATGACAATAATAAACTTTTGCAATTCATTACTACAAGAGGAGAGCAAGAGGAACTCTAGGTTCAAGAAAGATTTAGATGAATTAAAAGATGACGCGATCATGATATATTTCTTTTTTAAAATCAGTTTTATGCTTTATTAGGAATAATTGACAAATATAGTTGTATATATTTAAAGTATACAATGTGATAAGTTATAGAATGATTGTCAGGATAAAGATAATTAACACATCCACCCTGGATGGATTGAGTGCTGGCCTGTGAACCAAGGGTCGCCAGTTCGATTCCCAGTCAGGGCACATGCTTAGGTTTTGGGCTGGGTCCCCAGTAGTGGGCGTGTGAGAGGCAACCACACATTGATGTTTCTTTCTCTCTCCCTCCCCTTCCTTCTGTCTAAAAATAAATAAATAAAATGTTTAAAAACAATATAATTAATACATCCATTACCTCACAGTTAACTTTTTTGGGTGTGGGGGGTGAGAATTCTGAAGGTCTACTCTCAGCATTTTTCAAGTACATAATACCATACTACTAGCTATAATCACCATGCTATATATTAGATTTTAAAATCTTATTCTTCCTATTAACAAAAATGTGTACCCTTTAAGCTGTATTACACCATTTCCATCTCTTCCCATTATAATTTTCTATAGGACATTTTTGATGATTAACTATCTGATTTAATAATCTCCAGTGACAAAGAATGACTATTGAGCTTAAAAGATATTTGATTAGTGTGTCACTGCTTATGCACACACACACACCCTAATTGATTTTAACCCCTGCCATAGTCCACTTGTGGTGCTGTTGCAACAAAGTGCTGAAGTCAAGGTGGCTTAAATAGCAGAAATGCCTTGACTCACAGCCCTAAAGTCAAGAAGCCCAAGATCAAGGTGTCTATGGGTTCAATTCCTTCTGAGGGTTGTAAGGGGAAGAGCTGTCATAGCCTTTTCTCTTTGGTTCACCTGTGGCTGTCTTCTCTTTGTGTCTCTTTGTATGGCCCGTCTTCCCTCGAATACATGTCTCACTGTCTAACTTTCTCTTTTTTATAAGGACACCAGTCATACTGAAATAAGATCCACCCTAATGACCTCATTTAAACTTGGTTACCTCTGTGAAGACTTTTTTTCCAACTAAGGTCACATTTTGAAGTGCTGGAGTTTAGGACTTAAACATAAAATTGGGGGGTGACAAAATTCAATCCATAGCACCCATCAATATGATAACTATCATAAAATAAACAATCTTTGACTGTTTTTCTTTAAAATAAGAAAGCTGTATGTTTACTACCTTTAAACATTACAGCAGAAACAATGACTGTTATTTCTTATTATTTTCAAAACAGCACTTTGGGGTGTGTGTGTGTGTGTGTGTGTGCGTGTGCGTGTGTGTACCTGGGGAAGGGGAGCCAACTGTAGAATCTCCTTATGGAACTGTACTTATGAGTGGCTCCAATGAATTTCTTGTTGTAGTTGTTAATAATGAGGCTACCCCCAGAAGCTACTATAACTTCCTTAATAGGAATTCTCCTGGTTTCAGAATCAATAACGTTGCTTTGGAATTTTCTATACTCCTTTGATGAAACTAATTCTTGGCTCAAGGCATTTTGTCTTGATAATGCCACTTAGCACCCGGAATATATTTTGCTTTTATTGGTGTGTTTCTATATTGTATAGATTTACAGTTACAGACTCTCCAGCAGAGTTCCTGTAAAAACTAATGAAATACAGAAAGCTTTTCAATTGTACTTAGTTTTGTTTTTCTAAATAATACCTGGCTTGTATTTTGCAGGAATGAATTTTATCTACAAAACCACTATTCTTCTGAAGTGATATTAATACAACAGACAGTTTATTATTCAAATTGTTCTATTTAATATAGCAGGTGGCATTGTTACTGAAAATAAAACAAGTGGAAAAAATAATACAGAGCATCACAGGCACAGATTTATTTCTTGCAAGTTATTTGAAGAAATAAATTAAAATCAAATTTACATCATTATACTAAACATCTGTCAATTCAGCCTTCTGTTCAGAGATTGGAATAAATGCTATTAATGGTTAAAATTAATTGGAGAGTTTTGCTACAAACTGGTTTCCCAAAATTTTGGGGAGGTAACATATGTATATCCACAAAGATTATTCCAAACCTCAAAAAAGTGTCACTTTAATAGTAGGAGTGCAATTCTGGAAGAATTAGATCTGTATTCAGTTCAAGTATGGTACTCCATTTTTGCTTCCAAGCAGACATAGAAAGTTCTACTACTCCACAGGTGGTGGAAGTCATTTGTTTCTATGGTATACTAAGAGCCCTGCCACTGGTATTTGTTCCAGTGTCTTATGGGTCAGAAAATTAGTCCCTCATTGATAAGTTGATTTGCAGTTTGTCACTCATTAAATTGTGAAATTGAGCTATAATTCATTTCAGTTGCATTTGAAATTAAAGGTAATGATTAGGCTGACCTAGTACAGTGAGGAATGTGCATGTGTGTGTCTGTGTGTGAGATCTTAGGAAGGACCAGACTACAGTTGGCTAATGTCCAGATGACTGCCTGACCCACAGGTCTGAGGCAAAAAATAAAAGATCCTGTTAGTCATAGGCAAAAGTCAGAGGTCCAGCTCAGCGGAAAAATACACTGGGGACACAATTAAAATTGTTGGAAATAAAAGTCCAGGCCCTTGGAGGATTTGGGTATAGGTGAGTTTCAAACCTGGAATATTTATGAGCTTGAGAATGACTGCAAAATTTGGAACTAAATCTGGGTTTTAAGCTGAGTGCCTAGTCAATAAATAATAGAAGGACAAAAATGCTTTGTCCATTCCTGATATTGTGTGAGGTACCTTCTATAGATTATCTCTTTTAGTCCTCTAAATATTCCTGTGAGCAAGTATTATCACTTCCATTATAGAAAAAAATAATTTCAAGTTTCCAGGAGATTAAATAATAAGCCCAAGTCTCCATAATTGATAAGTGGTGGTAAAAAAGATTGAACTATATGTAGGTTTATATATTAATTAGGATCCAAGTTCAGATGCTATAGCAAATACCAGAATATTCACAACTTTACAAAAGAGGGAAGTTTGTATCATGGTCTGAATGTAAATAGTACAGAGCTAATTATGAGCATCCCACTGTGTTGGGGACACGTTTTCCCCGATGTTCTGTCCTAGCCCCAACTCACACCTTAAGATTTCTCCTTTAGCTCCATCCTTTCTATCTGCATTCTACCCAGTGCATAGAGGATGGGGAGGAATGGAGGGAAATCTTCTTGTCTTTGAGAACATCAGTCAGAAGTTGTACACACCATTTCTATTTACTTGTGCATGTCTATCTACAGGAGAAGTTCTAAAATGTAGTTTTAGCTAGTGGCCACAAGTCCAGCTAAAATGTGAGGATTGTGTTACAAAAAGAAGAAAGGAACAATGGATATAAAGGATTGCTATTAGACCTCAAGCCCTGTAGCTTTTCATGAAAATTAATTGCTCTAGTATTGAATACAAGACCCTACCTTCTATCAGTCAATAGTACTGTTTCTTACCTTTACTAGGCACCATCTGTGCCATACCTGGAGAACTTAGCCCTGGGTCTAGGTACAATTTTTTTCTTGACTATCATGAGAATTTGTGGGTACTTTTAAAAGAACTTTGATATAACAGAGGAAAGCTCTCTGAAACCTTTTGGCTGCAACCTTAAAACTCTTAAATTAACACTAATAAATTCTAATAAATGAAGAGTCCATTGAGTTACTACTGAACTGTACTGTGACAAAGCTTTTAGGTAGGGAGAAGTAATCCCATATCATTTTGTATTTCCAATTCAGATGCTGGCTTCTCCATAATGAACTTAAGTATTTTGGAAGGAGAGGTACCAACAAATGGCAGTGATCTCAGTATGTCAAACATTTAAAAAAATCATTGTTCCTTGCCCTGTCTGGTGTGGCTCAGGGAATTGAGCGCTGGCTTGTGAATCAGAGGGTCATCGGTTCAATTCCCAGTCAGGGCACATGCCTGGGTTGCAGGCCAGGTCCCCAGTAGGAGGTACACAAGAGGCAACCACACATTGATGCTTCTCTCCCTCCTTCTTTCTCCCTTCCCCTCTCTAAAATAAATAAATGAATGAATGAATGAATGAATGAATAACTAAATAAAATATTTTAAAAGATTATTACTGCTTAAAGAAACTTTCTACACATGTATTTAAGTTACCTGCTACCCGATGGAATTTTAATGCCACCAAATCATTTTATATCCAAGTACTGTAGCCCTTTGGAGGACTAAAAACCCTTGTAATGGATGAACTTTTTTCATTTCCCAAGAACTAATGTTCACCCCCTTGGGGTTAAAAGTCACTTCCTTTAGGAATGCATGCGTTAAGGCAAAGCATAGTCTTTCATCCAATCCAATTGTAAGCACTTTCCATCTCTCCTCAGTTTCTTCAGGAATTGTAGCTATTGCTTCATAGGCTCAGAGTGAAGGATCGTAGCTCTCCGTCACATACGAACTCATCAATACCATAGTTTCTGACAGATTTCTTTTCTTCATCTGTCACCTTTGATGTCCATTTTGTACAGGAACACTTCAAAGGAAAATGAAGGCAAATCTATTGGAACACCTGGGAAACTTACACAACAATAATAAATTTTCTAGGGAGAATATCTGAGAGGAAAAGGCTCTCAGAAATTAACAGTGGATGTATGTAAAGATATAAGAAAAATTACCTCCTCAAGGACTAAGAGATTCACTAGGTATTACTGTGAAGCAGAACATGAGGTAGTTGCATCCGTTCTAAGTCACAGAAGAAATTGTGGCTTATGGTGTTAGGGAATACATTGGACAACTTCTTTACCTTGGTGTGCATCAGGCAACTGAACTTGAGTGCTTTTATTGAGTTTCTCTGGACTCTGACCTTTTGTTTTTTCTTATTTTCCCCTAGTACTGCAGGGTTGTCAGGGTGCACAACTCCGGGAGGTGCTATTCACATTGTAGTCCATAAAAATGCTTCCCTAAAGTTGTTCAGTGTATGTTCTCTGTAGCTATACAGTATTAATGAATCTACCTTGGTATAAATCCAGGAGCATGGGGAACTATTGGGGCTATGGCAGTCATCTTTGTGAGCTCAGGAAAGGTGAAGGCAGGCTTGAATAAACTGAAAAACACAGTGCTCTGAATGTGTGTTCAGACATATATACATATACATTATTTTGAAGGTTTGGCAAGCTAAATGTTCTTCAATCCATTGCAATATTTCCTAAAATAACTTTGTAAAATTAATTTCCCCTCAAATATTTATAAATTTATGCATAAATTCTTGAATCATTAGTTTAAATAGTTGCATCGGTTGTAATTACCTGCATTTGTAAATATTTCATTATAAAATTAAATATTACACTGCTCTTTTAAATATATCAAATGGACTATAAAGGCTACATTGATATGATACACACCATTATCCATTTGAAAAATACACAATTTCATCTTTAACAGATGTATATTTTATGTTTTTCATAATTCTCCTTGAACTTGTATTTCCATTTCATTTCCTCCACAAAATTTTATCCTACTATAAGATATTTTATGCCTTTGAGTCTTTTAAGGATGACTATATCATACTTTCTAGAAGTAAAAAAAAATCCATTTAAATTGGATTTTTAAAAAAATCCTGTAACAATAAATCTCCAAGGATTACAATATTTTACTCTGAATCAAGTTATCATTAACATTATTTGTAGTAAATACTTTATTATACCAACATAAATATATTGCATGTTTTTACATGTAATATTAAATATCAAGGTAACCACTACTGGAAATACATTTCTTAGTGAAATAGATGAATTTACTTTCAACTAGTTCATGTGTCTGTCAGTGAATATTACCTATTTCTGGAGTGAGATTGAGTTAAACATCATCTCTATTCTTAATTTTCATTTTCATAGAAGCACTGAGAAAACTCATTTATAAAAAAATTTGTTATACAAATACCACTTCTTAACATGTCAAAATCTTATAGTAATGTGTCATCAAAATTTCTTTACATATATATGTATATATATATAAGCTGACTTCTTTTTGAAAGTAAATAACTAATAACAACTTGATTTAGAAGAGTTTTTAACTCATTAATATTTGTTTGCCTTCTAAATGAAGAGAATATTTTGATTTGTCTCCTGTTTGGCTTCCCAGAGGTGTCTCCACTAGAGGAGTGATGAACCATTAAGAGATGGGGATGATGTCTATCTTTTTCTAAATGGAATAAGGGCAATTGTGAAATAGGAGGTGGAGAAGGGGAAATTTTCCCTTCATTATAGATCTGCTCTTGGGGAAATCAACATTAGGAAAGAGTATATTCTTAAGATGTGATTCAGGAAACTGATGCAAGTAAAACAATCTGTGCATCTAGATGTCTTTCATTGACTCTTGAGGTTCTGCATATAACAGTTTATAAACCATGTGACTAAGTCACAGGACTTGAATAGGTTAAGGCTTATGTTCCTACAGGAGTGTTCTCTTGATGTGAATTGTTCTCAAAGGGCTTATTTAAATTTTAGAGACAAGCTTTCCAGAAAGAAGGAAAGGTATGGCCAACAATGTTTTTTTACAAGCATACCAAGATATGGTCTTGGCCTGCTTCCATTGAGGACTGCCAAGGAGAGCTGAAATTAAGTAAAAATTGTGGATCTTGTCAAAGCCCTCTGTTCAAGGAATAATTTGAATGCTCATTCCATAAAGGAAAGCACACAGTCAGCATTCTTACCAGCCAATGTCCTAGGAAAGAATAAACAAATGGGACGTCACCAAAATAAAAAGCTTCTCCATGGCTAAAGAAAATGTCAGCAAATGAAAAAGCAACCAACCCTATGGGAAAGCATATTTGCCAACGATGCCTCAGACAAGGGTTTGACCTCCAAAATATATAAAGAACTCACATGACTCCACTCCAGGAAGACAAAGAACCCAAATAAAAAATGGGCAAAGGACCTGATCAGACACTTCTCCAAGGAGGACATACAGAGGGCCCAGAGACATGTGAAAAGATGTTCAGTATCACTAACCATCAGAGAGATGCAAATTAAAACCACAATGAGGTACCACTTCACACAGGTCAGAATGGTCACCAATAACAAATCAACAAACAACAAGTGCTGGCGAGGTTGTGGAGAAAAGGGAACCCTAGTGCACTGTCGGTGGGAATGCAGACTGGGGCAGCCACTGTGGAAAACAGGATGGAATTTCCTCAGAAAATTGAAAATGGAACTGCCTTTTGACCAGGCAGTTCCACTGATTGGATTATACCCTAAGGATCCTGAAACACCAATTCAGAAGTACCTATGCACCCCAATATTTATAGAAGCATTATTTACAATATCCAAGTGCTGGAAGCAACCTAAGTGTTGATCAGTAAATGAATGGATCAAAAAACTGTGGTACATTTACACAATGGAATACTACACAGCAGAGAGAAAGAAGGAACCCCTACCCTCTGTGACAGCATGGGTGGAACTGGAGAGCATTATGCTAAGTGAAATAAACCAGGCAGTGAAAGACAAATACCACACAATCTCACTTATAAGTGGAAGCAAATCAACAAAAGAAGCAAGTGAGCAAAATAGAACCAGAGGCAAGGAAATAAAGAACAAACTGACAGTGACCAGAGGGGAGGGGGGAGGGGAATAACATGGAAAGAAAGGGAAGGGTCATCAAGGACTGTGTATAAAGGACCCATGGACAAAGCCTAAGGGGGATGGAGGATAGGAGGTGCGGATGGGTGGGGTCTCGGGGGGGTGGGTAGTGGATGTGGAGGAATGAAGACAACTGTGCTTAAACAACAATAACAAAATAAAAAATAAAAAAATAAATATCTGAAACTGAATGTTAGAGAGGACATGGGGATAGGGAGCCAAACAGATTCATTTGCTCTTCTTCACCACCTTATAAATACTCATATACATGCTTCTTATGTTTATTTACTGAGAGATTAAATTTATTTTATTTATATAATATGTCTCTGAAGACTGCTTTTTTAGAGCATATCTTTAACATTACGGCATATAGATTCACTCACATAAAATGTCCTCAAAACAAATCTGGAGGATTTACCCCTTTATTTATAGTACTATTCTATGAAAGAAAGGATCATGGATCTTGAAATTTCATCCAAAAATTAAAATGTGGATCTCATTCTCTTCTCCAAAAAAAATATGTATATATGTGTGTGGGTATACATATGGTTGTAGGGAGTTCTGCCAATTCTGTTGAAAACCACAAATTTTTCATGATCACCATTAGGATGAGTTGCAATGCCCCAGGGCAAACCCACACATTTCACAGCCATTAATTCTACCGACTGGTCACACAACCCTTCTTAGTGCAGGGTTAGATACTAGGCTCTAACATTCCCCACTGTACTCTCAGGGAACATAAACCTCTTTAACTCTGCATAGATGGTGTGTTCTTTTATGAAACTGTTCTCTTATGAAACTCACTTCTACCATTCCTCTTTCGGATAAGTCCTCCCATCTTTAGGGATCCATATAGGTATGAGTTTCTTCCAGAAGCTTTTGCTGACTCTTTGCATTTGTTTCATAAATGTTTTTGAATAAAAGGTTAGCTTCTGATTGGGAACTCATGCATTTTTGGTGAGAATGTAAAGCAGCGCATCTACTATGGAAAACAGTATGGTGGTTCCTCAAATAATTAAAACCAGAGTTACCATATGATCCAGCAATTCTACTTATGAGTGTATATTCAAAAGAACTGGAAGCAGAGACCTGAATGAATATTTATACACCTCTGTTCATGGCAGCGTTATTCACAGTAGCCAAAAGGTGGAAGGAAGCCAAGTGCTCATAAATGGATGAATAAATGTATAAACAAAATTCTGTATACATACAATGGATCATTATTCTGCCTTAAAAAGACAGGAAAATTCTGACACATATTACAACAGATGTGAACCTTGAAAACATTATACTAAGTGAATAAGCTAGTCACAAAAAGACAAATGTTCCATAACTCTACTTATTATGGTGTACATAAAAAGGTCGACTTCATGAAGACAGAGAGTAGAATGGTAGTTGTCAGGCACTGGGTAAAGGGAGAATAGTTAGGAATTATTTAAAGAATAAAGAATTTCAGTTTGGAAAGATGACAAATAGTTTTGCAGATGGATGGTGGAGATGGTTACACAACAATATAAACATAATGGCACTAATTTGCACACTTAAAACTGGTTAAAAGGGTAAATTTCATATGATGAATATTTTACACAATAAAAAGTAAAAGAAAATGGCATTGTTTTAGAAACACTTGTCTCAGTACAGGATAGCTGCTTTAATAAGGAATCAAACCATTCATTACAATTATAGGAAGTACTTTGAATCTAAATATTGATCCTTAATAATGGTGCCCTTTTGTTAATGTCAAAAAGCACATCCACTTTCTGCAAAGAGAGAAGTGGGTGGGCTAACCCTCATGTAATACCAATATTAATGGGAAAAGTGCAACCGACAACAGACTCCCCATCTGCCATTTCAATCTGCCAAACCTGACACATTACATCAACAGCTATTTACAGGGAGTAAGGAGCCTCGTGATTGAGTGAATGATCTGCATATTCTGCAAGCCCATTTCCTTACACTAAAATCAGGGATTTGGCAGGGATGCATATGATGCTGAAGGGGAAAGGTTGAGCACCATATGTGTATGAAGAAAAGTCACACTGTCACATTGTTAATCTGTACACTGTTAAGAGCTAAAATGCAAAACACCTTCTATGTGCACAACACTAAGTATACAGTGTGATAAATCAACTTGGTGACCAGTTCAAGGAGGTTTGGAAAACTGTTTTCAGTAAAATGTAAGTGCATATAAAAATGCCATCAATTGGAAGCCAATCTACACCGCCAAGATTTCCATTGGTCCCTAATAATGAAAATCTCAGTTTTTGAAAAACAGCACAGTTATGTGAAAAATACATGTGTGTGTATGTATAATCTCTTCATTTTGAAGTAATAATACTGCTTTTATTAGCATTATGTAGCTGCCATGGATGCAAGTCATTGTATACTAAAAATGAAAGGCTTTATTACAAGAGGGCAGCCATTGCTTGAGTAAAAATCATTGATTAAAATACTGAATTGAATTCCAGCCTGTTTTCCAGGTTTGTCTTTTTCTTTCTTTCAGTATTTCTTTTTTTTTCTTAGTGTTAGTTTGTAAGAAGTGCTTTGAGTGTTTAGGTAGATTTTGTGGGTCTCAAGCTAACTGACTTTGCCAAGATTTTCAAGCACTTAGAATCCTGAGACACCGTGATGGTTGGTTGACTTGGCAAAACATTCCTAGAGACCCCAAATCCCTGAAAAGTTGCTTAGTTGCTGCCAATCAAATATGTTAGTTTCAAAGTTAAAAACATATAAAAACTGAAAAGTTAGCAAAATTTGGGTTTATGTTTAATTTTTTAAAGATTTTATTTATTTATATTTTTAGAGAGGGGAAGGGAAAGAGAAAGGGAGAGAAACATCAGTGTGTGGTTGCCTCTTGTTTGCCCCCTACTGGGGACCTGGCCTACAACCCAGGCATGTGTCCTGACTGGGAATGGAACCAGGGACCCTTTGGTTCACAGGCCAGCACTCAGTCCACTGAGCCACACAAGCCAGGGCTATGTTGTAAATTATATGTCCAAAATTACCATTGCCCATTACATAGTAACTAACTTTTTATCTTTGATTTCTTTTGGGACAATGGATGCATGTATGATAACAGGTTGTTATCCTAACAAATAGGCCACACATTTTGTTTGCTCAGATTTTTCCTTTAATTTCCCACACTGAAATAGAAGTGCAACCATCATGCAGGAAAGATTAGGAAAATATATGTATTTTTTAAATGTCCAGTTGTGGTAAAATACATATAAAATTTATCATCTTAACCACTTTTAAATGTACAGTACTGTACAGTTAAATACATATTCATTGCTGTGCAGCTAGTCTCCAAAACATTTTCACCTTCTGTCTCCCCCAGCTGGAACTTGGTACCCATTAAAACAACGCTTTGTTTCCCTCTCCTCCAAGGCCCTGGCAATCATCAATTTTACTTTGTGTCTCTATAAATTTGTGTTCATTTGGGACTGGCTTTTTTCATTTAGCATGATATCCTTAAGGTTCATCTAAGTTGTAAATACGTCAAAATTCCCTTCCATTTTAAGGCTAGACAATATTTCATTGTATGCATATATCACATTAAACCAGGTACTCTCAAGGATAGTACTCTTGGGTAATAATGTATAAACTAGATGTTTAATGTTCATGCTTACTAAATAATGAGCCTTTGGCAAGTTAATCCAATTTAATTATTAATACAATGGATTTAATGGTGAAAACGAATAAGAAAAACTTGTTCAAATATGGAAACTTTACCTGAGCCAAGTTTTACATATGCTTAGGATATTTTGACTTCATGTTTTGTTTTTGCATTAGAGATTTATATTTTCATTTTAGAATGTATAAGATCAAAACGTGCAAACTATTCATTGTAAAAATAGGCATAGATCAGATATAACGAAGTCATTAAGCCTAAGTGTACTGCACAATGTTAAGCTTGATAGATTTTTATATCTAGATAATAAAATGGCCTTGGATTTGCATAGTGTCTTTCTTGCAAAAATCGCAATACAATTACATGAGGTAGAGAGGTACATCAGTTAACTTCACTTTACAGATGGAAAAATATGAAATTTAGAAAGGTTAAATGACTTGTTTGAAGTTATAAAATACAGTAGAATTAAGACCTGGGATGTAAACCCTAGTGCACAGGTGGCAAACATAAGGCCAGAGAGTGGAATCCGGCCCACCACCTTGTTTTATCCAGCCCGGCACCTTGTTTCTACCTGGCAGCAACTGTAAGCTCTCACTTAACAGTTAAAAGAGTAGTTACATGTACACAGTCCTAAAGTTACCTTCAGCCCTTTGAAGGCAACCATGAGGCTGATGTGGCCCCTGGTGAAAAGGAGTTTGACACCCCTACCCTAGTGGGATTGATTATGTTTCCTTTTCTTTTTTTCTTTTTTTTTTCTGGTAAAATGCTCATAACAAAATTTACCATCTTAACCATTTTTAAGTGTGCAATTCAAATATAATGAGGTGGATTTTGCCCATATGTGACTGAAAAGACTACATTACATTATGAATGCTTTCTTACTTTAGCCTTTCATGAAATTTCTATATTATTTGCATTGCTCATGCTGCAGTTCTGATATTTGGTTTTGCAGGGGGTGGGGGATTATGGTCATACATCTTAAATCAGTGGATTGCACATAAGTTTGTCATTTACCCACTTCTTTCATGATTATAAATTTCTAATAATAGCTAGAACACAGTAGTTACATTGGTTTTCCCATTACCCTGGGTAACTTGCAAGTGAGCTTCCTTGCAGGTTGTGTTAGGTTGTTGAGATAGACTCACTTCTTCCCTATTTAGCTGTCTTTGTTTCCTATCACTCACTTTACATGTTTCCTTTTTCATGAAGCTTCCCTTCACACTCCATTCACTCTCAGCAGTCTGAGTCACATGTATGACCCTTCATTTGCTTCCATATAGGTAGATACAGTGCCCTAAATTGCAATATTTTCTGCACTTGCCTGTACAACTGCTAGAAGAGCATATAAACTCCTTCACACAGAGAACTGCATTTTATTAGTATTTGCATCACCAGCACCATGTATTGTGTATATGCACATAGATGCTCAGTAAATGTTTATTGAATTCTCTTTCACAACATCAGTCACATATCTACTTGTTCAATATCTTTCTTTGCTAAATTGTAAGCTCCAAAAGGCAAGATCATATCTATTTAGTTTAACCTTTTGACCTCAGCATCGAGGTGCATCATAAACTCTCAAGAAATGTGGAATAAATGTGTGAATAAATGCATTTTAATCCCTCTCACTTGTAGGGCACAGCAAATTGAATTACAATGAGAGCTATTATGAATTTGTGTTACCAGGAATCATTATGGGTGAGCATATCCTCCAACAGAAAGTATGGCATGTCACTGATTTATGGGCACAAGAGTCATTATTTAGGCAGCACCACGGTAATTATATGACCTCACACCTTTTCTGTAGATGCACTTCTTATCTGATTTTTAACATCCAGGATTAGAAAAAATATTGCCTGTCAGGTTATAGGAAAATTCTAAATCATAGTTATGGACATGAAAGAAATTGTAAAATATTTTACAAAAATGAGATCCGTGAAAGTAGATCCACCCATAAGCAATTCTTCTATGATAGCCTCTATCTCATTTCTAAGTGCTAATTCCATCTCCTATTTCTAAAGGGTTTAGTAACAACTAGTTTAGTAATTCATCCTACTGCACAGGGCAATGAGGAATTAAAACATTTCTCCTCTCAGGAACATTTTAATAAAGCACAGTTTAAATATGAATAACCTACTACCCAAAGGCATTTATTTTTCAAATATATACTATCAGGTGGTTATCATAGGCAGTGATTACTTGAGGTTGACTTTATTCATAAGTTGGTAGCCATCTATATACTGTTTATAGAGTTTGTGGTAGATTGCAATGTTCACAAATATCTTTTTCTCTGAATGGGCTTTTGGTCTTATTTTCTTGTTTGCTTGTTGTTTTACTAGCATGCTATCATGTTATGCAAACTCGTGAAAAATACAGTGCCTCCAAAAAATCAAATAAAAACCAAACATGAGAGGAATGCTGGGAGGGGGAGACATAAGTTTTAGACAGTAGTGAAACCAGACTGTAGTCTAATCTCTTTCTTTCATAAGCAAGATCCGATATAAAAAACATCCCAGAGGACTACATCAATGTAGCTGATGATCAATTGTCTCTGATATTATATCACCGGATTTCTCAATGGAATAAGGAAGAAATTGTTTTTTCCAAAGTTAGGTTTTGTAAGAAGCAAGCAGATGCACTCCTAAAGAGGATTATTAGGCAATGGGTATCCTAATACTCAGGGCCTCAAATGATAAAATATGAACAACAAAGTTCAGAGAAATCTGAGCCCCCATCAGCTTCATGCCATGACATTACAATTGAAGCAATTCTGGGTCAAAGAAAATATATGAACCTTGGTTGATACAGTCACAAAGTCTTAGTCAAAATTCTAGTTTTCTGTATTCCTTCCCAGTATTGTTTTTACTATGTTCTTTTTTAATCTATTTTATTGATTATGCTATTACAATTGTCCCATTTCCCCCCTTTATTCCCCTCCACCTTGCACACCCCCTCCTACCCACATTTACCCCCCTTAGTTCATGTCCATGGGTCATACATATAAGTTCTTTGACTTCTTCATTTCCTATACTATTCCTACCCACCCTCTGTCTATTTTCTACCTACCATCTATGATACTTATTCTCTGTACCTTTTCCCCCTCTCTCCTCCTTCCACTCTCCTGTTGCTAACCCTCCATGTGTTCTCCATTTCTGCGGTTCTGTTCCTGTCCTAGTTATTTGCTTGGTTTGTTTTTGTTTTAGGTGTGGTTGTTCATAATTGTGAGTTTGCTGTCATTTTACTATACATGTTTTTTATCTTCTTTTTCTTAGATAAGTTCCTTTAACATTTCATAAAATAAGGGCTTGGTGATGATGAACTCCTTTAACTTGACCTTATCTGAGAAGCACTTTATCTGCCCTTCCATTCTGAATGAAAGCTTTGCTGGGAAGAGTAACCTTGGAGGTATGTCCTTGCCTTTCATGACTTTGAATACTTCCTTCCAGCCCCTTCTTGCCTGTAAGGTTTCTTATGAGAAGTCAGCTGATAGTCTTATGGGAACTCCTTTGCACGCAACTCTCTCCTTTTCTCTTGCCGCTTTTAAGATTCTCTCTTTATCTTTAACCTTGGGTGATGTAATTATGATGTGCCTTGGTGTGTGCTTCCTTGGGTCCAACTTCTTTGGGACTCTGAGCTTCCTGGACTTCCTGGAAGTCTATTTCCTTTGCCAGATTGGGGACATTCTCCTTCATTATGTTTTCAAATAAGTTTTCGATTTCTTGCTCTTCCTCTTCTCCTTCTGGCACCCCTATGATTCGGATGTTGGAACGTTTAAAGATGTCCTGGAGGTTCATCATCTTCTCCTCATTTTTTTGAATTCTTGTTTCTTCATCCTAGTCTAGTTAACTGTGTATTTTTTCCTTCTGGTCCAAACCGTTGATGTGAGTCCCAGTTTCCTTTCCTTTACTGTTGGTTCCCTGTGCATTTTCCTATATTTTGTTTTTCATAGCCTTCACTTTTCCTCTATTTTGTGACCATACTCAACCATTTCTGTGAGCATCCTGATTACCTGTGTTTTGAATTGTGCACCTGATAGGTTGGCTATCTCGTCATCACTTAATTGTATCTTTCCTGGATCTTTGATCTGTTCTTTCATTTGGGCCATTATTTTTTTTGTCTTGGGGCACCTGTTACATAGTAAGGGGCTGAGCCTCATTTACTCACCAGGTGGGGCAACCCACCTTGCTTTGTTGTGGCACTGTATGTGGGGGAGGGGTCCAAGGGGAAACAGTGCCACTTGCTCTGCTCTCTGCTGGTTTTTAGTCACTTCCCCTGCTACCCACAAGCAAATTGGGCCCTTCTGGTGCTGATTCCGCGATGGGTGGCTTGTGTACGTTCTAGGACCCTGTGGGTCTCTCCAAAGAACTCTGCTGTAAGGGTGGGAGTTTGTCCCACTGCCACAACACCCAGAGGTTTTTTCAGTCAGAGGTTTCAAGGCTTTATTTCCCTGCACGGGAACCCTGGGTTGCATGGTCTGTCTCACTCCCCAGTTGTTCTTCCCAGTTTACCCACATGCAGATGTGGGGCCACCCGCTCTGCCAGCCCTCCCCAGTCCTCCAGCCACAGCCTTGCTGCCAGTCCACTCCGCTCAGCTGCCTGTCTCTACCCCTCCTACCAGTCTATATGAATGTTTCCTCTTTAACTCCTTGGTTGTCAGAGTTTGATTTTCTGGCAGTTCTGGTTGTGTTTTGTTTTTAAATTTGCTGTAGTCTTTCTTTTGGTTGTACAGGGAGGCATGGTGTATCTACCTATGTCTCCATTTTGGCTGGAAGTCTTGTTTTTACTATGTTCTGTTCAGCAATTATGTATGAACGGGTAATAGAGTGAGCTTAGGCAACCTAGTAAAAATACATGACAAAGTCGTTAACTTTTTAAAGCCATATCAGCTCGAGGTATGCTTCAGAATATTTATATTGTCAATGGCAAACACAAGCTATTATTATTGAGTCAAAATAACTTTCATTTAGCAATCAGACCTGATCACTATTTTATATGCATTTGTTAATCAATATGTAATACATAGTTATTGTTACATGTCTATATATAATCAGAAGCTATTTCTGTGAGAAAATTATAGTAAAGAAGTGCACACTCCCTTAATAACTGAATCTCTCATGAGGGAGGTGACACCTAATGATCTGATGTCTAGAGCAGGATAATAGTTTTATCTACATTTATCACACCAAAGAGTCCCTTGGATAATATCTCACACAGAAATTGTTAAGAAAAGCCAAATTTCCATCAACATGAAATTCCAGCAGCCAAGGAGGAGAGCCAAGTACTGACCACACATCTATAGCTAGCTTATCATGCCTTACATTTAGACTTATTATCTCATTTTTCTTATTTGTTAACCCATAAACCAGAAAATACTTGCAGAATTTAACAGAAAATCTAGAGCTGTGAACTCAGTAGAGTGCCATGACTCCAGTAGAGGAAGGTTAAAGGAAGATTAATAGAAGCAACTAGTAAAAATACAATGATATCATCATTTTAATTATAAAAGATATAAAAGCATTCTGGAGTCATGTGGAAGAAGGAATTGATCTTATCGCTAGTTCCAAAGTTATCAGATATGATAAAATACTTTTATTTTTCCAAATAAAGAGGAGCTCTATGGCAGGAAAAAGGGCACATATAAATAAGGCAAAAGGATCAATGGGACTTCTTCTTGCCATTGAGTCCAGGACAGTGTACAGGGCATAGTGTTTATAATGCCCAGTTCAATCTTCACTTGACCTCTATCAGGGACTTAGGTGCATGACACCAAGCAGATTACTGAATCTTTTGGGAGCTCTTTATTTCAGAACCCTTTATTTGAAAAATAATATTGATGACACCTACTTTTATTACTAAATTATTATGAGACTTAAGCAAGAACATATGTACTCAAGTAGGTTGAAAAAACAAAAACAAAAACATGTTTTAGAGACACCAAGTAATGTTCTTGTGATTACTAAAGTATTTGGGTTTTCCTTACTCACTCAGTCTTCAGCAGCAAGCTCCAGCAGAATGTGCTAAGGCATTTCTGTGGTGACATTCTCTAAGGTGTGTTAGGTCTGTCCAGAAGATACCCAACCATGTCTGGTGAAAAACAGACATTTATTGAAGAAGAAACAAGATACAAGAAACACTGTCCATAGGACAATGACACCTCAGTCCCCTTCAAAGGAGGCACCTTGGGACCTCACACAGTTCTCCCAATCGCCATCAGCTGCCCTGTTGTATTTTCCTGAATCTCATCTATGGTCTGAAATCTCTTCCCTTTCAAAGGTGATTTTAGTTCTGGGAAAAGCCAGAAGTCACAGGGCACCAAATCTGGGCTGTAGGGAGGCTGAGTCACCTGCATGATTTGATGCTGTGCCAAAAAACCTCTGCACAAGACGTCAAGCATGAGCAGGCACATTGTTGTGATGAAGCTGCCAATCACCAGTTGGCCATAGCTGTGGCCTTCTGAATCATCCCAATAGTTTCCACAGAGGAATGTTCAAGATTAATGCAAAATTGGATGCAGATTTGTTGTTCTACCTGCTCAGTCATTTGGAATGTTACAGCCACAGAGTACACATGCTCACTCAGTGGCATCTACTGCTCCCACTGACTAGTACAGTGAAGTCGTCATTGTTCACTCATGCACATTCCAGTTCTCTGTTCTTGGCTGCCAGGTTACATCGGTGTCGTGCAAACTGTTCTTGTTGTATTAACAATGGCTGGACTTTTGTCTGTCCTTAATCCAATACCTTCTTTTTTTTAATGGCTGTGGCTTTAATTGGGAAGTATGACTTGTCATTATGTTTCTTTTTAAAGATTGTTTGAGTACTAGAGATCCCTTGAGATTCCATGTAAATTTTAGAATTTTTTTATATTTCTACAAAAATAAGGTCATGAGATTAGGACCAGCATTGCATTGAATCTGTAGAATGCTTTGAGTGGTATGGACATATTAATAATACTGTCTTCCGGCCCTTGAACATGGGCTGTCTTTTTGTTTGTGTTCTTTAATTTGTGTCAGCAATGTTTTGTAATTTTGATAGTATTTTTTTTCAAATTGATATGATTACAGGATGCTCAGGTATCTGGTTGAATATTATTCCTGTATGTGCCTGTGATCAGCATTTGTTTTGGTGAACTATATAAACCAGATGGCACTCTCAAATGTGGGTAGGTGGCATCTCATCCATTCAGGAGTTCATTGAACAAAAATTGCAGAAAGGGAGAAATCTCAGTCTCTCTCTCTCACACACACACACTGATTGAGCTGGGATATTGTTCTTCTCCTGCCCAAAGTGCTCCTGGCACTCGGGCCTTCACACCTGAACTAAGGTTCATACCATTGGCTTTTCTATTCTTAGGCTTTCAAACTATACCACACTGGCTTTCTGAATGTTCACTTTGCATGTGGCAGATCGTGGAGGTTCTCAAACATCATAACTATGTGAGTAAATAACTTACACTAAATCTATTTTTATATATTTTTATTTGTTTAGTTTTCTGTGTTTTATTAATCAGTTTTAATTCAGCTTTAACTGACATATAACTTCGTGTAAATTTAAGGTGTATAAATTGCTGACTTGATGGATTTACATAGTGTGATACTATTGCCAATGCAGAATTAACTAATGCTCTTGTCGCATTGCATAACGTTTTGTTTGAGATGAGCTTAAATAAGATTTGGTCTCTAAGCAACTTTGAAGTTTATAGTACAATATTGCTGACTATAATCACTATACTGTGCATCAGATCTCCATACCTTACTTAATTACTTGTTGCATAGCAAATATTCATCAAATTAAAAGGCAACCTATGGAATGGGAAAAATAATTGCAAATATTCTATCTGATAAGGTGTTAATATCTAAAACATATAAGGAACTTAAACAATTGAATACCACAAAAGCAAATAAGTAAATTTAAAAATGTACAAAGAATGTGAATAGATATTTTTTGCTAAAAAATTTCACATGGCAAATAGGTATATGAAAACTTACTCAACATCACTAATTATCAGGGAAAGGCACCATATTTTGCTGTGTCTAATGCATCCTTTTTTGCCCAAATTTTTGAGGGAAAAATAAGAGTGTGCATTATACATGGCTATAATAATTACATAACATGGGTGTAATAATCCCATGTATAATGCACACAAAAACATAGATGCACATTATACATGATAAAATGTGGTACATTAAAACCACAATGAGAAATTACTTCATATGGGTTATATTAGTTACAATAAAAGACGAGAGATAAAAAAATGTTAGCAAGGATGTGGAGAAAATAGAACAATTATACACTCATGTTGGATATGTAAATTGGTGCAGCCACTATGGAAAACAGTATGGTGTTTTATCAAAATACTAAAAATTGAACTACCACCCCATCCAGTTATCCCATTGTCCTGGGCATATACCTTAAGAAATTGAAATTATTTTTTCAAAAAGATATCTGCATACCCATGTTCATTGCAGCATTAATCACATTAGCCAAGATATAAAAACAACTTAACTGCCTGTCACCAGATGAATGGACAAAGAAGATATTATATATACATATTTATAAGTGGATATTATTCAGCCATAGGAAAGAAGGAAATCCTGCCTTTTTTGAGGGCATGCATGAAACTTGAGGGTATTATGCTAACTGAGATGTCAGACAGAGCAAGATAAATACTGTGCGATATCTCTGATAAGTGGAATCTAAAAACCTCCTAATTGTTTGGGCTAAGACATACTCGTGGAGTTTTTTAAATCTTAGAACAAAAGCTATTTTCTTAATTTCCCTTGTAGTTTTTTTACACACTTTTTAAAAGAGTGTTTTATTTGATTTCCACACACTCGTGGGTTTTTTCCAGTTTTTCTTTTTCTATGGATTTGTAGTTTCACTTTATTTTGATTTGAAAATGACATTTTGCATGATTTCAATATTTTTTAATTTATTAAGACTTTTTTCTAACCAAATATATGTTTTATCCTGGATAATAGTAGTCTTGAATAATAATAGTGCTTTCTACTGTTGTTGGCTGGGATATTCTGTATATACCTGTTCAGTGAAATTTGTTTATGTGCTTTTCAAGTTCTCGACTTTCCTTATTGATCTTCAGTCTAATTTTTCTATCTATTATTGAATGTGATGTATTTAAATCTCCAACTCTTATTATAGAACTGTCTATTTCTCCCTTCAATTCTGTCAACAGTTCCTCCAGATACTTTGCAGCTCTGATATTTGATACATATGTGTGTATAATTGTCATATCTTTTGGTAAATTAACACTTTTATCAACATAAAAGTGTTGATACAAGTGTTTCTTCTTTCTCTTTTGTAAGAGTTTTTGTAAGAGTTTTTGAATTAAAGTCTATTTTGCCTCATATTAGTATAACTACAGTAGTTGTTTTTTAGTCACTGTTTGCATAGAATACATTATTCTATCCTTTCACTTTCAACTTATCTGTGGTATTAGATCTAAAGCAAACAACATACACTTGGAACACTTTCTTTTAATCCATTGTGCTAACCTCTCTCCCTTTTTTTGGGGGGGCACTAATTCTTTTACATTTACATTAATTACTAATAAGGAAGGATTTATTTCTGCCAAGTTGCTACTTGTTTTCTGTACATCTCGGAGCTTCTTTTTAATATTACTCAGGGTTTTTAAATTTACTTTGTATTAAATGTATTGGGGTGACGTTGGCTAATAGTACCATATAGGTTTCCAGTATACATTTTCATGACACGTGATCTGTATATTGCATTGTGTGCCCACCTCCCACAGTGAAATTATCTTCCACAGTTTAAAAATATTTGCTCTCAGCTCCTCCACTGCTGTCTCCCTTTATATTTAGTTGACTTTTGCAGTGGCACATTGCATTCCCTTTCAACTTCCCTTTGTGTACAACTTATAGAGAGTTTTTTGGGGGGTTACCATTGGGATTACATGTAACATCTTAAAATTAAAGCTAATTAATTTGAATTGACACCAACTTGAATTCTATCTCATGTAAAAACTCTACTCCTATATGTTCTATCATCCCTGTATGTTGTAGACATCAAAAACTATATTTTTATACAGTCTGTGCACAGTAACATAGGTTTATAATTATTTTTCATGCTTTTGTCTTTTAAAGCCTGTAGAAAATAAAAACTAGTTACAAATTCAGTTTGCAATAATACTGACATTTGCATTTGCTCCTATATTTATCTTTACTGAAAATATTTATACCATCATATAGCTTGGAGTTACTATCTATCAGCCTTTCACTTGACTTTGAAAGGTATCCTTCAGTATTTCCTGTAGGGAGAGTCTAATGGCAATGAACTCCCTCTACTTTCATTTTTCTGGGAATGTTTAATTTTACTTCCATTAAAAAAAACATGCTCTGGCTGGTGGGGCTCAGTGGACTGAGTGATGGCCTATGAACCAAAGGGTCACCAGTTCAATTCCAGGTAAGGGCCCATGCCTGGGTAGTGGGCCAGGGGCCCCAGTAGTGGGCACACAAGATGCAACCACACATTAATGTTTTTCTCCCTCTCTTTCTCCCTCCTTTCCCTTCTCTCTAAAAATAAATAAAATCTTTTTTAAAAAGAAAAAATGAAAAAAATAATTTTACAAGATAAAGAATGATCATTTGACAGTTTGTTTTTCTCAGCACTTTAAATATATCATCTCAGTGCCTTCTGGCCTCCAAGGTTTCTTATAAAAAATCAGTTAAAAGTCTTATTATCTGTTGTACATTAAGAACAAAATAAAAATTGCTGCTCCATTGCTGCTTTTAAAACACTCACCTTGTGTATTTTTTTTCAATAGTTTAAATAAAAGGTGCTTTAGTCTTGGTGTACAGTTATTGAGCTTGTAGGATATGTAGATCCATGTCTTTTCTCAAAATTGGGATGTTTTCAGTCAATATTTCTTCAAAGAATATTTCTGGTCCTCCCCTAATCCTTTTGAGACTGATATAATGTATATGTTGGTCTTACTGGATGGGTACCACAAATTCTTAAGACTCTATTCAGTTTTCTTTATTTGTTTAAATTGTGTCTTTCAGACTCAATAATCTCAACTGTCCTATGAGCAAATTCATTAGTTCTTTCATCTCCTTGCTAATCTGCTCTTGAACTCACTCAGTGATGTTTAAATTCCAGTCATTGTAATTTGCAGATCCAGTATTTCCTTTTGTTCTTTTTTTTAATATTTTCTATCTCTTAGTTGATATTCTCATTCTGTTCATGTCACATTCCTCATTTTCTGTGTTTCCCTTTAGCTGGGTATATTTATGACAGTTGTTCTAATGTCTTTCTGTAGTACACTGATGTCAGATGACCCCCAGGATTGATTTTTATCTTTTTTTGAACCTTTGAGTGAGTGATAGCTTAATGTTTCTTTGTATTACTTGTGTTTTTATTTTGCTGTTGTTAAAAATTGAGCAACTGGTTATAATGCTGTGGTAACTATAAATGAGATTTTTCTTTTTCCAGGGTTTGCTTTTTTGTGATTAAAAACTGTAGCAGTCCTTGGATTTTGAGATTATTTCAAAGTATTTTTGCAAAAAATGTTTTCTGTCATGTGCACTCACTGAATTCTCTGGGCTTTTTTAAACTAGTGTTGAGTTAATATTTTGACAGATATTTCTTTGAATAGCAGGAAACAAAAATCAACAATAAAGAAAACACGAACAATGGCCACTTCCAGTTTTTATATACCAATTCTTCATTCAAGGATTCCTTCCATGATTAGCTAGGGTTCATCAGAGACTAATGACCATCCCATGGTGAAAACGTAAGGCCTTCTCAGGCCTTTTGTAACTACACATCTTTTCTGGGAATGTGCATGCATTCCACTGTACACATGGTTCATTGGAAATGTCCCAATTTTCTTGAGCATCTCCCTTTAGCTTTTCCTCCAGGCCTTAAATGGTTTATTGAATGTCTCCTCCTGGGCTTTTTTTTGTATCAAATAAGCGCCCACACTTTATTATTTGCATAAAAAGTTACACAAGACAGAGATCAATGGGTCAGCTTTTCAGGGATCTCACAGACAGGTTAGAAGTGACTCACACAATATTTGCAAAAACTAGCTGATTTGTTCTTTTTAGTTCAAGGAAGGGGCCTGGGATTCGGAGTGCAGCTGTTCAAGACCCAAGACCCTAACTCTCAACACACAAGGGACAGGGTCTACAAAGTACAAGTAAAAAATGTCTGAATATTTTTTTACTCTTGGGTTAGCCAAAAAGTTTTTTTTTTCTGTAAGCTAGCTCCAGTAGCGCTTAGTTGTCTTTTACTTCATTCAAAACAATTTTGTTAGATTGTGTTGTGACTGTCTTCTCAGCGTGCATTTAAAAAAAAAACTAGTCAATATTGGTGAAATTTTGTGTAGCCAGTTTAATATTGAAGATGAAGAAAATAAGAGACATTCTTGGCATATTATGTTTTATTTTTCAAGAAAGGTAAAAATGAAACTGAAATGCAAAAAAATATTTGTGCAGTGTGTGGAAAAAGTGCTGTGACTGATCAACGTGCCCTAAGTGGTTTGAGAAGTTTCATGCTAGAGATTTCTCCTGGACTATGCCCCATAGTTGGGTACACAAGTTCAAGTTGACAGCAATCAAAGTGAGACATTGAGAACAATCAACATTCTACCATGAGGGAGAGAGCCAACATACTCAAAATATCCAAAATAATGAAGGTATTGGTGAGAATAAAAATTTGTGTCTTATTTTACTTTTTTAAACTTTACAGCTTTGTGGCCAACCCAGTATTTTGAAGATCTTTTCCTTATGTCTGTGTTCTCTTGGCTGCTATAAATGATTGTTTTTGAGAGCTCTTATGAAGTTGCTTCAGAAAACCTATGATTGTCTTATGGACATTTCTGTGGGGGAATGACAGCGTTGAGGTGCCCAGTCCACCATTTTGTTGACATTACTCTTCCAGACACAACTTTTGAGATAAAAATCAAGAGATAATAAACTGTATGAGGCACAAAAGACTTTAAAGAATAGTTGCATTGCCCAACATCTTTATTTTATGAGAGGTCGTGGCTGAACCAAAACTAATATTCTCAGTGACATTGGACTTCACAGAGGTGTCCTACATGTGCACACAAACACACATCTCTCCAAACCTAAAATATTGTGTTTCAGTTTGTTTGTGTTGCAGTTATTTTTAAACAACATGTTAGGGAATTAGAAATAAGAATGGAAATATTTCTGGCAGAAGGAAAAAATGAATTATGATTTGGGACTAAAGGTTGAAGTCTCATGCTAGGAGTGACAAAATGTCTTCTAATCTAATAGTGGCTGAAACACCAAAGGCCTTTTGTATTTGTAAAGAATCAAAATATCCCTAGCAGCAGGCATGGGTTACTGTTCATCTAGCTACAGATGAGCAGAACTGCATCAAAGAACATTTGATTTAGAGACTAAGTCCCCCAACTACAGCCTTGGCACTTTTTTTATTTTACCTAATAACTTTGCCTTTTAAGAAAGAGATAAACAAACATTGTCATGCATGGTTTTATATAACAATGTTCTGTTTTGTTTTTTTCCCATGGTGAATGGCCAATGACTAGAGAATCAATGTATGCATTTCTGTTATAATTTATCTTTGTGATCAAACTTGATTCAAGATATATATTTTTATAACCTAGCAATAAGATTTTTATTTTAAATTACATTTTGATGATCTCAATAGGTATTCCAATTTCAGCACCTCGTCATACACGATTCAATGAAGGAGGTGGATAGAGCCAGAGACAGATAGAAAATAAAAAGAAATGTCATTTGGAACAGGAGGCAGATTATAAGCAAAAGCAGAGGTCAACCTCTCTATAATATCTGTTCTTGACTCATCTAAGTAGCATTGATTACCATCTTTTGTGCCCATGCCAAAGTCTTTATATATTATTTTATTATAGTACCTGTAATACTTAATTATATTTACTTATATTCTTGTCAATCTCCCCTAAGTACAGATCTAGTTTATTTTTGTCATCCCTGAGTGTTATATCTGAGTAATAGAAGGTATCCAGAGATGAAATTACTCAAAAGTAAAGGTAAGTTTATGTGAGAAAACTAATGTTTGACTACCTTAGTGTTTTTCAACATTTCTTTTACCATATATCTATTTGTCATTTTAAACTACAATTAGAAATCCTTTGACTATATATCTATCTTCATCCATATAATGACAACTGTATAACATTTCCAATAAGGCAGAATTTTTCTGATGCCCATTCCTAATCAATACCCATTTCCCCAAAGATAAGTACTATTATAAATAGTACTACCGAGACTTACTTATCTCTGAGAAGATTGAAAACATTTATTCTTAATTTTGTTATATTTCCTTTATTAAATCTTTTCACTCTATCCATTGTTTTGGTTGTTCCCTTTGTTCAGCTTGATGCCTTTCTTATACAATAATCTGGTAATTTTTTAGTTTTTGTGTATCTTTGTGCCTGACAGTCCTGTCTGCCTGTCTTCAAAAGCTGTGGTTAGTGTATGATTTTGTAAAAAAGAAATTGTACACTCACAATAAAGACAGAATGAAAGCAAATATATTTCTATGTTACTTTTCCTTAAATTCTTGTTGTTTTTTTCCTCCGAGGGAATCCAGAAAGTTGCATCTCTGTACTCAAAATGGTAATAACATACCATTGTTTGAAGTTTTTTTTAAGATTGATGTTCATAAGCAAAATGATTTTTAAAATTTAAGATCAAAAGGAATTACAGAAATCTTCAAATATAAATTTATACTTTACATTTAATACAGAGAGAAAGATATCAAACCTAACATGATTTCATTTTATCAAAGCTATGTTATATGCTTTTCTTTAGCCTTAAAGCCTATGTTAGGGAAGAACCTTAGAAAAGACATCAGCCATCAAACTAAGCTGAATATGCAAACTATAAGAAAACTTTCTTAGGCCATACAACACATTTTACTAATTTTGTACTGTGTGTCAAACATGCTGTTGGGCGATGGGAACAGACTCAGCTCACATCCTTGAAGCCTAATAGGGACATTGTCAATATTAACATGAGAAAAAAGAGGTACAGGTATAATAGTGACAACAAATACTAGAGACGTCCAGAGGAGGAAGTGATTACATTGTTCTGAGGAACAGGCACCTAGATTTAAGCAGATTGTAAATGAAGTATTGGTTATAATTTTCATTATTAGAAAGCTAGGAAGAATATTCTAGGTAGAAAAGAAATGAAAAAAACTTTTTCCACTGGGTAAAATAAACTCCTTGTGTAGAAAAATTGATGTTAATTTAATTGGATCTGAGTTCATATGAAGAATTATAAAAGATGCTTTATTTGTCATCTTAAATACATTTGAGAAGCTAGGTAGCAAGAAGGTGTTGGAGAGTCTTGAATACCAAATCGGGGTATTTTAGCAATATTCTTTAGGAGCAATGAGGAGAGATTTTGAGCAGAGGCTTAAAATAGTCAAAGAAGTGTTAAGGAAAACACTCTGAAAGAAGTTTTGGGGAGTAATTAGATGACGTTAGGATGACACAGAGCAACCAGTCAGGCTACTGTAACGCACTACGGAGGAGACCAACATGACCTAAATTACAATAACAGCGGTAGCAATTAAAGGACAGAATGAATACAAAGAATAAGAAAAATCCATCGCCAAGAAAGGTAATTTCTTGCTATTTCCCGGGCATCTAAGATATGAGCTCTGTGCCAGCTGGAGCTCTATTAAATATGCAGCAGGAAGTAGGATGACATTTTTAAGGGCTCCTAACTCCTAATATTAAGAACACAGAGGTGCTCGGTAAAATGGTCTTTTTAAGTGTAAATGAGTTTTGATTGCACTCAACCACTCAAAACGTTTGCATTGCTGTTCTTTCAAAAACTCTAGAGTTTATAGAGGTGACATGAAAGAGGCCTAATCTTCAGCCTCACAATTTGTACTGCTTGCCTTTTTCCCAAGTTCTTTGTGGTATGTATATACGGTAGAGACAGTGCTATACAACTCTATGTAGAAAAACAAATCCCAGGTCTGTCAGAATATGGGCAATATCTTTTCACTTGGGTTCATTCTGCACTCCTCAATTAAATACTTTGACAGTTAATCTTCAGTGATAGCAAATATTATAAAACTACATCAAACACTTTCATTGGCTTTAGCAGACTGTGTTGAACAGTCCTTGGTGTATACTAGACTAAAGAATAAACACCACTAATTCTTCCAAAAATCCAATTGAAACTGCCATAGGACATTCAAAATGGGGGGAAGGGAGAGGTTTGTAGAGGTTTTTTACTTGGCTTGTGAATACTTGGATTCCATTGTACCTTTTTACCATTACTTTTTGAGCACATTAAAAAAGGATGGCTTTTGGTAACATTTCCTGCACTGTTTCAATCACCCAGAATCACTGCAGCTGATTTTGACAGTTAAAATTACAGCCAAACTACAGGAGCATCATTTAAGTCTAGAGCAACATTATCCTCTCATTAAAAAGTATAGGATTAAGCCCTGGCTCGTGTGGCTCAGTGGATTGTGCACCTGCCTGTGAACCAAAGGGTCGCCGGTTCAATTCCCAGTCAGGGCACATGTCTGGGTTGCGGGCCAGGTCCCCAGTGGGGGGTGTGTGAAATGCAACTGCACATGGATGTTTCTCTCCCTTTCTTTCTGCCTTTGTTCCCCTCTCTCTAAAAATAAATAAATAAAATCTTTTAAAAATGGAAAACAGATATATGGTAAAAGAAATATAACAAAACTGCAGAGCCTTTTTTATATATAAATATTTTATCTATTTATTTTTAGAGAGGGAGAAGGGAGGGAGAAAGACAGGGAGAGAAACATCCATGTGTGGTTGCCTCTCATGTGCCCCCTACTGGGGACCTGGCCCACAACCCATGTCGGAGCATGTGCCCTGACTGGGAATCAAACCAGTGACCCTTTGGTTCACAGGCCAGCACTCAGTCCACGGAACCACACCAGCCACGGCTCATTCCTGTTTTTTAAGGTTCAATAATATCCTAATGTATACATATATCACATTTTGTTTATTCATTCACCTAGAAATTTTGGTTATTATAATCTTTGCCTATTGCAAATAACCCTGCTATGAACACTGCTGTGTAAACATCACTGTGAGCCTTTGGTTTCAACATTTTTCTGTGTATACCTCAATGTGAAATTGCTGGATCATATGGTAATTCTTTGTTTAAGTTCTGAGGAACTACATGCTGTTTTCATAGGAGCTGCACCATTTATACCACCAGCAGTGCACAAGTGTTTGAGTTTCTCCACATCCTCACCAATACTTATTTTATGCTTTTATTTTATTTATAATAGCCATGCTAATAGATATTAAATGATATATCAGTTCATTTTGATTTATACTTCCCTAATGATTAGTTACAGACTAAATGTTTGTGCCCCCGCTCACCATATCTCAAGGCCTTAAGTCCCAGTGTGACTGTATAGAGACAGAGCCTTTATAGAAGTCAGTAAGGATAGATGGGGTCATAGCCATAGGTCCCTAATTGCTGAGAGCCAGCCCAGCCGTGCCGTCTGACACAGTCACAGAGGGAGCCGTACCTCCGCACAGCAGACACGGCGGGGGAAAGTACATGGCACTCCTCTGCTTAATCACTGTATTACTACTACCCGTGCTTAGGGTCTATGTGATCTACCACGAGACCGGGACAGATGGCAGTTCCACAGAAGAAATACAGTTCTTCGGAAGTAAGCCAGAAAATGACAGCTCATTGGAGAGTGACTCCTCACCAGGGTGTCCTCCTAAGTGGGTTAGAGAGTTCAAAGAGTGGGAATGGAAAAGACTCCTAGGATCACTCCGTACAAAAGCCCCTACACCCACCCTTATTACACAATTCCTTAGAACCAGGGCTCCGGAGATAAGAGAGAGATTCAAAAAACACATTTGGTCAGCATTGTACCAGTATCCATGGGCTGTTCCCCCTCTGACTCCTAGGCCCGCTGACCCCCCTTTACCCTATGCTGGAATCTATCATAAAGGGACACGATGGGTAAATATGAATGGGTATTGGAGAGATTATTATACACTCCCCTTCTGTGAGGCACTTACGCGATCAGGGCCCCCATGGTGTTTATTTTCTAAAGAGGTCAGACATCAAAGATGGAAACAAATAGTAAAAATGCATCAACACGGAGGTGAATGGGAGGCAGCCAAATGGACTGAGCAGCACAAAGATTATTACTTGCATAGAAAGACAGGGTTCTGGCGCTGAAGTGGGAGTGAGAGACAGGTATTAACCACATGGACCACGAAAGCCTTCCTCATGGCCTTTGCCAGTGAGCTAAAACACTCCTGTGCCCAGCTACGTGCCCACCTTGCAGCTTTAGAATATATATAGATTAAACTTAAGCTTTAAGGAATTAAGGTGTTATATAAAGTGGTAAAACGTGTTACTGATTAATTGCAAACATTAGGAGCTGAAAGCTTGCACAATAATATCCAATGGACAGCTACTACCTATTATGCCTGTGTCATATTTTCTGCAGAACAGTGACAAAGCAAATATGCCCTAAGAACCTCATTTTGATTTCTTTCACATATGCCACATGTACACACCCACCTGTATAAAAATAAAGAACTCAGGAGCCCAGCAGAAATGCCTGGCTGTTGAGCTTGAAACTGTACCTCTTGTGTCATTCCTTTGCTGACACCATCCCTCCACTGGGAATCCCTGCACCTGCTGGAGCTGGACTCCAACACCTAATCCAGTAAGTCTGGTGTCCTTATAAGAAAAGAAAGAGCCCTGGCTGGTGTGGTTGAGCGGATTGAGTGTGGGCTACAAACTGAGAGGTCACCAGTTTGATTCCCGGTTGAAGCGCATGCCTCAGTTGTGGGCTGGGTCCCTGGTGGCGGTGCGTGAGAGGCAACCACACATTGGTGTTTATCTCCCTGTCTTTCTCCTTCCCTTCCCCTCTCTCTAAAAATAAATGGATAATCTTAAACAAAAAGTAGAAGAGGAAGAGACATGAGAGTTCTCTTCCCACTGTGTGAGGACACAATGAGATGACAGTGGTCTCCAAGCCAGGAAGATAGTTCTCGCCTGCCACTAAATTAGCTGTTACCTTTATGTCAGCCTTCCTAGCTTCCAGAACCGTGTGAAAATACATTTCCTTTAACATACTTAGTTTGTGGTATTTCTTTATGTAGCCTCAAGCTAATTAATATAATTGGTGATGGTAAGCATCTTTTCAGGGGCTTTTGTTTTTTTATCTTTTTTCTTTTTATTGAATGTACTGGGGTGACAATGGTTAAAATATTATACAGGTTTCAGATGCACCATTGAACAACACAGTGTCTCAACACTATACTGTGTGGTTAGCACCTCAAATCCAATCCCCAGCTATCACTTTAATACATGGTACCATCTTCCACGTTCATCTCCCCACCATCCCACCTGTTAATCATGATGCTGATGTCCCTATTTATGAGTTCTTTCTCTTGTTTTTGGTTTCACCCTTCCATTTCCCCTCCAGTCCCTCCCAACAGCTGCCAGCCTGCTCTCTATCTATGAGTCTGTCTATGTTTTGGTGGAAGGAGACTTGCTTTCTGGTAGTGAAAACACAATGCAATAGATAAATAATGTATGATCAAGTTAGACAACTGAAACCTGTATAATTTCATTAACCAGTGTCACCCTAACAAATTCCTTTTTTAAAAAGTAATTAATTAATTACATTTAATTTTAAAAAAGAAATTAGCAGGGCTCGGCCATGGGTATTTCCTAAAATTACAGTTGTATGTAGAGAAATAAATGTATTAATTTAAAAGTTTAGCATGGAAAAATGCTTGCATTTTCACAACAGTGAAATAGAAAAAACAATAGGTAAACATCATGTGAAAAAAGAGCTTCCCAGAAGCAGGGAATAATGAACTTAAGTCCAGTATTTCTGAGACACATTGCAAGATAAGACTTGGACATTGCATTTGGCAACTTTGGAGATACTAGTCAACAGATGTACTAACAATTTTTGGTTTCAGAAGAGTGGGCAGGAAAAAAAAAGATTACTAAAGTGGTTCCAGGAAAAAATTGTGATATAATGATAACATTAAGTTAGATAATTTATCTGCGTATATTTTTTTACTCTAAAGAGGAACAGAGAAGTGGAATGGTAAATAATGGCAGATTTATGGCTGTGTGAGGATGTTATATTTTTGATGGATATATTACAGCAAGTCTGCATTTGGAAATGAGCCAAAGTAGTTGAGAAATTAATGATGCAAGAGACAGAAATAATTACACAAGCAGAGACCTTGAGTAGGACAGAAGAGATGGAATTTAGTGCACAGGTGGGATGGGAGTGATAAAATAGAAGCAAGAATAATTCTTCCCTTATAGCAAGGGAAAAGCATAGAGTATTTTTATAGCTGTTTTTAAGTTGATAGTTTTTGTGGTGGGAAATAATAAATTCTCTTCTGATATTTTTTTCTTGGTGTAATAAAAAGCAATTTCAGCAGCTAAAACTGAGGATATGGAAGGAAATTGAAAATCTGAAGACAGAGAGAAGTTATTTTAGTTATTGAGAGAGTAAATTGGCTAGGCAGGATTAATAAATTTACCAGGAATTGCTGAAGACTCACTTAATATTTGTAGTCAAATATTTACAGTAAGACAACCTGACAAACATGTATACATTTTTCAGACTTGTTCAGCTGCTTGGGTACAGGTGAGGAGTGAGTGGTATATTGAATTTAATCAGCATTGTTCTTTTTTTCAGGAATGTTCTTGGAGATAAACAGAGGGGTCATAAGGTTGATAGGGACAGAAGAATTATCATAATTGTAACCAAGCAGACGGGGCTGTTCCCATGGTGCCTTGGTGCATGACCTAAGAATCAGTATTAGAAAGAACTGGTGTTTATTTACTATATTCCAACTCTGGGGGTGGGGGACGTTGCTCAGTGCACCTACACTCAGAGCCTTTCTTTCTTATGAGACCCAGCAACTTCCTTTATTCCCCAAAAGGCTATAAGCCAAAACCAAGCCTAATAGTTCCCCATGTTCTTATCCTAAGCCAGCTGCACAAACAATTTTCCATTCTTTCTGGAAGGTATGAAAGCCGCCATCCTCACATAGCAAGTCTCTCCTTCAAGATCTGGAGTACGTTGTCCTGAGCCTCCCTGTAATAGTCCAGGAAAGCGTGTGCCATGGTGCACTGGATTATTCTACTCCCTTTCAAATCTTGTGGCTGAATCCTCACTACAAACTACATGGTCATTTGCTTATTTGTCCCTCTCACATGGTTGCTACATCATTTCTTCTTCATGACTCTTCTACTCCTTCCAAGGCACATGGCCAAATTCCTACAAACTGTATAGCTGCTACTTCACTACTGGCAGTATGGTCCCTTCTATACCCTTTCATGGTATACTTTGAAAAATTTTTCATGGCTGTTCACCCTTTATTTCAAATCCTGACCTGGAGCCTCCTTTGTGACCTCATCTCCTACTCCTCCCACAATGAGCTACAGTTGCCAGTTCTCCTGTATAGTTTACATTCATTCAGCTACCATTCCCAGTCAGGGCGAGCGTGGCTCGGTGATCTAGGGGGAGCCAGCCTTTCCTGGCTACATCAAGGGTCATGATATGCCCTTAAAGTCATACCCACCTTGCCCTGAAGTGGCAGCACAACTATTCAACTATCCTTTGTTATGAAAAAGTATCTTAAGCCATATTGTCTGCTTTCCCCATCCCCCAAACCATTGGATGTAGGGGAACAGGCTTTGTACCCCGTTTCATAATGATGAGCTGGGGAACAATACTAGGGAAAGAGGGATGTAAAGATATGAAACAAATGAGGGACAGTGAAGAACTGGTAAGGCCAACAACTAAATCCAACTGGGTCAGAGAATTATAGGAATGACATAATGGAGAGAGATCAAGCTGAAAATATAGCAGTTATGTGTCAGAGAGTAACAGGTTTAAAACTTGAGAGTTTCAAGATGGTAATTATTGGTAAAGACAAGCCTATGATCATATACATGAGCCTGAAATGGATGGAGGAAAAAGTAATTTTAGCAAAGAAAGTAAAGGAATTCCCAATTCATAATGTTTGATTAATCATTTCTATGAATGTTAAAATCACTAAGAATCATGACACAATTTTATAGCTGGTCAGTTAAAAGCATGGGTCATAATTCGGACTTGCTAACGATATATGAGGTTGTGGGGATGGGGTGCTGAGTACGTAACCCATGAGGTCTCTGCTAACTCAAGTTAGTGTCAAAATTGAGTGAAATTGTAGGACACCTAGCTGATGTCGCGGAGAATTGCTTGGTGTGCGGAAAACCCCCACACACATCACACACACATCTGGTATCAAAACTGATGTGTTCTAAGTGTTCATAATGAAAAACACTGAGTTTTCCCTAGACACTATGCTAATTATTTTAACCCTAAAATAGCAAAGGAATTATGCCAAGATTTTATCTGTTGAACTTTTGTAAGTTAAATAAGAAGTAGGATTTGGCATTAACTGTTCCAGCATGCCACTAAGAGCAAACATGATGGAAAGGAAACCACATTGTCCCCGACTGAGTAGCTTATCCCTTCACCCATCCTACAGCAATGAGCATTCAGGATGTGTCATTAACCTAAAGTTATCATTTGACTAAGTTGTACCCTATTACTGAGAAATGATCTTTCTAAGATGAAGACATTAAAAGAGATGTGTCTTTCTGGCCTGACCTTAACCCATTCCACATTTGATAATAATGATAATAACACAGCTAGCACTGACCAACTAAAGAGTACTGCAACATGTTAAGCTTGGCATTGCACGCAATCGTTCACATTTCTTCCATTCTTATCTCATTTACTCCTTACAACACAGCTAGTTTACAGATAAGGACATTAAGACATAAATTAAATTAGTTTTCCAATCACACAGCTCCTAGTGTTAAGTTGTCTGATCACAAAGCTATTGCTTTTAACTGTTAGGCTTTATAGATAGTATGCTATAAAATGTCAGGTGGCATAAAACAAGAAGGTCTAACTACTAAGAGTGGTAACAAAATCCAGATGGAAAATTATTTTGGCATAGTAAAATATTACCTCACACTAATTATACTGAAAAATTGAAGTTAAACTAGTACAAATTAAGATCTGATTTTAAAATTTTAATTACAGTTAAAGAATCAAGGGCATTTTACTGAGCTTCAATTAATTAAAAAATCTCTCAAGAGAAATGGTGGTGAACCAATTTTCACTTGCCTGTAAATAAAAATACATGTATAAAACAAAAATACTGTAATAATTGAAGATATTAACGAACTCTCTGAATATATCACTAGAAATGATCTTCATATTGTAGTCTCTGGTAACCTGTGATATTATATTTAATTTGAGGCACTGAAATACCAGAGAAGGGTCAAGTTCAATTATTGTTAGAAGAAAGGATGCAACCTATGGAGTGCAGGCCAAATCTAAGACAGGACCTCTTTTTATAAATAAAGTTTTCTTGGAACATAGCCATTAATATCTATTTTTGAATTGTCTATAGCTTCTTTTACATAACAATGGCACAGATAAATAGTTGTGACACAGGCCACATAGCCTATAAAACTTAACATAGTTACTAGCTAGATCTTTACAAAAATATTCGCTGATCACTGCATTGGAAGATTGTGACCAGAATGATAAGATGATCTATCAACTAATTAAAGTAATTAGGTATGAGTAACTTTTAGAGAAGAAAATTAAGAGTTAGAGAGAAACATAACAGATGTCTTTTAATATTTAGAAATATTTGGCTGCATTATTAAAACTTGTTCTTCCAATTAAATCTGTATAACAAAATAAATGGTTGCTTAATAAAATAGTGTATTTTTGTCACTAAAAATATCTAAGCAGAGGGCAAGTTATATATCAAGAACACTAGAGGGAAACAGTTTTCAATACCTTATCCATTAAACACTATACATTTCTAATTAACACCTGAGTTCAAGATAGGGAGATATATCAGACTATTCAATGAAGATGATGGAAATTTCCAGAAGTAGAAGACAATGGAACAAGATTGGCAATGGTACCACAACAGAAAATGCCGTGGTCTGACACTCTTGAGGAAAGTGTCCCTTAAGATGACCCACAGAGAACGTTTAAGCTTAGAATAAAGGGACCAAGGAAAGAGTGTTGGCTAGAAGATAATTATCAGTGTGATTGATTGAGAAACTCCATTAAAAATAGCAGAAACATCTGCTACGAAGGCAACCATGTAGCGTCTATGTGAATGGCACTCCCTGCAGTTAGTCAGTGAACAATATGTCTGGACTTGCTTGGCACACCATGTAAACAGAGTAGATGAATTTGCCTTCCAGCTGACCAAAGAAGTGGTTCCTAAAGAAAACTTCCATTAAGGGGCTTGAAGCCCGAGAAAAAGTAGAAGATACTGATTGAATTCTGCACTTTCACAATAAACTTGGGAGAATAATACACAGACAAAAATAATAAATAAATACACCAGGAAAAGCAACTATGCCCAGAAGTGAAACACTCCAAGTGCTCTACCCCAGAGTAAAAACACTTCTTTGAGACTTGCAAGAGTTCATCCCCTGTTGCCTGCTCTCAATTCACGTACTCAGAAATGCTCAGTCCAGCCATTCAAAACCCACAGGCAGAGGGCTATGGAAGAAAACACACAATCCCAACCTCACTAGTGATGCCACTAAATGATATAGTGCTTTATTTATGAATACAGGTACTTATACAAAGAATAACATTGGATAGAAATCAAGAAAGTGCAGTTTTAATCGTTTTAGCTTGGTGTGCTTAGACCTATTTAGAAAAAAAGCACAAAAATAAAAAGTGTACAGGTTTCTGGAGAAAAGTGTCATTCAGAAGAAAGAGTAGTTGAAAATTCAAACCATGATTGCTGAAACTTAAAAACAATTTGATGGATTGCCTGAAGAAAATAAATATAACTGACTAAATTTCAAGTTTTTGATCTGAATAATAAACTCAAAGAAATCTTCCAGGAGGTGTAAAAAATTAAAAGGCATGGACAATACAGATATATGAGGTTAGTTATCCATTTTATAAGAATTCCTTTTAAAAGTAAAAGAGCCCTGGCTGGTGTGGCCCAGTGGACTGAGTGCCAACCTCCAAACCAAAGGGTCACCAGTTTGATTCCCAATCAGGACACATGCCCGGGTTGTGGGCCAGGTCGCCACTAGGGGGCACCTGAGAGGCAACCACAGGTTGATGTTTCTCTCCCTGTCTTTCTCACCCTTTTTCTCCCATCCATTCCCCTCTGTCTAAAAATAAATAAATAAATTCTTTAAAACATAAAAAGAAAGCATTGCTACTTCAGGCCAGGTCCCCAGCTAGGGGCGTGCAAGAAGCAACTGATGGAAGTATCCCTCGCACACTGATGTTTCTCTCCCTCTCTTTCTGCTTCCCCTCCCTTCTCTCTAAAAATAAATAAAATAAAATTAAAAAGTAAAAAAGACAATAGAAAAGAGAAAATAAGAAGGAAAGTATATTAAATCATCATGCATCGGCAAGAGATATAAGTCTTCCAAGAGAAAAGTGTCCACTTAGAAACAAACTTACTTATGAATAAAAGCTATATCATGGAGAAATTTCAAAGTACAAAACATAAGAAGAAAATTATAAAATGTATTCTGAGAGAAGAATAAATTATCTCCAAAGTTTTCTAGAATTCTGATAAACAGTGATGGATATTAGCAAATAATAACACTATGTATTTAGGCAAAGTTCTAAGGGCAAATATTTCCCCCTAAAATTCTATACCCATGCAAATTATTGATGAAACATAAGACCAGAATAAAGAAATTCTCATAAATTTAAGGACTCGAACACTTTGCTATCTTATCACAGAAAAAATTATCTAAAAAGCTATTAGAATCAAATATAAAAAGACCATAAGAGGATGATGTTTGGTACAAGACAGAGTAGCTATCAAGTATAAACAAGGAAGAAATAATATTCTCATTTTTATCATAAATAATCTATTATAGACAATCCTGCAGTAAATTTTTGTAAATATTTCATTGTTAAAAAAAGAAATAATAGAATCTTGACTTCATTAAATAATTCATCAAGCAATAGTAGTCAGTGGTTGCTGAAATTAATTGAAAAGCTGATGGCAAACATCATAATGGATGTATTACACTGATAATAAATTCACTGATGGATTAAGCGTCATAAAATTGGAAGAAAACAAACAGTATATGGATCCTTATGAGATCCAATATGAGGGTTACACAGGATGGTGAGGGGCCAGGCAAGTTCCTAGGCGAGTGGAATAGGGAAACGGAGGGCTGAACACAATGGCGGAGCAATGACAGCCAGGTGCAGAGGGTCCCCAGGGCGAAGGGCCCCCAGTGCCTGCCAGGGGGAAAACCTAGGAACTCAAGGACCCCACCCCCAGGGTGACCTCTCTTCCCCTGGCCTTTCCCCGCCAGAGATGACTTCTGGGCCTTCAGCTCCAGGCCCCAAAGAGCAGTAAAACCAGGTTGGTGAACCAGGGCCAACTGCAGTGACTAAAGACCTCCTACCCTGTCACTGTCCCATCAGAGGAGACCGTGACCCTGACAGGACACACCTGGGGAACCGATGAATGTTCTGCTGAGACCCTGTCTTGAGACCCTCTAAGATTCCTGCCTGAGAGAGAGAGAAGAGCCTCAAGACTCAGGACCCAGCCCATCAGCTCCCCCTGTGGGGAGCAGCCCGCACCATTTCCTTCCCTTATTGTCCCCCCACACCGGCCCCCGCAGGCACACACGTCCTCAGCTCTAAGGCAGTGGGCAGCGGCAGCTGGTCCCAGGCTGATCTCCTGAACCTGTCCCCAAAGCTGCCTTTTCTCTGACTTCCCAGAGAGTGAAGGCAGCCCAGCCTAGGCTCTCCTGTTGCTTCTACTCGAAGCTCTAAGCCCTTCCTTGTGTCACTGTCCCCAGCTTTCATAAATGAGTCCTCACAGTCACGTGGACTCATGTTGTGAAGACTTTCCTACATGAAGTCAAGCACCCACACTCTCCAGCTGGCCCTAGGCAGCCCTGCTCACAGCCAGGTCTCCCTCCAGTAAGTGTATGAAGCAGTCTTGCCAAAATCAGAACATTATTAAACCTTATGATCAAATTACAATTTTACAGGAATCTAGGAATGAAACAATCTGCTAAATGACACTCAAAGGAAGCAATGATCAAAATCTACAAATGCAGCACAGGCTCAGTAGATTGAGTGCTGTCCTGTGACCCAAAGGGTCTCTGGTTCAATCCCCAGTCAGAACACAGGCCCGGGTTGTGGTCAGGTCCCAGTAGGGGGCGCATGAGAGGCAACCACACATGGATGGTTCTCTCCCTCTCTTTCTCCCTCCCATCCCCTCTGGCTAAAAGTAAATAAATGAAATCTTCAAAGGAAAAAGAAAATAAACTTCAAACAACAAAATAGAGAAAGTAAAGCTACTGAGTTCACAGACACATGGACCAAATGCAGTGTGTGCATTTTGTTTACATTATGGTTGAAAGAATTCAACCATAATAAGAAAGTAAGTGAGACAAGTGAAGAAATGTGGATATTCAGTTGTGTCTCCTGCAAATACATTCAAGTCCTCACTGCTGGGACCCATGAAAGTGACTTCATTTGGAAACAAGGTTTGGCAGATGATCATATTATGATGGTGAGCCCCAATCCAATAAAACTGTGACCTTATAAAATAGGGAAATTTAGGCACAGAAACATGCATTCAGGAAAAATGTCAAGTAAAGATTAGAACTGTGTTTCCCCAAGTCAAGCAACTCCAGGAAGCTGGGAGACAGGCCAGGAACAGTTTTTTCCCCCCTAATATCTTTATAGGGAGCATGGCCCTGCAACAGCTTGAATTTTGAATTCTGGATTCCAAAACTATGAGACGACAGACTTTGTTATGACGGTCCAAGGAAACTAACAGAACATTGCCTGCATATTTGATGATTAATAGGAATAGAAGATTTTTATAAATTCTGGTTTACATAATGGATTTTTAGTCAGATAAACAAATTAAGAGACTTTATCTTTTAGAAATACATTCTAAATTACTTATGAAGGAAGTGGTATATTGACCAGAATTTATTTTAAAACAGTTAAGCACGATGAAGTGGGTAGGTCATGTGGTGATAATGTTTTAAGCTAAGTGATGGGCACATGGAGTTCCCATTATACTACTATCTCAACTTTTTTATGTCTTAACATTTCCATAAAACTATGAACAATATCAGTTCGATTTTTTAAAGATTTTATTTATTTATTTTTAGACAGAAAGGAAGGGACGGAGAAAGAAAGGGAGAGAAGCATAGATCTGTAAGAGAAAGATCAATCAGTTGCTTGTTGCACACTCCTAACTGGGGACCTGGCCTGCAACCCAAGCATGTGTCCTGACTGGGAAATTGAACATGTAACCTTTCATTTGTGTGACAATGCCTAACCCACTGAGCCACACTAGTCAGGGCTCAATTCAATTTTTATATCTCAAAGAGAACCTTTCAAGTGACAATGTGTAGATATGTAATATTAAATAATTTTTTTCTGGTAGAATGTCAACTTACTATGATATCTATATAATCACATGGCACATATTAATAATTTTTATTGTGTTAATCAATTAGACAAAGCATGCAGAATAATTATAATTATAGAATAGAATATATATATTATAGTTTTTATTATGTAAAAAAGTAATAAAAATGAACATGGGAAAGACATGGGAAAATGTGTGTACTAATTTCCTTCATTTTTATAGCATAAAGTCAATTGCCACTGTGTAAAAGAAGATAAACCAAGACATAGAGTTACAATGGACATTACTAGCGCTCACCAACATTTCCAGCTCTCTTATTCACCATCACCAGAAAACTCTGTAACTTGCTCCCTTGAAGTTATACATGGCAAATGATATGTGAATAGCCGTGACAAGTGTCAAGGTCAGGTGGATGCACTTAAGAGCCAATGAGTAATTCCCCATGTTCTCTGTTCAATTCTGCTATAAAACCAGAGGCTTTACACTAAAGTAGGGGGATCATAAAACTGTAACCCTATGATAGAAGAGGTCCCTTAGTGGCAATGACGACTATCACTGTTCTATTGATCTTAAGTGACACGTAGTGTAAGAAAGACACACATGTTGTTTTAAGCCATTGATATCCTACAATTATTTGTTACTGCAGTGTTAACTAGCTTATACCACTTTGATTAAAAAAAGATGTGGTTTGACCAGAGGGGAGAGGGGAGGGAATTTCAGGGGAAAAGGGGAAGGGTTTGCAGGAACAAGTATAAAGGACACAGGGACAAAAACTAGGCAGGAGTGGAAATGGGAGGGAGGGGGGAAGGAATGAGGGGGTGGGCTGGGATGGGAGTAAAAGGAAGAAAACTGTACTTGAACAACAATTAAAATAAAAATTTAAAAAAAGATGTAGGTGTTTTATGTTACAATCAAGCTCATAGGAAGAACTAATCATGAAAAAGGTTAATGGCGGTCATCTCTAAGAAGCTATGGGGGAAGGTGCAGTAGGAAACCAAGTATTTTAGTTTTTCGTTCTATGCTTTTCTACATTTTTGTAATTTTAGTATTTTATATACACTTTGTATGCTAAAATAATCTAGTTTATTAGATCTATAATATATAGATAAATATGTATATAACAATTCAGTGAAATAATATGCAGACATTAAAATAAGTGAGGTAGACATCCATACTAAGATGGGAATATCTTAAATACATATTGTTGGATGAAATAACATTGCAGCAGAAGAAAATGCATGTGATACCACTTGCATAAAAAACATGTATGCATTGATAAATATATGCATAAATTATATATAGGGTCCAGCATAAATAACACCCATTTTTATTACAAAATCTTTTATTTAAAAATCATAATCATGTAATTCTGTAACATAATGATATCACACTCAAGTGCACCATGACATTTTAGGTGAAATGTTTAAATTAAAACTACAACTTATTACACCCATATTATTACCCTACCAACCACACTCCAGCAGGCCTTACTTCTGCCAAACCCTGTATTTATGTCTAGTTACCTTTCTTTTCATTTGTTCATACATTAAAATATGTGGAAAGGTACAAATGAGACTTTATTATTGGTAACATCTGGGGAGGGGATTTGCAGGGAAAGATGGATGTCTTTTACTTGTTATATGTCTCTCTTCTATCTGAATTTTTGTGTTTACAAGTCTGTATTTCATCCGTATTAAACACATTTAGAACCATTTCAACTATTTCAATATATTATGAAACATTTGCAGTAGAGAATTATATATATGAATATGAAGGACAGTACTAAAAGAAATATCATATCAGACTCTTTTTGGCATTTTCAGAAAATTAAAATACATTACACAGATGTTTTATCTTTTGCAACTTCAACAACAACAGCAATTCTTCCTTTTGAACATGACAGATATAGACTAGTTCATCTGTGCTTACCTCCTTAGCCAAAATGCCCTCATACTCAAAGAAGCAATAATTGGAGAAGATCATGCATGTACTTAATGGAGGACTAGAAACATTGCATAGTGGGTTGTCCAGAAAAGAGATACTATGAGTAAAATGAGAGTTTGAATTACCCTTTCCCTGTCTTCATTATACTTATTTCAAAAACTAAACGTTCTTCAGTTTTCAGTCACTTATGTAATGCCCCAATCATTAAGAAAATGGGAGGCTCTAAAGGTCAACAGAAGGCCTTGATTTCTTCACCATTCACACTGAGAAGTAATTTAACCTCTCTGGACTTGGTTCCTTAACTTTATAACTACAAGTAATGGTGATTATACTATCATTCCAAGGACCAAGAGAATACAGTCCTATTAAAATCTCTTACAAGAATATTGGCCATAGCTCTGGCTGGTGTACCTCAGTGGATTGAGCAAGGACTGCAAACCAAAGGGTCACTGGTTCGATTCCCAGTCTGGACACATGCTTGAGTTGCAGGTCAGGTCCCCAGTAGGGGGTGCATCAGAGGCAACCACATGTTGATGTTTTACTCCCTCTCTCTCTCTCTCCCTTCCCCTCTCTAAAAATAAATAAATAAAATATTTTAAAAAAGAGAATATTAGCCATAAAAAGGAATGAAATCTTACCATTTAGGATGACATGGATGGACCTAGAGGGTATCATGCTAAGTGAAATAAGTAAAGCAATAAAAGACAAATATCATATGATTTCACTTATATGTGAAATTTTAAAACAAAATAGAGAAAGGAAACAAAACCGACTCATAATTACAGAAAACAAAATGATGGTTGCCAGATGGCTGATGTTTTTGCAAAGAAGATATAAAAATGGCCAATGGGTATTTTTAAAAAATTCTCAATGCCACTAATCATCAGAGAAACACAAATCACAACCACAATGAGATATCACCTCACACCTGGTAGAATGTCTGTTAAAAAAAAGTCTTGGTTAGGATGTGGAGAAATTAGAACCCTCTCACAATGCTGGTGGAAATGCAAAAAGGTGCAGACACTATGGAAAAAAGTATGGAGCTAAGCTCCAGACACAAAAAATAAAACTACCATATGCAAAGAATTCAGCAACCCTCCTTCTTGGTATTTATCCAAAATAATTCAAATGAAGATTTGAAGAGTTATTAGCAGTCCCATGTTAATTGCGGCACTATTCATAATAGACAAGATGTGGAAGCAACCTACATGTCCCCAGGACTTGAAATCCCCAGCAGCAGTAAGTCTTTCTCTTGGGTTTAATGTCGTTACCTGCTAGAAGTAAATAGCAAGTATATACATCACCGCACTAAGATGGATAATCATCTCAGTGGTGCTAGAAATGTATGGTATTGTGTGTTTAAATGGCAAAAGAGGCACATTAAAATTTAATACAAGTTTCCCCTGCTATTTGAAAGTAGAGCATTTCTATAAAACCTTTTGTAATCCGGTCTAGCATAAAGCAAGACACATCCTTCGCTTTCAGACATTTTGCATTATTTTGCTTTTATGAAAGACCTACATTAGTATGGTAATGGCTATTTTTGTTGTAACAAAAATCCTCTTCATATTTCTTTGGGTAAAAAAAGGTACATCTTTTGTAAAAGTGAAACAGCACAATTACAAACTTTTGAAAAGTGAAATATACCTGTATAGGTGTATGTATGGTAGAAAACAAAGAACACAGCACCTAGTAAAATATAGGATGATCAGTTAAAGTTGAATTTCAGATAACTAACTAAAATTCAATTTTAACAGGGAATCCTGTTTATGTATTTATTTGTTAAATTGGGCAACCCAATGTCAGATCTTTTTGTCATATTTTATCTTCGTAATAAAATTGAAACCTTGCTCTCTTCTTCACCACAATAAGAATTTAAAAATCAGTTCTTTTAAAATCATGTCCATTCCTATCTCAAAATATGTCCTTGCACACTCATGTGTCCAATGTTGCCAGAATAAAGCAAAATAAAGAGACTGTAAATTGGGAAGAAACAACCTACAAATTTACCTCTAGGCCTTAAGCTTGAAGGAAGCTTTTTTTAAAAAAAAATTAAAATAAAAATTTTAGCCTGGCTGGCATAGCTCAGTGGATTGAGCATGGGCTGTGAACCAAAGCATCACGAGTTCGATTCCCAGTCAGGGCACATGCCTGGGTTGCAGGCCACAGGCCCCCGGCAACCGCACATGGATGTTTCTCTCTCTCTCTCTTTCTCTCTTCCTTCCCTCTCTAAAAATAAATAAATACAATCTTAAATACATAAATAAAATATTTTTTTAAAATTAAACGTGCATGGGACTAATTCACCTCTTTTTTGGTTTTGTGCAGCCAGTCTACAGTGGCATCCATTTGTTTTGTACTTTTCTGGAAAATATTTTAATTTGACAGGAAATCTTGAGGTGACATGAGATGGCAGCCAAGTAGGTAGAAGTTACATTCACCTCCTTCCAGAACCAAACTGGAAAAACAACTGAATTATAGAACAATCACCCTGAATAACCAACTGAAGACTAGCTGAACAGAAGTCTAATAACCAAGGATTTACAGAAGTGGCAGTCAAGCAGTTGAGAATCTAAAGGGATATCTCCACCACAAAGGTCCTCTCTGTGGAGAGAGGGACCTCAGCCCCACACCAACCTCCCCAGCCCAGAACACCAGACCCCCAAAAAGGAACCCACATCACATCTGCTGTGAAAATCAACAGGGATTCTGTCTTCTAGGAAGAGATAGGAGTCTGTTAGAGACACAGGCATCCTCTCACAGGGCCAGCACACATAATCTCATTCACAGCCACTCACTGTGGGCTCTGGGTCAGGTGGCTCAGAGTGGATTGAAATCACACAGAGAGACAAGATTGTGTCACTTTGGAGAGAGGGCTGATGGGACAGCTGTCAAGTTCCTTGTACTGATTCCTTCTCCATGCTGCCCAAAGATGCCATCTTTCCTGGGCCAAGTATTCCCCTCTATAAGGCATTAACCTAAGGAAATGCACTGGCCTCGCCCTGCAGACGTAATGTGGCCCTGCCTACAAGCTCACTTCCGGCAAAAGAGTTGGTTAGCTGCAGCCAGCCTGAGCCCTGGTGCAGACTTTCTTTGGAGGTTTTTAAGGAGATGCAGGCAGATCCAGGGGGTTTCAGAGACACACGGGTGGAACTTGAGTTGTGTTGTTCTAGGGCAAGGGCCATTTTATCACCCCACACTCTTGACTAGTGTCACTCCCTCATGGGAGATCCACCAGTCCCAGCCTCGCAAAGCACTGTGGCCCTTCCCTGCAAATCTCACACCCTGTGGCCAGCCTGAGTTATGGTGCAAACTTTTATGAAAACTGTCAAGGTCATCCAGGAAAGACTTAGGGAGTGGTGCACATGGAGACAATGAGTTGTGTTGCTCTCAAACAAGGTCTACTTTTCCCTTGAATGCCTGACTGGTGCCACTTTCAGTAACTGAGCCCAACTGACAGCTAACAGCTGATGGCAGATCTTGGGAACCTTGAGCCTTTTTCTGACCAGCCCCCAGTCTCAATGGTGGTAGAACTGGCCTTGGTGCGCAGCTAGGCCCGTCCCATGCACCCCTGGGCTCCTTTAGAGGCAGCCACAGACTGTGGATCACTTCGGAGAACCAAAGGTTGAGCCCAGGGCTTGCCACAGGCAGCACCTAGCACCCACTAGCACTGGGTCCTCTTCCAAGGGGCTGAGGACAAACACACCTGGTGGCAAGATCAAGAGTACATCAGAGCATGACCCAATGAACTCCAGAAGTGGCATGTTCAAGGAGAGATCATGGCAGACACAAGATCTTGCAGGAGCAAATTCTGCTTTGTGAGGTCAGCCCGCATACAGCAGCTTATACATCATGGTCACTGACAATCCTCATAGGCAGTCAGTCTGAAGGCCAACCCCACCCGTGAATGGGCCAACAGCAATCAAGACAACTACAACAAGAGGGCTCAAATAAGCCATGCAAAGGACACTCCTGGAGCACCTACCTCAGGTAATCAAGACTAATCCACTGAGCTCCACAAGGCACCTGGTACATAAGGGCACCTGCTACACAGGACCACCATACCAAGACTGAGAGACATAGCAGACCTACCTAACGCACTGAAATAAGTTCACAGAGGCAGGCAGAATGGAGAGACAAAGAAAAATGTCCCAAATGAAAGAAAAGAAGAAATTTCCAGAAAAACAACTAAATTAAATGAAAGCAAGTGCCATACCAGTCCAGTGTCATCTACCAATGCAATAATTCTGAAAAATTACTGAGTTATAAGCAACTATAATAAAATCAGGTCCTATAATTCCAGCAGTGTCAACTGTCAATTAAGAACCATGAGCAAGCACTTTGAAATATATAATGCAAATTAACAATTATAGTAATATTGAATCATTCACATGTTTTAAAAGGTAATATAATCACCTCTAAAGGGAATTGAGTGATATCAAAAATAATTTGGATGGATTTACAGGATGATAGCCAGTAGAATTTTCTTTTCTTTTTTTTTTAAGATTTTTTATTTATTTATTTTTAGAGAGGGAAGGGAGGGAGATAGAGAGAGAGAGAAAGAAACATCAATGTGTGGTTGCTGGGGGTTCATGGCCTGCAACCCAGGCATGTACCCTGACTGGGAATCGAACCTGCAACACTTTGGTTCACAGCCCGCGCTCAATCCACTGAGCTACGCCAGCCAGGGCCTTCTTTTCTTTTTTTTTTTTTAAATATTTTATTTATTTTTAGAGAGAGAGGAAGGAAAGAGAAAGAGGGAGAGAAACATCAATGTGTGGTTGCCTCTTGCACGCCCCCTTCTGGGAGCCCAACTTGGCTTGCAACCCAGGCATGTGCCCTGACTGGGAATCGAACCTGTGACCCTTTGGTTCACAGTCTGGTGCTCAATCCACTGAGCCAGGGCAGCAGTAGAATTTTCTTGAAAAATAAATCTCAAAATTACCCAGCCAGCCCACAGGTAATTAGACCTTTGCCTGCCTGCCCACAAGTGTGTTGCAACCAGTCTTTCTCTGTAAATTTTTATATTCTGGGAATAAATTATGAATAAAATTTCCAAATGCCACGAAGCAGACTATCAATATGTATCAACATCCTCAAGCTATTTTTGGCAGTAAATGTCATAAGAAATTTTTATGGGTTTTACAGCTTATTTGCAACTTGTAAGGAGTGTTTTGGATCACCCATTATTTTAAGAGTGAGAACAACTGTCAAAGAAATGTATTTGTAATGTCAGAAGTTTTATTACCACATGACTGGAGGCTAAAGTCTAGATGTTAAACTGCTTCTGGGTTTATATCACTCAGATAGTTTTTAAAATATGGGGTATGCCTCTTGCAACTCTCATTACATTTTTTTTACCTTTTTAAAACATTTAACTTATATATTTTTAGTACATCATTATCACTCATTTATTTCATTAAGGAATCATTGCTGCATTGGAGTTTATAGCTTTACTGGAAAGGAAAATAAAAGTATTAACCAGTAACTTTGAGTTACACAGAAGTAGCTATAATTTGCAAGCTGAGCCTAAAGCAATGTAGATTCTATGTCATTAGAGATCTTTTCATCTACTTCTATTTAAAACAAAAGAAAAGATTTTTAATTCTTTCTCAGAATAATTCATATCTTGTGGATTTTTTCTTATTAGGCAATGGAGCTGTAATATTAAGATTTAATATAAAAATAATTCTCATAATTCCAAAGAAGAAAAAATATTAACTACCTGAGAACATTTTATTATGAATGAGATTCTGCCATAACATTATAAAAGGTACATTTAACACAAAGTAAAGTCTTAGAAACTTATTCTGTAAGTACGCAATTTTATATTTTTGTATAAATTGGACCAGTGCAATGCTGTTACCTAAAATATATTAATGTATTAACTTACTGAAAAAAAAAGTAAATATAGGATGCATAGTTTCTTTCAAACAAACTATCCTTAATTTTTTATATTGCTGCTCTGTGTAAGCACCTTTATGTTGATTGCAGCATTGTTTCCAATTGCCAGGATTTGAAAGCAGTCCAAGTGTCCATCAGTTGATGAGTGGATAAAGCAAATATGGGACATTTACATAATGGAAATCTACTCAGCTATAAAAAAAGAAGGAAAAAGTTAGCCTTTGTGACAGTATGGATACACCTGAAGAACATTACGCTCAATGAAATAAGCCAGTCAGAGAAAGACAAGTACCACATGTTCTCACTCATATGTGGAATCTAATGAACAAACTGAACTAACAAACAAAGCAGGACAGACTCATAGAGAGAGAGCAGGATGACAGCTGGTTGGGAGACTTAGGGGTGGAGGGGTTGAGCAAAAAGGAAAAAGGACTCATGGACATGGACAACAGGGTGGTGATTGCAAGGGGCTGGGGTCAGGGGGTATAATGGGACTAAATAGCAATGAAAAAATATAATAAAAATGTAATAGAACTTATAATTCTATTATGCAAATTACATGACATTTGCATTTGTTTTTAATATATTTTAGGCAATCACAATATTTTATAAATTCAATTTCACGTTAAACATCATTTTACATGATAAAACTTATGTCCTACATAGTTATCAGTCAGACATATCTTAAAGACATTTGAAATACATATTATTTCTAAACTAAATTATATTAATTTCATAGATTATTGATATTTATAAACTGCAATTACTTCCTCTACTCTCAGCACAAACACAAAAAAGATCTCTGATTTCTGAATAAATTTTCTTAATTTAATCGGTTAAATTAATTAAAATTATTAAAACTATCTGCTGCATAGAATTCCATGCAGCAGAAAGGAAGAAGGAGCTCCTACCTTTTGTTACAGCATGGATGGAACTAGAAAGCATTATGCTAAGTCAAATAAGCCAAGCGGTGAGAAACAAATTCCATATGATCCCACCTTTAACAGGAACTTAAACAACAAAACAAACAAACAAACAAACAAACAAGCAAGCAAAATATAACGAAAGACACTGAAGTAGAGAACAGGCTGACCAGAGGGGAGAGGGGCGGGAATTTCAGGGGAAAAGGGGAAGGGTTTACAGGAACAAGTATAAAGGACACAGGGACAATAACCAGGCAGGGGTGGAAATGGGAGGGAGGTGGGGAGCACTGGGGGGTGGGCTGGGGTAGGAGTAAAAGGCAGAAAAGTGTACTTGAACAACAATTAAAAATTTTAAAAGATTATTAAAACTATTAATTCTGGTAAAAATGCAAGCTCTGAATTTGTTGAAATATATTTAAAAGGAGAAAGCTATTTGAAGAACTCAAAGTATTAAATCTTGATAAACTCAACTGTAATGCAAAATAAATTGACAAGTTTTATATCAAGCCATGTGCATCAAAGCATCATAATACTTTACCATTAAATGCCATAATTTTATGGGCTCATGCTTATAGGTACTTATAGCAGTTATACCATGACATGAAATTTTAAAATAACCCATGTAGTCCAATTTTTTGTCACAATAGTTCATTCCAACTTGTATTTTGTTTTTCATAAATTGACTAAGTGTTTGGGTTCTTACAGAGCACTCGGTGCACAAAACATGGAATATTGATACAACATTTCATGTGATTCTGAATATAGACCTAGTGTCTGTCTTAATGTTGATGTGAGTAAATCTTTTCCTTAAGACTAGCAGTAGCCCTGGCTGGTGTGGATCAGTGGATTGAGTGCCAGCTTGAGAACCAAAGTGTCGCTGGTTCGATTCCCACTCAGGGCAGATGCTTGGGTTGGGGGTCAGGTCCCCAGTAGGGGACCCATGAGAGGCAACCACACATTGATGTTTCTCTCCCTCTCTTTCTCCCTCCTTTCCTCTCTCTAAAAAAAAAAAAATGAATAAAGTCTTTTTTTAAAAAAGACTAGTAGTAAACTTAAGGTAAAAACACAAAAACTACTTTTTATAATAGGTAACTGTTGATAAAGATTTTATAGCAAAGTACACCAAAGGAGGTAAACACATACACACATTATAACATATACACATTATATATGTGTATATATTATATTTATATGATGAATAAATAATGAGGGATACAGAAGAGAAAAAAACAGTCCATATATAATTTAATCTTCCGGGTTGATTTAATATTTTTTTCACTAAAGATATCCATTTTAGTCCTTTCATAATTTTTCCTTTTGCTTTATTGTTGAGTGAGAGGTTGCTAAAAAATATAGCTGAAAATCTAATTCTTCAATGGAAAATAAAATTGTATTTAAACAAATGATCCACTCTCTGGTTTATATAATTAGGGCACTACAGTTATATTAATAATCACCTTGAATCTAGTTATCATTTGGGACATTAACAAATTATTTCACAATGTCAGAGTTATAGCTTTAGTTAGAATGTTTGTCATCATCACCTAAAAAAAGTAAGCAGTACTTTAAAAACATAGTCATGTTTCTTTCCTTTCCATTGTCTTAATTGTCCCCTACTTCATGTTATTATTTGGGATGTTCTTAATTGGCCATAGAAATCACTAAATCACACCTTTCTTGCCTGAGGGTGTATGTATTTCTTTTGAAGAATACTGTAGTCCCCTATGCTCAGAAATTGGAGAGCAGGCTTGGTAATCAGGTACTACTTGCTGTTTATATTTCAAGGGCAAATGAGACCTGGAATTATGCCTGGGTTGTAACGCTGGAGCCCATGAGGTTCTATTTCTCCTGGACGGATTTATTTGCATTTCAAAAGGTTAAAGTGACAAATGTTTCCAAGTACATTTTCTTGCCCACTACATTTTTTAGGAGACTCTGAAACTTCATATTGATATTCACAATAATGTTAATGCATAATATGTATAATTATGTTTTATTTTTCTTTCAAAAGGGTTCCCTAAATTACATGGATTTTAGACCACGAAAGCTGTTCAAGAAAGAGCCCTAGGAATTTTTCAGGACTGCAATTCTTCAACAAAGGCGCTGAAATGGAGCCTTATGCTACAAATAAGATGCAAATCCTCAGTGTACTCCATCAATAGGGGTCAAGAGGAAATAGTTCTTACTTGAAGAAATCCCCTGGCACGTGTGGCTCAGCAGACTGAGTGCCAGCCTGGGAACCAAAAGGGTCCTTGGTCCTATTCCCAGTCAGGGCACATGCCTGGGTTGTGGGCCAGGTCCCCAGTAGGAGCACAGGAGAGGCAACCACACACTGATGTTTCTCTCCCTCTATCCCTCCCTTCCCCTCTATGTAAAATGAATAAATAAATAAATAGCCCTGGCTGGTGTGGCTCAGTGGATTGACCACCAGATGGCAAACCAAAGGGTTGCTGGTTCGATTCCCAGTCAGGGCACATGCCTAGGTTGCAAGCCAGGTCCCCAGTAGGGGAGCACACAAAAGGCAACCACACATTGGTGCTTCTCTCTCTCTCTTCCTCCTTACCTTCTCCTCTCTCTAAAAATAAATAAATAACATCACAAATAAGTAAATAAAATCTTTCTTTTAAAAAAGGCCTGAGCTCTTACGATCTCCTTGCTTTTTGTCAACAGAAGTCAAGAGAGAATTTCCAATGCTCGAAGCAAAGTCTCAATACTTTCCAGAATGGATCACTGGTGAATACTTCAGCAACAGGATTCTGTATCTCAGTGCGAAAGATAGGCTACCAGTATTTCTTATTCTCCACAGCTCCCAGGTGTAGAGGCTAAATTTCAGTTAAGTATGACCTAACAGTCAGGGGATTTTTTTTTCACCCAACCACTACTTAGATAGAAAAAGCTGAATCTCAGATGCAAGGGGCTAAAAATACTAGGGTCCTGCTTGTTCTTGCTCAGCTCACTCATAGAGCATAGGTTCAAAAATAGAAAAGTCCACTGAGAAGTCCAGACACTGCTGACCCAGCTTACTGAGCTGCTCCTAAAGTGATAGGTGGTCAATTCAAGAGAATTTGCCCACTGTCTTCACCCCAGCTCTGGAACAGTGGAAAATATATTCTTAGAAGAAGAGACACAGGTTATAACAACTCAAAACCCAAAAGTTCTCCTCAAATAAACTGCCTTTAGTTGAGACAAAGTGTGGAAAAAATAAAGATAAAATATACTCTCAGGACAATGAAGATTTCAGTTATAAGCCATTAAGAAAAGGCTGATAGCTCCATTTGAACAACAAGATAAATTATAGGCCAGCTAGTTTACTAGAGAGAGAGACCAGCAAAGGGAGACCACTACGAAAATCCACTTGGGGTTAGAGCAAACCTTGACAACTTGCCTCAAAAACTATCTGAAAAGTAGAAATATATTTGGGTTACATATTGGAGCAATTTGTGACCCAGTTAATTTCCAAAATCAATAGAACAATTAGCTATCAATTCACAGAAACTTAAAACTGGGTATGATAACAGCAGAGGCAAAAAGCTTAGGAGGACCAGACATTTCTGCTAAAACCACTCTCATCCCAGGATGACTGTATGCATGCCCAAGAGAGAATTCTTTATAATGCAGGAGAACTAGAATTCATTAAAACAGTCTAGCCAAATCATTAAACAAACAAACAAAAAAAATCAAAGATTAACAAAAACAAGCCTGATGGTGAGAGGATTAAGATCCAGAGTTGGAGCAATATATTTCATGAAATGTCAAATTGTTAATGAAACATAACGAGACAGGAAAGCATTACTCACATAGAAAAAAACCCAATAAGCAGCAAAAACTGCCTGTGAGAGGTTCCTTATTTCAAATTTATCTACAACAGACTTCAAAGCAGTCATTGTAAATATGTTCGAAAAACTAAAGGAATCCACGATTAAAGAAAAAAAGGAAAGTATGATTGTATCATGAAACAAATACTATAAATAAAGAGATAGAAATTATTTTAAAATAAAAATTACAGAATTGAAAAGTATATTAAGTGAAATAAAACATTTCGTAGACAGGCTTAAAAGTAGACTTGAGTTGGCAAGAGAGAGTGAGCAAATTTGAAGATTGATAGATAGAATATAATCCCAAAATCACAGGGAACAAAGTGAATGAAGAGAACCACAGAAATGTAGGACACCAATAAGCACACCAAGACACATGTGATATAAATAAAAGATTTTCTTTATGTGTTCAGGTGCTCCTATGTTGGGTGCATATATATATTTATAATGTTTATGTGTTCTTGATGGATTCTTCCCCTGAGTATTGTGAAGTGACTTTCTGGGTCTCTCTTTATGGCCATTTTTTTGAAGTCTACTTTGTCTGATATGAATATTGCTACCCCAGCTTTCCTTTCCTGTCCATTTGCTTGGAATATTTTTTCCCAACCCTTCACTTTCAGTCTGTGTAGGTCTTTTGTACTGGTGTGGGTCTCTTGTAGGCAGTATATATGTGGGTCATGCTTTCTTATCCATTCAGCTATTCTATGTCTTTTGATTGGAGCATTTAATCCATTTACGTTTAAGGTTATTATTGATAGGTACTTTTTTGTTGCCATTTTTTTGTACCTGTGTTCCTTTCTCTCTCTCACACTCTTTTTCTTCCTTTTCTTAAAGCAGACCCTTTAACATCTCTTGCAGAGCTGGTTTGGAGGAGGTGTATTCTTTTAGCCTTCTTTTGTCTGGGAAACTCCTTATTTGGCCTTCCATTTTAATTGAGAGCCTTGCTGGGTAGAATGGTCTTGGTTGTAGGTCTTTGTTTTTCATTACTTAGAATATTACTTGCCATTCCCTTCTGGCTTGGAGCATTTCCCTATGATCACACCTTTAAGTGGAGCCTAATCAACAAAACAAACAAGCAAGCAAAATAGAACCAGAGACATTGAAATTAAGAACAGACTGACAGTGACCAAAGGGGAGGTGGGAGGGGATAAAGGGGAGGAAAGGGTGAAGGTTTTCAGGAACAACTATAAAGGACACATGGACAAAACCAAGGGGGGGGGTGAAATCAGGGGAGGGACAGCTGGGATGGGGTGGGGTGGGGTTGTACTTGAACAACAATAAAATAAAATAAAAAGAAATAAAAGAAGGAAAGGAGAGAAAATGGCTGAAAACTATTTAACAGCTAAATATTTCCAAATTTATTTTTTTTCACATATTTTACTTATTTTTAGCGGGGGAAGGGAAGGAGAAAGGGATGGAGAGAAACATCAATGTGTGGTTGCCTCTGGGGACCTCCCTACTTGGAGACCTCACCTGCAACCCAGGCATGTGCCCTGACTGGGAATCGAACCAGTGACCCTTTGGTTTGCAGACCAGTACTCAATCCACTGAGCCACAGCAGCCAGGGCTAAATATTTCCAAATTTAATTGGAAACATTAATTGACATACCCAATAAGTTCAATGAAGCCAAATGAGATAAAAGCAATGAAATCTACACCCAGACACATCACAGTAAAAGTACTGAAAGCCAAAGACAAAAAGAAATTTTGAAAGCAGCAAGAGGAAATGATTCAGGTAGAAGGAACTTCAATATAAGTAACATCTGACTTCTCATCAGAAATAATGGAAACCAGAAGATCCAAGGATGATATATTCCTTTCTTCACTTTCTTCTATTCTCTTCGATGTCTAATTTAATGAGCTTTTGCTTCTAACACTCCACCTAAACATCTCTTGACTTCCACAATGCTAAACACAACATTAAGTCCCTAACTTAATTGACTTCTCATTAGAAATCTTGAAATATGCTCTTTACTTGGCTTCCATGACATCAAATGCTCATCATGGTCTTCTTTCTCAATTATACATGTGCACTCTTTTTCTTTAATGTTTGTTTTCCACTGGACTCAGTGATTTCCCATCTTTTATTTCCTAGCCATTTTCATTTCTATGGTGGTTTTATATAGTTTCCTGGTTTCAAAAAACGCTCATGCACTGGTTAACTCCAGAATTTATATCTCTGAGCCAGACCTTTACCCCTAAAGTTCAGCTTGAATACTTTACTGCCAGGACAACATTTATATTTAGATGGAAAAAGACATCTTGACATGCTTTAATCTCAACCCTGGAAGTTTTCCTGATCTGAATTTATGGACACTGATAGTCTTCCTTATCCCATTTAATCATTCTAGGTTATGAGATCAAAAATCTTGGGTTTTCTTGACTCATCTTATTGTTTTACAACTCATATTCTAGCCATTAGAATATACTATTAACTTTCAAATTAATAAATATCTAGGCTATGACTATCGTTCACATTTCCACTGCCTCCACCCAGTCTAGACGTCATTGTGGCTCACTTGGATTCTTGCAGTAGCCTTCCACCTGGTTTTTCTGCTTCTACTCTTCTTAGTTCAGCTTCTTAACTTTGTTTCAACGGCCAAAGGAAACCTTTACAAAAACATAAAGCTGTATCATGTCACTACTCTGCTCAAAACTGTCCAAAGTGTCTCTATTTCTCAGAGTAAAAGTCTACATCTTTCCTGTAGCCTACAAGACTCTACACACCATTTGCCCCTTCTTCCACCTTACCCCTTAGACTGCAGCTTCTACTACTTTGCCATTACTCTCTCCTCTTAGTCACATAGGCCTATCTGTTCCTAAAATCTTCCATATATCTTCCCTTCTCAAGTCTATGACCCGGCTGTTTCCCGTCTTGTAAGACTCTTTCCAAAATATCTCTACTTCAAATTTTTGTTCCATCTTAGTCACATGGATAGAACCTACCCTGACCTTTGCAATTAAAATGTACTCCTAGCCCTAGTGTGGATCGGTGGATTGACTGCCAGCCTTAAAACCAAAGGGTCCCTGGTTCAATTCCCAGTGAGGGCACATGCCTGGGTTGTGGGCCAGGTCCTCAGTAGGAGGCATGCAAGAGGCAACCACACATTGATGTTTCTGTCCCTCTCTTTCTCCCCCATTTCTCATCTCTACAAATAAATAAAATATTTAAATGTATATATATATGTGTGTGTGTGTGTGTGTATAGTACTAATCTCCTTTGCCTCTTGGGTTTTTTCATATTGCTCAATGTTCTTTAACATACGATAGAATTGTTGATAGATGATAAATAGATAGATAGATGATAGACATTTAATTGATTCCTAAACCTTACCACAATATGTACTTCATGGGGCCGGTGTTTTTGCTTCTTTTATTTACTGATATGTCTCTATCACTTAGAATAGTCCCTGTCATATAGTAAATTCTCAATAAATACTTTTGTAATTAAAGAATGCATAAAATGTTTTTGACATGCAAAATGTTTAAGTAGGATAAGATTTAGATAGTTTTATATTGTAAGTGCCCTTCTGAGCACTTCACTGCAACCTATAATAGATGGAGCTCATAAAGAAAACTGGAATGGTAATAGGAATACAGTAACCAATAAAGTCATGTTTCTTTGTATGTAAGGGTAGCTTCTATATGAATATGAGTGTGTAAATGTTGACTGTGTGAAATGTGATTTCTTGTCCAGTACCCCTAAGAGCACCTTTGCAAAATTCAGCTTTATTACTGGTTGATTATATACCCTAAACCACAATGCAAAGTCACCTTGAAGCCAAAACTTGCAAAAAATATTTGTAGAGATTGATTTATTACAATCAATATAAGAAAATGGAAAGGCTTGAAAGTTACCTAATAGGTCTACTTCCCTTGCCGGGACATTAAATTTTTCAAAGAAGAGAATCTAATTCTAGGAGTAGTAACTCAGGCACAGTGTGTAATGAACTGGGACAGATCTAGAGAGAATTTATTTTGGGGAAGAGGAGAGCGGCTTCAGTGAAGAGAGGTCAGTAATGTAGAAACTAAGGTTATCTCGGGAAATATCAGAAAGAGAATGTAGACGCACCAGTTCAGAGAGAGAAAGCTGAGTCCACATAGGTTTTCTTGTGAATCCACATGCAGAAGTCATAGACTGAGCAATGATTATTTCAAGGAGGGCGACTGGAGATGATGCTGAATCCATTTCCTGTTGACTCTTTTCATGTTACTCGTAGCTATCTCCCCATTTCATAATGTCAAACCACAGAAACATACTTCTAGGACAATTTTAGTTTTGCCTGATAATATGCTTAAACTATTTGGATGACCACGTGGCTAATGGAAGTTAAGCCTACAGGAACTATTAAGCCTCCAATGGTAAGAGTTAAGATTTTCAATCAGTACTCTGGATACCTGGTGAAACTGGGAGAATATAGTAACAAGCCAAAGATAAAGACACAGATTTTTGAAAAGACAGGCACTTAGATAATCTTACCTGGGGGGTATAATATTAATAATGATAATTTTGGGTCTTTTCTTATCATGAAGCTGGTTTCTGTCTTGGCTCCCTTTCCACCAGTATGTTCTGCAGGGAAGGACATTTTTTTAAATGCCACCTCTGAAGAGAGAAAGATAGCATATGTGAGAAGTATCTGGTGCAGAGGAAAAAGAAAATCCAGCTTTATTTTCGCATGCTTGAGCTGTGCGGAGGAGAAGAAAGAGAGGCAGGCAAGGCATGCCATCATGAGTATAGGTGTTCTGGCTTCTCTGCTCTTGAAGAAATTACCAGAGAAGCCTCCATATTAAGTTGAGAGAAAAATCAAGAGCACAATGGCTCTGATCCTTATTCTGATCCTTCGGGAGAAAGATATCCACCACCATGTTAAGTTGACCTTATGCCAAAATGGGAAGTGACGAAATCAGTCGGAAGTAACTATGGAAAAACATTACCAGGTATGTGATGGTGTACACATTTAGACAAACTTCCTCCAACTTTCTCCACCTCTTACCAGCAACAAATACCTGCAGTGCAGAAATAAGTAATTTGTTTCAAGGTCTCATGGCTTGTTAGTGGCAGAACTGCTACCTGACACCAGAATCCTGACCTGGTCCGTGATCCATAAATCCCCTAACAGGGGTGTCCAGCCTTTTGGTGTCTCTGGACCACACTGTAAGAAGAGTTGTCTTGGGCCACACATTAAATACATAGCGACACATAATCACAAAAACATCTCATAATGTTTTAACCAAATTAACAATTTTGAGTTGTGCCATATTCACAGCCATCCTGAGTGGCATATGGCCAGCAGGCCACATGTTGGACACCCCTGCAAGAATTCTTCTGTGGTAAGCCCTTCCATTCTCAGCTGTTTTTTATACAATCCAGGAGTAAGTATGCAATATTAGGTCTTGTTAAATGCAAACTCCAGCCCTCTCACCACACCATCACAAACATACTGATCTGATACACATATTAAACCTTTTTTAAAAATGATTAATCTGCATCTAGAGAATAAGAACTAAAAAATCTAGTCTCCAAAACCAATAATAATATTCAGAAATTACTTTTTTGTCAAAGTGAGTGCCATAACTCTCCCAGGACAGCCCGAGAGACCACAAAATGTTGGGTTTCTTGCTTATGGAGAGTAGTAAATCAATTTTGGATTAAAAGGGGAAAAAAGACAACTGTTTATTTTTAGGTAGTCAAAGCAAAAAAGGTTATTGTGATAAATAGATGACTCTGTAACATAAATTCTATTAGCTTAAGATCTAAAAATAAAATTTCTTTTACTGATAGTTTGAAACTGTAGCTTACTCTGATTCTCACACATATGTAATTTAGACTTTAAATTTGTGAGTAGATGCTGGGATAAATTAAGAAATTTGCAGCTGTCCTGGCTGGTGTGGCTCAGTGGATTGAGAGCTGGCCTACAAAGCAGGGGGTTTCTGGTTTGATTCCCAGTCAGGGCACGTGCCTGGGTTGCAGGCCAGGTCCCCAGTAGGGGGTGCACAAGAGTCAAGGACACATTGATGGTTCTCTCTTTTTTTTCCTCTTTCCTTTCTTTAAAAATAAATAAGTAAAATTTTACAAAATATAAAGTGAGTTTCTTAGAGAGCATATAATTGAATCATTTAAAGAAATTCATGGCTATTGAGATGAAATGAATGCATTTTGCATGTGATAATATATATTTGAGAGGCTACAAGTGGAAAACTATGGGCTGAACGTTTGTTTTTCCCTGAAATGTATAGGTTGAAATTCCAACACCCCACCGCTGGGAGGTAACAATCATTAAGGCAGAGCTCACATGACTGGGGTTAGTGCCCTTATTGATCAGGCCCCACAGAGCTCCCTAGGCTCTCTGCCATGTGAGGATACAATGAGAAGTCTGAGACCTGGAACAGCCCCCGCCCCATGCCATGTTGGTGCCTGATCTCAGACCTACGGCCTCTAGAACAGAGAGAAATAAATTTCTTCTGTATATAAGCTACACAGTCTGTGGCATTTTGTTAGAGTGGTCCCAACAAACTAAGACATTAGGTTTTATTGATTTTCGAGGTATATTTTCTAAACATGGCTGCCACTGAGCAGCCAACAGAGGATACCTGGAGTTTCTATTACTGACATATGACTAATCTATTTTATATCGGTATATCGGGACTAGGCCTCTCACTGCACCTCAGCAAAAACTACAAACACAGACTTCCTGAAATGTGCACAAGGTAGACTCTTGAAGAATAGAATGTAGGATCAGGATGGAATGGTTGGTGAAGCAAGTGATTAATATCTTAACTACAGACCAATCTTAAAAATGGCGCTGATAAAAACATTTTGGGCCCTGGCTGGTGTAGCTCAGTGGATTGAGCGTGGGCTGCGAACCAAAGTGTCGCAGGTTCGATTCCCAGTCAGGGTACATGCCTGGGTTGCAGGCCATGACCCCCAGCAACCGCACATGGATGTTTCTCTCTCTCTCTCTTTCTCCTTTCCTTCCCTCTCTAAAAATAAATAAATGAAATCTTAAAAAAAAAAACATTTTAGAAGCAGGATAAAGAAAGGTTTACCTTGTTGTTTACCTCTAGAAAGTCTGCTGATTCACTCTCTTTAATTAAAACAGAAGCATTGACTCCCAGATTTCAAGAAAAAAAATTTTTTTATTAGTAGCTGGGGAAAATCTTCAGCAGATATTGTGAGACCTGTACAGAACTGTTACACTATATTTGGTATTAAGTATGTATTATTTGGGGAAGGAAACCAATTTACTACATCTTCAAGCCTCACTTATCCCAGATCTACAACCAGCAGTGGCTAAAAGTAAAGAGAAACCAGTTAACATTCTTCATTTTTTCATTTTCTGATGTTCACTATTAAAAGAGATTCCTGTGGGTAGAGTTACTAATGCCTTGCTATCTCCCTTAGTTTCAAAGCAAATAAATTATTCTGTGAGAAATTATGTTAGGATCAAGCATAATTTAATTTTTTCTTGAAATTAGACACTTACACAAATGTTAATTTTATGTACTCTTCTTTTGAAACAGTCGTGCTTAAAAATTGCAAACTGCAATTTATCCAAATGAAAATTTTACCTTATTATTATCTCTTTTGTATTAGGGAATATTTCTCTTACATCACCAGTCATATTTTCATAATGTTTTATCATTGTAAATGATACCTATAAATGTGTGTATGCAAATTCTCTTAGGGATGAATTGATATAACAGCAAAATAAATAAGGTAAGAATAAAATCTGAGATGAGACTATGAGGATGGGTAAGGAAGAGAGGAATGACTTTAAATTTATTTCATAAAATTAAGGTGTTGCCAGTTGAAACGGTAACAGAAAATGAGCTTCTCATCCACTAGACCAACCTTTCTATATCAATTCCTTAATAATAATATGTTTTTCAGAAGTGAAGTTTCCCCCTATTTATCCCATTTCCTTATTTCCCCCTCTTCTTCATTTCCCACATCTATGCAGAGCAGAATGTGGTTATAATATTTATCCACTGAACAAGTACAGGTGAAGAGATTCATTCAACAGTCAAAATCCTCCAAATGAAGAAAATTCCAGGACCAGATGGCTTCACTGGTGAATTCTACCAAATACTAAACAAACAAACAAACAAACAAACAAAAAACAAAAACAAAAAACACTGACCCTTCTTCACTTTTCCAAAAAGAGGAGGAAAACTTCCAAACTCACTTTTATGGAGTTAGCATCATCCTGATACCAATGTCAGGTAAGAACACTATAAGAAAAGAAAACTGCAGGCCAGTATACCTAGTGAATACAGATGCAAATATCCTCAAGAAAACAGTAGCAAAGCAGAATCAGCATTGTACTAAAAAGATCATACTGCATGATCAAGTGGAATATATTCCAGGGATGCAAGAATAGTTCAACATCTAGAAATCAATCACTGTGATATACTACATTAACAAAATAAACAATAAAATATATAATAATCTTAATTTTAACATAAAAACATTTGACAAGGTTCAACATTTTTAATGATGAAAACCATGAAAAAATTCAGCATACAAAGAATGTATCTCAACATAATAAATCCATATATAACCAGCCTATAGCCAACATACTCAATGATGAAAAGCTTTCAGCTTTTCCTCTAAGATGAGAAACAAGACAAAAATGTTCATTATTGCTACATTTATTAATTATAGTACTGGAAGTCCTAGTAAGAGCAATTAGGCAAGACAAAGATATAAAATGCATTCCAGTCATAAAATAAGAATGCAATTTGCTCTATTTGCAGATGACATGATATTACGTATAGAACACACTAAAGACTCCACCCAAAAACTTTCAGAAATCATTAAAAATTCAGTATAGTTGCCTGGTACGAAAATCAATATACAAAATTGTGTTACTTTTGTATATACTAACAACAAACTTTCAGAAAGAGAAATTAATAAATGCCCCCATTTATAATAATATTTACAAACACTTAAAAATACACTTAGTTAAGTAAAAGTTCTGAACATTGAAAACTCTAAGGTATTAATTGAAAGAAATTGAAGACGCCAAAAATGGAGTAATATTTTCTGCTCATGAGTTGGAAGAAATAAAATTGTTAAAATGTCCATGCTAACCAAAGCAATCTAAATGTTCCATATAATTCCTACTATAATCCAATGGCATTTTTCACATAAATAGATTTTTAAATGTATATGTAAACACAAAAACCCCACATAGCCAAATAAATCTTGAACAAAGCTGGAGGCATCAAACTTCCTGATTTCAAACTATATTTTAAAGCTATAGTAATCAAAATATTATGGTATGGGCATTTTAAAAAGACACATAGATTAATGGAACAGAAGAGAGTGCCCAAAATTAAGCCACTCTTATGTTCAATTATTTTTCAACAAAGAAGTAAAAAATACACAGTGGCAAACAGATAGTCTCTTTAATGCATGGTATTAGCAAAACTAGATAGTGACATATAATAAAACTAGGAATGCCAAATGCAGAGAAATTCTTAAGCAACTCAGTTTTTTTATAGATTTTATTTATTTATTTTTAGAGAGAGAGGGAGGGAGAAAGAGAAGGAGAGAAACATCAATGTGTGGTTGCCTTTCACGTGGCCTGCACTGGGGACCTGGCCTGCAACCCAGGCATGTGCTCTGACTGGGAACTGAACCAGCAACCCTTTGGTTTGCAGACTGCACTCAATCCACTGAGCTACACCAGCCAGGGCGCAACTCAGTTTATGTGACAGAGATAAATCAGTGGTAGAAGGAGAATTCACCCATGAACACTATTGACCTTATTATCCCTTTAAAGTGTGTCATCCTCTATCATTTCTTAAATATGCTTTATTGATTATGCTATTAGAATTATCCCAATTTCCCCCCTTTGCCCCCATTTGCCTGGTAGCCCTGTTCCCTCCGACAATTTCCCCCTTAGTTCATGTCCATGGGTCAGGCACATAAGGTCTTTGGCTTCTTCATTCCTATACTATTCTTAACCTACCCCTGTCTACTCTGTACTGACCAATCCATGCTTCTTAATCCCTGCACCTTTTCCCCCTATTCTCCCCCCTTTCCCCACCCTCCCCACTGATAACCCTCCATGTGATCTCCATTTCTATGATTCTGCTCCTGTTCGGTTTGTTTGCTTAGTTTGTTTTTCAGATTCAATTGCTGACAGTTGTGAATTTATTGCCATTTTAATGTTCATAGTTTTGATTTTCTTTTTATTAAATAAGAGTTTTTAATATTTCCTGTAATAATGGCTTGATGATGATGAACTCCTTCAGCTTTACCTTGTCTTGGAAGCACTTGATCTGCCCTTCCATTCTGAACGATAGCTTTGCTGGGTAGAGCAATCTGGGATGTAGGTCCTTGCCTTTCATGACTTGGAATACTTCTTTCCAGACCCTTTTTGCATGCAAGATTTCTTTTGAGAAGTCAGCTGCCAGTCTTATGGGAACTCTTTTGTAGGTAACTATCTGCTTTTCTCTTGTTACTTTAAAGATTTTCTCTTTAACCTTTGGCATTTTAATGATGCCGTGTCTTGGTGTGGGCCTCTTTGCATCCATCTTGTTTGGGACTTTCTGTGCTTCCTGGACTAGTATGTCTATTTCTTCCACCAAATTAAGGGACTTTCTTTCATTATTTTTCCTTCAAATACATTTTCAAATTATTTCTCTTTCTCTTTTACTAATGGCGCCCCTATCATTCAAATGTTGGTATGTTTAATTTTGTTCCAGACGTTCCTTAACCTACCCTCCTTTTTTTGGATTCTTGTTACTTCTTGTTGTTTTGATCATTTTTTTTCTTCCTTATGTTCCAAATCATTCATTTGATTCTTGGCTCCATCCACTCCACTATTGATTCCCTATAAATTTTTCTTTATTTCACTTAGTGCAACCTTTATTTCCGCCTGGGTCTTTTTTATGCTGTTGAAGTACCCAATGAGTTCCTTGAGCATCCTAATAACCAGTGTTTTGAACTCTGCATCTGATAGATTGTTTATCTCCATTTTGTTTAGCTCTTTTCTGGAGCTTTGTTCTGTTCTTTCTTTTGGGCCATGTTTCTTTGTCTCCTCATTTTGGCAGCCTCCTGTGTTTGTTTCTATGTATTCAGTAGAGCTGCTCTGATTCCCTGTATTAGCAATGTGGTCTATAGTAGAAAAGTGCACTCATTAGTTGGGTGGAGTAGAGTCTTAGGTAATTGCCAGAGCAGAATGATCTGTGTGAACCAGGTTGATGGTGTGTCAGATGGTGTCACTGCTCTGTGGCTGTATGTGTGGGAGGGCTCAGAAAGGGGAAAATGCCAGTGCTTTGCCTCTGGAATTTTGTCAGGGTGGTACCTGTTCCCTCGTACTCACTCTGATGCTAGTCAATTGATTTTCTCCTCATATGCCATTGGGGCCCTTCCAGCTTCTGTGCCCATGCTGGAGCCCAGAGGTAGTGAGTCTGCACAAGTCCTAAGTCCTTATGGGCCCTTTAAGAGGAGACACCTGAGAATCCCACAGTTTCTTTTTCTACCTCAACCCCCACTGGTTTTTACAGCCAGAAGTTATGGGGAATTACCTTTCCAGCACTGGAAACTTGGGCTAGGTGGTCTTATGTGGGCTAGGATCCCTCATTCCCAAGATATTTCTCCCAATTTTTGTCTACCACGCATGAGTGTGGGACCAGGCCATTCCCAATCTCTGTGTCTTTGTGTCTCTGCCCCTCCTACCCATCTAAAAGAATATGTCTTCTTTTATTTCCTGGTTGTCAGACTTCCATACATCCCATTTTTATGATGATTCTGGTAATAGTTGTTTTGTAGTCCAGTTGTAATTTTTACTGTGTTGTGTCAGGAAGCAAGCCGAGTTTATGGACAGTCTCCATCTTGACTGGAGATCCAGAGCTGTTGCTGCCTCAGAGCTCTTCAAAGTTCCCCCATCCTTTTAATATCAGCAGATATTCTCTTTCCAACTGCCTAACACTTTAAGAGTAGTGAGAGAGTGAGTAGATGTTTGTATGTCCCTTTGAAATTATTTTATAGTTATCAGTATGAATAAGACTTGTGCTTTTTTAAAGATTTTATTTATTTTTAGAGAGGCAAAGGGAGGGAGAAAGAGAGGGAGAGAAACATCCAAGTGTGGTTGCCTCTTGTGTGCCCCCTACTGGGGACCTGGCCCACAACCCAGGCACATGCCCTAACTGGGAATTGAACCAGCAACCCCTTTGGTTCACAGGCCAGCACTCAATCCACTAAGCCACACCAGTCAGGGAAGACTTCTGTTGTATATCCTTTACCCTTTAAGACAGACACTAAACTTTAACCTTTCTTCTTAGCTTATCAGTTACTATTGCCTAAAGGAATGTGTAGTCATATAGAAATTATGCACATATTTTTCCAGGCACTTAAAATTCTTTATTTGTGTATGTAATCTTCTGGATAAAATATTAAACTAATGTGTTGTTATGATTATAAAATGATCTTGTCTAAAACCAAGAGACAGAACTTTAAAATTCTAGTTAATATGACAGTAAAGTATAAGATTTTTTTCTAAATTATTTCACACAAGGTCATATACTGTCAGCAAGTTCATTCAAATTCTGAGATAATTAAATTCAACTTCTATTTTATTTTTAAGTATATTTTACTGATTATGCTATTAAAGTTTCCCCAATTTTCTCCCTTAATCTCCCCTCCACCCTGCACCCCCAACCCTTCAGCATTTACCCCCTTAGTTCATGTTTGTGGGTTGTACATATAAGTTCTTTGACTCCTCTGTTTCCTGTACAATTCGTAACCTCCCCCTGTCTATTTATGCCTACCAACTATGCTTCTTATTCCCTGTACCTTCTCCCCCTGTTCTTTTCTTCCCCCTCCCTACTGAAAACCCTCCATGTGATATCCATTTCTCAATTCTGTTCTTGTTCTAGTTGTTTGCTTAATATTTGTTTTTGTTGTTGTTTTTGTTTTTAAGTTCAGGTGTTGATAGTTGTGAGTTTGTTGTCATTTTACTGATCATATTTTTTTTATCTTCTTCAATTTCTTTGATAAGTCCCTTTCACATTCCGTATAATAAGGGCTTGGTGATGATGAACTCCTTGAACTTGACCTTATCTGAGAAACACTTTATCTGCCCTTCCATTCTAAATGATAGATTTGCTGGGAAGAGTCATCTTGGAGTTAGGTCCTTGCGTTTCATGACTTGGAATACTTCTTTCCAGCCCCTTCTTGCCTGTAGGGTTTCTTTTGAGAAATCAGCTGACAGTCTGATGGGAACTCCTTTGTAGGTAACTCTCTCCTTTCCTCTTGCTGCTTTTCAGATTTTCTCTTTATCTCTAATCTTGGGTAATGTAACTATGATGGACCTTGGTGTGTTCCTTTTGGGTCTAACTTCTTTGGGACTCTGTGGGCTTCCTGGACTTCCTGGAAGTCTATCTCCTTTGCCAGATTGGGGAAGTTCTCCTTTATTATTTGTTCAAATAAGTTTTCAATTTCTTGCTGTTGTTCTTCTTCTTCTGGCACCCCTATGATTCAGATATTGGAACGTTTCAAGTTGTCTCAGACATTCCTAAGCTTCTCTTCATTTTTTTGAATTCTTATTTTTTCATTCTGTTCTGGTCAGATGTTTATTTCTTCCTTTTGTTCCAAATTGTTGACTTGAGTCCTGGTTTCTTTTCTGTCACTGTTGGTTCCCTGAATATTTTGCTTCATTTCACTTTAGGTACTCTTCATTTGTTATTTCATTTTTCAACCAAGCTCAATCAGTTCTGTGAGCATATTGATTACCAATGTTTTGAATTCCACATCAGATAGGTTGGCTATCTCCTCATCACTTAGCTTTTTCCCTGGAGTTTTGCTGTGTTGTTTCATGTGGGCCATATTTCTTTGTCTCTGCACATTGGTCTGGTTGACTGTTTCTTTAATTCTTTGGTTGTCAGAGTTCCATGCAGTTTGATTTTCTGGCACTTCTGGTTGTTTACTGTTTTTAGATTGGCTGTTATCCTCCTTTTGGTTGTGAGAGGAAGCAAAGGGTTTCTATCTACACTTCCATCTTGGACAGAACTCCCAAGAATTTCAAAACTTTTATTTTCTAAAAAACAAAAGAGTATAAATATATGCTCAATAATCAATAATTTGTATTTCTTCCTAGGTTTAACACAAATGAATATGACATTGTACAGATGTAATTGTATAATTCACAATGCTTTACAAAGCCCCAAATATGCTTTTCTTATGTTCCTAATTTCATTAAAAATAACTTTGTTATTTGGCATAATTTTATATTTTAGTCTCTCAAATTCAGTATATATATTTTTTCCCTTTTTTAACACCCACTCACTCCAAATTGTAGACAGTTGGCTCCAAATAAAAACTTTTTGTTTTCTTTTTAAAAATCTCTGTGGGTAAGATTGAATGTATTTGTAATTTAAAAAGTTATCACAAAATATTCAGTTATTCTCATTGGTAACAGATTATACATAAAACAGAACTAAGAAAAAGAGCTCATTCCAAAAGCATCTATTTATAAAATATTTACTATAGGAATGTGGCAGGCAAGACCTCTGACTACTTTGAGCTTGCATTCTAAAACAATATACCATACAAGCAAATAACAGGAAGCCTTTATCTAGCCTGGAGAGAATCAGAAATGTCTTTAGAGAGCAAACTGTTCTTAAGAATGACTATGCATTTATTAGGTGAACAGTTGAGGCAGGAACATTCCAGGGAGAGAGAAAAATATATACAGTTTGTGAGCAGGGATGCAGCCCACCAAGTTTGAAGACAAAGCTTTACCTGATTGCAAGTTATCAAGAGTGTGATAGGAGATGAGTCTCAAGCAGTGAGCAGGAGTTTGAATGAGAAGGCTGCAGGACAGTACATTAGACAAGTGTTCTTCATTTCATTATCTGTGAGAGTCTATTGAAAAGTATTACATTTTTATCTATACAGAAGATCAATGGCCTGAACGTCCTTCTAATTCCCTGGCTGGCCCAGCATGCAGTCAGACATGCTGAGATGGCAGAATTCTCTTTGAATACATGACCACAGGCAACTTCCGGTGTGGTTTCAGTACTGCCCAGTAATGCAATTACATTTTCCAGGCACATACTCTCTCCTTCTTGCTAGGGACTGTTCCACACTTTCTTCTCTCACCTCAAATCTTTAACAGCTGACCTCATTCTCAATGAATTCTTTTGCCTGTTATGTCATGGAAAGTAGAAGCAATTGAAAGACAATTTCCAAAGAGTGGGAGAACGGGCAAAATGGGTAGAAGTTGTTCAAAGGTAGAGACTCCCAGGTATAAAATAAATAAACCATGGGGATACAATAGTCATTATGAAGACTATAATTAATAATCTCTCATTGTATATTTGGGAGTTATTAATAAACTGAATGTTAAAAGTTCTCATTGCAAGAAAAAGCTGTAACAATGTTCAGTGATACGTGTTAACTGAACTTATTGTGGTGATCATTACACAATATATAAACATTGAATTATTATTTTATACAACTGAAATTAATGTTATATGCCAATTGTATGTCAATAAAAAGTAGAGAAAACTTCCAGCCCATTTCACCATATCTACCAAACTGATCACCAACTTTTCAATGAAAATGAATTAACCTAACAATACCACAGAGTGGTGCCAGCAAAATGGCAGAAGAGAATATTTCTGCCATCTTACCCTCAAAGAACACTGACTTTTGACAACCACTGATAGATAAAAGAGTCAGCATGGAAGTCCAGTTGTTGAGCAGACAAGTTCCAGCCAGCTCCTGACATTTGTGCTAAATGAGAAGCTGACCTTCAGACCACACCTACTAAAGAATACAGTTAGACCTTTTTCAGGGCAAGAGTGGGAGATGGGTATTTCTTCTTGCTCCCTCTGCACTAAGCCTTGGAGACTTAGCTGTGGCCAGGGCTTGTGTGCCTGTGCAGTACTGTTGGTTTGCTATAATATTATGGGTCTTTCAAAGCTAGGTGTTTTATGGGTTTGTCCCTAGGATTAGAAGCTATAACATAGCTTTATTCCTAATGTTGACGTTGAAGAAAGAAGCTAAATGTCTTCTGTTATATTTGACCGTGACAAGTAAATTGTTAGAGGTCATGATGTGACCCACTGTATACTTGAATAGATGTCACATAAGTGCCCATCAGTAAATGAATGGATCAAAAAACTTTGGTCCATTTACACAATGGAATTCTATGCAGCAGAAAGAACGAAGGAGCTCCTACCCTTTGCAACAGCACGGATGGAGCTGGAGAGCATTACACTAAGTGGAATAAGCCAGGCAGTGAAAGACAAATACCATATGATCTCACCTTGACAGGAACCTAAACCAGAAAACAAACAAACAAGCAAAATATAACCAAAGACACTGAAATAGAGAGCAGGCTGACAGTGACCAGAGGGGAGGTGGGTGGGAATCTCAGGGCAAAAGGGGGAGAGTTTGCAGGGACAAGTATGGGGGACACATGGACAGAAACAAGGGGGATGGAAATGGGAGGGAGGTGGGGAGGGATTGGGGGGTGGGCTGGGCTGGGGGTAAAAGGCAGAAAACTGTACTTGAACAATTAAAATAAAATAAAATGTAATAAAATATTTTTAAAAAACCGCGTTGAACAAGATTCTTAAAACTGTATATATGTTTTCTCCAAAAGGTGATTTTCAGAGAATCCTCATCACAGTGCCTCTCTGGCCAGTGATCACTTGAGCTATAAAAAGTAATCCCATTTTATTACTGAGGCTTTCATTTCTATCAAAGTATTTCATATAAAAACCAAAGTGGTAAATAATTTAGCAGTTGAATAAGCTAAAGAGGATTTTTAGCAAGAGCATTCCTCTACCTCACCCTTTCATGTGGAGAAGAAACAGGGATAACATCAGAATTTAGTCAGTGTAACCCTCACTAAATCTGTCTGGAGCCAGCTGAATAAAATATTTTTGAAATCCTCTAAACATGGCAGTCAGAGGGAAAAAGTGAAAGGAGAAAAGTATAAAGCAGCAAGAAATTGGATTAACTGTCCCAAATGAAAGAACCCTAGAGGAAAAAGAATTTGATTTTTCACATACATGCCCAGCACAGAAGATGAAAACAAAGCTACCTGCTTTTCAATGACTTCTGCCTGCTACGATGGTTTAATGCTCTGCATACTTCATAACTATTGGTTTTAAGAAAGAAACACGCTTGAAATCTAGTTCATTCAGAATATAATATGCACTGATATTCTGAGTATATCAGGGAGTATGGGCAGGAAAGTAAGAAATTTAAAGAGCAGAGAGTGCTTGATGGTCTTAGGTAGTTGGCAGCCTAATTTAAAAATTAACTGGAAGATTAAGCGAGAAATGTTCATTGCTAGTCTCATAATTTATTTGTATTTTTCCTCAGCCAGAGTACATAGGACAGATGTATAGCTTTTAAATACAAAAATAACGGGTGTTGAGAGTTTAGCAAAACAACCCGTGATATGGCAGCTCCAACTGCCATTATGTTTGGCCAAGCAGCCTGCAGGGAACTTGAGCTAACACTGGTTCCCTCCGGCAAGCACATGTCCTAGGTAACACCCTCAGTGCAACAAGTAAATGTAATTTCCTTAAAAAATAACAATATTTTCCAGCTATGATTTGCCCAACAAGCATGGTAATCAATAGTCTCTTCTGACTCTCAGGACTTTAACTTGTTGTGGCCCTTAAAAAAGACTATTTTGGAGCTTACCAGAATCCCACTCTGTGGGTTGAATTGACCGATTCACTTGGAACAGCAAAGCACTACACTCACAGACCCTAATAAAGGTATGTGCCTCAGGTTCTATTGCTGTACCTGCCCTTTGTGTTGACCTCTTCGGATGGTGCCTGTAAGCACATTATGTACTTCCTCAAGGACGGGAGAGTAATAACTTCTGTATTCAATTTCTTTTGTTGAACTGTGACACAGCACCTGACACTGTGTGCTCCACCAAACAAATGTTAATTTAACAGAGCCATACTATGACGCCAAATGAATACCATATATTATTATTAAGAAGAAAGAGGTATGAATGATTTTTTTCTTGAGAACATAATAGCATCTTCTTCTCAATGGGTCAAAACAAAACAAACTAACAAATGAAAATAAACCACTGGGTTTCATTTTATAAGTTAAAGATTTTATATAAGCTTTACAGTAGGTACTTCTAAACATTCAACTTTGTTACCTCCTCTGTTACCATGTGATTAATAGCAGACTTCTCAACAGGATCAACAGAAGTCAAGGGGGTGGAATCTAAAAATATCAAATGTTGGGACAAAAATAGCTTTCAATCTAGAATTGAGTCTTCTAAAATTATCTTTCCAATATAACAGTTAAATGTACTTTGTATAAACAAGAGCAGAGTTTACCACCTGCAAAAACTCCACTAATTTCTAAATAATGTAATTCAAAAAAGAAAAGTCTAGCTTCCCCTTTCATAAGTATAAACAGCAAAAAAATAAAGAGAAAGTTCTTAAGTATGAAAATTTTTAAGTGAGCAAAAAATTGGGAAGCCTGTAGGTTTTCATATGAAAATGAAAATGAAATACATACATATGAAAATGATAATGCTGGCCATTTATTTTAAAGTTAGTAGTGAAGAAGGTGGTATTTTTTTACAGGTTTTCTAAAAATGTTGCATGATTTGAAGGAGGCAGTTAAGCTTTTACTTTGTTAAGAATGCATGGTAGTGACATCAGAGAAGTGGTGGCATGAGAGGTCCCCTTGGTCTCTACCTTTGAAGTTTCAACAATTGGAACAGCTGTAACTCAATGACAGACTATATCTCACTGAATTCAATAACCCAAAGGAAATGAACAAGTTCCTAGAAATATATATATCCTTCCTAGACGGAATCATGAAGAAGTGGAAAATCTAAATAGACTGATCAACAGTGAGGAAATTAAGACAACCGTCAAAAACCTTCCAAAAAATAAAAGTCCAGGACCAAGTGGCTTCATTAATGAATTCTACCAAACATTCAAACATTTGATACCTATTCTTCTCAAACTCTTCCAAAAATTGAAGAGGCAACCAAAAGGTTTATTCAGTTCCCACTCAGAGTACATGCCTGGGTTGAGGGCCAGGTGCCTGGCAACCTGTCCATATTCCTCTCCATTTTTCTCTCTTCCTCCCCATCCCTTTCTATAAAAATTTAAAAAATAAAAAATAAAAACAGAAATGGAAAGGTATTTCATGGTCATGGATTAGAAGTATCAACATAATTAAAATGTCCATATGAACCACAGCAATATATAGATCTAATGCAATTCCTATCAAAACCTTCCCAGTAAAACTTCAAGAGTAACCATTCAAATAACACATTTTAATGACACAAAAAGACAAGGTGAACTAAGAAAATTGAACTAAGCAAAAACTTAATCCAAACAATAGTGTTTATACGTACATTTGAAAATGAAATATCAATTTCTATTATTACTCATAAATCAAAGAAGCCACAATAAAAAATTAAGATATGTACATCTAAAAATGAATGACAATAATTTGAATAAATATAGATGTAGTATGGTGAAAGCATTATAAAGAAAGTATTTTCTGTAAATGCTCATACAATAAAGCAGGAACAACAAATTTTTTCTTTAATAGGCTAAATATATCAATATTTTTGGCTTTGTAGGCCAAAAGATCTCTGTCACAACTACTCAATTCTGCTTCAATTCAAGGAGCCATGGAAAAGATGCAAACACATGAGTGTGGCTGTTGTAATAAAACTTTATGGACATTGAAATTTGAATTTTATACAATTTTCATGGATCACAAAGTGCTATTCTTATTTTTCAACCATTTTCAAAAGTGAAAGTTATCCTTAGATCCAAGGCCAAAGAAAAACAAATGGTGGACTAATTTGGCCTGTGTGCAGTATTTACTGACCCTTGTAATAGAAGGTAGAAGACTAAAAATTAATGGGCTAAGCATTTAAAATGAGAAAAAATTTCAGCTATAATAATTTTAATTATTTCTTCTCAGCTTGTCAAAATGCAGTTACCTTGTTCTATTTCTTTATATCCTACTTGAAATATAATTAAAACCTGTCAATTCATTCTCCTTAGTTCTCTGCTATATCCACAGTAAGCTTCTCAGTATATTATAATACATCAGTTTATTAATTCTCTTACTCCCTTCAGCAGAGAAAATAATTAATTACATATTTTAAATGCTATATTTTCATTGTAGTCACTCTGTGTATCTCTTTCCTTTCTGGTTCAAAGCATTTTTATTTTACATATGGTTGTAATTGTTGTTCCTGGCTTTTTAAAATAATAATTTGTTTGTATTACAAGTGGAATTAGGGAGGAGAAGTGCCATGTTGACTGAAATTACACATCTGTCTGGTAATCATCTTAATTGAGATCAAAATTTGTCCTAGCCAATTAACTTTCCAGAGACCAACCTCTTGACACAGAAATACTTTGTATGAAACTACCTTGAAGAGCTAACCACTACAGAGAAACACCAGTTCTCATGGTTTGCTAGAGGTCTGAGAGCTCCTTGAACACAGGGACTCTGTCGTATTTGTATCTCTATCAACTAGCATCTTTTATAACAAAAAGTCATGAAAAATAAATGCATGGAGCAGTAGAAGTGACATCTATGTATAAAAACCATTTGTATAAGGAAGCCCTGGCTGGTGTGGCACAGTGGCTTGAGCACCAGCCTGCAAAACAAAGGGTCGCCAATTTGATTCCCAGTCAGGGCATGTACCTGGGCTGCGGGCCAGGTCCCCAGTAGGGGGCTCACAAGAGGCAACCACACATTGATATTTCTCTCCTTCTCTTTCTCTCTCCCTTCCCCGTCTCTCAAAATAAAGAAATAAATAAAAATCTTTAAAAAAAACCTATTTATATAAGGAAAAAACGAGATCTCTGTAGTTCTGTACCCTAATTAACATTAAGCCAGATATATTAACAAACCTTTATTTGGAAATTTTTCAGAAGTTTTGTGCAATGAAAAACTGAACTACAACTTCTGGCCAAGACGGAGGCGTAAGTAGAAACACTGTGCCTCCTCCCACAACCAAAAGAAGGACAACAATTTGAAAACAACAACAAAAAACAACCAGTACTTACAAAAAATTGAACTGTGTGGAAGTCCAACAACCAAGGAGTTAAAGTAGACACGTTCGTCCAGACTGGTAGGAGGGGTGGAGTAGGGTGGCCAGGCGGGGAGGGCTCAGGGCAGGGTTGCTGGCGGACCCTGCGCGGTGGCGGATTGTGGAGGGGTGCGGCGCATCAGGCCTCATATTTGCACGGGGACAAGCCAGGCAAGACTGGGGAGCAGGAACAATGCCGATTGAAAACACCCGTGGGGGTTGAGGTGCTGGGAGAGACTCCCAGCCTCACAGGAAAGTGTGTTGGAGACACCCACAGGGTCCTAGAAAGTGTGCAGGCCCACCCACCCAGGAATCAGCACCAGAAGGGCCCAGTTTGCTTGGGGGGGAGTGGGGGAAGTGACAAATTCAGCAGAGAACGGAGCCAGCGCCATTGTTCCCTCTCAGACCCCTCCCCCACATACAGCATCACAACACAGCACCTGGGTTGCCCCACCCTGGTGAACACCTAAGGCTCCGTCCCTCATCATAACAGGTGTGACAAGACAAAAAAAAAAAAAAAAGTGGCCCAAACGGAAGAACAAATCAAAGCCCCACAGCAAATACAACTAAGTGACCAAAAGATAGCCAACCTATCAGATGCACAGTTCAAAACACTGGTGATCAGGAAGCTCACAGAATTGGTTGAATTTGGTCACAAATTGGATGAAAAAATGACGGCCACACTAAGCAAAATGAAGGAAAATGCACAGGGAACCAACAGTGATGGGAAGGAAACTGGGACTCAAGTCAATGGAGTGGACCAGAAGGAAGAAAGAAACATCCAATCAGAAAAGAATGAAGAAACAAGAATTCAAACAAATGAGGAGAAGCTTAGGAACCTGCAGAATACCTTTAAACGTTCCAACATCCGAATTATAGGGGTACCAGAAGGGGAAGAGGAAGAGCAACAAGTGGAAAGTTATTTGAACAAATAATAAAGGAGAACTTCCTCAGTCTGGCAAAGGAAATAGACTTCCAGGAAGTGCAGGAAGCTCAGAGAGCCCCAAAGAAGTTGGACCCAAGGAAGCACACGCCAAGGCACATCATAATTACATTAGCCAAGGTAAAAATGAAGGAGAGTATCCTAGAAGCAGCAAGAGAAAAGGAGAGAGTTACCTACAAAGGAGTTCTCATCAGACTGTCAGCTGACTTCTCAAAAGAGACCTTGCAGGCAAGAAGGGGCTGGAAGAAAGTATTCAAAGTCATGAAAGGCAAGGACCTACATCCATGATGACTCTATCCAGCAATGCTTTCACTTAGAATGGAAGGGCAGATAAAGTGCTTCCCAGATACGGTCCATTTCAAGGAGTTCATGATCACCAAGGCCTTGTTTTATGAAGTGTTAAAGGGACTTATCTAAGAAAAAGAAGATAAAAAAAACAGGTACAGTAAAATGACAGCAAACTCACAATTAGGAACAACCACACCTAAAACAAAAACAAAAACAAACTAAGTGATCAACTAGAACAGGAACAGAGCCACAGAAACAGAGATCACATGGAGGGTTAGCAACAGGGGAGTGGGAGGAGGAGAGAGGGGGAAAAGGTACAGAGAATAAGTAGCATAGATGGTAGGTAGAAAGTAGACAGGGGGAGGGTAAGAACAGTATGGGGAATGTAGAAGCCAAGAACTTATAAGTATGACACATGGACATGAACTGAAGGAGGGGAATGTGGGTGGCAGAGGGTGTGCAGGGTGGGGGGGTGGGAATAGGACAACTGTGATAGCATAATCAGTAAAATACATTTAAAAATGTACTATAGGATGCAGGAGAAAGAGAAATTTTAATTACGGCAACAAAGAGGAGAATGTGATAATTTTAACAATCTTCTATTTGTAAAGGTGATTCGCCAGAGTAATTCCTATTAAATCATTGTTAACATTAGATGTACTCAACATATTTGAAACTAGTAAGTGGTCAATGCTTAATTCGAAACCACCTAAAAATTAAATCTAGGGATTTTGTAATCCCCCTCCATATGAATGAAGATGGCATTTATAATTAGCCAATGGCATTATCTTTTCACATGTAGACCAGAGAAGTAAAAACGATGCCCCATACACACATGCACTTAACACAAACCATAGAGTTTTTTTTTTAATTGCTTTCCGTTTTCTCCCAGATTCTGTCCCAGAGCCAAAAGAAAATAAACTCTCATTGCTCTTCTACTTATGTGCCAGCTGGAGCTTTTTCACACCATCTCAAAGCTGGCGGAAATAAACTCTCCTTGGCCAATGGACTGAGAACTATTCTGCACGTAGCAGGGTGGCTGGCAACTGAGCCTCCAGACACATGTTTTTAGGGTTTAGTGTGTTTAGCATTATGTGTGGGCAGTGACCTAACATAAATTCTCTCTGCCTGAAATTTGCAAGAGCCAAAAGCATTCCATCATGACTTCATAATGGACTACTTCCAATTTTCCATTCTGTAGGGAGAAGAGATTGGCTGAAAACTGTCTTTTGCAAATGATTCAACAAGATTTTGTTGGGATTTAAAAATACTATCAGTAACCTATCATTCTCAAGACAGATTAGAAACAGCATCATAAAAGAATGCTACAGAGTAGAAAACAATAAGCTAAATCCTAGAGAGAAATGTGTCTAATTGAATTTTCAATTAGACTTTCTAAAGGTTGTTTTAATTGCTCATTTTCATGTTTGTGGCCCAAAAGGATTCTGAATGTACCAGTTTTCTTAAAAGAAGCTCACGTGGGGAAAGTTTTAATCTCGTAGTCATTGATTTTGAAGAATTGAAAAACATGGCACATCATTAGTCATTATTATTTATTTTGTCCTACTAATGCTCCAGAAATAGCTCATCAAGTCTTTTTATTTTATCATGCAATTTTTTACATTTAACAATAACTATACTTAGCATACTGTATCTGTTATGTGTTCTCAACAGTAACTACAAATGTTGGTGAAATATTCAACTTTTAAAGATTCATTCATTTCAATAATTGTCACCCACTATATTATATCTTTGTTTTTAAAATTTTTAACTTACATGGTCCACATTATTCAATGAGTTCCAAAAAAGTAATCTATAACTGTATTTTTACTTTGTATATATGCACTATAATAGAAAACATTTAATTTTTACTTTTGTAAAATAATTATAGTTGTCAATCATGAAAATGTGTCCCTAAATTTTAATTGCAGTTGTAACCATAATACATTTTCAAAATTGCTAGGCCTCTAATAACCAGTATTTATCATTTTCGGGCTAAAGGCAATCAGAAATTATTTAACCAAGTCTCCTTACTGTAAAGATAAGTTTGAAGTCCAAAGGCTTAAACACTTCCCTAATGTTATATATAAATAATAGTAGAATAAGGACTACACAGCGGATTTATTAATTACTCATTTATTACTTATTGTTCTTTTCCATCATTGGCTTTCTGCAAACCAAGGAAAAGGACAAACACTTAGCAAAGTTAATATCATTGTGGTGTATGTATTTTATATGTGTTTCTAGGCTGTTAAATGAAAGCCTGCTATCTCCAAGTAATGTGGGTTTTTTCCTCCTGTTTTAAACATCCATAGATATTCAAAGTGGAGAAACTTTACAACAGAAGGTTACCACAAGTAATATATTCACCTGAAAGACTGGAAATTTCACTAGTCTGTCACATTTATATTGGAGAGGAAAAATGAAACAGTGATTAGAATATATTTTAAGTTTTCAGCCGATTCTTCAAGTGAACATTATGCAAATATAGTAAAGGCATCTTTGGGACAACTTACACTCACTGAGGCTCAAAGGGGTTTAGTTCGTTTTTTAAAAAAACAACAAATATAACAGAGATAAGGCAATTCAAGCATCTTTTGCCCAACTTGATTATATAATTTGTGAATATATTAACATATATGAAGAGTTAGCTTAGTTTTTCCTAATCTGATTTGTACCTTACCAATGACAGAAGATTAGACAATCAGAACCTAGTGAGATCTGTTTTATTCCTTGACATATAATTGATAATTAGAAACATTGAACACCATTCAGTGGAAGGAGTGGCACGCTATAGTACTATACGCTGATGTTTCTTCCTTTCAAATAAAATAGCTAAAAAGCAATGGTCATATTTAGATGCATGATTCAAATTGGAAAAAGTACTTGAAATGAAAATTTAAAAAGAAGATACTCCATGTCTTAAGATATGATAATAAAAAATATAGCCTATCAGAAGAAAGCCATTCACATAGCACCCCTGCTGAAGTCTCCAGATTCTTGCCGGAATGTGTAATTAATTAGATTAGTGTGTTCTTTCATGTAGGTTTAATTTAATGCAGTAATTAACAGTATTTAGTACAGAGGTGAACACATCATAATTTGCAGATGCACTTTTATCAATGTGTACAAAGCAGAAACTTTTCCAGCCTGTGAGAGGCCATGTCACTTTGGGAAAATCTTAATTTTATTAGTTATTCTATTTCTGAATTGTTGGACATGTTCCACAAAATCTTTTTGTGCTTATGATATCACATGTAGATATAAGGCAGCATGATTTTAAAGGCTTCTGATGAGGTGTTATTTGACTAAGATACAAATATTTTTCACACCTGCTTTCTTAATTATCAGCAGAATTTAGCAAGAAATGGTTGTTTATTTTTGTAAGAGCTATAACACAGCTCTGGAAAACACAGTATTCTATATAAAATACAAAAATTGAGTTCCAATCCATGATCCAATGAGGTGATACAGATTCCTCTACTGCTAAAATTTTTAAAAATATAGGCTATGATAAATATATTTTCCAAAATTCAGAACAAAATAAAAGAAAACGAAATTCCCAAGTTCTAGAAAAAGAAGAAACTCAATGCCAGAAGAGAAAATTCAGGTGAATACTTTAGCTGGTGTGGTGGCTAATAAATCCTGGTGGGGAGGACTTGGGTTTTAAAATCCAGAAAGAAGACACAAGGCTTCAGTCCTGTTCAAAGTGGAATGCTGGTCCTAAGAATGACAATAAAACCATGATTTTTGATTTGTCATCACACAATCCTTGAAAGACAACTAGAATATTTCCTTTTAAAAATTATTTATTTTTCAATTACAGATAATGTACATTATTATATTCGTTTCAGGAGTACACCCCAGTGATTAGACATTACATAACTTACTAAGTGATTATCCTGCTAAATCTCATTCCTGTCTGACACATAGTTACTAGAATATTTTTTACTGTGTTTTGATGCTGTACTTTACATCCCCATGGCTACTCTAACTACCAGCCTGTACTCTTTGACCCCTTCACCTTTTTAACTTCTCCTCACGCCCCCATCTGGCAGCCATAAAAATGTTCTCTCTATCTATGAGTCTGTTTCTGTTCTGCTTGTTCATTCCTTTTGTTTTTAGATTCAGTTGTTGATAGATATGCATTTATTGCCATTTTATTGTTCATATTTTTTATCATTTTTTTCTTCTTCATAAAGAAGACACTTTAACATTTCCATGTAATACTGGTTAGGTGGTGATGCGCGGGTCACCGGCCAGCAGTGATCACGGAACACTGTGGATGGGTCGTTGAAAAACGCGAGAAAAACATGCACAGAGACAACCAGGTCCTGTGGGGGAATAGGAACAGCAGGGCCACTCCTCACGTGGGGAGCACTTGGCCACCCTCTCTCCTGGAGGGCGCCGCTTGGCCACCCTCCCTGGTGAGGAGAGCACGCCGGTCCCCCTCCAGAGAGGCTTTTTATTGGTTTCATTTGCATAAGAATTCAGGTAAAAGCTCATTACTCATTGCTAGGAAGTAAGGATAGAACAATAGGTAACAAGGAACTCTGCCAGTCTATTTTGAGTCAGGGTCAAAGAGCTGTAAAACTTTGAGGAACAAACTTACTTCTTCCTTGGACCCTTCTCATTCAACTGAGAGCATTCTAAACGAAGAAGGTTTCACAGGAATTTACATATTCTTTCTTAGGCCTGATCACCCGGGGAACCCGCCCTTTCCAGCACAGGGCGGCACCACCCTGTCATTGTTTCAGGCTTAGGTGGAGCGAGGGAAGTAAGGCAGCCAAGAGATAAGGAGATTTTCTCCCAGATGATGAGGACTCAGGCTTTGTCAAAGCCGAGGAGCGAGGGTCCATCACCCCCTTTTGCTGTAGCCCCCAAAGTCCTTTTGGGGGGCCTCCCACGTGATCGTGCCTGTCTTAGGTTGTTCCCCCCTTGGGGAATCTTACCCGTCTTTGGCTAACCGACCAAGCTTTTGGGGGTTCAGTTATGGATGAAGCAGCAGAAGCAGCGCTCCTGCCAGGGAGATAAGCTTTGGTCTCCTTGCTGGCTTACGGTTGCAAGGGTGTTGCCTTAGCCTTAGCCTTGGCAGGGGTTACAGCTTCTGATACCAGGCAGGGCGGTTCCCAACAAGGTGGTGATGAATCATTTTAGTTTTCTCTTGTCTGGGAAGCTCTTTATTTCTCCTTTTACTTTACATGATAGTTTTGCCAGGAGAGTAATCTTGGCTGTAGGTCCCTGCTTTTTATCACTTTGAATTATTTTGTGACAATCCCTTCTGGTCTCCACAGTTTCTGTTGAGAAATCAGCTGACAGTCTTATGGGAGCTTCCTTGTAGGTAACGAACTGCTTTAATTTTCTACTTTTAAGATTCTGTCTTTACCACTTGGCATTTTAATTATGATGCATCTTAGTTTCTTTAGGTTCATCTTGTTAGGGGCTGTCTGCACTTCCTGGACTTGTCTGGCTGTTTCCTTCACCAGTTTAGGAAAGTTTTCTGTCATTATTTTCCCAAATAAGTCTTCAATTTTTACTCTCTTCTCTTTCTGGTACCCGCATGATACAAATGTTGGTACACTTAAAGTTGCCAGAGGTTCCTTACACCATATAATTTTTGGATTCTTTTGTTCTTTTTAGTGTTATAATTAGGTGTTTTTGGCTTCCTTATCTTCCAAATTGCTGATTTGATCACCTGTTTCACCTATTCTACTATTGATTCCCTATAAATTATTCATTTCAGTTAGTATATCCTTCATTTGTGAGTGGTTCTTTTTTATGGTTTCTATGTCCTTTTTCATGCTGTTGAAGTTTTCACTAAGTTCCTTGAAGTTCTCACTAAGTTCCTTGAGCATCCTTATAGGCACTGTTTTTAACTCTATACCTGATAGTTTGCTTGTCTTCATTTCATTTAGTTCTTTTTCTGGAGATTTCTCCTGTTCTTTCATTTGGGCCATGTTTCTTTGTCTCCTCATTTTGGCAGCTTCCCTGTGTTTGTTTCTATGTATTAGGGAGAGCTTCCATGTCTCCCAGGCTTGATAGAGTGGCCTTGTATAGTAGGTGTCCTGTAGGGATCAAGGGTACATCCTCCCCAGTCGCCTGAGCTGAGCATTCCAGGTGCACCCCAGTGTGGGCTGTGTGCACTGTCTTGTTGTAGTTAAGCCTTGATTGCTGTTGGCATCCCTAGGAGAAATTGAACCCCAGGCCAACCAGCTGTGACTACAGCAGAGGATCAGTTGTGCAGGAGTTGACCCTATGGAGTAGGATTTACTTCAGTGTCCCATCACTTGATTGTATCACTTGTGGAGGTTAGGGTTGTAATCCAGTGTGGTCTGAAGCTGTCTACTGGGTGCACTGGCTCTGGAGCATCCTGGGAGGTACAAAGTCAGCCACCACCTGTGCCCTGCCCAGGGCCACCTGGCATGAGCTACAGAGTAATCTGCAGATAGCTCCTATTTGTTCTGGGATGAGAGGTGTCCAGGAAAGGCCAACCTGTGAACCAAGGCCGGCTGCTGCTAGTGCCAGGCCTGGTGCCACTTAACGAGAGGTATGTGGTACTTGGAAGCCAGATGCTGCTTGTTTGAGAGATTTTAGTAAAGTCCAAAGAATAAGACAAGGGAGTCCATTAACATGGAAAAGCCACTGAAAATGGCTTGGGTGGGCCCAAAGGTTGGGTGGTGCAGGCTCTCTAGGAATCACCATGGTGAGGTGAGTGGTGTGAGCCAGGTTGATGGAGACTCAGATATAGTGCCCACCAGCTGGCTTTGTGTGGGGGTTGGGTCTCAGAAAAGGGACAGTGGCTTCTGCCAACAGTTTTGTCAGGCACAAAGCTGCCCTCCCAGCTCTCACCCTGAGGAACGGACACTTCAGTTCCTCTTCATATGGCTCCTTTTAAGCTTCTGCCCCGGCACTGGAGCTCAGAGGGTGTAAGTCCATGTCAGTCCATTTGCTCAGGCCCTTTGAGAGGAACACATGGGACTCCAGACACCCTCTGTCTCACTCAGCCACAGTCCCCACTGTTTTTTCACAACTAGGAGTTATGAGGTCTTCTCTCCCTGACTTTGGAACACTGAGCTATGTGGCCTTGTGCAGAGCTGGGACCCCTCACTACTGAAGGGGTACTACTACAGCCGAGATATCCCCCCTAATTTTAAACTGCCACATGTGGAGGTGAGACCAGCCCATTTTGTGTCTCTGCCCCTCCTACCCATCTTGATGTGGCTTTTTCTTTAAACCCTGTTGTAAGACTGCCATTCAGCTAGATTTCAGATGGTTCTGAATGATGGCTGTCCTGTAGTTTAGTGGTAGTTTTGATGTGGTTGTGAGAGGATTCAAGTACCACATTTACCTATACCTCCATCTTGATTGGAGGTCTTCTGGCCAAGGCTTTTCAGAGACTAGAACATTTCCACCTATATGCATCTCTTGGGTGTCTAGATAGAAACAACAAGCAGTTGATAAGAAATTGAAATCACAAGGCAGTTCTAAACATAAGTAGAAGCTCCAAATTTATCGAACTTATTCAATAGTGCAAGAATTCTAAGCTTACAAATTAGCATTGAGAAGAAGAAAAACTAGTCTTGTATTTGTGAAACCACTAGAAACATAACAAGACCAGACAGCCTTCCCTAGGAAAACTACTGTGGTATATAGGTTTGCTTTCTTTTATGAGTGTAGGGTACTGGAAGAAAATTACTTTCATTAAAGAAGAGTTCAGCCCTGACTGGCATGGTTCAGTGGTTGAGCATTGTCCTGAGAACGGAAAGGTCATTGGTTTGATTCCCACTCAGGGCACATGCCTGGGTTGTGGGCCTGGTCCCTGGTTGGGGGCATGCAAGAAGCAGCTGATCGATGTTTCTCTTACACATTGATGTTTCTCTGCCTCTCTTCCCATCTCTCTAAAAGTAAGCAAAATACTAAAAAAAAAAAAAAGAGCAGTTCACAAATAATGTTGCAAATCCCTGAGGAAAAATCATAAGGAAATTCAGCAAAAGCAAAACCAGGAGAATTAGTCTCCCCATTATTAAAAAGAAAGAGGAGTACTATGTAAAAGACCCTGGAGTAAGTATGCTTATAATAATTTATAAGTAAAAACATTCAGAAAGGAAAAAATAATGCAAAGAAGGTTTTATTGCAATAAGGCATATTCTTCACAAACAATCAAACAGAAAACAAAACAGATTGTCAGTTTGAATTTTATTTGTAAATGGACTTATGGTTCTGTATATTAAAAAATAGCTTATATCTGAATAATTCTATGAAATCCAAGAAATCTGAAATAATAGATATCTAAAAAACAGAAGGAATTAAAAAATAAACAGTCACTGAAGTCATTTTAGTACTACCAAGATAGTGAAAAGTATCAACTATAATTTCAGTGACAAAAAAAGAAGCCAGTGAGGAGAGCCTGGGATTTATGGTCAGTTTTCCCAAAGAGGATACTAAGTAATTGAGAAACTGAGAAGAATTTGACAGTCTTTCAGATCTAGAGAGACAAAAATTGTAATTGGAGTTCAGCACCTGCCAAGGAATAAATGTGCCCTGCTGAACCCACTAAGATTTAAATTGTACTACTAACGGCTCACCTCCTGGATGCAAATGTGAACCAGAAATAAATCAGTGTAAAAAAAGTTCTGAAGTTTGGCTTCGAATAACCCACTTCCTAGAATTAGATTAAGGTCCATCTGAAATCATTAATATGTTAAGCCACTTGCTGAAAAAATAAACCATAAATCCTCCCTGAATGAAGACAAAATCATACAAGCCCTAAAATTATTGTGACAATTATTAATGTAGAATCTTTACATTGAATGCAATAATTAGACACATAAGAAGAAAAGAACAAAAAAAGTCAAACACAACAGATAATAAAATAGATTTAAATAGAAAAAAGGTAAAAATCATTAAGATATAATGATCAGGTCTAACAAATTGAAACTTACTGTGCAAAGGAGAAAAGAAAGAGGAAGAAGGAAAAGTAATCTTTAAAGAAATAATTGCTAACAATTTTCTAAAACTGGCAAAGACATCAAACCACAAAGTTAAGAAATACTCCAAAAACCAAACAGAATAAGTAAATAGTGAAAATAATAAATCATAGAAAAGGAGAAAACGTTAAAACTATATAGGTTTTTCTAAAGCAAATTACCTTTAAAGGAACAAAATAAAACTGGTGTGTACTGTCATGTTATAAAACAATGTCCCATTGGTGGACAATATATTAAATACTGGAAAATTAGTCAAAAGATCTGAATTCTAGTCTCGACCCTACCGTCGAATAGTTATGTGGACAGAACTCAATTTCCTCATTTGTAAATGGAAGCCAGTAGTTCATCTTTTAAAAACATATAAATGTAAGATGAGAAATACACTGCCTGAGAATAATTTATTTGAAGTGATGGCACTAGCAACTTCAGTTGATGTTAATAAATGTAGAACTGTGTAGAATTAACACAAAATCTTAATACGTGTAGAAAGTAGGAGGTGGCAGCAAAAAAAACTCATACAATATTAGACTTCATTAAAGGAAACTGTAATCAAATAAAAGGAGGTGGTAATCTTAATCTGCTTCTCTTGATCGGGGCTTCATCAGGCATGTCCAGTTCTGAGCACAACTTGTTAATAAGGACATGGGTGGGGGTAGTTTGTCAGGAGCATTGTGCTGTGGGCTTTTAAAAACATGTCAAATTAAGAATTAGAATAAATTGGATGTTTACCTTGGAGAACAGTGTATTTGGGGTAGGTGAATACAATTACCGTTTACAAGAATTTGACAGTCTTTCAAATAAAGATAAAATTCATAATTATTCTGTATTATTTCAGAAGGTGGAATAAAATAAAAACTCTAAGAAGGTAAATGAATACAAGTAGCTTGAGTTCAAAGCTTAGCTTTCTCACTTACTCACTGTGTGACCTTAGGTATATTAATCAGGGTTTTCCATACAAATAGAAGCAATAGGATACACTGGTATATATATGAATTTTAAAACTTAAAAATAGAATACTTCAAGTAAATGTGTTTGCATTACATTGAAGTGTACAAAATAATGCTAAATAGCCAAAGTATCATCAAAGAAGAATTCTGTAAGGCTCGCCAGAGTGAAGAAAAAAGCCATTTGTAATGACTAGTATACATTTTCCTATAAATAATTAAGATTCTGAATTCTTGAAAGAAGAACAGCCGATTCTCTTCCCTAAGTTAAATACTTTTCCTTGATATTTTCTCAAATTTACTTAACGAATCTTTTCTCCATGACAAGTACAAAAACAAAACTCATCCTGTCCAAGCATGGTATAGTGTTTTTAATCAGTCAAATGCATTAATGATAGATTAATGTATGATAGAACAAAGCATAGTTAAATGTGGGAGTTAAAAGATTCTTCTATGTGTATCCCCCAGCAGCAAAATTTGCAACAGATTTACTTCATTCAGTTTTATTTTTTCATTTAAAATACCTACTTTCATGTTAATATTTTATTGTACTGATTGTGACATTTCAATGGTATACTATATGAATGTCATCTCAGGAAATATGAATGCTGAATGAAATATAAACGGCCTCATTCTGTCTATATTACAAGTTGTCAAACCTAATTTACTGCCAGATTTATGTCAGCATCTCACCTGATACCTCCTATCAAACATTCTGAAGAAATTCAAGGAAACACAGCCACATTCCACTTTGAGAATATTTCTCAACTTACCACCAATAAATATGTAAATCTAAGGTTCTGTCACTTTGCAAAGCTAAAATAGAAAAGTATGCACATCTACTTCCTTATAATTGCTTCCTCTGAAGAGAAAGCAGACTAGAAAGGAATATAAAACCTTCACTAACCAATCTGGGGACTGCAAGATTTTGCTTTGCTTATTTTCTGCTATCACAGTCTATATTACACATATTATGTAACATGGCGATGGGCCAGGTCTTCCTTGCAAGTTTGGGCCTCTGACACATAAGTGAGTCACAGTAGCTCTCATGCTGCTATAAACCCACATTAATATGAAGGGTTCTATGACAGATCTAAAAACTTTTAATTTCCATCTAACCACCTTCGTGGAAGCTTCAATCCATGTTTTCAAACTACAAAGACTGCCAATGAGTACTGAGGTTCTTTGGAACTAGCTTATTGGCTTCTGTGGCAAAAAGAAAGAGGGTTTCTTCCATTCATCCTACTCTCTACTTTTAACTTTAATCATATTCATTATGGATGTGCCCCACGTTTATGTATCATGCTTCTAGATGAGATTTTATTTGAAATCAGAAAGGTTGACCTAAGTGGAGCCATTTTAAAATGAAGAAAGAGCAGTCATTCCAGAGGAACTACTTTCCAGGTCTTGCTTGTCACAACTTTGGAACATTTGAACTGGGCAATATCACCTTTGAACTGGGCCAAACCTACATTATGTCACAAACGACCATTTGCAAAGCCGATAAGAAAGCAGATACCCTGACCACAAGGATAGATGATTATGAACTCTATTTCTGAAAATAGGATCAGTAACCAGCCATGTATCGCCAAAGAGTAACTCAGCTTGTTAGCACTGATAGAAATCTATTTTTTTCTATTCATGAAATTATTTTCCTTCCTTTCCCATTAAAATCCCTTGCCTTCACCTTGTAACCAGGACACTATTTGGGTTTCTGTTTGAACATGTGCTTCCAGAGTTGCAATTCTTTTTGGTCCCAACTAAATGCCTGTTGCCTCTCATTTTGGCTATTCATTTTTAGTTTAACATACTTAGCCACAAACGAGGAACTGGAAGTGAATTCACATTCAAGAACCTAGAATTTGGTGCAGCACCCACAGAGCACTGTATGTTCAACACTTCCTTGAACTGCCACCCTCTCCGTCGGTCCTCTCCAGCTCAGAACTTTTTACATTTGGTTGAGATTGTGGCCTTTTGGGGGATTAGAAGGGTTTTCCTTTAGGGAATGATTACCCACCAAGGATGCTTATTTTGGGGCCAGCTTGTCCTACCACCACCGAGCTGGTGCTAAATGAGGGGTTGCCCTGAGAAGGGGCTTTCCTCATGACTCTCACACCTGTGAAGGGTTCTGTGAGGCATCAGCAATTTGCAGGGTTTTTCTTGGTTGGTAACTATTCATGATGGTTTGTGCACACCCCTATTTCTCGAGTCTGTCTTTTGTGTGTTTTGCAATAAAAGAACTTGTGTTTTTGACCAATGAGAATACTCTTTTTGGTCTCTGCCATCTGGAAAATGCATGTACCAGTGTGCACTTGGCAGTCAAATAGATGGGCATTCCAGGCAGCTGTAACAACCCTGGGCTTACAACAGGCACCTCTTTGTCTTTGTCTGGACATGCTGACTCTCCAGAGGAATTATCTTTCTTTATCTTTTGTGTCATTTGTCATAAGGAGAAAAACCATCTCCTCATCTCATTCTGTCATAAGACTTTCATCTTCTCAAAGTTCCCAAGAAGTCCCTCCCTCAGAAACTCTAGCTGTTGTTGTTTCCAGCCTATAACCCTTCATCTTTGTAAATATCTGTTCTAGTGAGCCAAAAGACCTAAAGATAATTTAAAATTACAATGGCTACTTGGGGCTAGTTTGAGCTTCCCAGACGTGTATTTTTTAAAACATTTTATTTAATTTTTTAGAGAGAATGAAAGGGAGGGAGAAAAACATTAATGTGAGAGAGGTTGCCTTTCACACACCCCCTACTGGGGACCTGGCCCACAACCCAGGCATGTGCCCTGACTGGGAATCGAATCAGCAGTCCTTTGAGTTCACATGCCAGTGCTCAATCCACTGAGCCACATTAGCCAAGGCCCAAACTTGTATTTTTATACACCAAAGTTGAATACCCTAGACTTAAAATGAAACATATAGAATGATGCATGCATGAATTGGTATTTAGAAGCATCAAGATGACAAGAGGAATCTACAACTGCCTCTTTACAGAACACTGCCTTGAGGATGACTGAGATATTTATAAATTAGAAAGGAGTCAAGACTCTGCTCCTACCACAACCTTCTCTCAGTTCTCTTCTACTAACTAACATGCAGCCACTGATTCTGTTTCTGCCACCGGCCTCCTGTTGTTGCAGCTTCTCCTGGCTCTTCTGTCCCTCTCTATTCTCCTCTGGCTGAGCTTCTACCTCCAATAACCTGAAGATCCTCCTGACCTTCCTGCAAAACCCTCATCACAAGCTCCTGTCTGTGTATTCCCTTTTACGTATCAACCAACCCACCGCTGATGGCACTCATACTATTGCCCCTATACCACATGAACAAGAGCTGAATCAAGAACAATAGCTAAAGCCCTGGCTGGTGTGGCTCAGTGGATTGGGTGCCAGCCTGCAAACGAAAAGGTCACTGGTTTGATTCCCAGTCAAGACACAGGCCTGGGTTGTGGGCCAGGTCCCCAGTAGGGGGTGTGAAAGGCAAGCACACATTGATGTTTTTCTCCCTCTCTTTCTCCCTATCTCTCTTTAAAAATAAATTAAAAATCTTTAAAAAAAGAACAATAGCTAAAGGTTTTTTGAAGGTCTCAGAGAAAGCCTACCAGTTTGCAGAGGACTTCAATACTGTCATTCAAACTTACTGTCACTGAACACACAACTTCGGATGCCCACCACAAAAGCCAAACTTGTGAGTCAGGTGCTGGAGCAAAAGGAAAGAGGTTTATTCAGGTGCTATGACCTTGGAGAATGGTGGGCCCCCATCTCAAAGACCACCCTCCTTTCTTGCTCAAGCCTATGGTTCTTAAGAAGGAGAGAGCTTTTCGTTCTATGCAAATTTATTGCTAGCCTTTGATCGGTTCTTGGGCCCTATGTTTCTCACCTTCGGCTTGCTCAGTGTAAGAACCTCCACCTGTGCCATCTTGGTCAAGGGGGAGACTCCTCGGTGCTCTCTGTCTGTGGTGTCAGGGTCAATGGGGGGAGAGGGACTGCAGGACCCACCATCAGGAAGCCTGGAGATGCCACAGCCCTCAGCCCACCTGTGGAGTTGGACATGGTGCCTGCACATCAGGTGGAGTCAGTGAGGCACCCCTGGATCCTGGTGTACCCCCATGCTCTGTACAGCCCCTGCTGCAGCCCATTCCTCTGAAGTGGCCAACTGGGCCCACACTCACCTTGCCAGCGGCTGCCTGTGCTCTGACTGACTGACTGTCTACGGGAATGTTACCATCCTGGCTTCTTCCATTTTTACCAATTAATTCAATTCTTGGTAAGTGAAAGCCAAGTTCAACACTGGATGACTAAGGCAGGAGAGAATAACACTATGGACAATTTTAATTGCATTAGATCTATCAACTTGTAAAAGATTGCAAGATGCAATTCCACAAGCCATCCCTAAATCAATTGATTAGAACAAGACCCAGGCTTGTACTAAAAAACCTGCTGAACCTATTCATGATTACTCTAAATGACTCTAGGGTTTTGCTTCTAAATCCAGGTTTTCTTTAAATGTGAACTCCACTACATTTGCCTTCTATTTGATGTTTGTAAGTAGCCTGAACTGTGACCTCTCATTTCTTGTTAAAAGAACTAAGATCCATGGGAAATAGAATGTCTTCCACCCTTGATGTAGTCAATCTTGCTCACCAAGTAACCTGAAAACTCAAGGATACACCTAAAAAAAGCAAATAAAATTATGAATTTACAACTTGAGCACGTGTGTGCCTCTTCCAACAAGCCATGGCAATCCAAATTCAAATCAACTAATGTCCCCCACTGGGGCCCTAGCCTGCAACCCAGGCGTGTGCCCTGATCGGGAATCGAACCAGCGACCTTTTGCTTCACAGGCCCGCACTCAATCCATTGAGCCACATGAGCCAGTGCTGCTTGTCATTTTTGTAAAAAGCCTGGCCATTGGAAAAGGGACTTCCTTAAACCAAAATGCTCACGGCGGCCCTCAATTTCTAAGCCCTCACCCTCCCATGAACTGAGCTACTCTGAGAACAAACAAGGTATGTTTCTGATCTGGCCTCTTAACCACATAAATCAAACCTTCATAATTATCAGAAATTAGGTCCATACTTGTTTAACACCAGAGCAACTCGTTCTGTGCTCAATCCCACCGACGTTGAATAACTCCTTCCCTATTGTACTGCAACAATCCAATTGTGGGTGTCTCTAATAAACCCCTAAGAGCCTCTAATCCCTTCCCTTGCCTTTTCAACTGGGCTCTTTTTCAGAATAACCATTCTGTTTTTTCACTCAGCTAGTATTCATTTGCTGGAGGAAGATTTCATTGAACAATGCCATGCTGCCTTCTCCTTTCCTCAAAAGTGGGCAATAATTCTGGAGTTTCATTGAGCCCCTGGTTCAACCAGCAGCACAGAAGAATCCTCAATACCCCTCATTGTCTCTGCCCTTAAATCAATCACAAGGGAATCTAAGAGTTCAGCCCTCTTACGGCGTATTCCCAAAATCTGCAGTGAACACTGGATAGCTCAGTTCAGCTCCTCTGATCAAACAAACTTCCTTCCAAATCCCGAAGCACTTGCAGAAATTAAATCAATTATAAGAAACTATAGGGCTCAAGCCCTTCTAACTCCCTGCACTAGTCCCTGTAATCCACCCATCCTCCTCTTAAAGAAGCCTCATGGACAAGGATGGAGATTTGTACGGGAAGTCATCGGGGCCATAGATAATGTCATCCCCCAACACCCTGTTGTTCCTCTGTCTCTATGGAGAACAAATGATTTACTCTCAAGGATCTTTGCAGGGCTTTCTTGAGCATACCAGTAGATCCTGAAAGTCAGGTTTTACTTACCTTTTCTTGGGAAGGCCAACAGATGACTTGGGTCATCTGAGATCATTATGCATCAAGATGATACTGAAAGCCCATCCTATTTCTCACAGGTCTTAAAAGCAGACTTGACGGGTGTGCCCTTTCCACATGAATGTGCTACCCTCCTCCAACATGTCAATGATCTTCTGCTCGGAAGTGCACCCTGCCCCCAACTGTTAACAACCAAAGGCCACGAGATATCTAAAGAGAAACTTCAATTTGTCCAGACTTAAGTCAGATCCCATATTTTTAAAGTGGAATCAGCCATCCATTGTAACTGGAGTCTCGCTCGCAAGCTCTTTTTATTCAAGTACAGCTAGATGTAGAGGAATGCAATTTTCTGTAACATTACGGAAGCATAAAAAATAAAAAATGATAAACCTTTTGGATGGTGTAATTGTCTAAATGACGACAGCTATGCAAAGAAAAAAAGAAAAAGAAAAGGAGTGTTCCAAAAGAGGCCCTTTCAGGAAACTTAAGTAGTTTGCTTCGTTTTACAAATGTGTTATTGATCAATCCTGAAATGCTATGTACGAATTCAGATCTTTAATACCAATATTGTTTACAGCATAATTGTTTGCTCACTAAATACGTGTCAATTTTAGCCCTGTCTGTTTGAAAGTTACAGGGACTCTGGCTTTGATCTATTATTTTTTGTAATTGTAAACTTTGGTGTTGCAGGGTTTCCTTTTTGTATTTGAAATGTTATGCACAAACCAGATTATAGCACATTAAAGAAGATGGCTTTGGAAATATAACAGCAGGTTGCTGGATAAAGCTTAGCCATTAGAAAATCTATTTTTGGAAAGAAAAGAGAAGAACATTATATTGTGCTGTGACATAAAAATCCATAATTGTGTTTTACTTGTACATCTGAGACAAGTTATATAATTATATTGGTTTTTTATTTGGAATTTCACTGTTTAAAGTTTACAGGCGCCAACATTTTATTTGATGATATTCTGTTGATGTTGAGAAAAATTCTTAACACTTTCAAAATCCTGAAAATAAAATAACTGCTGAAGTGTTTATAAAGCTCTCTTGGATTCAAATGCAGGATGCTACTATTTTTAAAATGAAAATATTTCAGTACCTATACCATATATTAATTTAGAGCAACTTTATTATGGTCTGTAATGAAGACATTGAGATATTTTAGGGCATTTTAACATTACTTCAGAGTCAGAATTTAAATTTGAGTACATTTATCACATGAAACAACTCTCCAGGTAAAGCTATATTTGAAACCTAACTCTACTTTCAGTTAAGATTAGCTGGGAATCTTCTGTCTTATATACTCTCTATCTCAATTGTAATGACAAAATGATACTTTACATTAAAATAATATAGATTAGACATTGAAAAGAGAATATTACGTGTAAGACAAATACTAGCATTGCTGAGGGATGATCTTACAAGATTACTGAGGTCAGGGAAAGCACCCCTCCCCCAGTCTCTTCCCCACAATATCCTGCCATGACACCCAAAATCCCCACTCTTGAAAAGTTCTTCACTTTAGGAAATCAAGTTTAAATTAGTACGTTAATATGTTTTGATATCCCATTAAGGTAAATTAGTTCCTTTGATTGGCTGGCCAAACATAGGCCTTTCGTGAAAGCCCTTGCTGAATACATGTGCTTGGGACCTAGAGGTGGCCACCAGGACTAACGTATAGAGAGAACAAATGTATTTATAGTTATTGGAAGATAATGCAATTTGATTAACGTGTTTCAGTGAGAATTCTCATTTGTCTAGAAACAAGAGCAGAATGACACAAGGGAAATTCACAGGAAACACATGACTTCAATTTACATCAACAGATGATGTGAATACTTCTGCTAGCTTGATCTCAAAGATATACAAATAGTATTTGGAATCAATGTAATATTAATTTATCATTATATAGACAATCTTAATTGATGATAAGTGTAAAATTAATTTGGGGCCACTGATTATTTAAATGCATGGATTAACCTGTTCTAATTAGTTTTTCAATCTTAATTAAAAACCTGAAAGATTTTATATTTTTAGATTGCACTATGCAAACCTTTCTCATTAAAATATTGTTTATTTATATCAAATATATATGTTATTTTTGTATATTGATGTTGAATTTCTGTAGCACATTAAAATTGATGACAGAGGAGAAAGATTTCTTTTTGGAGATTATAGTGCGTTTAACATTTTCCTTTTATAGGTGCTCTCAAATATATATTCAAACAGAGAGATAATCTGATAAGATAACGTTATGTTAAGGATCATTGAAATATGTCAATTGTCTTATAGCTTAACAAACTTTAATGACTTTGAACATTATAAAGAGAATTATTAACATCTTCATGGAATTCTTTTATTTTTAAGATTTTATTTATTTAGTTTTAGAGAAAGGGAGGGGGAAAGATAGGGAGAGAAACATCAATGTGTGGCTGCCTCTTGTGCACCCCCTATTGGGAACCTGGCCCACAACCCAGGCCTGTGCCTTCACTGGGTATCGAACCAGGAGCCCTTTGGTTCGCAGGCCAGCACTCAATCCACTGAACCACACCAGCCAGGGTGGAATTCTTTAATGGAGAGAATTTTATGTAGCCTTCAATCAAAACATGAAAGACAACTTTCCATTTAACTCCTGTGATCTAGTTTATTCAAGAGATTTTACCGAGGAAAAATTAGAAAACACAAGCAAATCAGTAACTATGGAAGAAATGGGAAAAGTCATCAAAGAATTACTTCGTTAAAAATTCTAAGATTAAGAATTTATACATAAGTTCTCTCAAAGAACAAAATTATCTTTATTCTAAGTAAACAGTCTTATAACAATGAAAAATTATGGACATTTTCCAGTTCCTTTTACATAATGAGAATAACCTTATAAAAATGAGAATAAAAAAAGATTAACTGGCATATGATGAAATATATCAAATTCTTAATTAAAGTATTATAAAACCAAATTTAGGAAGGCATTACAGGAATAATATCATCATTAAAAATAAACAGTTTTAAGAATTTAAACATATTAAATGTTAGGAAATCTATCACAGTATTGTATTTTATCAATATGTTAAATATGCCAAAATAAGTTTATGCACAATAGATAATTTATAAAATTCAACAAGCACAATTTATGATACATGCATGTAAATTAGAAATAGATGGATACTGGAACATAAATCAGATCACTGTTCAAAACACTCATTGACTTCTCATTTCACTAAGTAAAAACCTGAAGTTCTTAACCTGAAGTCCTTACAAATTACTATATGGTGGAGGGTCTTGAATTCAATTTGTAAAAAATACAACATCTGTTAAACATGACTAACTGAAGCTCAATAAAACAAGGAATGACTGATACTTTTTAAAATGTTTAATATTGCCAATTATTTTCACTTTTCATTTTTATTTATTTACTTTTTAGTGATTTTTTTAGAGAGAGAGAGAGGAAGTGGGGAGAAAGAAAGGGGGAGAGAGAGAGAGAGAGAGAGAGAGAGAGAGGGAGAGAGATCAATTTGTTGTTCCACCTATTTAGGCATTCATTGGTTGATTCCTGTATGTAGATCAGACATACAGGACCCACAACCTTGACATATCAAGATACTCTAACCAATTGAGCTATCTGGCCAGGGCCCAGGTATTTTGTTTTTATCAGAAATAATAATCAGAAAGACTGTGTTGTTTATACTGAGAATGAATCAATCACTTTTTTATCAACATGGACCAAGTGATCTCTGAATATTTAATCTCTCTTATTTTTATTTACATTTCTAGAATCATGTGGCATATAGCCAACTGATCAGTACAAATACTGACCAGTCCAGTGGTTACTATGGTTGGTTGATGTCCATGCCATGCTTGTTGTCAACTATTTCAGATAATACCCATACTTACAGTGTCAACATCTCAGGGGCTATCTGGCTGAGTGTTTTTTGGTTTATTTGTCTGAGAAGCATTTTTAAAATTTTCCTGTTCTTCTACTCCCTCACTACCTAATTCTCTTTCCTACCCTTTCTTCAATATTTTATGGGAAATAGATTTACTTTTCCTATCAAATAAACTCAATCAGAGGATAAGAGGAAATTATAAATGTAACAATAAAAAATCAATTTAGTGAATTATTAGCCAAAACCTCTCTACTAGTTACTTTTCTGGCTATCAATTTGATAGGTAATACCTACATTTATTCTCATTGTATCTCTGTTGTAAGTTTTAATAAAATCATGTTAATGGGAGAGCAAAACAATCTTGAGATTTGCTCTCTGTTTCTATAACAATTTCAAATATTGCTGTAGTCTATTCTGACAATGGTGAAGAAGCTTAGAAAACATTTCAACATTTAGTTTTCTTAAAACTGGTTTTATAAACCTAAAGATCAAAATAGCAATTTGTTATGATTCATATGAGACAAATGACAAAAACAGAAAAATTGAAATGATAATGTGGCATTAATTATATGTAGCTTTTTATTGACTTGGGAGTCAATAGCATCATAGTTTTACAATATTTAGTGGTCACTTTCTGTAAGTCAAAGTTAACCTAAAAATAAAAGATTGTATTGGTGCTAAGAAGCTAAAAAATTAGGTTACCCTTTAGGTATACATAGGTAGTAACTGATTTTATCTTCAGAAAGATAAATCATAATCATCAATCTTTATGGTCAGGATATTTGCTTTCCTGCTTTCTCAACAGTTTTTTTGTAAGACAATGTTGGTTTGGACCAGCCCAAAGTTTACTTTGCACAGTTCAAACAGTCTAAAAATTCAGTAAGCAAGATGTGTCAGGCAGTTCATCTGGAACAGCTGCTCTGACTTCATTTTAAAATGCCCCAAATGTCCGTTTCAGGTTTTCCATAAAAAAAAAGACATATTTTTCATTTTCACCAATAACTTTATTGATTTGGATATTTTGAGTATGTCGGCTGTTTCCCACATGGTAGAACATTGATTATTCTCCATTAATGTCTTGATTTGATTGCTATCATCTTCAACTGGTCTACTGGACTGTGGAACATTGTCCAGCGAAACACCTCCAGCACGAAACTTCACAAATCACTTGACACGTTTGCTCAGTCGCCGGACCTTCTCCACACACTGCACAAATCTCTTTTTTTTTTTTGGCATTTCAGTTGCATTTTTACCTTTCCTGAAATAATAAAGCATAATATGCCAAAAATGTCATTTATTTTCTTCCATCTTCAATATTAAACTGACTACACAAAAATTCACTAATTTTGATTTTTTTTTTAAATGCACAATGATTTGACAGCTGTCGCAATACAATCTAAACAAAACTGTTTTCAGTGAAGTTAAAGACAATTAGGCACTACTACAGCTTACAGAAAAAAAAACAAATGAACATTTTGGCCAACCCAATATATACAACTACTTTATTGATACTGTTCTGGAAAAAGAGCATTTTTCTATTTTGGCCTTGATATCTTGCCACATAATAATCACTGCAAACCACAACAACATAATTTTGTTATATAAACTTGAAGTAAAGTGAAGAATCAAGAACTTGCAGACCTGCAAGCTTTTCAATCATTAAATAAAATCTCAAATTATGCAAGATACTGAATCCCTCTGGCTCTTAGTTACATCATTATAAAAATGGCAATAAAATATTTCATTTGCCTTAAGGCAAAGGAGTGATTTATTTTGAGGTCTCTTTTTATATCATTTTATGGTTGCAATATTAATGCACATCAGGAAATACAATGATAGATATTAACATAGCTGGTTAATATAAACAGAGTGTCTGCCTCATTTTTAATTGAAACTGTTCAGTTATTTATAATCCCACAATGACCATTTTTGATATTATTTTCATCTCTATTATTATGATTATGAAGTGGGTTAAATAAAGTGTTATAAACCCATGCCTGATTCATTGATGCTAATAAGCGATAATGGTTTAAATTAATGATTCTTTTTTTTTTAAAGTTTTAATAATTTTTATATCTACTTTTATGAAGGATATTGGTCTGTAGTTTTTTTTTAAAGATTTTATTTATTTATTTTCAGAGAGGAGAGAGAGAGAGAGAGAGAGAGAGAGAAACAACAATGTGCGGTTGCTGGGGGTTATGGCCTGCAACCCAGGAATGTACCCTGGCTGGGAATCGAACCTGGGACACTTTGGTTCCCAGTCCGCGCTCAATCCACTGAGCTACACCAGCCAGGGCTAAATTAATGATTCCTAACAAGAACTATCTAAGTAGGTTTCTGAAATGACATGTGCTATGACCCCTGTAGCACAAATCCTGATTTTGTAGTTTGGGTTGAACACAGCAATACTTTTTTTCAATTTAATCTTTGTTGTATTTTTTCCCATTACCATTCAATCACCTTGTACACCTCTCTCCCCAGCAATCCCCACACTGTTGTCCCTTTTTCCTTTGTGCCCATTTCAAATCATGAATCCTTGCAATAAAAAGGGCTGGGACACTGTGTTTTCTTCCCAAGTAGCAACAAAAACGGGGGAGCTAAAAAATAGAATGCATCATCTGTCAGTCTTGAGGATGAGGAAACTCAAACGACAGACTGGTAACCAACAGGTGATTGCTGAGGGGGAAGGGAGTATCAGCCCCCTTATACTCCCCCCCCCCCAGCAATCCCCACACTGCTGTCCGTGTCCACAAGTCCTTTTTCCATTTTGCTCAATCCCACCTCCCCCTAACCCCCCCCACTAGCTGTCATCTGCTCTCCATCTATGAGTCTGTCTCTATCGTGCTTGTTAGTTCAGTTTGTTCATTAGATTCCACACATTAGTGAGATCATACAGTACTTGTCTTTTTCTGACTGGCTTATTTTTCCAAGATGATTCTAAGGAATAGTTCATTTTCAGCAACTCTTAAGAGCATTTTGGGGGTATTGTCATGTTAGAAGAAAACCAGAAGTACCATGCTGCTTTAATCCATGCTTCATTTTAAGTGGTTATAAAGATGTATTTTAAATAGTTACAATAAGCTGGTAGTTGTAAATATTCTGGATGTAATTGTAGAGGCCACATGTCAAACCACAACTCGACATGCCAGATTTTTCACTGGCTTAGTCAGCTACAAGTATAGCAGAGAAAGAGACCAGTGTATTTCAAAGTTTTACAGGGTGGTATCAGTGGTTAACCCTACTGTCACAGCTATTCTCAGATTTGTAGATTTAAAATTTACAAAGTCCACATGAATGATCACAATATGGGTAAGTGCTTCACATGCAACAAATTCAAAACCAGGGATGTATAATAGATGAGTGCAATTTACTTTTGTCAGGGTACCTAATATTGGTCACTTGGTTAAGAATCTCTTCATATGCTTTTTTCTATCAATAAAATGATTATTTTAAAATTAGACACCCAGTATTTTAAAAATAAATTATTTGCTAAGGAAGGAGACGCATACAGATAGGAAGTTTTATTAATTTAAAGTGGGAAATTAGAAGGTGGAAAAGAGAAAATGAAATGAAGACTAACAGTTTAGAGTTTTCAAATACCGTCTCTGTGAAAAGAATACTGGCATGAAAGATGAAATGACAGATAAGAGTTCTACTTGTAAGGAATTTATTATATAGTAGGAGATAAAGACACGTAAATACTTATAAAATGCATAGATACAATGATAAACCCATTTATGGTTTCTTGAAAAAAAAGAGGAGCACCATATAATGGGGTCAAATGAAGGTGAAACCTTTTGGTGGAAACAATAATATTTTAATATAAGTAAATGTTTTCTGTTGTTATTTTTTCTACAGATATCTCATAAATTCTGTTTATTGGTGCGAATTCTTTGCTTTAAATTCAGATGTCATCTAAATTTTTCCTTTCATATTATTTCCGCATTCTTAGGTGTTTGCTTACTATAAATTTGGTCCAAAAGAAAATTTTTTATGGAACAGCATTAAAAAATTCTCAGAATATTTCTTTCTCTCGTGTGGTTTAGTCTGCAGTAAAATTGAATACTTCAAATGACTCTAAGGTATAGATGCAATACTACTTTTCACATCTAAATCTGAGTTAGATAGATTTAATGTAGGAGAAGTCTAGGAAAGTAAACCTAACCAAGAATTTATTTTTTACTTTATTTTTTATTAAAAAGAAATTATTCTTGGGGAAAAAACAAAGCGGTTTTTTGAAAATGAGTGTAACTTCCAGAGTTCTTTCACTCTTTTAGTAACTTTTTAGATATTTTAAACATTTCAATTAATTTAAAATACCAAATGTGCTTTTTTTTCTCGTTTGTTTCTTCTAGCCCTTGTATGCATCACACACTTTGTTGTAGCTACCGATGTTAACTGTTGTATGCTCTTTATATTTCTTATTTCAAATTTCTAGGAGAAGAATAAGAATTGTTTCGGTTCAACTGAGGTATGTGGGTGGGCTGGAGGAAACTCTAGTCAGGAGATTCTCTGCTCTGCCCTTTGGCTAGGTGATTAATCTTCAGTTAGAAAGAGCAGAATCAAATCTATGGTTAATGCTGTTCAGTGATTTGGACAAGGCATAGTGGCCTAGAAATGCTATAGTCGTAGCGGTTACCATGATTAACCATCACATTTCAAGCATCTACCATATAAATAAAAGCAACATTGTTAATTTCTGCTTTATTTCACTAAGGTATTAGCAATACTTATAATAGTGAACAAATACTTTCTATGTGTGTACCGCTATTCAGATGACAGAATTGCTTGATGTATATTATTTTGACTGCTAAAATATCATTATTATGTTAATAAAGTAGGTTTAATTCTTCTTCTACAGTTGTAATAATGGAGTTCCTGAGAGATTGAATGTGTAATAATAAACATTCACCTCTCAGTTAGAAAAATTTGATTCTAATTTCTTCTTTAAAATTCATTAACTTCAGGACTGGTCAGGTTACCGTCTTTTTGAGTCACTTTCTTCATTTAAATATCAAGGCAGGTGGTCTGGAAGACGGCAGTATTAAATAAAGGGGTCCATTTGCTTGAGTGCAACAAAACCCAATAAGACACACCAAACAGATGTTTGCAACAAAGAAAGTGACGGGTGATTTTGAAGGGTCGAGCTAGTGGCTCTACAGTGGCTTCCAGATGGTGGGCTGCCGAGGGGCGAGATCATTAATCGTGGTGACTAAGAGAAAGATAGTCTCTTTAGCAAATGATGTTGGGAAAAATAGATCCCTACCTGCAAAGGAGTCAGATTGGACCCTTACCTTAGCCCACACACAAAAATCAAATAAAAATAGACTGAATATTTCATGTAAAATCTGAAATTGTCAAATATCCAGAAGAAAACACGAATAAAAGTTTCAGCTGATGAAGGTTATCTTGGTATTTTGAAAGAGCAGTTAAGATTTTGGTGACTTAAATGCATGTGAATGCCAAGGGAATGGAAAACCATGTGACTGACTCATCTTATCTGACTACCTAGAGTTAGGCTTGCAGAGTGTTAGTGTATTTCTAGATCATAAAAGTGTATAATCTTATATCTAGGGTGCATTGTTTTGCCTTTTCTTCTGTGGCGGTGTTTTTTTTAAGATGTTATTTATTTATTTTTAGAGAGAGGGGAAGGAGGGGGCGGGAGGGAGAAAGAGAGGGAAGGAAACATCAGTCTGGTGGTTTCTCACACGCCCCCAGGGGTGGGGGGTCCTGGCCCTCAATCTTGGCATGGGCCCTGACTGGGAATCAAACCGGCAACCCTTTGGTTTGCAGGTCAGTGCTCAATCCACTGAGCCACACCAGCCAGGGCTGTGATGTTGTTTTTTAATTAGCTATTGAATTATATAAGGTCTAAATATTTTATGATATATTTTACTGTGACTATATTTTTCAGTATATAATTCATAATAGCTACAGAAGAATTTAATGAGAGCAAGTAAACTTCCATATTACAGAGTAATTAATAAAAAATGCCTTTGTGTTTTTATAGTGGATATTAACTATTTAAGTAAGTAGTTTATTTAATGGGAAGTGTATTGTTTTATCAGACATTCATGTTAGTTGCTTTTTCAGAACTGCACATGAATATATATATGTTATCTGGATAAAATGAATTGTGAGTTTTAAGAACTTATTCTGCATGAGGTTTATCAAGAAATAATTACCCTCATAAAGATAATTTTTCTTCCTGTTTATGTGCTTCAATTCTCTAATACAAAAAAACTTAGCTACTTAAGTAAATAAATGCCATAAATTAAACTTATAAATATGTTGGGTAGAAAGTTCTCTTAAATAGTCCAGCATGCAAATTCAGTAACATTATCTTATACCTTTTAATTCAAAAATGCAAATTTAAATATATTACTCAATTTCATTACTTAATTTGAATTTAACTATTAAATAAAACAAGTACACATTAATATCTATAAATAACTATGCCTATATAACATATTTATATATATTTAATGGATTTTAATATGACTATGAGATATTGTGGATAAATTTTACCATCTGTAGGGGAGATGGGGATGGTTGAAATTTAATCCTTTTTTGTTTACATTGTGTGCCTGTCTTTAAAAATTGGGGTGAAAATAATGGTTCTCCTCAGTGCTGTGGGCTGCAATACTCCTTACATGTCCATGCATGACTATTTCCTGGCAAATAGGGTATAAATAGATATCAACATTTATTTTAAATGTGCTATAAGGAAAAAGATCTCAAAACAGGCATACTCAAAGATTTCTTCTAGTAGGAAAATTATATAGGAACAAAAACAGTTAAACTAGAATTTAAAAATTTAAAAAACCCAATTTGAGAGCATTAGATTTTTTTGTGAAACTGTTTAAGTAAAGGTCATTGGGCTCCCCCTGAGGCTCAGAGTCAACTCTGTGGGATTCCCAGAAGGGGGTCTGAAGCTCATTAAAGTCTACAAGCATTTTATCTGAAATGTTAATTTCTTCCCAGAATCAGATAATGACATCAGACACAAATTTCTGTCCCAGCTCAAGGTTGGTACAAATACCTTTCTGTAACTCTCCTTTTGACCAATATAGTTAGTTAAGATTTACCTTAGCAAAAATGTGCTCTATTTGATTGTTTAGTGCTAAGATCATTACTTAGCAGCTAAATCAATTACATTATACAAGTCTGCATATTCTAAACATTTGAGCATTGACTTAATTTATATGGCTCATATAGTGGAGGTTGAGAATGAGTCATTGCAACCCGTGCCTTAGTGGTGTGCAGGTTAGTTTCAACTATAGGCCACTTGAGGTATAAGCTCAAGATAAATTTCTGCCCCTCCTTTAACTACCTAGAAGAATATAAATTAGGGTTCTTGCTCATAAGAGATAAACAGGTAAACTTTTTTTTTCAGCTATTGGTAGGGCCAGATAAAATTATGACTGAATATCTGCTCTTCTTATCCTCCTTCAATGACCCTTTGAGGTCCCCAAGGCACCTTCCCTCATCCTTAGCACAGAATGTCATCTATACCAGCTTCTCCTTTGTCATTGAACTTCTCATATACATCAGGTTGCTGACTCTCTTCAGTATTCAACATTCCCATACATATGTATGTACTAAATTAAGTTATTTTTTCTTGTTAATATGCCCCATGTCTATTTGATTAGACCAGCCCCAAGCACCTTTACGGTAGAAGAAAATTTCTTCCCACAATATGTATTCACAATTGCAAGCAGTATTAGGTATGTGATGATTTTATTTCTTTAAATCTGTTTTCTATGTTAGAATTCCCAAGTATATTTGTCTAATCACCTATAGAGAGTTACTACAAGTTGTCTGCAGATCTATTATGCCTTTCTATTTCAAGGTTTTCTTTTATTTGGCTTGTTTTATTTACATAGGTGTCGTAAAAGCCAGATAAATCTCCAGGTTTGCAATCAACAAACCTGAAGACTTGCATAACTGTTGGAAACTACTATAGTGTAAGTCAAAGGTTAATTTTATTTCCTGGATCTTTCATTTAAAAATCCAGGACTACATTCTGAGATTATTCCCACAGTGCAAGTTATGCTAATTTATTTATTTATATATTCCACCCCCTATTGTAACCAGGCAGAAACATCACTTCTTTGATATGACCTTTTCTCCTTTCTTTCCTTTTGATTCAAACTGGCTTCATTTAGCACCTCGACTCACTTGCCTCCTTCTCATTTGCATGACTACTCCTGAAATCATGAAGCCTTTAGGGCCATGAGATTCTACTCATCATAAATAATCTTAGGAAAGAAAGCCTCAAGTCTACTGACCATGAAGACAGAGATTCAGCCAAACTAAATATATCATCTAAACCTCGGTTGTATTCCAGCTCTCAGGCCTAGAAAAAGCAGTGAAACCAGGCAAAATAATGTTATATATGACATCAGGACCAGATGCACCAACCAGTCAATAGAGACCAGAACCCTGGCTGTGAGGCAGAATTAATGATTTTTCCCATCTCCTGGACCCATCTCCTGGACCCATCTCCTGGAAGCCATTGGGGAACAGGATCTTTGAGCGTGCGCTTACTTGTGTCCACTGGTATGGATCATTTCTTAAAATAAACCCTTACTTTCTTTGCTGCAAAATTATATTCATGTCTTATTGAGTTTTGATGCATGGAGGCAAACAGACCCCTTCAGTCCCATAACTCTATCACTTTCTCAGTTGGGAGCCACGGGCAAAAACTTGAGTGGCTCTTTTCTGAGTTTCCAATAATATATCTATAAATATCTTTCTTTCTGCAAATTATTGTGTCTGATAATGTTCCAGCTTTCCAGAAAGTAAAATGTTTTTCTCTTTGTAACCTAAGATTATAACTCACAGAGAAACTACGAGATTATTTTCCTGGAAATAATTCACAGCACTGTTTCCACACAAGTATAGATTCTTTTTCTTAATAGAAAGACTCTTCATATTTAATTTAATAAAATTTGTCTCTAAGTATATCCTTCTGGCAAGGCCATGGTAAAAAAAATTGGTTTATCCTATTATATCCAAGTGGACAGAAAGACTGATTCTTATTGAGTGTATAAAATTAATTGCAATGACAGAAAGTAAAAGGGACAATGAAGACAATTTATATAATATCTAACTAGGGACCTGAATAGTTTTATACTAAAGTGTAGTATATATACCAGGTAGTATTATCAATGTAAAAACACCTACATCTGCCCTGGCTGTTGTGTCTCAGTGGACTGAGTGCTGGCCTGCGGGCCAAAGGGTTGCTGGTTCCATTCCGAGTCAAGGCACACGCTTGGGTTGCAGGTCAGGTCCCTAGCTGGGTGCATGGAAGAGACAACCACACATTGATGTTTCCCTCCCTCTTTTTCTCCCTCCCTTCCCCTCTCTCTGAAAATAAATAAATAAAAAATCTTAAAAACAACCCCACTGAAATCTGTGGAAAAATTTTATGTGTTTATTTGAGCTGAACAGAATATGCCTGGAAGCCAGATTTCAACAGACTGAGAAAAATGCTTCCAAGAAATGACAGTTTTCAGCTTCTTTTGTGCTTTTGGAATTAAGAAAGATTACACGGAGTTGGGAGAAAACAAGGTATAGATAGAATTACAGGAGATTATGTGCTCTCTTGAAGGTGGTCAACCTTTTAAGAGGGGTCTGAAAGGCGTTAACCCAAGAGCACAAGAACAATGGGCAAGCGTTGATGAAGGCAAAGATAAGCTTTCCTAAAGAAGTCCTGTCTGGGGTGTCACTGTCACCATGACCTGCCCAGTTAGGAATTTATGATCACAAGGAGCTTAAATGTACTTTTCAGAGAAACCTCCCCTTTTCTTTCTATCCAGTATATATAACATACCCAAAGATTGCTAGGATCCCTATCTACAAACGTGCTTTACTGGACTGCTTATTCATATAGTTAGAATAAATACACGTTAACCAAGCATTTGCATAAAATGACAATCATAATTTTACTAAGCTCAAATCATTTACAAAGCAAACCCAAACAAAAAAGGACTCTTCGTTTCAATTATTAGAGACACTGTATTTGAATTCCCATGAGAATAATTAGCTAGTTGTATGTTCTTCATGTTCCTTAAAGTGACAGAATCATTGTGTTCCTGAATTCTAATGAATCCTCGTAGGTGGAAAATATTTGGATGAATCTTCTCTCTATCTGGAATAGAGAATCTATCTGGAATTTGGATCACCGTATGTACAAAATACTTTAATTTTTATAATTTTTTGAGAAGCCTTCAAGAACAATGCAATAAATAACCAAGGGAGGCTTTTTAAAAAGTTAATCTGAGGTAAAAAAAATTTCCTTCGACAAGACTTTAATTTTTATTTTCCAATTGGCAGTTAAATAATAAGAAGGGAAAGGAAAGGAGCTTTATCAGAAGCCTATTAGACAGTGGAGTATTTTCTTAAAATACAAATAAAGCCTGGCAGCTGTGACTCAGTGGACTGAGTGCCAGCCTGCGAACCAAAGGGTCACTGGTTCAATTCCCAGTCAGGGGACATCCCTGGGTTGTGGGCCAGGTCCCCAGTGGGAGGCGCTTGAGAGGAAATCACACATTAAAATACAAATAAATAAATAATCACAGTTTCACTCAGTCCTGTGTTACAACGCTTGGATCTGCAGTCTAGTTTTAAGAAGCCATCTGTTTCCAGGCTAAAATAGACCTGAAAACACCAAATCTTAAGTTCTGAATAACAGGCATCCTCTCATAGTGCCAACACCTCTCTAAAGACATATATAACCATGAGTCTTCTGTGTTTCTGCTTCCCGGTATAATGTTTTACGCTGAGTCCTTGAAACCGTCTTTTATGAGTGATTTTAGACACCCAATCTCTAGCCTACATCTTAAAATATAAGCCTATAGAGAAAACATGAGGTAAAAAATCCTACTGAAGGAAGGAGTAAATGTTTTTATCAATTGCATGTATTAATCATTTGATGCTAAAATTTTCATCTTACATAATTCTTGCTCCAGTCCTGAAGCAATTATTATTTTAAAAGAGTCCTGCTGTTTTCTGATACAGTTCAGGAGACCCCTTTAAAATATGGCATATTTGCTCATACTCCTCTAGCTTAAAAATTAAATATGCCAAAGTACACTTTTCAGGTAGTTCTATAACCCATCAACTTGAAGTGATTCTGTCACTGTAAGGTTGTAGGGGGAAAGGCCCAAGAGTCTTAATTCAGAATCGATTCTGAAGAACTGACCCATAGCTTTATCCAAATTCACAGAAGCTTCAAAAAGAGAAAGTCACATACCCGAGCAAGGCAGCTGCACTCAGTGGCAAAACGTCCACCCCCTCCGAGGACAAGGTTTTATGGGGGGTTGACAGTAAAACCATATGGTGAGTGGTCACATAATCCAGCAAAGAACAACGCATTTCTAAGTTAACAGATAGCATCAGGCCATTACCCCCACTCTCTATATTCCTTAACCTTCCTGGGGCATGACTGTTTATGTCTGGGCAGCATTCTGGTTTCCTGGCTGGTCAGCCAAACCGGAGGCTACCAGAGGGTTAAACAGACGCATTGGCTGCTGGAGCCTATTTCATCTAAAGTGAGTTTCCTTACGAAGGTTTATCATTAATAATAATGCGTTCTGAGGTACATTTGTTTTGGTATATTTTATGTTTAGAGAAAATGTATTTTTAAATTAATTGTACTTATTTGTATACAAATTCAATAATAGATCTTTTTTATTCCAATTTTCTCTCTAATTAGTCCCTTCCAACTTTCTATAGAAAAACGTTTTTAATTTATCTTTGTAGTGGTTATACATTTCTTAAGTTAAGTTTGTATCTTGTTATAATTTAGTAAATTTTCTTTTTATAATAGTTTTCCATTTTTTTTATCATTTCTCTTGGGTTTTCCAGATATACAATCTAATATGCTAAGAGACATAAATGGGATTACATTTTCTTATATGTCCAATTATTTTTTCTTATTACAATGTATTGGCTAATAGATACAATTCAATATTAAATAATAATACAAATTATGGAGACTCGAGTATTATTACTAGGATAATCTCCAGTAGTTCACCATTACGTGAGGTTTTGGATTTAGAGCTGGGGTGTGTGTTTGTAGGAAGTGGTTTGCAGCAGGCCAGGAATCCACTTTACTGGAGGATCATCTTAAGGAAGAAAAAAGAATTTAGGAAAGGACCATATTAAATGCTAATGACAGATTTTCTAGCAAACAAAGTATTGCTATTTGCTAAGAAATGCTTTTAGCAGAAGTGTAACAGGGTGTAGCCAAGGGGCAGCCCCAAATAGGGATTTGTAATGGGGTCCAGAGCTTGGTGTCCAGGAAATATTAGAATCAACCCATAATGTAACTGGGAGGCAACTCCACCTGGTTACAGTGCCTGCATAAGAGCTTGGAGATGATTGGCTCCACAGCACAGGGCCACACCTGCCCGGACTTACCATGGCAGCCCAGAAAAGTTGGAAAAAAATACAGGAATGCTGGCAGCTGTGGCCAATTGTGGGAGGAGTTGGGAATGGTGCAGCAGAGGAACATTGGTGCTGGGATTTAAGCCCAGGCGCTGCAGCCAAGTGGCATCTTTTTGGGACCATGCAGCTTGGGCAGAGAAGAACCACGGACTTCTATTTCTTTTTCTGAGATACGGTACCCTGGACCTGGCAGCGGGGGAAGGAAGGACTGTGTGTTTGTGAGTGTTCTAAAGGACTTTGGGATCTCAGTGAAGACATTAAGTCATTACTTTTAAGTTTGTGTAACTCTTTAAATAAATAACCCCTTTCCTTTTCACCAATCTCTGGCATTGAGAGATGTCTTTCCTCGGGGGTGGGCAAGGCGAACCTAGTATGGGGTGAGGGACTCCAGGAGCAAAAGGGGGGATCCATTTGGTAATAGTATATCATTCTATGCACCCCCCGGGTCTGTTCTATAACAGAAGGTATGATGGGGTTTAAAAAAAGTTCTTTTTTCCTTTCTAAGATTTTTCCTGTTCTAATGTTTAAATTGTTACAACTAATAGGAGAAAAACAAATTTAATTACCTTACATATGTAAGGTACCATAAAAGTATGAGACCCCAAGAGCAACCAGATAGTTGAAGCTTATATAACATCTTGCACTAAAGAAAAAGTGTAGGGGTCTAGGGAGAAAAAGGGGGAAAACTCATTCACAAGAAGGTTAGAAGAGATGTTTAGAAAATAATGGCTGCCCACTGTTAGGTAGGTAAATTTCATAGGTACAAAGTTACCTCTGGCATAAGCTCCATTAGTAGTACCAACCTCCTTTCTCATGGAAATTTCAGAAGTTGGAGGAGGTAAAAAGCTTTTCCTGAATGTGCTGGGTTTTGACTACCTTTAGCACCAAGTAATCTTTATGTCAAAGAGACATATATTGGAATAGTAAAATCTTCTCCCCTTTTTTGCCTTCTCTGTCTAGGGTTTCTTCTAGTAAGGAAGAAAGCTGGAATCTATGCTGTGTAACTATCTAAATATGAAATAGAGATGCTTCATGACTGAAAGAACCCTCTTCTGTGTACATCATATGACTGTGAGTTAGTCATCTTGTATGAACCTCACCAAGAGCATATCTACGGATAGTCAAAATGGACTGGGAGAACCAAATGATTGCTCCTAGGGGGTTTGTTTCGATCTCACTTTCGCGTAACTATTACTTCTGACAATTGATTAGTAAAGCTTGAAAGTGGGTACAATATTTAATGTTGATAAATCTCATTTGAAAATCTAATTCTGGGTATTACCTTTCATTTAGGCCACCAAGAAGCGATGCTATCCAAGGTCCCACATCAGAGAGTTAGAAAGGAGAAAAGAGAAAAATGTGATGAGGACCTGAAGCCAGAACGACTGCCTGTCCCTCCTTCTGATGAAGTAGCAAGTAATAAGGCATAAATTTACTACTGCAATTAGACTTAGATGTGGGGGAATTAACTAAGTGACAGGCAGAAGGAAAATTAACCATAATTCTATATCTTGTCTTTCTGAGCACTCCTAGTATATACTGAATTGGCCAAAAAGTCTGCTGTGTTTTCTCCATAAAATAAAGGACACATTTTTCATTTTCACTAATAACTGTATTGATTTAGGTGTTTTGAATATGTTGCCTCCATATCCAATACTATCGGCTTCTAGTGGGGAGAGGCCAGGGGTGCTGCTAAACATCTTCCAATGCATAAGACAGCCCCACAGCAAAGGGTTATTTGGCCAAAATGTCAATAGTACCAAGAAAAGTCACAAACCACCATTGACACATTTGATTAGTTACGGCACCTTCTCCATACACTGTACAAATCTCTTTTTGTATTTCAGTTGCATTTGTACCTTTCTTGAAATAATAAAGCATAATATGCCAAAAGTGTTGTGTATCTTCTTCCATCGTCCATTTAAAATGGCTGCACAAAAATTCACCAATTTCCATGATTTTTTAAATGCACACTGATATGACAGCTGTCATAATACACTCCAACAAAATTGTTTCAAATGAAGTTCAAGACAATTAAGCGCTGCTAGAGCCACCTTACAGGAAAAACCAAAAGAACTTTTTGGCCATCCCAATATGTATGGAGTAATTGTACAAGTAAAAACAGGAAAGCTGTTTTTTTGTTGTTTTTCTGTCACTGGAAAATCTCATGTTTCTCTGTCTATCTGAAGAGATAGATGCTGCATTAATTAGACTTCAGTAATTTAGTTAAAAGCAAGGGTTACTTGAAAAAAAAAATAACAGGTAGCTGAAGACTATGACAATGTGACTATGTTAGCAATCAGACCGTTTCTCTTTTTTATCATCTGTGTATTTACTGGAGTAGTATTTTTAATTTCTTCCAAACCTTTCTCTTGCATTTACATCTTTGCTAACTAGTGCAAGATGCCTAGATTTTGACCTCTCTCAGTTTTTGGCATGCCTTCTAATACTTAACGATTTCCAGCTCTTGATTAAAGTGTGAGATGTGCAACACTTTCTTTCACTTAAACAGTTGTAGGCCATTGTAGAATTATTTTTTTTTCCCAAGGGAGAGAAACATCAATGTGCCATTGCCTCTCAAGCATCCCCTACTTGGGACCTGGCACGCAACCCAGGCATGTGCGCCGACTGGGAATCGAACCGGCGACCCTTTGGTCCACAGTCCGGCGCTCAATCCACTGGGCCACACCAGCCAGGGCACATTGTAGAATTATTAATTGGCATAATTTCAATATTGTTGTGTGTCAAAAACTAGGGTGGCCCATGGAGAAAAAGAGAGATAAGGAAATGGAAGGTCAGTGAAAAGTTAGAACACAAACAGCATTCATTAATTCAGTGTGCTATTTATTTTGGTGCAATTTGTGACGCTCCAGAACAATTACAACAGTAACGGTGAGTAGCACTGATCTCAGTTCACCACAATAAATATAATAGTAATGAAAATGTTTGAGATGGAGCGAGAATTATCAAAATGTGACATGTAGCCACAAGGCAAGTGAATGCTGTTAGAAATAAAGTTGGCACCAATAGACTTGCTAGACCCAGGGTTGTCTCAAATCTTTAATTTATAAAATCTCAATATCTGTGAAGCACAATAAAGTGAAGAGCAACAAAATGATGTATGCTTATACATGCATAGAGGTATTTTACTGTGGTCTTAACTTGTATTTTCTCAAGAAGTTATTAAATTGAATATCTATTTATATACCTATTACCAATTTACATATTGTCTATTGTAAAATATTTTTTTTAATATTTTATTTATTTTTAGAGAGGGAAGGGAGGGCAATAGAGAGAGGGAGAGAGAGAAACATCAATGTGCGGTTGCTGGGGTTTATGGCCTGCAACCCAGGAATGTACCCTGGTTGGGAATCGAACGTGGGACACTTTGGTTCCCAGCCCGCGCTCAATCCACTGAGCTATGCCAGCCAGGGCTATTGTAAAATATTTATTCAAATTTTATACCCATTTGTATTTTTATATCTGTGAGTGCTTTTGGCTTATAATTATAATTACTATTTTAATGGAGTTTTCAGATTTTCTTTTACTAGTATTTTCTGGCTTCAACAATGAATTAGGAAGTTTTAACTCAGCTATGTTCTAAAAATGTGTAAAATTGACCACATGATAAAATTTACTACTGAAACAATTTTGCTTGGGGTTTGTTTTTTTAAAAGATTTTAATTATTAATATTTAGAGAGAGGGGAAGGGAGAGAAAAAGAGAGGGAGAAAAACATCAATGTGTGGTTGCCTTTCACACACCCCCTACTGGGGACCTGGCCTGCAACCCAGGCATGTGCCCTGACTGAAAATCGAACCAGCAACCCTTTGGTTTGCAGGCTGGCACTCAATCCACTGAGCCACACCAGCCAGGGCATGCTTGGAGTTTCTTTTGTTAAAATCTTTTGGATAATCAATATAATTTCTTCAATAAAGAGTAATCAGATTTTTATTTAATTTTGCATTGTTTGTGGTAAGTAGTATTTTTTTAGATTTCATCATTCTCTATGTATTAGTTTTCTCATGTTGCTATAACAAAGTATAACAGACTAGGTGGCCTAAGCAAGAGAAATTTAGTTTTTCACAGTTCTGGAGCCTGGGAGTCTGCAGAGCTAGATGCTTCTGAGGCCTCTCTCCTTGGCTGGCAAATGCCTGCCCCTCACGGCCTCTTCACGTGGCTGCTGGCCTGTGCATGCAGATTCTTAGTGTCACGCTGCTTCCTTATTTCCTTTCCTTTAAAAAAAAATGCTCTGGCTGGTGTAGCTCAGTGGATTGAGTGTGGGCCTGCAAACCAAAGGGTCGCTGGTTCAAGTCCCAGTCAGGGCACATGTTGGGAAACGCCCTGACTGGTATCAGAAGCTGAAACCCCCGCCTAGGCTAAGGCTAAGGGAACGCCCTTGGAACCGTAAGCCAGCAAGGAGACAAAAGCTTATCTCCCTGGCAGGAATGCTGCTTCTGCTGCTTTATTCATGACTGAACCCCATAAAGCTTGGTCGGTTAGCCAAAGATGGGTAAGATTCCCCACGGGGGGAACGACCTAAGCCACGCACGATCACTTTGGGAGGCCCCCCAAAAGAAGGACTTGGGGGGCTGCAGCAAAAGGGGGTGATGGACCCTCGCTCCTCAGCTTTGACATAGCCTGGGTTCTCAGCGTCTAGGAAAAAACCTCCTTATCTCTTGGTTGCCTTAGTTCCCTTGCCCCACCTAAGCCTGAAACAATGACAGGGTGGTGCAGCTCTGTACTGAGAAGTGCGGATTCCCCGGGGTGATCAGGCCTAAGAAAGAACATGTAAATTCCTGTGAAACCTGCTTTGTTTAGAATGCTCTCAGTTGAATGAGAAGGGTCTTAGGAGGAAGTTAGTTTGTTCCTCAAAGTCTTACAGCTCTTTGACCCCGACTCAATAGACTGGCAGAGTTCTTTGTTTTCTATGGTTCCTTACTTCCCCCTAATGAGTACTGTGCTTTACCTGAATTATTATGCAGAATGAGCCCAATAAAAGCAGGTATGGACTGTAAATCAGCGCGCTCCCCACTAGGGGGGGTGGCCATTCCGTCCCTACTTCTCCACAAAAACTAGTTTGTCTCTGTGCATGTTTTTTCTCCCGTGTTTATCGTCGAGCCATCCACAGCGTTCCATGGTCACTGCTGGCCGGGGACCCACGCGCAACAGGCACATGCCTGGGTTGTGGGCCGGGTCCCCAGTTTGGGGTATGTGAGAGGCAACCACACACTGATGTTTCTCTCCCTCTCTTTCTCCTTCCTTTCCCCTCTCTCTAAAAAATAAATAAATAAAATCTTAAAAAAAGAAAAAGAAAGAAAACCTACCACATTGGATTAGGGTCCATGCTAATGGCCTCACCATCTAACTTTATATACTTGCTGACATAAAGTTGTCATATTCTTTTATTATTTTTGAATATATGTAAGATCTACAGCGTAACACTTTTTAATTGTTAAAATTTTTGATGTATGTTCACTTTATTTCTAGTAAGTCTGTCTAGTACTTATCTATTTGTTGATCTTTACAAAAAAAATTTGGTTTTACCATAAAAATCCTAGAGAAAAAACATAAGCGGTAAGATCTTGGACATTTTTTTGTAGCAACATCTTTTTGATATGTATTTCCACATGCAAGAGAAACAAAAGAAAAAATAAACAGATGAGGCTATATCAAACTAAAAAGTTTTTGCACAGAAAAGGAAACCATCAACAAAATGAAAAGACAGCTCACTGAGAGGTGAACATATTCTCTAACACATCTGATAAGGAGTTATTATCCAAAATTTAGAAAGAAGTTATATTATCAATATCAAAAAGAACTTGTATACCAATACCAAAAGAACTGAACAATCCAATTCAAAAATGAGCAAAAGACTTGAGTAGACAAAGCTTAACTCAACAAATTTATAGCAGATGAGAGCAAAAATGATGTTTTTCATCATTGACTTTGTTGCCTGGTATACAAATAACTGCTTTTGCTTATATCTCAGGTACAAAAAAATCTCATTAAAATATATCTCTGTTTTATTTGTTTTTCTCCTTTCCATGTTGTTTGTTGGTGACTTTTTCTTAATTAAAGGTATCCATATAAATTAAAATTGGAGTAGGATTTTTTTCTTGAAACATATACAGTTTATTTATTTGTAATGTGCTTGAAATCCAAAGAAACAAACTAAAACCATAGGAATCAAGGCACTCTGCTTAAACCACAGTAGAGTTTTAAAAGTGAACAGAGCCATCAGATGCCACTTAGGAACTCTAACACATTAGTGGGGTGGGGGTGCCAATTGGACTGGAAGATGGGAAGAGCAAAGGCGGATTTACAAGGACTGGAGAGCAGAGAGACTAGACTTGAAAAGCTGAAGAGCAGACAAGCAGGGATCACGACTGGGAGCAAGTCCAACTCCCTTGATTTCTTATGTTTTCGAGCTGTGAAGGAACGTAACCGATGCTTGCATGCCACACTAATGCCTGCAGATAATAAAAGCAAACCTGGTCCAAAAACTCTCAACTAACTTCTAAACTTACGTGCAAATGCAAGCACATACTGTGAGAGGCAAAGCTCTGTTAGCTCTCTTTTTTTTTTTCTTTAATTTTGCTTTACTCTGCCTATTATTGTAGGTCTTCTAGTAACAGTGACCTTAAGGTTCAATGTGACTGTTGTGTATGGTTGGGAAGTTCCTTCGCAAGCTTTGAGGTTTTGTGTGTGCTTTTTCAAATAAATAGATTATCATGTGAAATGTCACTTCTGAAAGCTGTGCAATACAACCATATGTGAAGCCCTGGAAACTCTCCAGACCTGGGATCTTTTCAGAATATTACCCATATGTAAACCCCTCATGAATGGGCCAAAACACTGGTAAGTTCACTGAAATGGAAGGTGATAGAGAGCCAGTTGGTACCAAGATGAACATAAAAGCACAAACCAGCATTGGTTGAAGGTTTAAAAAATTATATATATACACAATGTTTATATATAAATGTATATAATTATATATATATCTCTGCATTTATATCTACATTTATCTTTATTGTATCATAACAGCGATATATAACCTATAATTAAGCACATCTAGGTTTTTAAAAATCAATTTCAAATGTATTTAGAGTCATATGTTGAGGGTTTACATGCCAATTAACATAACAAAGTTTCCCTTTTTAAAAAAAGATTTTATTTATTTATGTTTAGAGAGAGGAAGGGAGTGAGAAAGAGAGGGAGAGAAACACCAGATTCTCACATATCCACAACTGGGGACCTGGCCCACAACCCAGGCATGTGCCTTGACTGGGAATCAAACCAGTGACCTTTTCATTTGCAGGCCAGTGCCCAGTCCACTGAGCCACACCAGCCAGGTCAACTTTCCCTTTTTGATTTGTAATTGATATTCTTTTTCTCTTCTTCAGAATGTTCAGCAACTGCGGAATGCAAAGTTCCTAATTAATATGTAGTATTTAGGATATTAGGAAGAAACAGACTCTTTTAAAAAATGGTCATCCATAACAAAATACCTTTGGGGATGTCTGTGTATTTGTCCTAAGTTTATATGTGGGTCTGCTTGAAAACTCAGTGTCTGTTTATAGGATCATGGAGCATCAGGAAAACTGTGTTTGTTTACATAGAAAATTACAAACGAGGCAAGACTCGATGTCGATGTTTAAATACAATGGCTCTCAAAAATCAGGCTTTATTTTGATGAGAATAATTTTGAAAGGCATTATTATTAGTACCCTCAGAGATTTCTTTAAAGAAAAATAGTGACAGTAGTAGGACTCAAGGACATAGACAACGGTGTGGTGATGGCGGGGAGGGGTATGGTTAGAAGTGGAAGGGAGTACAAGGGGCATACATAGTAATGGGAAAAATAGGATACAAATGGCCTACCAAAAACAATTGAAAAATACTGAGCAAAAATGAAATTTCAGGATGTTATATCCTGGCATTAAATGAATAAAACTCTAAAACCGATGACTGAAAGACACATGGATTGTAATAGTTTGGATATTTTGTCCTAAAATCAAGTTCGGGCCATTGATTATGTTGGATTAAATAATAATCTGATCTCTCCATCAGCTTTGCATATTTCTTCATTCTGGACCTAAGGATGCTTCAAATTTTTCCTAATTTTGACATTTTAAAAAGAAAAATGTTAATTTTTTTATTATAGCCACTTAAAAAGTGAATTCTGCCCCATATATTAATAGCAGTTGATTTAATACTAAAGAAATGTATATTTTATGTAGTATACCTTCAAAAATTGAGGAAATAACAACGTTAAATGTTTGTAATTCTAAATAGTATTTGTGTTACTCATTATGATAAAGAAAAATTATTCTTTTTGTCTGTTTTTGCTTACAGAAAGGTTAAATTAAGTGTTTTAAAATTACAAATAGAAATTATTGTACTGAAAATTTAAATACAGATTGGTTAAAGTGTAGCTCACTTCTCAGTGATGCTGAACTAATTATAATGCACCCTCAAATTCAGAGAAAATGAAGAACATGATTGCCACAATGTCTTGTTGGGAACCTGGCTTGTGAGTGTCTCATGCTGGAAAAAAATGTTGAATATAATAAAGTGAACTTTTGACAAAACTGAGTGAAACACATACAGAAACATTTCGCATTCCAAGAGATGGCCGGTAACAGATGCTTTACAAAATCATGTGTTTGGCCACATTTCAAAATTCATCAAAACGCTGCAAGCTTTTCACTAAATCTGAAGTTTGGCATTTCGAGGTGCCAAGCCTCCGTCAATAAAATCACTTTAGGGCAAACATTGAAACGCTGTTGTGTTGATCATAGTGCAATGAATATTAACAGATTTTTAATTAGCATTCAAAACCTAAATTCCATATTAGTTAATGATTTCTTTTGGAAATAAGTGTCTTTAGGCTTTTCAGAGAGCATGAGAAAGCACATTTTACTCCTTAAAATAAAAAAAATTCTCATTACACTTAATATGAAAATCTGTCCTGCAGCAAATCTTATAAAGCAAATAAGTTAACAAGGCTTAGAATAATGATTCTAAAGAGTCCGTTTGCTAATATCAATGTTCCCCAATATATCTATCTAATCACCGCCATATTTCACACTGTAGCATGTAGTAATTATGTTCTCAGATGAGAGCTTTTCAATAAAAACTGTGCAATGGATATATTTTGTGCCTGATTTGAAAATGATTAAGGGCTCATTAAATGACAAGCATTTATGTCAGGGAGAAAGCTGCAATGCTATAGAATACTTTGATTTATAGGTTGTTGCCTCTGGGAGCTGTCACTGTGTACAGTTTGGCAGGTGATTTTGTTTTCATGATGATTTCTTTCCCTGAGAGTCTCGGTCTTTTACAATAACGAAAGCAAGAAACATAATCTCCATATCTACCTCACTTTTAAGGGAGTTACTAACACAGAACCAAATTACGTAAGTTTCCATTTTACTCAGTCACCCCATTGAGGAGAAGTGGAATTCACCACCCCAGAATATACCTTTTAGAATATTAATTGTTTTAGGCTGTTTTCTTTTTTAAGAAGCCAAAGTTCTAGAAAGGACTTTTGACTTTCCCTCAAACTGCCAAATATAATTTAGGTAGAGGACCTGCTCCGGCGGCAGAGCCATCATTGTTGATAACTATAGCTTAATATGAACTAGGTGTGATAGGCAGACAAGGAGGAACCTAGCAAAACCACTTTGATGAAAGTCCTCCCTGTTAAACATGGCCTAGCAAACATTTATTTACCAAGCATGTGCTTTTTTCATCTCCATGTGCATTGCCTTCCTGCCCTCTGAAGTCGCAAACCAGACCTATCCCCACCTCTCAGTGCAGAATGGCATAGACGCTTTATCCGCCCCATGTTATGATGGAACCCCTGCCCATTCGTACACAATTAAACTTGGTCATTTTCCCCTTTTACTCTGTCTCATGTTAATTTCATTATTAGTCCAGCCAAAAGAACTTAGAAAAGGGGGAAGAAAATTATTTTTCCACCCCCACACTGTCTACCCTGCTGAGAAAATGGTAATGAGAATGGAGCAGGTAAACTCCACAGCAGGAGGGCCTGAAGAAACATAAGGCCAGAGGACTGAATAATTTGAAAGCTGCCTCATCAGTTCCTAAAAAAGAAACACTGATCACAGTTTTACAAATATCTGGAGGTCCATCAAAAGCTCAGAAAAAAATTAGACAGAAATACTAACTTGATTAGGCCACTGAAAATCAAAATATGTCTCATGTCAAGAACCTAAGAAAAGTAAAATTGGAAAAAAAATTGTGTACATAGTTAAGGTTAGGTAAACTTCATATCAATGTGAAATGTGGAGAAAAAGTCATTTTTTTAATGAACTTCCAGCCCAGAATTGCCAACAGCTATGTGGAGTGAGAGCCAGATGAGGGAATCCGAACTAGTAGCCCACCCATTTGCAATGAACTCCAGTAGTATTCCCAAACTTTAGTGTGTTGATTGCTTTTGCATAAAAATGACCACATGAAGCTTACACTGGATTATAAGCATAGAGAAACCAAAAGAGATGTTACTTGTTTTGAAAAGTTACCTATGGATGCAGAAGCAACTGTGAGACGGAAAATCTATTCCATTTGTTTCTAATCATTAATATTTCTGGGAAAATTATCAGCTTAATCCCTTTAATTTTCTTCACTTGTTTTCATTGTCCTCCATCACCTTTCATTACCCTAACATTATTAAGTAATGACTACTATTTGAAGCAGTTATATAGAGACCAACTTTAAATTTTATATATATATATATGGTTTCTTATCTCTCTGTGGCTAATAAAGCAAATATGTGTGAGTGTGCATAATCCCACACATTGATACTACTTTTAGTAGAAGACCTTAGTTCCTCTCCATTTGGGCATCATCACAATGTCACCTGAGTTTCCTTAGGCATGTGATGAAGGAGGTAGGGATACGCCACCCCAAAATATGCTACATTGTTATATTCATTATTTTGAGTTTAAAACACTTGAAAAGCAACAAATGCAGGGAGAAGGTTTCTTTGAACTTTTGTTATCTACCTACAGACAACTCCTACAAAAGGAAATAAATCACCATAAATCTCCTTTCTGGGAGATTCATCAACTAAGGAAGATTAACTCTTATAGGAGAGGAGACTAAAAGACAGCACGATACTCAAGCTTTATCCCAAACTATCGTATCTCCCATTTACTCTTTTAAGGGATGTTTATTAAAGACAAAGAACAAAATTCACCTGGGTATTTTTTAATGAATTTATTGACTTTATTCATCAATTTATTAATCAGGAACCATCCAAGGTAGCACATGGAAAGAGCTTTGAAGAGGTATGCAAGGCAAGAGGTTTTTATAGACCACAGAGAACAAGAACAAGGGAGTTATTTATAGTGGGCATTTGCTGATAAGTTAGAGCTGGGTTACTTTCTTTATATGTCACTAAGGGAGGTCTTGGAGCCAGGTTAGGTAACATGCTGAGCCGGCAACCACTGGTGGGTTGATGTAGGACTTTTTTTTTTTTTTTAGAGAGAGCCAAGCACAGCAACTTAGTTAAGTCTATTTTTGCTGATATGGTGTTAGCATGAGTGCCTCCACTTTGGGCCCAATCTGGTTATTTTAACAGACCCATTAATCTTTCTTAAAATTATTTACTGTACCATAAAGGGCCCACATTCCCCGCTCTCTTTCCCCTATTAAGACAGCACATAAGCTCTTAAATCTCATGAATTTTTGGTGTATTCTTTTTTTCTGTGATTCTTTTGTGGGCATAATATTAAGAATTAATGTGTGTAAAGGGTACACTGCTAACCTACCTGTTGTCAGTTTATTTCATAGGCCCAGCTATTGAACATGGGAAAGTACAGAGAAAGGCTTTTCTTTTTGTAGCACAGGAGCCCCAAACCAGGGAGCTGCTCACGTGTTTATGATATTAAAAACAATACCTGGTATTGTCAAGATATGGACAAGCCATTTATTGCTCATGCTACAGGGAGGCACGGATACCAGGTTGGTGCAAGACCTGGTGTCTGAGGCTCACACCTCCTCCTGTCTGAGGTTCATTAATAAGGGGTCCCAAACAAAGGTAGCATGGATCCAGGTTGCACAGACCTACTGGTGGACCAGGGTTACATGACCTCAGTGTGGACATGCAGAAAGAAAAGTCAAAAAGCAGTCACAGAACAAGGAACCACTCCCCCCAAAAAGAGAGTTATAATCCATTTCCCAAACAGTACACATTCCTTCTGGCCAGAGGGGGCCGCTGGAGATCCTTCTATCACAGATCTTGAGCTACCCCACACTTAACCACACTACCTTTCTCCAGAGTACGAGTTAAGAGGACAAAGCACATGCCTAGACATTCTTTATATATAATTCAGTCTTGGTCATCATAAATGATCACTTCTGTTATATACTACATACTATCTGTCACACAAACCAATTACATTGTGGGTCAAGACTACAGAAAAACATGGCCAGCAGGAAGTGAGGTGCATTGGAGTCCACTTTAGAAGCCAGCTACTATAGTGGACCCTTTTTCCCTTGATCAGCTGTAGCAGAGAAAAAATAAATTTTCCTCCAACCTGTTGGGTGCTTGGTTGAGACCTCCCTCACTCACATGAAGAATCTAATGAACGAGCCAACAAGCAAAATAGAAACAGACTCATAGATGGAGAGCAGGCTGAGAGCTCTGCGGGGGTTGAGGGACTGGGTGGTAAGAGCGGAGGGATCCAGCTAAAAAGAAAAGAAAAGACTCATTGACACAACAGTCTGGTGATTGGGGGGAGGGGGGAAGTGGAGGTGGTGCAGGGTGAAGAGGGGGATAAATGGCGATGGAAGGAAAGTTGACCTGGGGTGGTGAACACACAATACAATGTGCAGACGATGTGCTGTGGAATTGTACACTTGAAACCTGGTAATGTTGTTAACCAGTGTCACCATAATAAATTAAATAAAAACAAAAAAAGTAAAAGATACAGAATAGCAAGATAAAAACAAATAGAAAACTATTAACATGCGTACCTCCTGTATACTTAGGAGATACACAGGAAAACTGAAGAACTAACTCTCCCAAATGACCCAACTTCAATGCCATCTCCAGCTCAGGACAAAAAAAATGGGGGTATGCCATTTATGGACAGTTACCAGGAAAATAATATGGCTGCTATGAACATTTAAGTCCTTGCCTTTCCCATTGATAAGACTTTCTATAAATTTATGCATCCTCCTCTTCCTAGTAGAGACAGGGAGATACTCTTTCAAACAGAGATTTCTTTTTTATAAATGTAAATTTTGCTCACGAGGAGGCAACTTCTAGACCTTTTGGTATGTCTTCAAGACCCTCAAGTCTCATTCCATACTGCAGTAGGAAACTATGGGGAATGTGACCACAGAACCAACTCAAAATGTTCTGCCCTGGCTGGTGTGGCTCAGTGGATTAAGTGCCGGCCTGTGAACCAAAGGGTTACCAGTTCGATTCCCAGTCAGGGCACATGCCTGAGCTGTGGGCCAGCTCCCCATTAGGGGTTGTGTGAGAGGCAACCTCACATTGACGTTTCTCTCCCTCTCCTTCTCCTTCCTGCCCCCTCTCTCTAAAAATAAATAAATAAAATCCTTAAAAAATGTTTCTATGGTGTTTAAAAAGATACTGATTTGCTTTTCAGAGACAGCAAGTTATGCATCCGGGCATCTGCAGAGGAGAACTTTGGCTTCCAGTTGCACCTAAAAGCAAAGTCTCATGCCTCTCCCCCTGCCCTCACACAACCAAAAAAACAAGTCCATAACTGCAACGTGCATACCAGAATGCTTTTAGAAGCTAAAAGTCCATTGTCCAGGAAGATCCAGTGTTGATGTGCCATTACCCTAAATTCTTACTCCAAACTATGGTATGTTCAGTTTTGGCCTTCTGAAGCAGAGCACACACACATCTTGCTCACTGTCTCAGAACACATTCTCTGCCCTCTGATCCCTCATCCCTTTTTGACCCTGGCTTCAGCTTCTTTAAGGGTTAAAGGTAGCCCAGCCCTTGTCCATTTATGCTGTGAAAAATGGGGAAAATAAGGGAATTTGAAGGTTGATAGCTCTGTTGGACACTAGCACAAACGTGCCCCCATAAGGGAAGTGACACAAGAGGTGGAGATGCATTAGAGGCACGTGGGCTGAAACCACGAGATCCCTTACGAGGGCTTAATAAAAAGATGCAGAAAGCTTCCAGCACAAGCTAGATGTCAAAGGAAAAAGAAGCAGGCAGTTTAAAAGGCTGCAGGACAGCTGCCTTTCACACCACATTTGCATTCTGTTGCCTGGAGCTGGAGACTACAGCTTCTCTTGGCAGTTGGGATTTTAACCCCTAACAGCTTCGAATCATTTTCTGCACTCCAGCCTCTTGGTGTGTGGTGAAAATCAATGTAGGATATTGTATTCTTGTCATAAGCGCTCCATGTAGATCACCTCTGATGAGGGAAAGATGCAAAGAGAAGTGTTCATGGGGCTGTTTTGCTTCCCATGGGTCGGATGGATGCCGCAGCCTCAGGTTTTGGCAGTGAAGAAAAAGAAAAAAAAACCCCTGCTATCTTCTTATCCTCAAGAAAAAGGCCTCAAATCTTAGATTCTTTTAGTATGGGAGACAAAACAAGTCTCCTTGATGAATTTTTGCTATGATTTCTGCCTAACAAGAGATGCTATGTAACGGGAAACAGCTGGAAATAGAGAAGCAATCTGTAGATAAAGGTACAGTTGGAGTCTTAGGTAAGTGCTGGATAACTGCATTTTTGAAAAGCACATTGAAGCTTGCTAATGAGCTCTTGTAGGGGAGCGAAGCACTCATTTTGAACATGGTCAACTCAGATTCATTGACTGATGAAAAGGAGGCTTAAAAGAAATAAAAAGCATTGGAAGAAAGTCCCAGATAACTCCACAGAGATGCTTTTGTCGTTTCTGGGCAGATGTGTGTGCGTGTGTATTTGTCTTTGTTTATTATTTTTATTTATTCATTTATCTTACTATCCTAGATCACAGGAGGTTTCTTTTCATTGTCTGGGGCTAGCCCATGCAATGCTGCCTGCTGAGGGTTTAAGCTTTTCAAGCTGAGAGCAGTATGACCATCCTCTCAGTGGGCAGCACCAGGCCTCTGAGAGTATTGACAGGCACCCCCTGTGGAGCTGTAAGCTGTGACAGGAAGTTGTGGATATTGGATGAACTGTCCCAGTCACATGCAGATGCCTGCAGAAAGGGCTGTTCTCTGGTAATGTTACTGACCAAAGTGGGATTTGGCCACCAGCCTCTATACACAGGCATAACATGAAGATTGATGGGGGAAGGAAAAAATCTTTACTGAAAGTTGCACAATTAGGGGTATTGGGGTCACCCTGACTCCAGGCCAATCTCTTCCACACAACACAGAAAGAAGCCAGCCACCCCCAGAACCAGAGTCAGCCTCCAGACCCCCCATTCCATTCTTGGCTGTCCCTCTGGGATGTGTGTCTGGCTCTCCAGCTTCAGGCTCTCGCTCTCCAAGGAGTGCTCACTTGTGGGGCCAGCGTCTCACCACAGCTTCTCCCCTCTCCTGGGACGCGGTCCCTTGCCAGATCACTACAGCCTGCCCTGAGCGGGCTCCTGTTGCCTAAGGCTGCTCGCAGGGACCCTTTGGGCCCGAGGACACTCCGGTGTGCGTGCCCCTGCCATCCAGGGCCCATTCGTGCAGCACAGAGCTGCAGCATCCCGCGGGTAGCCCTGGACTGCTGACCCAGCAAGTAAGGGTAAGGAAAAAGCAGCAGATATGCGCATACTCCCCATTTAAAAGTCCGGGCCCCAAATCCTATGTGTTCCGGAAACATCCTGCTTTTCCAGCCAGTACTGGCTAGACTGGCAGGTCAGCACCTCCCCTAACCTCTGGGGAGCACTTTCCCTTTCATACCTAGCTCTTGTCTGCTTGTACAGTGTCTGGAGAGATAGGGGAGGGCTGGGGACTGCGCAAGTGCCAAGGCAACATACCACTGACGTGTTTTAACCCTTACCGAGTAGTAGGGAAATCTATCACTGTGCCAGCTGTGCTTTCAATCCAGCCGCCTCTGGCACTTCCCAACACACCTCAGGGCTCCCTCTCCTCTGGCCAGCCCCCACCCCCAACAGTAAGACTACTGCTGATCAGCCTATCTTATTCCTTGCTGGTGATTCTTGCCCAATGCTGTAAGTTTGGAGAGGGCCACATTTCAACAGTTGAACTAACTTCCCCTACCCCTATCTCCCAGGAATTGGAATCAGATTGGACTTTCAACTCCCTCTCCGTGATTGCTCACTACTGTTGGGCTTCTTTTGGCATTCATACAATTTGCACTCTGACACTTGGGCCCTTTATGGCAGAAGCCATTCCGTGATGAATGGATAGTCTTACTGTACAGCCTTACTTTTCTTGTTTCTTAAAGATTTTATTTATTTTATTTATTTTAGAGAGAGGAAGGGAGGAAAAAAGAGAGGGAAAGAAACATCAATGTAAGAGAGAAACATCGATTAGATGCTTCCCATACATGTCCCAAATGGGGACCAGACCTTCAAACGCGCACGTGGCCTGAACTGGATTCAAACCAGCAACCTTTCTCTTTGCGGGCTGATGCTTAACCAACTGAGCTGCACCTGTGAGGACTAACCTTACATTTTCAAAATACACACACCCTAGGAACATAGTTTGGTCATTAAAAGCAATTGTACCCAGACAGGGCTGATCTGTTTTCTAGACATTTGTTGGATGCTATAGATAGAGTTTTACAAAAAAAAAAATCAGAGTTTGGACCTAATCATTCCTTTGGGCCTGATGTGTCTTTGTTTCCTATAAATAATACAGGGCTGCTTCTCTGAAAAGGGGGCTGAGAGAGTTAGATTTTGTTTAAGTTGTATGAAAATTAGTGAGGCCTGTGTGTTCAGGTTTCTCTCAGGAGTCCCTCCCTCTTTGGAATTAGGATACTTTTTTCACCTGCTTTAGGGACATGCCAGGGAGTTCTCCTAGCACATGCCATGTTTCCAATTCTTTTACCATAAATATGCCAAGGCGCCATATTTTGAAGTAGCACATCGTGAATGTTATCCAAACATACTTCACATTGGCTTGCAAAGGAGAAATCGATGCTAAATTCTGTTATACATATGACTTGAGTTAGTGAGGGAAAGCTGATTGGAATGCTTTTCAGAATGAGGCACGGTCATGAATCGATTGAGCTAAAGTCCTAGACAAATCTAATACCATCTTCCTACATATGTCAGAGGGTTACTGGACCTCTCAGGGATGTTTGATTGAACACATGAATGTTTCTGCTAAGTATCGCTGGGTTGTACAGCAGAAAAATGGAAAGCGAAAAAATGTATGTCTACCTTTCACCCTGGGATACAAGAAGCCCAGTCCCATGAGACACATATGCAAACCAAAAATATACAACTCTTGAGCATCTGTAGGAAGAATGGAGTCAGCCAGGCTGACCTCTAGCAGGGTTCATACAACCTTGAGTAGGGGCCCGCATGCGTAGAATGAAGCTCTGCTCTACAACTGAAGGTCAGCGTTGGCACCCTGCCGGCTGTGCGTGCACTTAGTATGAAAGGGAATCGACTTTTCCCAAGGTGTGGCTCTACCCCCTGGACCACCCCATTTAGGATTAAAGGCCTGTCAGGCATCCCCACGGCTCCGCAAATTTTCTATCATCTGCCCGAGTCCCACATCAACATGCCCAGCCCTGGAAGGCTGCAGGACAGCATTCCAACAGGACATAAATCAGTCAAGCAGCACAATTGGACAGAGCACCTGATCTGGTCTCACAACTCCCGTTGGATGGTCCATCTTAGGTCTCTCTTTCCCCACTGCCCTCCTTCAATGTAAATATATTGATTCAGTTTAGTCCTTGGTTTCGAGGGACAGGCTGCAGGCAGTCAGCTGCAGGCAGTTCCTATGTCCTGTGAGATGTGCATGACAACTGCAGATGTCCTGCGTGGGAGACGCTGTGTTGCAGGGTAGAAGGTGAGCAGTCTGCCACCTCAAAATATGCTTTTTGGGATAATGATCATTTAAAAAAGAAAACCCAAAGCCTCAAAAAGAACCTTGGACCCACCTTGCTGTGGTCCGCCCTAAGGAATTCAGGTAGAAAAATCTGCTTAAAAGATGGGGCCCATCATCTTAGCATCATCACAAGAACTCAGTGTGGCAGACAGGGATGAGCCTCCAAAGTCATGTGCTAGACGTCCCTCTGTGTCCCATGAGTTCTGGGTGGCCCACTAAGATTTTGTTTATCAAATGTTTGCTCTTTCTCATCCACCTGTGAATTGCCTACTTCCCCCTTTAAGTCCCAGACTTCAGCTTCCTTCTCAGGTTTAACCGCTTCTTTGGGTCTGTGTGTTTAGCCATTCTTTATGAAGGTTCCTGTGTCATGTAAAACTTACATTAAATAAATTTGCAAATTTTTATGCTGTTAATTTAGCTTTTGTTACAGGGGTCCCACCTAGGAACCTAGAAGAGCCGAAGAATAATATAGTTTTCCTTCTTTTTAGTGAAAATTATTCATGTATCTTGTTCTGCTTAGTTATGCTTCTTGCTAGTTGACCAAAATTAATGCAGTAATATGAGGAGGAAACCACTTTTCTAAGAAAGACAGACCTTTATGGTTAATGAATCTAAGAGACAATTATTTTATTGATTAAAACAAAGACACTTAAAGGGAGTGCTTGAAGCCAATACTGCAGATTTTCTTATGCTATTCTTGGAGTCCAGCTGGCAACAGCTGGATAAGTGTTGTTTAAGACAAACTGAACAGATTTGTTCCGGCCCCTGTTGGTTGGATAAAAACAAAACAACCAATGGAGTGGTATGTTATGGACACATTTGCCAGAATCCAACAGTGGGAAAAATATGATGTGTCAAATTATGAAGTGTAGAAAAACATTTCTGTGTTTCTGCTGAGTTAGCAGAAATAAATTATTCTGAGTTATTCTGAAATAAATTATCTCAAAAACTTGGAATCTTGGACTGAAAGCAAGCTCTAGGAAGTGAGTTTATGACTGTATAGATAGTGAGGGAACTCTGTATAAATTTCCTAACTCTAGAGGTATGTGTTTACAGTTCAAGGAAAAATTAGATGACTTTGTATAAAAGCCATCAGCCCAAGCACCTTTGGTGAAATGTATTTCTATTTAAAGAGGTTAGAGTAAGAACCTAGAACTATTTCTATCTTGTTTTCCAGTAGCAAAGGGTTTTTTGTTTCTTTCTTCTCCCTTCTTTCGAAAGGGAGGGACATGTAACTGCTCCTTTTTACTATGTGTAAGCAGGGGAAATCCATTTGTTTGCCTCCCTTGCCTACGGGGACTCTGCCCACTTGTATAGATTTTCCAACTTGCTTCCATTACATTGCCCCAGTGTTAAGTGCGGGGAGTGCAAAACCAACACATTTATTATTATGCTTAAAATCTCCTTGGCTAGATCTTCCACTTGATTAGCCATATATTCTACCTGTGATGTTAACATAGGCTACATGTGCCTCAAATTCGACCACTAAAAAATCAGGATCTCCTTTCCTCTAGATTCAAGAACGTTTTCTTTGCATTATTTGAATCCTTCAAGCAGCCTCCTGAAGGGTCATGGGGCTTTTCCTTGACCCTACACTTTCACCTGTATCTTCCTCAAGGTCTTATTGACTTGCATCTCTAGAACAATTCCAAACCCACCTCAACATTTTCAGATTCTGTTATGGCTGCATCATACTTCTGGGTACAACAATTTGTATTTGTTATGTATTGCTGTATCACTGTCGCAGGTGGGCACAGGTAACCAGGTTCTTGGTGATCGAGAACAACGAATTGAACTGAACTCACAGACGGTTTATAGCAGAGAGAGAGAGAGAGAGAGCAGATTCATTAACCGATAGCGCACTCCACAGAACATGGGAGCAGGCCAACTCTGAGCAGAGATCCACCTCAGGGGCTGGAGGGATTCTGTTCTTAGAGGGTGGATATTTCCTGGCTACTTTTGGCGGGCTTTTATTGCACATGCACAAATAGTTGTATTACTTTAAAGATACTGAGCATGTGGTCTCCCATGATTTTCCCTGATTGCCTCTGGGGGTCCGGGAGTTTACCATGCTAATTTATTATAATGGTATTATAATGAAGCAGGGGTCATATAGCATCTTCTGCAAAAGTGTGTCATGATTCACCATGACTCAGCGCTTTTCCAGAAAGCAGGGGCAACTGGTCTTAGAACAGGGTGTCTCTTCTGTGTCTAAGTCTTTTATCTTAGCCCTGGGGCACCTCTGGAGTTTCCTCCTTCCTCGATATCTCCTGCTTCATCACAACTTATCCCAAAACGTAGCGACATATTCTATAATACAAACACATTGTCTCTCACAATTGTTGTGGGCTATGAATCTGGCAGTGGTTCAGTAGGACTGTTCTGGTTTACAGTGTAATGAGATTACAGTTACATGTTGTCGGGACAGCCATTCACTGAAAGCACGGCTGAAGCTGGAGAATCTGCCCCCAAAGTGGCTCATTCACATGGCTGGCAGGTTGGTGACCTTGCTATGTAGACCTCTACAGGGGACTGCTTGAGTTTCCCTTATGGGTGAGTTGCTGTCTTTCACCAGATGGAGCAATCCAGAGTCTGAGATGCCCTTTCTAACCTAGACTAAAAGTTGCACACTGTCACCTCTGAATATTTCATTGGTCACACATTCCACTGTGGCTTGAATGTGGGTAAACATTAAACAGGGCCATGAATACCAGAATGCAAAAACCGCTGAGTGCATCTTAGGCACAGGGCATTGAGGAACAGGTACTTTGCTGACTGAAACTGTCAGCTCAATACTAATTGCATATAGCCCCTCCCCCCACCCCAGCACACATACACTTTTTGGGCACCTACAGTGAATCAATAAAAAAGAAACGACACATTGTTTTTAGGGTTGTTGTGTGAGAAAAACATGAAATAATTAACAGAAAGCATTACATGAAATAGATGTTTGTTACATTTTAGTTCTCATAGCCTTCATTGAGCCATCCAGCATCATTTAACATGTAATTAACACATAAATATATAATTAACATGTAATTAACATGTAAAATTTAACAGGTAAATTAACATAATTTAACAAGGAGTTCTCTAACTCCTTGGCTTCCCCATATGCTCATTTTGCTTCCTTGATGGAGTGTTTATTCTTCTTGAAACAGGATCTTTATGCTAAGCACACATTTTTTTTTTTGGTAATCCCCATAAGTGATGTATTAATGCTGGACATAACAATGTGTTATTGAATAATATATACTCTTTATTTTTAAAGACTTTATTTATTTTTAGAAAGAGAGGGAGGGAGGGAGAAAGAGAGGGAGAGAAACACCAATGTGTGGTTACCTCTCGTGCGCCCCCTACTGGAAGCCTGGTCTGAAACCCAGGCATGTTCCCTGATTGGGAATGGAACTGGTGACCCTTTGGTTCCCAGGCCAGTGCTCAATACACTGAGCCACACCAGCCAGAGTGAATGATATATACTGTTTATTTAACTGTGCTAATTTTTTCTTATCATTTACTTAGTATGTTATTAGCTGTCTACCAAATTTAGAGCTTATATTAAAAAGATGGATTGAGGCCATAAGGATCACTGATGTTAACCAAATGATAAATATTTAGAAATTATAAAATTTATAAAATAACAAGAACATTATTATTCTAACAATTATTCTAATTATTACGTGAAGAAATTATACTCTTGTCCCCCAGGGTACAAATGGCATAATTATTTGAGAGGGATTTTAAAAGTAGACACAACCCTCAACATTTATTCATCATCACCTAGAGGTGTTTGCCACTCAGTACCAATAACCCCATCCTTGTGAGCAATGTCTTTAGAAATGTTGATTGAGAAAGTAGTTGTAGTTTAATAGGTTCTTACACATTAAACACTCTGTTTTTACTTTGAGGGCTTGAGACAAACTTTGGTTTGATGTGTGTAAGTTTTTACTTGATTATATGCTCGAGGAATACAGCTCTGCGGGCCTAGGAGAAAATAAAAGCTGAGGTGTCAACTTGTCATCCATTGTTTATTCTATTCTGTGCTTCCTGACTGAATGTGTATGTAGGTATCTCTGACAGAACAGAGAGAGAGAGAGAATATCCTAATTGTCACATATGCAATATATAGAGACTGTAAATGTTACACTCTATGTTGCTGATTATGAAAGTTATAAAATAATTCTCCTTTATTAAATTTTAAGAAGTGGAGTTTCCAGCAGACATGTTGCAGTGCCTCGGAAACACTAACACTAAACATGATTTAGACACAAAATTTTTAAGTACTCAGCTTCCGTTTCGAATAAGTCTTTCCCAGAATTTTCCCTTTAAGTTTGATACCAGTTCACTTCAGATTTCATTGCTCCTGGTGCAATGCAATAAAGGAGTCAGACATCAACTTTTATTATCTTTCAAATAGACAATGGCATAGAGACAACTTCATAATGACAGGTCTCAAGGTGCTTTTCTAATATTTTAGCTACACTTTTAGCAAGGTTAGGCTCTGTGGTCAAAGGGAATAGATGAGTAAGACAACAGTAACAACAGAAAACATTTCTCCCCTATTATTAATTGCAATTAGCAATGTTTTCCACAGAGCACACATTGTGCAGGGCACACCATCATTGTGCAGCCTATTCTTTACAAAATAGTGCCCAGTGGACAACAGTGCAGTCCAGTTCTCATTCCACTTGCTAACTCTTCTGCTTCAGGCTGCATTTGGCCAGAAGGAGAAATTTGTCCCAGGTCATATAAATATACATGAAGTCAGTGCTTCTTAAACCATAGGTACAGAAGGCCTTGTTTATGTCTTTTGGTTTTTGTTTTGCTTTTTTTTTATTTTGTCTAACACATGGGAGACTTTTTTTGGTAAAATACAAAAATAATTTAAATGTAAAGTTTTGTAAAATAAAGTGCAAAATGTAAAATGCATGCTTTACAAGTATAAGGTCAAGATTTTATACTAAACAGAAATAAAATTACATTTTATTTTATTTTTTAAAGATTTTATTTACTTATTTTTAGAGAGGGGAAGAGAAGGAGAGAAACATCCATGTGTGGTTGCTTCTCATGTACCCCCTACTGGGGACCTGGCCCACAACCCAGGCATGTGCCCTGACTAGGAATCAAACTGGTGACACTTTGGTTTGCAGGCCAGCACTCAATCCACTGAGCCACACCAGCCAGGGTGAAATACATTTTAATAAAATATAATTAGAACATACATGGCATAGGGAATAACAAAAGCCTACATTGTTCATTGAAGAAAGGCATACGATCAATGAGTACAAAAACTTCCTATTACACCTACAACTTTTTATCATTCTAGAATCATACCTAAATAAAAAATATGTAATTACAAGACCATTTTTAAATAATAAATGCTTATATACATACTTTGAAGGAACACCATGCCCATTGATAAAGATTTGAATGTGAAATACTTGTTTGCCCTTGTTTGTTAAGTAATTTAGTTTGGATTGACAACATTATCATGGGGGATAAGGTATATCTAAGCTTTGTCTATGTCACAGGTGGCAAACACATAGGCTCATGCACCGAACCCAGCCCTCCACCTTGTTTTATCCAGCCCGGCACTTAGTTTCTACCTGGCGGCAGCACCGAGCTCCTTGTCCTTAGTTAGGGAGTAGTTACATGTACACAGTCCCAACATTACATTCAGCCCTTGGAAGGCAACCGTGAGGCTGATGTGGCCCCCGGTGAAAATGAGTTTGACACCCCTGGGCTATGTGTTATTTTAATAACATTTCTTGGTAGAAAAACAACTCTCATAGAGGTGTGCTGACAGGAATGGAATAAAAAAATAAACTTATTTCAGAAAACTCAGGATAACTGTTAAGTATTATTTATAACGGAGCAAAGAATATCATGTTTTGAAAATTATCTTAAAACTTTCATCAGTAGCTGGGCCCAGCAATTTATATTGCAAAGTTTTCGATAGGCTTAAATTATTTTCTTCTTTTTGAATTTTTAAAAATTTTATTAAATTATTTTCAATAAGCAAACACAACAGGGGGTGTAGGATTGAAGGTGGGAGGTTGGGGTGGTTGGTGCAGAGGGGACTGGTGGGGGGAAGTGGGGACAACTGTAGTTGAACAAAATAAAAAAATATTTTCAATGAAAAAATGAATTCAAAATTTATAAATTTCCTTTCCACAGATTTTCTTTTGAAGGAAATATATTTCAGTACATGCTACCAAATTTCTATGGGGTGACAACATTTTACAGACATTCAATACCTAGATAACCATTTACATATTGATCATTATTGTTCCATTATGGACCATAACAATCTATAGAAATTTTTTTAAAAGATTTTATTTCTTTATTTTTACAGAGAGGGGAAGGGGGGGAGAAAGAGAGGGAGAGAAACATCAGCATGTGGTTGCCTCTCATGCGCACCCTCTACTGGGGACCTGGCGCACAACCCAGGCATGTGTTCTGACTGGGAATTGACCCAGTGATCCTTTGGTTCACTGGTTGGCACTCAATGCTCTGAGCCACACAAGCCAGGGCTGGATTTACTTTTTCTGAAAACTTTTTTAAATTTTATTTTTCAATTACAGTTGGCATTCAATATTATTCTATATTAGTTTTAAGTGGTTAGCTAATTATATAATTTACAAAGTGATCATCTAGATAGACCTAATACCCATCTGATACCATCAATAGTTGTTACAATATTATTGACTATATTCCCTGTGTCATACTTCATATTTGTATGACTATTTTGTAACTACCAATTTGTTCTTCTTAATTCCTTTGCCTTTTTTACTCAGTCTTCACAACTCCCCTTCCATCTGAAAACTGGCAAATATTTGCTGTATGTATGAGTCTGTTTCTGTTTTGTCTGCTCATTTTTTTCTTTAGATTCCACACATACATGAAATCATAAGGTATTTGTGTTACAGAACAAACAAGGGGGGCCTGGGATGATATACTATTACTGAAAGAAGCCCCCAGGTCCGTTATGTCTGCCACCAGAGGAAGGACGTCTCTCAATGCCAGAGATTCGTGAAAAGGAAAGGAAATGTTTATTTAATGCTATACAAACTTAAAGTAGGGACCTAATGTCTTCACCAAAAATCCCAAAGTCTCTTAAAACACCCACAAACACACACAGTCCTTCCTTCCCCCTTTGCCCAGTCTGGGGTACTGCATCTCAGGAAAGGAAATAGACGTCCATGGCTCAGGCAGCCCCCGGTTCTTCCCAGTACTCCATCTCGGCTGGTAGCCTCCCTCGGTTCTCAGCACCATCAGCTGTGTCGCTGGGATCTCTGCTAAAGCCGGGTGGTGGTTCCTCCTTCTAAAGCTGTGGGGGACCCCACTCTGGCAAAGGCACAAGGTCCTCTCTCCCAGGGCCACGGGAGTCCCCACTCAGCCAAAACCGCGTGCTTCTCTCTCCTCTATGGCTGCAAGGAGGGGGGTTCGCCACTCTGCCAAGGCCAAGTGGCGGTTCTCTGCTAAAGCCGCATGGTGATTCTCTCTCGCAGGGCTGCGGGGGTCTCCACTCTGCCAAAGCCATGTGGTTCTCCCCCTGCGCAATGGCTGCCACGTCTGGGTTTAAATCCCTGCACCAATCTTCCTCTGCAGCCCCATTTCCGACTCCTCCTACAACTGACCACACCTGCCAGCACTCTCATATCCTTCCAGCTTCCCTGGGCTGCCATCGTGGGTCTGGGCAGGTGTGGCCCCATGTCATGGAGCCAATCTTCTCCAAGCTCCCACGCAGGCACTGTAACTCGGGGGACCTGCCCCCCCAGTCACATCTTGGGTGGGGGAGTTACTTCCATTCCCCTGGCCCAGAGCATGGCCACAGCTATTTAACATATCTAAGCAACCAGCCAAAGGCTATAGATATGTTAACTGACCACACCAGAGGTGAGCTGCAGGGCTGTTGCTATGAGAAACAGCTTTCAAAGGCCCTGCTCCATGTGTCCCTTCTCCCAACCCACACCTGGGGGTGGTGGTGAGGACATCCTAAAATCTCCTGGACACCTTGAGTTCTGGACCCCATTTGGGCTCCCCCCTCTTGGCTGCACCCTGTAACACTTGTCTTTCTCTGTCTGAATCATTTCAGTCAGTACAATACACTCTGGTTCTATCCACGTTATTCTAAATGACAAGAGTTTATTCTTTTTATGACATTCCACTGCTCTACTTCTTAGGATCTCCCTTGTCTCAGTTTTTGTTGCTGTTGTTGTTTGAAAGAAGAAATAGAATCATCATCTCAGACTGATACCGAATGAATTAATATTTGTGGTTTGAGGACAGAGTAGAAGGTGTGAAATTGTTGTTCTAATAACAAGGAAATGCAGCATATTAGAGAAAGCAAGTCAAATTACTGGGCAGCATTGACTATGCGTTTGAGTTTTTTGAGCATTACTAGTGTTTCTTATATTCTACATCAAATTCCCCAAAGAGTAAAATTTTCAAGTCAATGTCAGCTAGAGAATTTTTATTATTGCAAAACCATTCTGTGCCACTTGTTCCCTTGTGGCCCACAAAGAGATAGCTATCTTTGGAGTACAAAAGTCCAAATAATTGAGAGAATAACCTCTTCGGGTTTATGATTTAATTTCTTCCCTTCAGAATGTTTTTCTCTTCTGGCTTCTGACACTTACACTCACTAGTTCTGTCAGTAGTCATGGTAGAATTCACTGTTTCTCAATAATTTGATGCTACTTGTTCTCACATCCCATTGCTTTGCATTTATGATGAGTCACTTTTGTCATCATCCTTTCAACAAGTACTTCTAGATACCAACTATGTTGCCAGTTACTGAACTAAAAGCTAAAGGTATAAAGATAAATAAAACAGTAAATGTGTATTCAAAAACTGTGCAACATGGAATAGAGGCAGCTATATAAACAAAACCATAGCATATGATTTCTGCTGACAAAAGCTTATAGAATTCATATTTTTATTTACTTAACACACTCGAGGAGACAGAAACTTATTGAGCTGACGGGAGAACAGTCAGGGAAGATTTCACAGATAAAGCGTTTGAGATGTCAAAGGAAACATGAAAGGTGAAAAGTAATAAAGATAAAAGAGGAAGAGTTTTCACAAGTCCGACAACTTTTGAAGAGGGAGTATCATGCAAAATAGAGAAAGTATACACAAATGCATGAGAGTTAAAATAGCAAGAAAGGTGATTATTAGAATACATAAGTGAAAGATTTGAAAGAATTAATAAAGTTAACTCATTTATTAACTCCCTTCCACCATGTCTTGTCTTCTTTAAGGTATTAGGAGTGTCAAGCAAATTTATGGTAGACAGTTGAGAATGTCAAAGAAGAGAAAGATAAAATAGAGAGGTATATAAAGATAGTAAGTGTAATGGGGTGTTGAGTTTGAGGTCGCCAAAACAGATATACCCCACAAACCTTGGCTTGGGGGATGGGGGAAGCAAAGGACAGCCATTGAGAGGTTCTCTGCATATCTATGGCAACTTGGCCAGCTTAATAGTTATGTTCAAAAGCTGTGCCACTCATTCAAGGCGAGGGAGATGGGCATGATTTTCACTCATGATGTAACCATGATTTAGTGGGGTGGGGGGGAGTTTACAGTACCTGCGTGAGGCAGGGAGGCAGTTACCCTGTTACAGCACCTTTGTGAATGGCAGGAAGGCGGTTCAACCTGTGTCACTGGGCCACGTCAGCCCAGACTGGTAATGCCAGCAGAGAGAATGTGAACTGAACAAAGAACTGGCAGATATAACCCATTGTGGGAGGAGTTGGAAATGGGGTCACACTAGAAGCTTCAGGCCAGAATTTAACCTAAGCGTGGCAGCCATGAGGGATCTCTGTGCCATGAAGTTTGGGAAGGAGTATGGGGTCCTCCAAGAAAGGCCCCCACTGGCCTCCCTGAGGTCTGTTGTGTAAGGAGGTGCCACACAATTTTGGATTAAGAGCTGGAGAACACAGCAATATGGTTAATGGTTCTGGGAATTGTGGGGACCTGTCCAACCAAGTACGGATTAATGGGAGTTGCCTGAGTCTTGAACTGTGACTGGGAGTGCTGAGCTGAGGACTTCTGTTTTTCTGAAAGATGGTTATCTTTGGTGTATTCTCAAACTGGCCTGGCTTGGCAAAGGGAAGCAACACTATGTGTTTGTGGGTATCTTAAAGGGAGTGGATTAAAGGCAGAATTCTGTCATTATTCTAAACCTGTATAACTTTTAAATAAATAATTCCTATCCTTTTCACCAAACTCTGGTATTGGGAGTCATGCTTCTTGCTGGCAGGCAATCAGACACCCCAACTGTTTCAGAACTGCATAGGCTGGGGTCCTGTAACATAAGGAGCTATAGTGAAGCTATGACTCAGGCCATTTGGCTTCTCATTGAGTGTTATTTCTACTTTACATTCTTTAAAGTAGAAGGTCTATCAATCCAGTTTCTTCATTATTGCATATACTCAACTCCTCATCTTAAACATCAACACTGGGATGGATTTTTATCAGCCTTCAAATTGCAAAAGGTGACTACAACTGAGGATGACTTCACATGTTCCTTGAAGCAATACTTAAAATTTTAAATTCTTACTTTTCCACAACTCTTGTTATTCTGAAACATCCAGTTTCTGGAACTAATGTATTTGCTTAAACTAAATCATTGACATTGTTAAACACCAATGGTCGTGTAAGCTTATAGGTGATCCACTATCTAAACTGATAATATAGTTATCTTTCTAAATAAAAATGAGACCAAGTAAGTGAAAGGCTGCATGTTATTAACAATTTAAAAATAAAATTAGGGGCTTCAAAGAGTAGGAATTTAAGTTTTGGCTTTGCTTCATAACCAATAGTCTCCTTCAGGTTGCTTTATAAATATTAGTATTTTCCAAGTTATAATGGCCAGTTTCTTTCTCATCCTACACAAGCTTTCTGATGACAATATCAACTTCATGACTTCAGTTACCAAGTTATATCATCATCTCAAACTTCTCCACTGAAAAACAAAACCTGTGTTCACTGTCTCACTGAATGGTAGTAACATTTACACAGTTGTAGCAATTAGAACTTGGAACACACTCTGGGTTCTACTCTCTTGTAAAGTTTCTATTGTACTTCCTTTGAACAGGCTTTTCCAATCTTTATTTCATTTTTTTTCTTGTGATAGTGCAAAGGTAAGAATTACATTTCTAAGTCTTCCTTGAAAATGGGACTTTTTTATTATAAGCTAAGTTTCATTAATTTAGTTTCACTCCTGTGTGATTTGAAACAAAAATGAGGCATTGGTCAACATCATGTAACTGCATCCCGTTTTCCACAATGGCTGCACCAGGCTGCATTCCCACCCACCGTGCACTAAGGTTCCCTTTTCTCTGCATCCTCACGAGCACTTGTTTGTTGGTTTGTTCATGATGACCATTCTGACTGGTGTGAAGCGGTATCTCATTGTGGTTTTAACTGGCATCTCTCTGATGGCTAGTGATGCTGAGCATCTTTTCATGTGTCTCTGCACCTTCTGTGTGTCCTCCTTGGAGAAGTGTCTGTTCAGGTTCTTTGTCCGTTTTTTTTAAGATTTTATTTATTTATTTTTTTAGAGAGGGAAGGGAGGGAGAGAGAGAGAGAGAGAGACAAACATCAATGTGCAGTTGCTGGGGACCTGGCCCGCAGCCCAGGCATGTACCCTGACTGGGAATCGAACCTGTGACACTTTGGTTCACAGCCTGCGCTCAATCCACTGAGCTATGCCAGCCAGGGCTCTTTGTCCATTTTTAAATTGGATTGTTTGTTTTCTTGGTGTTGAATTTTTAAAGTTGTTAAAGAAATTTTGGACATTAACTCAATCATATATATCACTGGTAACTATTTTCTTCCATTCACTGGGTCGACTTTTCAGTTTGTTGATGGGTTCCTTTGTTGTGTAAAAATTTTGAGTCTCATTTAGTCCCATTTATTTTTTTCTTAATATCTTGATTTTAGTAGTCATGAATTCTACACTTTTCAAAACTCATTGAATCTTATGTTTAAAATAGTGTTTATTGAATATGGTATATATACTTCATTACACATTCTTCATTCCTCATTACCTCATTCCTCATTTAGGAATCCTCTCTTGGTTAAAATACAAGAGAGGATTTCTAAAAACTGGACTTTATTTATAAAAATTGTGTATTTATTCTTCTTATATATTTAAACTTCAGTCACCCTCAAAGTACTCTCCATTTGATGAAATACACTTATTGAGATGTTTTTTTCCACTGCTCAAAACAGCTTTTGAACTCATCGATGTTGATGTATTTTAGCACTGGTAAATCACCCATCGCAAAATGGGCAAAAGCACTGAAAGAATCTTCAAACAAATTCACTAAAGCCAAATATGGTCTCTCACAACAACACCAGCTGCTACACTGATACAGATGATTTCCTACAACACTCACCTAGCAGAGGAAGCCTGTACCACAAGGGACCCACCCTCCAGAAGATAAATCCTGTTTAGTTGGGAACCCCTTTAATTAATAATTTAGAAAGATACTTAAATACCAATTGTATATAAGCTGCATATTCCAACCAAATTTTTCAATTTAGAAAGTTTTATTTTACTTTTTAAAATAGACGTCCTCCCCTAAAAACTATAATGCACTCTATTTAAAATCATTTTACTTGATATCACATTAATAACAATTATTACATAAGATGTCCCCACTTACATTAACTGAACGTTTATAAAAGCATGCATGTAAGCTGTTTTCTTTTAAGAATCTACCCCAATAAACTCAGTGAAAAGGAAAAAATAAATAAATCACTGTTCACATAATTTAAAAACAGACAAACAAAAAACAAAACAATTTGATTTCTCAACAGAAACTTCTCAGACCAGTAGAGAGTTGCAAGAAATGTTCAAAGTGATGAAAAGCCAGAAGCTACAACCAAGATTACTCCACCCAGCAAAGCTATCATTGAGAACGGCAGAATATATAAAGAGCTTCCCTGACATGAAAAAGCTATAGGAGATCATCACCACATAACCAGTATTTCATGAAATGTTAAAGAGACTTCTTTAACAAGAAAAAGAGAAAAAAAAGATTACAAACATGAACAAAATAGCAATAAATATGTATCTATCAATAATTCAGTCTAAAAAACAAGATATACAAATAAGCAGAACAAAACCAGACTCAGATACAGAGAACATTTTGATTGTTGCCAGATGGTAAGGGGTTTGGGAGGGATGGGTGAAAAAGGTGAGGGGATTAAGAAATACAAATTGGTTGTTACAGAATAGTCATGGGGATGTAAAGTACAGCATGGGAAATATAGTCAGTAACATTATAGTAACTATGTATGGTTTTAGGTGTGTATAGGGTATAGCAGGATGATCACTTAGTAAGTTATGTAATGACTAATCACTTGGGTGTACACCTGAAACTAACATAATATTGTATGTCATCTTTAATTGAAAAATAAAATGATTTTAAAGACTTTATTTTTTTTTAGAGAGATGGGAAGGCAGGGAGAAAGAGAGGGAGGAAAAATTAATGCGTAGTTACCTCTTGAGTGCCCCCTACTGGGGACCTGGCCCACTACCCAGGCATGTGCCCCTACTGGGAATTGAACCAACGACCCTTTCGTTTGCAGGCTGGCACTCAATCCACTGAACCACACCACCCAGGCGTGAAAACTAAAGATGATTTTAAAACACCTACTTGAAAAAATTTACCTCCAACAAAGATAATAATATTTTGAGTTGGTTTTATGTGTATACTTTACAATCTATTTTCCTCAATCACAAGATGTTTTCTTGATTTCTTAATCTCCTTCATCTTCATTTTCAAATATACATTTTACTTTTTGTCATGATTTTAAAAATATTTCATATTGAATAACAGGAGTTTTGTAGCATTAAGAAATTATGCTGTAACTTTTTGAAGTGTTATGGAACAGTCATCTTGTATTTAATAGATTCCATTTGGCTCCTATTAATGTTTTTAAAAAGTATGCAAAAAGTAATGCTGTTTTCTGGCATGCTTCAATGTAACTATTCAGCAGGGGGAGAAAAAGCTCAGAGGAGATCAAGAGGAAATTAGAAATTCATACAATTCCTAAGCGAGAGAGAGTCATGATTTAAAGTCATGGTCAGAATATGCAGTGTTCCGCTGTGCCAATTAAATCAATTTTTGTGACTTGTGTTATTTAAATCTTCTCTCTTTCTTCCTCCCTTCTTCCTTTTTCTCTTCCTCCTCCTCCCCTTTCTTCCTTATTTTCTCTCTTTCTCTTTTCTTCTTTCTTTCTTTTCTTGTTCTATCATTCATAAAAATAGGTTGTCAAAATCTTCTAGTATGGTTTACTTCGGTCAACACTTAAGATTTGAAAACTGTGTCATTAGCTGCCTACAGATTTTAGAGTCTATATCTCCTGATGAACTAACACTTTCATCCTAATGAAATGTCCCTCTTCCTGGTGAAATGCATTTTTCCTTGTCCACTTCATGTGACATTACTACAGCTATACCAACATTTTTCTTGCTGTAGCTTGTGAAATATATTGTTTTTATTATATTACTTCTTTCTGTGTCCTTAATTTAATTATATGTCTTAAAAGCAGCATCTATTTTAGTTGATTTTATTCATCTTTATTTCGTAACTAGAATATTTAGTCTATTTTATTTAGTAAGAAAAATTGGCTAATATAAGCCGAAATATAGCAACAATATTACTATTTGCCTTTTTGTCCCTCCTATGTTCTTTTCAATCTCATTACATACTGATTTTTTTAAATTTTACTTATTTATTTTTAGAGAGGGAAGGGAGAGAGATAGAGAGAGAGAAACATCGGTGTGCGGTTGCTGGGGGTTATGGCCTGCAACCCAGGCATGTGCCCTGACTGGGAATCAAACCTGCGATGCTTTGGTTCGCAGCCCTCGCTCAATCCACTGAGCTACGCCAGCCAGGGCTAAATACTTTATCTTTTGATGTCACTGTAAATGGGATAGGTTTTATAATATTTTATTTATCAATTATATTTGACATGCAATACATTACTTTCAAATGTACAACCCAGTGATTAGACATTTATGTAACTTATGAAGTGATCACCCTGATAAATCTAGTATCTATCTGACACCATATATAGTTATTGCAAGATTATATACTATATTCCCTATGCTGTACTTGCCATCACCACAACCTTTCATCTACTGATGGACACTTATGTTGCTTCTGTATCTTGGCTACTATAAATAGTGCTGCAATGAATGTAGGGAATGCATACATCTTTTTGAATTAGTGTTTTGAATGTGTTTGAATAAATAGCCAGAAGTGGAATTGCTGGGTCATATAATAATTCTATTTTTAATTTTTTGAAAAATTTCCATACTGTTTTCCACAGTGGCTTCACCAATTTACCATCCTCTCAATAGGGCACAATAGGGCCTATTTCTCTACATCCTTGCCAGCACCTTTTGTTAGTTTATGTATTGATGATAACCATTCTGACACGTGTAGGTTGATATTCCATAGTGGTTTTGATTTGTATTTTCCTGATAATCAGTGATGCTGAGCATCTGTTCATGTTTAAGTTGGCCATCTGTATGTCATTTTTGGAGAAATCTATTCATGTCTTCTTTCTATTTTTTAATTGGATTGTTTGGATTTTCTTTATGTTTAACTATATGAGTTTTTAAAATTTTTTTGGATATTTGTTGATATTAAACCATTATCAGATCATTCATTCATTAGGGTGCTTTTTGTTGTTGATGATGGTTTCCTTTGCATTGCAAAAGCCTTTTCTTTTTCCTTTAAGATTTTTTAAAAGATTTCATCTATTTATTTTTAGAGAGAGGAGAAGGGAGGGAGAAAGAGAGGGAGAGAAACATCAGGGTGTGGTTGCCTCTCTAGTGGCCCTACTAAGGACCTGGCCCAAAACCAAGGTATGTGCCCTGCCTGGGAACCAAACCGGCAACCCTTTGGTTCCCAGGCCAGTGCTCAATGCACTGAGTAGGGCCCTGGCTGGTGTGGCTCAATGGATTGAGTGCTGGCCTGGGATCCAAAGGGCTACCAGTTTGATTCCTTGTCAGGGCACATGCCTCGGTTGCGGGCCAGCTCCTCAGTTGCGGGTAAGTGACTGTCTTCCTTTCTCACATTTATATCTCTCTGGTTTTTTTTCTCCTTCTCGTCCCTTCTCTCTAAAACTAAAATTTTAAAAATCGTTTTAAAAAGTTGTGATCCTAATTCACAAATATAACTTTCAAGTTATATATGAGTGCTACATGTTATTTCTCACATTACTCCTTTCTACAATGGACTTGCATTTATCATGTCTCATGTTGTTATTATTGTCAATGCTCTCCCATACTTTTTATACTCTTTTGACTCAGATAAAGCATAGAAACTTGAAATTATCGTCATCCATTATTTGACAATCTCATTGTATATTACAAGCATAAATTAGACATCACCTTTCTCTTAATTCACAAAAAGCCAAATTGAATTGAGTGGAAGCTTATATTTTAGGATCATATGAAACAAGAATTTGACTGATTAGCATTGAACAATAGAAAATGCAATAAAGTGACTAGTTCAAGGACATTTAGTAAAATTAGTATAAATACCATGCTAAAAGGTTGATCTCATAGCCTCACTTTATATTTTACTAGGTTGAAATCATACTTAATGTGGTTTATATAATCATCTAGATTGCAAATATCACAAAAATCTGAAGTATTTCTCTTATAATAAATAAAACTATACAACAAAATGTTAATCTGAATTTTGTTTACCCATAAGAACAATTTAAGAGCTTGAGATTTTTTCCTAGCCAAAATAAAAAAGCTGTGAAATTAAGTGGTACAATGACAGCAAATATCAATATTGATATGAGATCTTTGTTGATGTATTTGTTATCTTTTTCTATATTTCTGGAGACTTGAAATGCTGTCAATCTTCTTGAACTGTACCATGGAAAATTAAGGTAGACTTTAGGAAAAACTGTCTGCCAGAAATCTTTTTAAATACCAGAGAGTAAAACAAAAAGATTGGTATTTAGTGAATTTGAGCATCAGAGATTATCAATCAATGCCTTAGAAATTTAGTGAAATAAATATATTTTGAAGCTGTGGTTATGTCTCAAAATCACTGAAAGCATTCAAAGAAAATTATAAAATCACCTCTGGAAGACTTGATAAGGGTGATATCTACCTCTCTGTACCAGTTAGAAAGCAACCAATGTGAATGCGGCAGGAATAGCTTGTTAACTCTGGATGCTGTTGATCTTCTGGCAACAAATCTTGGCAGTATTTATTCATCAGAATGCAATGGATTAAGGGTTCTAGTTTGGCAACTGTTTTAATAATTTTGTTTGTGATATATGCCATCTAGATAAAATTAGAATTCAAATAAAATTTGGCACACTCTGTATGCAGTTACCAGCAAACATTGCCTCAAAATTCTGTATTGATTACCCCAGTAAACTTGTGATGAATTATCCAATTTCAACATTTTCTATCAATAATAGCAAATGATCTGCTGTTGTATATTAAACTCTTCTGTATAGAAAGATAGCTTCTTTTAATTAACTGTTTAATTTCACTAAGTTATACACTAGAAATAATATTGTATACCTTTCCATGGTAATACAAGTCAGAAAAGTAGCTTATGCATTCTTTTGCAGTGTATTTGAGGATTTAAAATATTAGTTGCTAAATGTAACTTACATTTCCTGAAAACCCTTTATTTTCCCAATAGATTTTTGTACCTGGGTAAACATTTTAAAACTTGGCACGTGCCATATAAAAGCTCTTAAATTTCAAGCAAAAACGATACTTTTCATGTTATCTCATGTTATAACCAAAACTCTATGTGGTCAACAGATCCGAAGATTTATCCCTACAATTATTTGATGTGGTCCAGAACCTCATTGTCCTGAGGGCTTAATCCTGAAGGGAGTGGTAGTACAAGGGAGAAGGAGGCAAGGTAAGTCAGGGTGCTGGGTGAGGCCAGTTTAAATCAGCCATCTGTCTCAGTTTCCCTGTAAAGGGGTGCAAGGCATATACCCCACAATCCTTGATTGGGGGTAGAGGAGAGTGGATGGTAGAGTTTAAGGTACATTTCATAACAAAGACAAGTTAATAACCGAGTCTTCCTGAGGGGAAGAGGACTGCCACCCAGGGCAAATTGTACATGTGAGTTTTAAACTAAGTGCAGTGGCATAGCAGAGATACAGAGCCAGAGTGAGAGGCAGAGGTGGCTGCCCACCCCGAATGTCTGTGCGTGGTTGGGAACTCTTGCCCTGACTAAAGAGGGCAGCCGAAAGAAGGGAAAAGACACAGGGGAACATGGCAAACATAGAAGATGCTAACACAGCATGGGAAGAGCGGGGTATAAGGTCAAGCAAAGTTCTAGGCCAAGCGGAAAGAGAAAGGGGAGAAGCCACATGGTCTGGAGTGAGACCAGAGGTACTTCTTCTTCTCTGAAAGACATGTGGAGAAGCCCCTCTCTTGGAACGTGTGCCTCCCTGGACTCCACTGTGACTCAGTGTAACACGGCACATGTTTCCCTGAGCCACTACATGGAGGCTGAGAACAGTGCACCCCACACCCTGAAGGGAAGAGCTGCTGCGAGAGAATGGAAACTCTGAGACTCCAGGGTCTAAAAGGAAAACAGTCCTGGCTGCTGCGGCTCAGGGGATTGAGCCTCCGCCCGTGAACCAAAGGGTCACTGGTTCAATTCCCAGTCAGGGCACATGCCTGCGTTGCAGGCCAGGTCCCCAATAGGAAGTGCATGAGAGGCAACCACACATGGATGTTTTTCTCCCCCTCTTTCTCCCTCCCTTCCCCTCTCTAAAAATAAATAAATAATATCTTTTAAAAAACTGTCAATACTTTCCCCTTACCTTCTAAATTCTTCTGGCTGAGACAGATTTTGGGGAGAAAATCAAAGTTTAATATATGCATGTGGGGAATTCACATAGGAGTGAAAATTCCACAGACACTGGATATATAAATTAGACAACATTGGGTATATAAGACATTTTTGGACAAAGGAGAAAGGTGGAGACAGAGTGTTCGATTTTGGAAGGGAGAATGAACAATTTACAGGGAGTTGAGGAAGAGCAGATCACGCTGGCAGGAAAGTCCTTGCTGGGAGCCTCAGAAACAATGGGACCCAGCGGGTATCTGGCTAACAGGCTCCAGCCCAGTGGTTTGCTACACTTAATTCAATTAGGCTAAGGCAGCATCTGAAGCAGTTTCTCCGTCTGAATCTCTTGGGCAGGAAGAGGGGAGGGTCAAAGTTTCTTTCAGAGTGTTTTGTTTCCTACTGAACAACTTAATATCAATATCCCGGAAAGCAGCTTCATGGTAGCAGAATTGTGGTCCCTTCATCCTATTATTTCCACTTCCCCAGATAACAATTGTTTTTGACTCTTGAACGGGCCCCCTATAGAATAGGTAGATTATCCAAATAATTTGAACTTTTAGATATACCCCGTTAAGATATAGTAGTTTGATTTCTTGAGTGGTTGCTATTTGCAGGCCCAATGTTAATATAATACCTCATTTACCCTTCATGACACTTTAAAAATATATGTATTATTATTTTTCTTAATTTATAGGTGAGGCAGCTTTGATTAAATAATTTTCCCAATAATTTGTAAACATAAAATGGGAGGGCAAATACATCAAACAATGAACAGGTCCACAAAATGTTTAACCATTATAAGGATGAATAACTTCAAGTTTAATCCGTCTGGCATTGCTTACCTTCTTATAATAATTGATTTGAAATTTCCAGATCTAACTGCTTTTCTTTACCTCACTTATATCATCCTCATGAAATATTGCTCATTATGGAACAAAATTAAGCATTCCTTTCTGTGTAATTTTGTGATTATGTTAAACACAGTGGTGGTATTTTCAAAGATAATTACAGCTATCTAGTAAAGAAGAGTTATGCATTGGAGATGAAGCTAGCAGTCAAACATCAAAGAAATGCAATTGTTTTCTACAGGAAGTAGTTTGAGTTTGATATTGTTTAAAAATCTATGCATGATGCTGGTATCATTACATATTTCTGTGTTTACATTTGGCAAGTAGCCAACTTTCATAGCATCCAGAAACAGTGTCTTATGATCTAATCTACATGTGACTTAAATGCTTTAGATTCTACTTACAGCAATAAATGTTTATAAATTCAATAGCAGCAAAACTTCAGCACAGCACCTTTGAGTCTCTTGAGACATGGAGGCATTAACGTTTAATGTCTCAACAAGTAAATTCACCTGTATAGGAAGTTCAAATTATATTACAGAAAAAGCTACAGCCTACTGAAGTGAGATGGTTTACGGAAGCCATATTAATGGAAATCTAAAACTTTAATGCACAGACTGCACTTTGATTACTAAACCTTATTAATGTGGCAAGCTGAAATGATCTATTACTCTTCACGTTCCCAAGGAATACCACACATGCATTATTGAACTTTGATTCAAAATTTGTCAGGCATGCTTACTTCAAGTCCAGAAATTTATTTGGAAACACACAAAAAAAACTTAATACAAGTACTTAGTTACAAAAATAAGAGGCTAGGTCTTCTCAGAATAAGATACGTTAAATCCCTTCAAACATAGCGTGTACTGTGTAAAGCTTTACAGATTATAAAGTGAAGCAAAAACCTATTTCACTTTTACTTTACAAAGAGTTGACTGGGACAGATTTGTTTTCCTTATGGATAATACAGATGCTAAAAGTGTTACATTTACTTTCATAATGAGCTATTTAATAGAATACAAACAAGAGCTTTCTTTTTTTCCTCTGAAATAAGTACTTTTTAATGACTAAAACTTTTCTAGCTAGCAATTTGTGTAGCCCTGTACCCTTCAAGGTTAATAGGGTACTAAGCTGATTCATCTTTTCTTAAAGTAATTGAATACTATCATTATGGGTCATTTAATTTAAGCAACAGCACATAGAAATGACAGAAAAAGGATGCAATGCCTCAATGTGTAACCAAAGAATGATCATATTTTTTCTAATACAGGTTGAGGATAAAGGAAGTTCGCCTGATTTAAAGGTGAATTGGTGTTTGAATAAACTAAGAAAATTAAAAATAATTTATTTGAAGACTTTTTTAGTCTCAACTTTTTTCAACACGATTGTTCATATCTTAAGCATAAACTCTGAGTTTAAAAATACAGTTAGCAGTAATTAGCTACAAAACATATATTTTTGAACATGTGGGCAGAATATACATTAATACTCCACCTGAGAGAGTGCTTTTTGCTGTTTAGTTTAAAATATACTATTGATAGTACAACTAAGAAATCAAATTAAATAATATTTAATTTCAATGAAACAATATAATTAGTTCCTATGGGTCAAGTTAAATTAAATTTAAAAAGCTGCATCTTCAATAGTAAAACTCTTTAAAACCAATAAAAATTTTTAAGCTTACAGAGCTTTAAAATTTAAAAAATAATTTTTCCTCACAAATCTATTCTGAACATCTTTGCAATTATTCACACTTATATGGAGCTCTTATCTTTTTTAAACACTTTCATAATTATTTTATTTTCATCATTCTGAAGCAGAGAGAACTTTATGGTTTTAAGAGGAATTTGACATAGGTTATCTCACTTGATCCTCATAAGAATCCTCATCACTTGTTGGGGATGAGTCTGTTATTCTTAATTTATAGATTAAAAAAAAAGCTAAGTGAGGTTAAGTTGCATAAGGCCACAGCTTTTAAATGGCAGAGATGGGACAAGCTCAGATTTTTCTGACACTGAGCTTGGAAAAGTTCTTTATGTCTCTGTTTCCTCATCTGTAAAATGAAGTTTTAGCCAAGATGATCCTTGTGGTACCTCATGGTTCTCAAATTCCATGAATTTTTGACTCCATGGCCAGTCTTCTTTGTATTATGATACATTTTTCAATTTAATTTATTTTCAAGATTATTGTAGATTCACATGTAGTACCAAGGAACAATAGAGAGATAAATCCCTTTTATACTAACAGTTTCCCCCAAAATAGCATTTTGCAAAGAAGTAGCACAATATCACTGCCAGGATATTGATATAAAATCTAGCATTATTATTTAGATTTCTCTAGTTTTCTTGTTATGTTGTAAGTAGTTCTATTGTTTTATCTCATGTATAGGTTTGTATAGGCACCAGCAGAGTGAAATGGGTCCATAGTGACCTTTTCAAAAAAAAGTGTTGGTCATCCTTTTGATTCAGACTATAAGTGGCCTCATAGAATAAATTGGGAAGTTATCACTTTTTAAAAAAAGATTTTGAAAACTTGTCAATTCTTTAAATGTTTGGTAGAATTTTACACTGGAACAATCTGAGCTTAGAACTTTCTTTCTCAGGATACTTTTAAGTAATAATTCAATGTATTTTATGATTATAAGCTTACTCTGATTGCTTGTTCCATATTGGTTGATTTTGGGTAGTTTGTGGTTTTGGAGGAATTGGTGCATTTGTAAGTCACCAAATATATCTAAGTAAAGTTGCTTTTAATATTCTTTTTATCATTTTAATGGCTGCAGAGTCTGTAATGGTTGCTTCTATTTCATTCCTTATATCCTCTTTTTAAATTTTTTTCAGTTTCACTAGAAGTTTATCAGTTATTGATTTTTCAAAGATTCAGCTTTTTAAATTGATTTAATCATTTTTCCACTTTCAATGTTGTTGATTTTTCTTAGTTCTTTACTTTATTCTTGCTTTTTTTAAAATGATTTTGAAAAGCTTTTATCCATTCATTTTTAGAGGGGAAGGGAGGGAGAAAAAGATTAATGCATGATTGCCTCTCGTGTGCCCCCTGCTGGGAGCCTGGCCCACAACCCAGGCAAGTGCCCTGACTGGGAATCGAACCAGCGATCCTTTGGTTTGCAAGCTGGTACTCAATCTACTGAGCCACACCAGCCAAGGCTGCCAATACATTTTTATTTTTTTGGAGGCTTTGTATTACCCTTTGGTCTGTTTTGTTTGCCTATTTTCTCAGGTCTTCTACTCTTTCTAGCTGTTGCTGCGTGAATAAGAACAGGTTTCCCAAGGCTGGGTCTCTGGGGGTGTCTCTGGTGGGGAGGAGTTCCCTGATGCCCCTTCATGCCTTTGTGCCTGGTAAAGGAGTGTCTTAGCTATCCCAAACCCCACCTCAATATGACTGCATGTATGCAGGTGTGTTCCTCTGTGTGTGTGTCTGTTGGTGTGTGTTTACTAGGAGGAAAAGAGTCCCGCCCACAGAAACAAGATGTCCCTTAGTGGGCCACGTGTTATGGCTGTGCTCTTTTCCTGGACCTGTGACCCTGTGTCTCTGAGTTTGCGCATACAGGGGTAAAGCAGCTCCCAGGACTGGGTTGTTTGTTATGACTGTGTCCCTTTTTCAAAACATTGCCTCTGCTGTTGTCAACTTACAAGCTCCTCAGCCCTGGCACATGCTGTGATTTAAGCTCTTGGCCCCTCTCTCTTGGGGCTCACTTCTGTTTGAGCAGGGTAAGATAGTCTCAGGAGTAGGGTGACAAAACAGGTTATCTAACTCACCCACTTGCTATGACGATGTCCCTTTTTCTTATTTTGCCTACCTGCTGTAGTGGGTGTCTGTGAGCAGGGAACAAGAGTCTCAGGCTGTGAGTGCAACAAAGCTTCCCAGACTGGATGCTTTGTTCTAGGTGTGTCATTTTTGCTGCTTTACCTGGACTGCCTGCCCTGGTGGCTCTAAACAGAAGAGGGGAGTGCTTCCCCTGGACTCTTATTTTTGGGTTGGTTCCCAATCCACCAAACAACCTTGTTTACCAGCGTAGCCAGCTTGGATTTGTTTTGTCAGCGGGACTTCATCAAAGAAAATGGTGGGGAAATGAGTCAATCTGGGCTACCTTCAGTTTATGTCATATGTTTGAGGTTGGAAACCATCAGTTCTGGGTAGCCTTTATGTTGTGGGCAAAGGCACCGCCAGCTGGGCTATTTCCAGTCTAGGGATCTTCAACCAGTTTCTCTTCTTACCACCTTTCATAATCATCTCTGCTTGCCTCTTGCACCACTGCCAGCATATGTATTTACTAATGATGAGTGGGAAGACAGCATAAAACACTTTTGTATCGTTGGATTGTGATGGGAATTCTTACACCATATATTTTTAAGATGAAATAAATAAAACACAGTGAAGCTAAACAACTTGTTCTAAATCCAGCAGGAAATTAGTTAATAGTATAGTTGAGACTAGATTTTAGTTCACTTGACATTGATTATTTTGGTTTGTCCAGAATGGAACCTAAATCAGCTATTTCATACATTTGTAGCTGAAATAAACTTAGACAATAAATTATGGTATAGCTTTATATAAATTATATTGCTGTCTTTTCTCTCAATCTGAGGTAATAAAGTAATATTAAGCTAATGGTTATTATGAAAATAATAAACAAAATTATTCAATCATATAAGCACTGTTATACATATGTAAAACAGAATATGATTATTATTAAAGTGGGGGCTAAAAATAATACTATTCCTTCTATCTGCTAAGTTCTTCTAGCTCGACTAATATACAAATTAACAGGAGAAAATCAAATTTTAATATATCACATGGGCATGAAAATTCCAAGGACAGTGAGGCAACATTGGCTAAATGTGGTATTTTGGCCAAAGGAGTGAAAGGGTGAGGGGTGGAGGTAAGAATGGCCCCAATTACAGGCAGTTGAGGAAGACCAGAACACACATGGCAGGCAAATTATTCTTATAAAACTTAGAAACAATTGGACAAAGAGGGTATCTAGCTAGCAGACTTCTGCCTGAGCCCTCCTATTTACTATCCTGAAGTCCTCTTATTTACAATACTTAATTCAAATCAGGATAAGGCTAACATCCTAACATTTCCTTTCTGAAGTAGGTTTTTCTGTCTGAATTGCTTGGGTGAGAAGAGAGAGAAGGTCAAATGTTCTGAATTTTTTGTTTCTTAATAATCAACTTAAAATCAATATCCCAAAAGGCAGTTTTTTGGGGTGGCCAAACTTTGGTTCCTTTCATTAAATACCTTAGCATTTTTGTCTTTTTTTTTTAATGGAAGAACCTTTAAAGAATTTCCATTTATTAAAAATAGTGACAGGGAGAGGAATAGGTGGACGCACCGTACCTCCTCGCACAACCAAGAATAGAACAACAATAATTTACAGTCATAATATCACTCAGAACTGATAGAGGATTTATCTGAATGGAAGTCGGACAGCCAAGAAGTTGAAGTAGACCCGTACATCCAGACTGGTAGGAGACGACGAGCTGGGAGGGCGCGGGGCTGGCACTGGTCGGCGGCGCGCGGAGGTCGGGGAAAATTTGGCGCGAAATTGGCGCAACAGCCATCCGGGGTGCAAGAACGCAGCGGTGATCCCTGAGTGCGCAAGCTGTGGCTGGCGGACCCAGTGAGGCAGCGATTGTGGACCAGGGCAGAGCTCGTAGCCCAGGAGCCCAGAGAAGGGTCTGAACCCAGGAGAACGGAACCACCGCCATTGTTCCCTCCAGCTCCCGCCCCCGCCCCCGCCCCCGCCCCCGCCCCGATGTATAAAGTCACAATCTAGCAACTGGGTTGCCCAGCCCTGGTGAACACCTCAGGCTCCGCCCCCCACCGTAACAAGACCGACCAGACCGGGGAAAAAAAAAAGGAGAGACAGGGAAAGACATAAGATATGTTTCCAACAGAACAAATCAGTCCCCCAGGACTCATCCTTTTGAGCGACCAAGACATAGCCAATCTAATAGATGCACAGTTCAAAACACTGGTCATCAGAAAGCTCACAGAATTGGTTGATTTTGGATGCAATTTAGATGAAAGGATGCAGGTTACCATAAAAGAGATGCAGGAAGATACGCGGAGGAGAGCCAATAGTGAAAGGAAGGAATCTGAGTCTCAAAACAATACAGTGGACCAGAAGGAAGATAGAATCAACCAAGCAGGAAAGCAGGGTGGAATAAGAATTCAAAAAATCGAGGAAAAGCTTAAGAGCATCCAGGACACCTTTAAACGTTTCAACATCTGAATTATAGGGGTGCCAGAACAGGAAGGAGAAAAGCAACAGATGGAGCACGTATTTGAACAAATAATAAAGGAGAACTTCCCCAATCTGGCAAAGGGAACAGTCTTCCAAGAAATCCAAGAAGCTCAGAGAGCCCCAAAGAAGTTGGACCCAAGAAGAAACACACCAAGGCACATCATAATTACATTAGCCAAGGTAAAAACGAAGGAGAGAATCCTAGAAGCAGCAAGAGATAAGGGGACAGTCACCTACAAAGGAGTTCCCATCAGACTGTCAGCTGATTTCTCCAAAGAGACCTTACAAGCAAGAAGGGGCTGGAAAGAAATATTCCAAGTCATGAAAGACAAGGACCTACATCCCAGATTGCTCTATCCAGCAAAGCTCTCATTTAGAATGGAAGGGAAGATAAAGTGCTTTTCAGATAAGGTCAAGTTAAAGGAGTTCATCATCACCTAGCCCTTATTTTATGAAATGTTAAAGGGACTTATCTAAGAAAAGAAGATAAAGAAAAGACATGTATAGTAAAAGGACAGCAAACTCACAATTATTAACAACCACACCTAAAGCAAAACCAAAAGAAACTAAGTAAACAACTAGAACAGGAACAGAACCACAGAAATGGAGGTCACATGGAGGGTTAGCAGCAGGGGGGTGGGAGGAGGAGAGAAGGGGAAAAGGTACAGAGAATAAGTAGCATAGATGGTAGGTAGAGAATAGACAGGGGGAGGGCAAGAATAGTACGGGAAATGTAGAAGCTAAAGAACTCATAAGTATGACAGATGGACATGAACTAAAAGGGGGGGGGACGTGGGTGGGGGGGGTACAGGGTGGAGGGGAGAGAAGGGGGGAAATGGGACAACTGTAATAGCATAATCAATAAAATACATTTAAAAAATAGTGACGGGGATGTAAAATACAGGATAGGGAACAGTCAATAATTTGTACAAACTATATATAAAATTACACGGTACTACAGCTACCTTATAGACTTATATACTTGGTAAGGCATATAACTGTCTTATCACTATGTTGTATATCTGAAACTCATATAATATCATTTGTCAACTGTGATGAAAAATAATACAATTATAAAAGATCATCCAATCTAACACTCATATTTTATAGTTTAGGATACTGAAGCTGCAATAGATGATGTGTCTTTGCTTATTAAGAACAAATCTTGAACTGAATTAAAATGTAGGTGTTTTATTATTGGAATAAGCTCTATCACATAACAATGTCATTCCATTACTATGGCTTGAAAACCTGAGAGAATTTGAAGGATGTTATTTCATTAGTGATTTCATAAATTTTCTTTTGGTCAACTGGAGTACTTAAAAATTTGTTTTTAATTTATTGATTTTAGAGAAATAAAGAGAGAGAGAGAGAGAGATCAATTTTTTGTTTCACTTCTTTATGCATTCATTGGTTGATTCTTGTATGTACCCTGATTGCAGCTTGAACCCGCAAACCTGGTGTGTCAGGATGACACTAACCAACTGAGCTACCCAGCCAGGGCTCAACACAATGTCTTTGAAATGATTAATTTTACCTGTGTATTAGTAACAAAGCAATATCATAATAAATAGTATGTTTTAAAATGCACAGCTGCATATATATCTATAGCTACGGTAGATAGTAGATAGTGTATTTGTACTGTTAAGCTTCTTTATGTGCAGAAGGTAATTCTGGTTTTGTCTTTTTTAAAAATTAATTAACTGACCATATGCTTTGTAAATTTCCCCTCAATCACAGAAGTCAATTTAAATCAAGGAATATGCTATTAAACTTGCATAATATCATTTGGGACAGCCAGCAGCTTAAAGTCTCAAATCTAGTCTTTAATATTAATGTTCATTTTTAGTCATTGAAGTAGGCAGAAATTAAAAAGTTCTCAAACCCTCATTTGTCTTATTGAACTTGCCTTTTCAGTGGATTTTCAGGCTGCAGTTCCTAGTTTGTTAAAAACAATGCACTATGCACCATACTTCTGTATAAATGATGACATTAATCTAACATCCTTATAGATCTTTGCTCCTTTCAAACTGCTTTAAAAATAATTCCTGCCACTATGCACCCTGATACATGCAGATTTGTCTAGGATCTGGAGCTGATGCATTAAACATAAATGTAAAAAATGTGAAAATTATTGTTGTGTCTTGAGTTATTATCACATTGTCTCATATCTCCCACCATAAGACAAAGTTCTGCACAAAATAATTGTTGAAACAAGAATTTTCATGATCAAGTTCTTGGTCACAGTGCTATTTTTCCGGTTGTATAGATAAAGGTTTACGAATGATATCTTTATCCACTGGGTTTACTCCGAGGCTTCGAGATAGCAGTTCATGCATATTAATATTGATTTATGTAATCTGCATACCATTGAAAGGAATGGGAAAGTTCATTAATGTAGACATTGAAATTAAAGTTTATGCAGTTATATCAGTGCTCAGTTGAATTTAACAGCATTTTTTAAGATTATTGTACATAGCTTTACCTTCTTAAATTGCAGACATTATGGTTTAGAAATTATCATCAACCAGAATCATTTCTACTGCTTCCTTGCAAAAAATTCTTGCCAGCCTGAAACATTGTGACTCCAGTCTGCAGATTTCAAAGCAATTGCATTATTTACTCCATCTATTATCATGCATAAAACTGTACAATTCTTTGTAGAAATTTTATAATTTTCAATTTTATAGGCAGAGCCTTGGAGTAGCTGCATACACTACTCCAAAATCAGTACATTGTTTTTTCACCCTGCAGCCTTGTTGAACACATTTGTTAGTTCTGATATTTTGTTTTGGTGAAACACAGAATTGTCGGTATGCATGAACATGCCATGTGCAAATACATTTTTACCTTTTCCTTTCCAATATTTTAATGGTGGATTTTCTTCCTCTTTTTTATTTTTAAACAGTTGCGCTACTGAGAATCTTAAATACTATGTTGAGTAGAAGTGGTAGGAGCAGAATACATTTGTGTTTATACTAATCTTTGGAGAAATGTATTCGGTCTTGCACCATTAAGTATGATGTTAGCTGTAGGATTTTCATATAGATGTGCCTTTTATTAGGTTGAGAAATGTTCCTTCACTTCCTACTTTTTTTAGTGTTTTTTTTTTTATTTTGAAGGCCTGTTGGGTTTTGCCAAATAACTTTGTCTCTATTGAGAAGATTTTATCTTTTATTATATTGATATAGTATATTAAAATAAATTTTTAGATGCCTAACCAAACCATGAAATCTAGAGACAAATGTCACTTGATTATAATATGTAGTTCTCTTAATATATGATGGATTTACTTTGCTAGTCTTTCATCCAGGGTTTTTGCATCTATATTTATAAGGTACTTTCTCTGTACATTTATTTTCTCATGATGTCCTTGGTTTGGGTATAAGGGTAATAATACTGGCCTTCTAAAATGAATTGAGCCCTGGCTGGTGTGGCTCAGTAGTTTGAGTGCTGGCTTGTGAACTGAAAAGTCAATGGTTCAATTCCCAGTTAGGGCACATGCCTGGGTTGTGGGCCAGGTCCCCAACTGGGGAGTGCAAGAGGGAACTGATCCATGTTTCTGTATCACATCAATGTCTCTCTTTCTTTTTCCCTCTCTTCCCCTCTCTCTAAAAATAAATAAATAGACATAGTTGGTGTGGCTCAGTGAATTGAGGGCCAGCCTGCAAACTAAGGAGTCACCGGTTTGATTCTCAGTCAGGGCATATGCCTGGATTATAAGACAGATCCCCAAGAGGGGTTGCTCAATAGTTAACCAGACTTGGATGTTTCTCTCCCTCTGTCCTTCCTGTCCCCTCTCTCCAAAAAATAAATAAATAAAATCTTTAAAAAAGTAAGTGAAAGTAAATAAATAAAATCTTTAAAAGAAATAAAATGAATTGAGATGTGCCTCTCCTTCTTCTGTTTTTTTTTAAGGGTTTGTCAAAATTAATATTACTTCTATAAAAATTTGGTAGAGTTAACTAGTCAAAGCACTTAGGCTTGGGCTTTTCTTTGTGAAAAAAATGTTTTATTACTAACTAATTTAACAAATATATTTACTTGTTATGTCTAGTTAGATCCTCTGTATCTTCTTGAATCAGTTTTGATTGTTTATATCTTCTAGGAATCTGTTCATTTCATCTAGGATTTCTTATTTTGTTGGAAGACAATTTTTCACAATATTCTCCTATAATAATTTTTATCTTCCTATGGTTGGTAGCAGTGTTATTTTTTTTTCATTCCTAATTTTAGTAATTTGAGTTGTATTTTTATTTTCTTGGTCTGCCTAAATATCTGTCAATTTTGTTGATCTTTTCTTAGAACAAACTATCGGTTTTATTGATTCTTTCTATAGTTTTTCTATTCTGTATTTTATTAATCTCAGCTCTGTTATTTATTCCCTTCATTTTGGAAATTCTCACACTATTTCAAGCCTTTTAATTATGAGTTCTTATCAGTGATCTTTGATGTTACAATTGTAATTTTGGGGGGTGCTGTGGCATCCCATATAAGATGCTAAACTTAATAAATGTGTGTTCTAACTTAAGTATTACAAGTAAGTGCAGATGCTGTGGAAATAGCCAGAGAACAAGGATTAGCAGTGGAGCCTGAAGAGGTGACGGAACTGCTGCAGTCTCACGGTAAAGCTGTAATGGAAGAGGAGTTGCTTCTCATGAATGAAAAAGAAGGGGGTTTCTGGATACGGGATACACTCCTGGTGACAATGCTGTGAAGATTGTTGAAATGATAATCAAGGATTAGAATATCACGTAAATGTAGTGGATGAAACAGCAGCAGAATTGGAAGACTGGCTCCAAATTTAAAAGATGATCTACTGTTTGTAACACTATCAAACAGCATCACAAGCTATAGAGAAATTACCTGAGAAAGAAAGAGTCAATTGACGTGGCAAACGTTATTGTTGTTTTATTTTTAAATATTCCTACAGCCACCCCAACCCTCAGCAACCACCACCACTGCACTGAAGGCTCAGATAATGATTAGCAGTTTTTGGAAACAAAATATTTTTAACTAAGATATGTGCATTTCTGAAACATAATGCTATTGCACACTTAATATATTACAATATAGTATAAACAGAACTTTTATATACTCTGGGAAAAGAAATTATGTATGGCTGACTCTACTGACATATTCACTTTATGGTGGCAAAATGAAATTACACCTGCAATATCTCAAAGTTATGCCTGTACAAACCTTCTTCAATTGCCTTTGCTATTGTTTTTATTTTTTGTCATTGTTGTAGTTCTTTTGCATTTAGGTTACTATCTGGTGTTTTGTTTTGTTTTATATACCAGTGGTGCTTGGAACCTCTCACCTCCATTGTGCTATTATTGTCAATATATTATATTTTTGTTATAAGCTCAAAAATATTGTTGGGAACTGCCCTGCCTCATTTCAGGAGCTGTAAGCCCCCATGGCTAAGGCTGAGTGAGTGACCTTCGGACCATAAGCCACTAAGGAGACAAAGCTTATCTCCCTGGCAGGGGCACCCCTTCTTCTTCTTTTACTTCACCCTGCCTGGACCCCAGTGCTTGATCAGTTAGCCAATGATGGATAAGATTCCCCAAGGGGGGAATGACATAAGACAGGCATGATCACAGGGAGGCCCCAGGGAAGGACTTGGGGGGCTGTGAAGAAAGGGGGTGATGGACACTCACCCCTCAGGTTTGACAAGGCCTGAATCCTCACTCTGTCTGTGTTGGGGTCCACCCTGCCTGGTCTCAGGAAGCTGTAACCCCTTGTGACTTAGGCTGAGTGAGAGACCTCCGGACCAGCAGCCACTAAGGAGACAAAACTTATTTCCCTGGCAGGAACGCTGCCTGTTCTGTGCCTGACCTCCTAGGCTTGATCAGTTAGCCAATGACGGGTAAGATTTCCCATGGGGGGGAATTGCCTAAGACAGGCATGATCATGAGGAGGCCTCTGGGAAGAGACTCGGGTCTGTGGAAATGAAGGGGTGATGGACATCGACCCCTGCCCCCTCGGCTTTGTCAAAGCCTGAGTCCTTGTTCTTGGATGTGAGAAATCCAAGTCTCCTGGCTGCCTTTGTCTCCTCTGCCCGACTCAGGCCTGCGGAAATAACAGAGGTGGTGCAATCCAGACCAGAGTCGACGGACCCCCCAGGGCAATCAGGCCTGGGACATAGAATATGCAAGATCCTGTGAGATCTGCTTGCTGGAGGATGCTCTTGAATTAGAATATGAAGGCCCAGGCAGGAAACGAGACTAGCCTTTTAGATCCTGTAGTGACTTTTTAAGTGATAAAACCCCAAACTCTGCCCAGAATCCCAGCAGGAGTTCTGTCAGCACCTTTGAAAACTACCTATTCCCTTTGATCTTCCCTGCCAGACTATAACCCACAAACTGAGTCTGTATTCTTAATAAAAGCCTACCCAGGCGGCGACTCAGCGCGCTCCCCACTGGAGAGAGTAGCCGTTCCGTCCCTATCTCCCCACAGGACCCGGTTGTCCCTGTGTATGTTTTTCTCGTGTTTTGACGAGCATCCGCAGCAGAGATGGATACTGCTGGCCGGTATCCGCCACATGTCTGCGAGAAGTCTCCTAATCTCTGGGTTGCCTTACTTCCCCTGCCTGATTTAAGCCTGAAACAGTGACAGAGGGTGGTGCAGCTCTGTGCTGGAAAGGGGTTCCCCAAGTGATCAGGCCTAAGAAAGAATACATAAAATCCCATGAAACCTGCTTTGCTAAGAGTGCTCTCAATTAAATGATAAGGGTCTGAGCAGGAAATGACTTTGTTTCCCAACGTTTTGTAGCCCCTTAGCTAACATACCCTGACTCAGAATAAGCCCTTGTAGTTCTTTGTGTGTTATCTATTCTTTGATCCTTACTGCCTGGCAAAGATTGATGAGTTCCACCTGTATTCTTGTGCAAAATTAACCCAATAAAATCCCATTGAGAAAAAGGCTCTTGGCCCTTCTCCTTTGAGAGATCGGCCACCTTTCCTCCTCAAGCAGATCATGTCTTTGTAGACTTATTCCCATCCATGGTGGCCGGGGGGGCCCTGCAGGTGGAGGTCCCCCCAAAATATAATTATATACACATTGTTTTGTATAAATCCTTTTAAAATCACTGAAGTTAAGAAAGAAGAAATATGTATTTATAATTTCATTTTATAATATTATTAATTTTCCTAGTGCTGTTTCCTTGTGTAGATTTGAATTTTTATCAGGATTATGTTTTCAGTCTAGAGACTTCCTTCAGTATTTCTTTTTTAAAGATTTTGTTTATTTATTTTTAGAGAGAGGGGAAGAGAGGGAGAAAGAGAAGAAGAGAAACATCCATGTGTGGTTGCCCCTTGCACACCCCCTACTGGGGACCTGGCCCACCACCCAGGCATGTGCCCTGACTGGGAATTGAACCAGCGACCCTCTGGTTGGCAGGTCAGCACTCAATCCACTCAACCACACCAGCCAGGACTCATTGTTATATCTTTTAACTTTTCTTCTTTTAACATTTTCCATACTTCATTTTAGACCTCAAGACATACAGCTTTTCTTCAGTTTTAGTCTCATCCAAATTGCAACCTCTCTCTAAAATACCCTTATATGAAACTAGTAGTTCAGATACCCAATGCCTTACTTTCTATTTCTGCCTATTTTCTTGTTCTCAATTTTTCTTGACACTGGAGTCCCCTTTTTTCTTTCTAGTTTTCAGGATATGATAGGTCCAGCTAAGTTTCAATATATTTTTTCCTCCCACTGTTGTCCCTTGCCCCCTAGAAACTTGGATCAGCAGGTCAAGGCCTAGTTTCCTTGTTATCCCTATTGTCTCTAGTCACTGTTCTCCAAACTTGAGTGCAGTTTTGTTTCCAGAGGCAATTGCCCTAACCAATGTTCATATCTGTCTCTTTTTTCTTGCATCCTAATATCCATTTTACATTAATGTAAGCAAAAAAGATCCCATGTAACTATTATAAATGATACAAGTGTTATTTAAAAGTGCTATTTAAATGGCAAATATCTTGAGGGTTAATGCAATTCACTGAAATTTGACAAATACCAGTCCCGATGTGTTCAACACAGTTTTAGGCAGGTAGTAGAAATTCAGTGAGGTTGGGTAGTTTTTCTTCCAGATGTTATGATTCATAATTAAACACATTAATGTTGCATGGGTATAACTAGGCATTTGGGCCTTCCATTTATTATACCTGCCCTCTCCTCAATAAAACTGAAAGATTTTCAGTGTGCTCCTTGTATCCACTTTTCAGGGGAAAATACTGCATAAATAAGAAAGAAATGCGAGTGAGAAGAAAGTAGATGAGTACTATTACTTGTGAATTTTGAATTGCTAGATAAATCTTTACTGAAATTTTCAAAGCCAATATGGGTAAGAAATGTAAAGAACGAAGACTTGTGGGAGACGGATTATGTGAGGAAGAACTTTTTGTTGTTTCATCTCTTGAGTGAAAAAAAGTTAATGTGATCCATATATATTTCTAGATACTTAATTCGTTGTACTGTACTACACTTGGAAAACCTGCGCTGTTCTTTATATATATCCAAATATGTAAGCTATGATTTTCTAAATGTATTCTAAGTGTACAGAAAGTGCTCTCAAACATACAAATAAGAACACAATGCTCAGTCTGTGACAGTCTTTAACGACGTCTTGAACAGCCTGTTACAGTCTTTAAAAAGAATGTACCTTGTAGCTATGACTTTAACGTTAGTGATTATCCATTTTCCTCTTCTGCTTCATGCTCCACAGATTTCCCAGATGGTTTACTCTTATTAAAACACCTGTCTATGCCTCTGAATCACATTCAAGTTAATGATTTTGACATTAGGTCATATTATCTCTTTCCGTCTTTGTTCATTGTTCTTGCTCCTTTTCTTTCAGAATGTCTTAGGTCAGGTTCACCAGGGGATAGACTCTGAGGTAGACATTTATGTTCAAGGGGTGGTTTCTTGTTTCCAGGGTGTGGCTGTGGCACTACTGACAACAAAACCTGAGAGAAAGTGAGGGAAACAAGATTCCTTAGAGGCAGAGTTTTAATGAGAAGCAGTTAAGAGAAAGATTTTAGACATTTTCAGGGTAGCTCTGGAGCTGACGTAGCACTTCAGAGATGTTCTTAAATGACAAGGGGCCAAGGTTTTGTTGCTTCACATTGGCCAGTAATTGGATGTTGGCTGGCAGTGGGGAAGGGGTGTCACCTTGGGGGACGCAGCTACCTTGGTAGAGGGCAATTACTTGGGATGGCCACTGGGCAGCAATTTTGGGGGGTTTGAAACATGAGTGAGTGTTTCAGTCCTCAAGAGGTATACCTCAGTGACATACGGAGTAATGTACTACAGCATCCATGTAGAAAATATGTCAAAAGTTTTCTTTCCTCTTCCAGACTTAGGTTGGAAATTTTCTTGACACTTTCTTGGATGCCACCAGCTCTTACAGACACTAAACCAAAGGAAATCTATATTTATGAATTCTCTTTCCTTTGGTAAATATATATTTAAATCATTAATATGTGTTTAAATATATACTTAATATATATTTAAATCATTAATGCTATAGTTTAATAAATAGCTATCTCTCTATAATAAAAGCGAAGTGTATGGATATTGTTTAAGACCATAACTATTTAGAAATTATATATCAAGAGCATGTATTTGTTGTTACAACATACTGTGTGTTGATAGAATCACCTTTAAAGGTAAATCATTAAGAAATGTTAATGCAACTATAGCTTTACATTTACATACTAGGAGTGACCCCCCGAAAAAATGGAATTTATTTCTAAACAATTGCGTATTTATTCTTAGATATTAAAACTTCAGTCACCCTCAAAGTATGCTCTATTTGATGCAATATTTTGGAGACATTTTTTTCCACTGCTCAAAGAGTTTTTGAACTCGTGATTTTGATGCCTTTTAGCGCTTCTGCCGTTTTTTGTTTCACTTCTTCCACATTGGCAAAATGTTTCTTATTGAGGACTTTTTTCATCCAAGGAAACAAACAAAAGCAAAAAAAGTCACTCAGGATGAGATAAGGTGAGTACAGAGGGTAGGGCATGGAGGTCATGCAGTTTTTGGTCAAAGCTGCTGAACACTCAGCGCGGTTGTGAGCAGGTGCACTTGTATATCATCCATCATCAAATGGGCAAATGTGTTTAGTCTTCAAAAACATTCACTGGAGCCAAAGTCAGCCTCTCACAACAATGCCAGCTGGCGTGCTGATACAGATGGGCTCCTACACGAGCCCCACCCTTCAGAAGATAATTCTGGTTTTGGGGGGGATACCATCTTGTATATTACATGCACTATATTTATTTGTGAAATGAAATGATATTTTACATTATAATATTATCTTGAAAAATATGTATTAATTACAGTAAAATATCATGAATAATGTCGAAAAGGATATACTAGCAAAAGCTTAGTAATACTAATGAATTGCAAAGATATTAACATAGTTTTTGAAACTTTGTCATTAACTTTGAACCTCTGAATTTTTTCTACCCTTTATTCATGGATAGGTAGTCTAGTTTTTCTCAGTTAAATAATACAAATATCTTATTTCTTTTCATTGTTGTTTCTTTTGGGGGGAATATTACTTTTATTATGATACATTAAAAACATATACAAGTTACAGAAAATTATACAATGAGATCACATGTATCCATGACCCAACTTAAACATTTGTCACTCTCTAGGAATCTCTTTAGATTTTTAACTTTTGAAAATTTTCATTTATTTACTTTTAGAGAGAGGGGAAGGGAGGGAGAAAGAGAGGGAGAGAAACATCAGTATGTGGTTACCTGTTACGAGCCCCCAACTGGGGACCTGGCCTGCAACCCAAGCATGTGCCTGACTGGGAATCGAATCAGCAGCCCTTTGGTTCACAGGCCAGTGCTCAGTCCACTGAGCCATGCCAGCCAGGGTTAGATTTTTCTTTGACACAGGATTTTCCTGCAGCATCCCATGGCTGTGCTTTGAGAGTCAGGCCCTTCCTCACACAAGAGGTAGTAGCAGTTTTGAATCCATTTCCAGAATGCTCCTTTTAAAAAAAGTGAATTATTTTAGTCAACCATCACATACTTAAAAGAGTGCACAAATCAATTGTATAGCTCGATGATTTTTTTTAATACACTGGACACATGCATAATGAACACTCAGGTCAGGCACAGAATATCACCAGCATTTCAGAGCCCCTTTGAAGTTTTACGTGGACTCTGTTCAAATGTGTTAGTTTTGCTTGTTTTACAACTTTATATAGAAGACTGAATTGTATAATATGTACTATTTTATGTCAGGCTTTTTTCTCCCCACATTGAGAGATTTGTTCTGTGGAGTTTTAGTTCATTTATCTTCATTCTGTCGAGTGTTCCATTGTATAATATACCACAATTTATTTTTCCACTTTACTGTTGATAGACATTTGGGTTGTTTTCAATATGGAGTTATTACAAATGCTGCTACTATAAATAATCCTGTGCACATTTCCTACGCTTGTGTTTCTGCTTGGTATATACCTATGAGTGGAATTACTATATCTCATGTTTTGCATATAATGCGTTTAAATAAACATTGCCGGCTTCTATCCTGGTTGTTTCTATTTACATTCCCACCTGCATACATAAAAGTTCAACTTATGCCACATCCTCACCAGGATTTTTAATTTTAGTCATTCTGGAGAATGTGAGGAGATATCACATTGTAATTTTAATTTGCGTATCTCTGATGACTAACAAGTTTGAGTACCTTTCCATATATTGTCGTACTGCCTTTTATAAAGTCTCTTTGAATGTCTTAGCCATTTTTTATCGCTTTGTGTATGCCTTTAAATTGAATTCCTTATTGAATTACAGGATTATTAAATATTTTTATTGAATTATTCTTGATACATGAATCTTTTGTCAGACATTTGCATTGCAAATATTCCCCTCAAGTGGCTTGCCTTTTCACTGTCTATCTTAAATGGCGTTCTTTCATGAACAGAAGTGTTTTTGTTTTTCCCTATCTGGTACTTTTTAAATCCTATTTGTGAAATTTTTGTTGATCTCAAAATAATCTGCCCTGTTTTCCTCTAAAATTTTTGTTGTTTTTCACTTCATATTTAGATATCCAATTCATCTGGAGTTGCTTTTTGTGCGCAGCATCAGGAATGCAGCTGGACTGCTTTCCTGGATCAATCATTATTGTTGATCAATTCAGCAACATGTGTGTCATGAGCATCTTTCCTGCCCTGCACTGCAGCATGATTTTCGTCATCAGTTGTAGCCTATCCTGTTCCATTGGCCAATTGGTATATGATTACGCCAATGCCACACTAGTACTATTGCTTTCTAATAAGCCTTGATAGTGGGTGGGACGCTTCTTCCAGCTTTGTTGTTCTTCCAGACTGACTTTGACTTGCTAGTCCTGGTCCTCTGCACTTCACATGCCTTTTAAAATTATAAGTTGCATTCAATGTTATTTTGTATTAGCTATACATGCTCAGCATAGTGGTTAGACAATCACGTATTTTTCATAGTCTTTCCCCCAATATTTCCAGTACCTACCAGGCCCCATACATATTTATTACAATATTATTGGCTTTATTCCCTATGCTGCACTTTATACCTCCGTGATATTTCATTTTCTAAGCACAATGAAATATCACCTCACACCTGTCATCAATAAATCAATGAACAGCAAGTGTTGGCGAGAATGGGGAGAAAAGGGAACCAAAATACACTGTTGGTGAGATGTATTGGTGCAACCAGTAAGGAAAAGATTACCAATTTGTAGTTCTCAGTACCTTCACCTTTTTGACCCAGACCCCCAATCCCCTCCCTCTGGCAACCACCAGTCTGTCCTCTATATCTATGAGTCTGTTTCAATTTGTTTGTTAATTTATTTTGTTCTTTAGATCCGATTTCATTACTGGTAATTGGTCTGTTTGGATTTTCTCTTTCTTCTTGAATCAGTTTTGGAAGATTAGATGTTTTTAAGAATTTATCCATTTCTTCATTATTGTCGAATTTTTTGACATATATTTGCTTGTAATGTTTTATTCTAATCCTTTGCAGTTCTGTGGTGTTAGTTGTTACTCTCCCTCTTTTACTTCTAATTTTACTTAATTGAGTCCTTTCTTTTCTTCCCTGATGAGTCTGGTTAAAAGTTTAGTGGTCTTGTTTATCTTTTCAAAGAAGCAGCTTTCGATTCCATTGATTTCTTAATTATTTTACACTCTATTTTATTGATTTCCACTCTGATTCTTCTTATTTCCATCCTTTGGACTTTGTTGTCTTTCTTTTAGCTTCTTTAGATGTAAGGTTAGATTGTGTATTTGAGATTTTTCTTTTTCTCTTTGTTTTGAGGTAGGCTTATATTGCTATGAATTTCCCTTTTAGGACTGCTTTTTGCTGTGTCCCACAGATTCTGAGTTGTTGTGTTTCTATTTTATTTTGTCTCAGTGTAACTTTTGCTTTCTCTCTTGATCTCACCATTAACCCATTCCTTGTTTAGTTATGTGTTATGTGCCTTCCATGTATTTGAGTGTTTTTCTGTTTTTTTTCTTTTAATTGGTTTCTATTTCCCTACAATTGTAGTTAGAAAAGATGCTTGATTTGATTTCAATCTTCTTAAATTTATTGAAACTTGTTTCTGTCTTACCATATGTTTTAGCCAGGAAAATGTTTATGTACACTTCAAAAGAATTTATAGTCTTCTGCTTTGGGTAAAATGTTCTGAAAACATAAATTAGATCCATCTGCTCTAGTGGGTCATTTAAGGCCACTCTTTCCTGGTTGATTTTCTCTCTAGAAGATCTACCAATTGATATCAATGAAGTGTGAAAGCCCCCATCTATGAATGTATTCCTGTAGATCTCTCCCTTTTTGTCCAGCAATACTTGCTTTATATATTTAGGTGCTCCTATGTTGGGTGTATACACGTTCACTAGGATTACATCTCCTTATAGGATTGATCCTTTTAGCATTATTTAATGTCCTCCTTTATGTCTTATTACAGCGCTTTTGTAATATTTTAATATTTTTTCTGTGATAAGTATTACTACCCCAGTTTTCTTTGGTGGTTGTTTCCATTTGCATAAAATATTTTTTCTATACCTTTACTTAAGTCTGTCTGTGTCCTTTATTCTAGGTGGGTCAGTTGTATGGAGCATGTATATATGTCTTGTTTTCTTATCCATCCAGCTACCCTATGTCTTTTGTTTGGATCATGGAATCCATGCACATTTAAATAAATTATTGATAGTTACAGATTTAGTGCCATTATAATCTTTGTAATTGTCTTCCTATTTTTCTCTCTTTTTCAATAAATCCCTTAAATATTTCTTGTAAAATTGGATTGGTGGTAATAAACTTCTTTATTTTTTAAATTTATTTTAAAGATTTTATTTATTTATTTATTTTTAGAGAAGGAAAGGGAGGGAGAAAGAGAGAAAGAGAAACATCAACTGATTGTCTCTCAGGTACCCCCTACTGGGGACCTGGCCCTGCAACCCAGGCATGTGCCCTGACTGGGACTCAAACTGGTGACGCTTTGGTTTACAGGCTGGCACTCAATCCACTGAGCCACACCAGCCAGTGCTCTTTAGCTTTTTCTTGTTTGGGAATCTTTCCATTTCTCCTTCACTTATTTATTTATATTTTTAGAGAGAGGGGAAGAGAGGTAGAAAGAGAGGGGGAGAAACATTGGTAGGTTGCCTCTTGCAAGCCCCCAACTGGGGACCTTGGCTGGAACCCAGGCATGTGCCCTGACTGGGAATCGAACTGGAGACCTTCTGGTTCGCAGGCTGGTATGGATCCAGTGAGCCACAACAGCCTGTACCTCAACTTTAAATTATAGCCTTGGTAGATAACGCAGTCTTGGTTGTAGGTCCTTATTTTTCATGAATACTTTGAATGTTTCATGCTTATCCCTAAAATGTTTCTGTTAAGAAATCAGCTTGCTATGGTACATTTACACAATGGAATTCTATGCAGCAGAAAGGAGCTCCTACCCTTTGCAACAGCGTGGATGGAGCTGGAGAGCATTATGCTAAGCGAAACAAGCCAGGCAGTGAAAGACAAATACCATATGATCTCACCTTTAACAGGAACCTAAATAACAAAACAAAGAAATAAGCAAAGTATAACCAAAGACAGTGAAATAGAGGACAGGCTGACAGTGACCAGAGGGGAGAGAAGAGGGAATTTAAGGGTACAGTGGGAAAGGTTCACAGGAACAAACTTAAAGGACACAAGGTCATAGACTAAGGGGAGGGTGGTAATGGGAGGGAAGTGGGGAGGGTGGGAGGGGGGACTGGATTGGGAGTAAAAAGGAGAAAACTGTATTTGAACAATGATTAAAAAAATAATAAAAAATAATAAAAAATAAAAAAAAAGAAATCAGCTTGCAATCTTATGGGAGCTTCCTTGTTGGTAACTCTCATTTCTTTGTTGCTTTTTAAATTCTGTCTTTGTCTATAACCTTTGCCATTTTAATTATGATTTGTCTTGATGTGGACCTCTTTGGGTTCATCTTGTTTGGGACTCACTGCACTTTCTGGACTTGTGTGTTTTTTTTTCTTCACCACGTTAGAGAAGTGTTCAGTCATTGTTTTTTCAAACAGGTTCTTGGTCCCTTGATCTGTGTCTTCTCTTTCTGGTACCCCTATGACATAACTATTGTTACTCTAGATGACATATTTGAAGTCTCTTAAACTACACTTATTTTTATAAGTCTTTTCTTTTTATTTAGAGAGAGGGGAAGGGAGGGAGAAAGAAAGGGAGAGAAACACTGATGTGCAAGAGATACATCAATCAGTTGCCTCCTGCATGCCCACAATTGGGGGCCTGGCCCACAACCCAGGCATGTGTATGTAACCAGGAGTAGAACTGGAGACCCCTTGGTTTAAAGGCTGGCACTCATTCCACTGAGCCACACCAGTCAGAGCTAAAGTGTTTTGTTTTTTGTTTTGTTTTGTTCGCTGCTCTGATTGGGTGTTTCCTGCTACATTGTCTTCCAAATTGTTGATTCGATCCTCTGCTTTATTTAACCTATTTTTGATCCCATCTAGTGTATTCTTCATTTCCAGTAGCGTATTCTTCATTTTTGACTACTTCCTTTTTACAGTTTCTATGTTTTATTTTATTGTTTATTCTGTTTTTAATTTCTCACAGAGTTAATCTCTTCTTTCCCTTTGTTCCTTGAGCATCTTAATATGAATTGTTTAGAGCTCTGCTTCTGGCAGACTGCTTGCCTTTATTTCATTTAGCTCTTTTTCTGGGGATTTTTTTCCTATTGTTTGCATCATGTTTCTTTGTCTCCCTGTGTTGACTGCCTCTCTGTATTTGTTTCTGTTTACTAGGTAGATCTGTTACAGAACAAACAAGGGGCGGCCTGGGACGATATGCTATTACTGAAAGAAACCCCCAGGTCCGTTATGTCCGCCGCCAGAGGAAAGACTTCTCTCAATGCCAGAGGTTTGTGAAAAGGAAAGGAAACGTTTATTTAATGCTATACAAACTTAAAGTAGGGACCTAATGTCTTCACCAAAAATCCTCAAGTCCCTTAAAGCACCCACAAACAGACACAGTCCTTCCTTCCTTCCCCCTTTGCCCAGTCCAGAGTACTGTATCTCCTAAAGCTGTGGGGGTCCCTACTCTGGCAAAGGCACGTGGTCCTCTCTCCCCGGACCATGGGAGTACCCACTCTGCTAGAGCCGTGTGGTTCTCTCCCTCAGGGCTGCGGGAGTCCCCACTCCATCGTGGTTCTCTCCCTCAGGGCCGCGAGAGTCCCCACTCTGCTAAAGCTGTGTGGTTCTCTCTTGCAGGGCTGCGCATGGTTCTCCCCCTCCAATGGCTGCCGCGTCTCGGTTTAAATCCCAGAGCCAATCTTCCTCTGCAGCCCCATTTCTGGCTCCTCTCACAATTGGCTACAGCTGCCAGATTCTGGGCAGGTGAGGCCCTGTGGTGTGGAGCCAATGATCTCCAGGCTCTTCTGGATCTTATTACAGATCCCTATTTCGGGTTCCCCTCTTGGCTGCACCCTGTTACAGATCTGCCATGTCTCCTAATCTAAATTTATTTTGTAGATGTCCTTGGAGCTCAATGAGACAGACTCCCTGATCAGCTGAGTTAAGTGCTCCAGTAATGTCCATTGCGTGGGTTATGTGAGCTGTACTGTTGCAGTTGAACCTTGATTGCTGTTAGGTGATTCATGGGCAGTTTGACCTTCAGGCTGACTAACTATTAAGACTGACCCTGTCCCTGGTGTACAAGCTGCTGTGTGGAACATGAGCCCAAGAGGTGAAATGACCCCAACCGAGTCCAGTTCCTGCTGGGATCTCTTTTTTGGTTTGCTATTTGTGGAGCTAATTGGATATGGTATGAAGCTCTCCACTAGGAGTTTTTGTTCTGGGTCCATCCTCTTAGCAGGGAACTTGGTACAGGTAAATATGAAGCATTGCCTGTCACCTGCCCTGGATTACCTGTTAGGAGCTACAAAGTGATACATTGTTTGTGGCTGCCTCTTCCGAGTTTAGGTGCACATGGGAGGGGACAAGATGCATATCAAGGCTGTTTTCCACCAGTGCTGAGCCTGGAGCAGGTAACAAAAGGCCCAAAGCACCCCTAGATTTGTCTCCACTTGCCAGCTATCTATTAGGCTCCGTTACTGAAAAAGCCTCTGGTGGTACATGGGTTGTATGAGGTAGGTTCTCAATGAGTCACCATATAAGGGTGAGTGGTCTTAACTAGGTTGATAGATGTACACACTTGGTGCCAGAGCTGGGTCTGAGGCCAGTCAGCAAATGTCTCAGGGTACACCAAGGCCAGCTGCCACCTACGTGGGCCCTGCTGATTTTTATGGTGAGATGGGATCTCACAGAGCCATCAGGATGAAGCCAGTAGAATTCATCAGGCTAAAACAGATTAAGATTTGGCCATGTGGAGAAAGAGCTCTGAATAGGTATGGTGGTGCTGGTCAGGGCTTGCAGGGAAAATGGATCTTTGTGAGAACCTTTCAAGACAGTTTACTGTGGGCTCAGACTGGCAGCAGCCAGAAGACTCCTCCACAGGGTGCAAAATGGGTAGGGTGGGGCCGTAGCCATAGGGAATCTAGAGGTTGGAGCTAGTGCATCCCCCCAGGCTGATGTTGTATGGAAGGGCATGTTTTACCCAGGAGAGATGGCACCTGTGGGCAGTATAAGACTCAGCACAGGGACAATGATGGCTGTCCCTCTACCTCTATCCTTGAAGCCACACAACCCAATTTCTCCCTGTATAACTCCATTCCACTTTGAGGCACCTTCCTTCTACCAGCGGCCAGGGTGAGTGGCTGCAAATGAGATTTTGTACGGTGGCCCTTTAAGAGGGCACCTGGGTTTCTAGTAGATTTCCATCTCTCTCTGACACACAGAAAGAATTCCTGCTGATTTCCACATCCAGATATTATATGGGCAGGTCTTCCAAGCTCCAGAGCTCTGCACTGGGGACCTCTAGGTGAGGATTTGATGCCCCACTCCACAGGTGGAATCTTTGCAGCTGAGATTTCCTCCAGATTCTCAAATGCTGCACTAGCCTTTTCTGGCTAGTAGTTGTGAGACTGGTCTTTTCCAGTCTCTCTCTGCCTCTCTTACCAATCTTGATGTGGGTTTTTCTGTAAAATCTTGGTTCTAAGACTTGAGTTCAGGTAGTCGTTAGCTGGTAATTTGCATTGATTGTTCTGTGATTTTTTTGTAATTCTGGTTTGGTCCCGGGAGGAGGTGAGTATGATTTCCATCTACTCCGCTGCCTTGTTGGATCTTCTATTGTTGTTGTTCCTATTTAAGGTACCTCTCACCGTCACCAAGAAAGAGTGTATATAGTCAGCAGAATATGCAGATAAAGTTAAGTTTTGTAATATTTCATTTATTGAACATTTGAAGGTTAAGTCATTTCAATTCTATAAGCACAGACTGAGAAGTAGTAACAGATATATAACTTACATAAATAAAAGTGTTTGTTTGGTAAAGATCAGAATCATAATTCTTAAATTATCTCACCACTCCTTTCATTAAGCTGTCTGCATTCACACATTTATACAAATACTTTATGCCAGTTAACTATATTAAACTCTCAAGGATGTTGTGTTGTGAGTCTATTGAAGTAATAGAAGGTGTCCCTTACTAAAAATAACAAAACTTGCCCTGGCTGGTGTAGCTCAGTGGATTGAGTGCTGGCCTGTGAACCAAAGGCTCAATTCCCAGTCAGGGCACATGCCTGGGTTGCGGGCCAGGTCCCCAGTAGGGGGTGTGTGAGAGGCAGCCACACACTGATGTTTCTCTCCCTCTTTCTCCCTCCCTTCCCCTCTGTGTAAGGATGGATACATAAAATCTTTTAAAAATAAAATATTTTTTAAAATAACAAAATGTGTTAACAAGTTATAGCTTTATTATTCACTCAGCTTTCTTTCAAATATGAAGAACTGTGAGTAATTTGAGGTATTACTCTGCTTTAAAGCTGTGAAGTTAACCTGGCACAGTTTTATAGATGCTGACAAAAGACATGAGACTCCTGGGTCATAGACAAAGCACTTTATTACTCATGACAAAGCAGGAAGCATCAGCTTTATTTTTAAAAAAGATTTTATTTACTTATTTTTAGACAGAGGGGACGAGAGGGAGAAACAGAGTGAGAGAAACATCAATGTGTGGTTGCCTCTCATATGCCCCCTACTGGGGACTTGGCCTGCAACCCAAGTGTGTGCCCTGACTGGGAATTGAACCGGTGAGTGACCCTTTGGTTTGTAGCCCGTGCTCAATCCACTGAGTCACATCAGCCAGGGCAGCATAAGTTTTATATTCACATTTTATATTCAAGTCACACAGTATTGATACAAATTGCAACAGATAGATATTATGCATGAAGTGGGGTTGGGTCATAATTGAGGAAGCTTGAGTTTAGGAAACTCCTAATCTTACAAGAAGGTTGGTTTGAAACTTGTCTGAAGTTTGCCTTTGAGGGAAACATTATGTTTATTACCCTAGTTAAGAATTAAATATAATATATCTTCTGCTTTGGAGGGAGACACTGTCTCTAATGTCCAAGATTTTTTTGCGGTACAAACATCTGTGAAAATTTATGAACAAAAGCTATCAGTGCCTCTTCATGAGACATAGAATCAGGGCAAATTTCCTCTTTAAAAATCCATTAACATAAGCTATATTTTATCTTAGAAAAGTTTGGTATTTACAGGTTTAAACCAAAGCTAAGTTAATGAATTATAGACATCATCACACACACCTCTAGTCTTAACCCCTTTATTTCTATTGACTGAGTCAGGTCAGAAAGTTTCTATGTAAAGCAAGTGGTATTAGACACTAAATATGCACATGGAAAGTATGAATGGAGTCAAATACTGTTTGATAATTCAGTGTTTTAATTTTAGAAGATTCCCCTTAATATCTTGCTTGCTTTTTATTTAAAGTTTCTTGCCTAAATTAGAATAAAATTACCATCCATGTAATACAGTTTGGATCTTTTAAAAACTTGAATTTTTTTCTAAATAAATTGTTCTAAAACATAACTTACAAAGAGATATCCCACATCCAAATAACTGATACATAATAAGATGCAAATAGAAACTTTGTTGTCAGATACATTTTTTGAAATAAATAATGGGGGAATGGGTGAAGAGGTGAGGGGATTAAGAAGTACAAATAGGTAGTTACAGAATAGCCAGGGGGATGCGAAGTACAGGGTAGGAAATGGAGTAGCCAATTTATACACATGACCCACAGACATGAACAATGGTATGGGGATTGCCTGAGGGAGTGGGGGGTGCTGGGTGGAGTGGACAAAGGGGGAAAAATCGGGACAATTGTAATAGGCTAATCAATAAAATATAATTTTAAAATCGAAGAACATAGTCTTACATTCTAATTAGCCAAAATTTGAGAACATTACAGTGGTAAAAGGCTGCCATCTTCAGGGGTCTTTAATTAGACATAAAAATGAATTATATTCTTTGTTGAATAATTTGCTAGTCTTGTTGATGTTAATATAATCTATTATTACAAATGCTAGTTACGGTGTACATAGGAAATAAAGGTATTCTCCTGTGCCCATATTTCAAAGTATAATATTTTGTGAATTTTGAAAATTACTAATATGGCCATTAAAGAAATAATATATGTGCTTGTTCCTGTATCTTTGAGAAGAAATAGATAAATCTGTGTGATGTTGAGTTTCTGAATTTTCAAAGATTTGCAGTTCAAATGTGGAGTCTATGAATGGTAACCTGACAGGAATGAAACCAAGTTTTTAAATCTGATTATTTTCATTTTGTCCTCAGGAAAGATGAAGAACAAAATAATTTTGTTTTACTTTTATTGATATCTACCTCATGACTTATATTTTTGTAAAAATGTGTTTTATGTCTCATGTTTTCACAAGATTACAAATTCAAATGGCATGCATTTTTAAAAAGGGAGAAACATTTGATTTGGTTGCTTGACTTGTCTCAACCAGTTTAATTGTTTACTCTGATTCATTATTGATATTGAATAATTGTATCTATGATTTGCCTCCAGATGAAAAAAAGAGACCTTGTTAGATACAGCCTAAGTATCCTCTGTTTTGAGAGAGTTTAGAATTTATTTAATAGAGTGCACCTATGAATTGGACAAAGATTTTACACATATATACTTATTAAATGAGGTATAATATGTAACAAACCTCTTATTAAAGTAAGTTTGTTATATTATCTTATTATATTATAACAATAGCACACATTTGCTACATGCATGACCTGGGAAAGTGACTCATTTTGGGGGAAACTTTCTATGCATTTAATTTTACCACAAAAATACGTACATGCAAGATAATTCTGAAGTTGAACACATGCAATGAGTCTAACATACTGCTTCACACATAGTGAATGACCAATTAGTGTAAGTCGAGTTAGAGATGAAGTTACAAAGTCTATCTGTAATCTTTATGACTATGCAGATCAAATGAAAGAAGAGGTATGAAAGTTGGAGCTGGAAGTAGTAGGATAGGGAACTTCTTAAATATGTGTGTCTATTTGTGCATAGATGTAAGGAAGGGAGTAAAATTTTCATGGTAATGGTAGGCAATGGTGAAGAATCTATTCAAGAAAATATTAGCCCTGCCTGGTGTGGCTCAGTGGCTTGAGCACTAGCCTGCAAACCAAAGGGTTGCCAGTTCGATTCCCTGTCAGGGCACAAGCCTGGGTTGTGGGCCAGGTCCCCAGTAGGGGGCATGTGAGGGGCAACCACACATGGAAGCTTCTCTCCTTCCCTTTCTCCCTCCTTTCCCCTCTCTCTAAAAATAAATAAATAAAGTATTTTTTAAAAAGAAAAGAAAATATTACCATTGTATGCTCCCCATTTAATATTTGTTCACTTCTATCTCAAATAATTTCACTTCTGTCACACTATTTTATTTTGTAAATTTAATTTTATTTAAATTATCAAAATTTCTTTGTAAACATGGCATGTTTATAATATTTGAACCTTTTTTTCTAGACGCAATATTTTTTTACCCAGTTGTAATCACACAATGCAACTTATAATGTTTTTAAAATGATTTTTATTGAATTTATGGAGAACATTCAGATGATAAATTTGAGTCTCTAGAAACACTTGGTAGGGCTTTATCTGACCCTTAGTGTATGTTTGCTATCATCAGGTTCTATAAACTTTCAATCTGATAAAATTAACAATATTTCTACCAGTAGAAATGATGTTAACAAAGTAGAGATATTTTCTTCATTGATTTGCTGACTGAATACAGATCGAGGCCTGATATTCTGGTGAGCTGTTTCTTTCTCAAGGTGTGTCTTTTTGATATATCCAATTGTTTTGTGTTTCCATCTGCAACTCCATCTAACCCTACTAAGACTTATGCTATGCAAATGTGTGTCAATTGGGGAGCCACATTTTGAATTTCAGAAGTTAAATTTTAAAAGAAATTCACCCCCAATTGAACTTAGTCCTCCAGAAAGCTGCAGGAGTGGATTCTCAGTTCAACTACACTGTCAAAAGTGCTCCCGCAAATGGGACAGACGTATTTCCAACCGTCGTCAGTTAGGGTGATCATCACCCTCAAATCATGCTCAGAAACTTTGTGATGAAGTGCGTTTTCAAATTTGGTCTGTGCAAATTTCTCCTTGTCAGCATCAGGCGATGTGGATATTTTTTTGCTTGCATTTCTCTCCCAGAGGCCATTGCAGAAGCGCACCCTCAGGGGTCTTCTAAATGTTGTGGCTCTCTCACCATTCCTGGAAGTATTGGAGTCTATGAGAAGTGCTCTAAATCTTGGCTTTGCTTGCCTGGTATTACGATGGCCTAAAATGTGAGAGAAATACCCCTCACACACCATGCGAAGGAACATCCTTCGCCTCTCATGAATATTAGTAAATGGTATTCTCCAAGAAAGTGAGAACCGGAAAGGGATTTTGTAACTTATGTTGACATAATAAATCTTTCCAGTTTTCCCCTGAATGTTTCCTGAGTTGACACTTGGTCTATTGGGTGAGGGAGTTATCCGATTAGTTTCATTCACATTGGCTAGTGGTGTATTCAGAGGGGTAACTCTCCCTAACCCTGACATAGCAAAGGCCTCTTTACCAGGGATGTGACTCTCTACTAGATGGGAATCTTGTTTTAAATCTTCTTGAGGTTCCTCTTCGTTCTTCTCTACTTTGAGCTCCTTGTTTTCTGTGGGTTGAAGAGCAGCATGCTCCGGCTCATTTGCTGTGTCTAGCTCCAGATCCACTGGGTTGCTTTCAACCTGAGCAATCATATCTGATTCAGCAAATGCAGGCTCTCCATCCACACTAAAGTCATCTGGAGCCCCATCTTCTGAATGTTTGAGAATATTATCAGCTGTATCACTTTCTTCTTTAGTAGGAGAAGACATCCTGAGTTCTATTTATGAAAAAACACAATGATCTATTAAATTGAGGAATGTTTTAATTCATAACAAGTCAGTTCTTTAGCTTTGGCAGAAAGCATGTAGATGTGCTATTCCTGAGTTTTTCATACCTTAAATATATATTATATCATATATATGATACGATATAATATAATATATGGTACATATTTATAAATATATAAATAGCAGAAGGACACTTTATAGTACCCAAGGGCAAAATCCATAAAGAAGACAGGAACATTGTAAGCATATGTGCACCCAACATACCAGCACCCAAATATATAAGGAAAATCTTGGATGACTTCAAGAAAGACATAGACAGCAGCACACTTATACTAGGGGATTTTGACACCCCACTGTCAAAAATGGATAGATCTTCCAAACAAAATACCAACAAGGATATTCTAGTACTGAATGATGTACTAGATCAAATGGGCTTTATATATATATATATATATATATATAAACTTTCATCCCCCAAAAAGCAAAATACACATGCATTTCAAATGCACATGGGATATTTTCAAAGATAGACCACATGATAAGATACAAAACAAGCCTCAACAAATTTTAAAAAATTGAAATCATATCAAGCACTATCTTGGACCACAGTGGCTTTAAACTAGAAACCAATCTCAAGAAAAAAAACTCAAAAAGAATCAAATGCATGGAGACTGAATAACATGTTATTAAACAATGAATTGTTAATGAGATCAAGGATGAAATCAAAAGGTTTCTGGAAACAAATCAAAGTGAACATACAACAGTCCCAAATCTATGGGACATGGCGAAAGCAGTCCTGAGAAGAAAGTTCATAGCAATACAGGCCTATCTACAAAAGATAGACAAATTTCAAATAAATGATCTAATCTCACATGTAAAAGAACTGAAAAATCAACAACAAGCAAAGCCCAGAGAAAGTGGAAAGACAGAAATATTTGAGATCAGAGTAGAATTAAATGACATAGAAACTGAAAGCACAATTCAAAAGATCAATAAATCCAGGAGCTGGTTCTTTGAAAAGATAAACAAAATCAACAAGCCTTTAAGCGGACTCATCAAGAAAAAAAGAAAGAGGAACCAAATGAATAAAATCAGAAATGAAAGAGGAGAAATTACAATCAATAACACAGAAATACAAAGAATTATAAAAAATTACTATGAACAGCTATATGCCAAGAAATCTGAAAACTTGGGTGAAATGGACAAATTTCTAGAAACACATAGCCTTCCAAAACTGAATCAACAAGGAGCAGAAAGCCTGAACAGACCAATAACAGCTAGTGAAATTGAAGCAGTAATCAAAAAACTCCCAGCACAAAAAAACCCTTGACTGGATGGTTTCACAAGAGAATTTTATAAATTATTTAAGGAACAGCTAACTACTATCCTTCTCAAACTATTCCAAAGACTTCAAAACTTCTTTTATGAAGAAAACATCATCCTAATCCCAAAACCAGATAGAGACACAACAAAGAAAGAAAAGTACATGCCAATATCACTGATGAACTTAGACGCTAACATCCTCAACAAAATATTGGCAAACCACGTCCAGCAATACATTAAAAAGATCATACACTCTGATCAAGTGGGATTCATCCCAGGGATGCAAGGATGTCACAATATTTGCAAATAAATAAACATAATACACCACGTAAGCAAAAGGAAACACAAAAATCACATGATCATATTAATAGATGCAAGAAAAGAATTTGATAGATAAAGGACAGCACCCATTTATGATAAAAACCCTCAGCAAAGTGGGAGTAGAGGGACATACCTCCCCATAATAAAGGCCATAATGAGAGACCTACAGCCAGCATCGTACTCAACAGACAAAAATTAAAAGCTTTCCCCCTAAAATCAGGCACAAGACAAGGGTGTCTGCTTTCACCTTTTCTACTCAACATAGCATTGGAAGTTCTAGCCACAGTGATCAGACAAAAGAAAGAAATAAAAGGCATCCAAATTGAAAAGGAGGAAGTAAAACTGTCATTGTTTGCAAATGACATGATAGTGTACAAGAAAACCCTATAGATGCCACCAAAAATCTACTAGACCTAATAAGTGAATTAGGCAAAACGGCAGAATACAAAGTCAATATTCAGAAATCAAAGTCATTTTCATATACCAACAATGAAATATCAGAAACAGAAATTAGGAAATAAATTCCATTTGCTATAGCATTAACAAAAATAAAGTGCCTAGGAATAAACCTAACCAAGGAGGTAAATGACCTGTACTCAGAAAACTACACAGCACTGAAGAAAGAAATTAAGAAAGACACATAAATGGGAGCATATATTGTGGTCATGGATTAGAAGAATTAACATCATTAAAATGTCCATACTATACAAATCAATTTATAGATTCAACACAATCACTATTAAAATACCAATGACATACTTCACAGATATAGAACAAACATTTCAAAAATTTATATGGAACCATGAATGACCCCATTACCATGCTTCATTTGATGTAAAGTGAATTCCATGATCAAAAGCAATTATGTATGAAGTATTATGATGGTGTATAAGGCATCCTATAAGTCAATGAGCAGTAGTTTCTGCAGAAATATTGCATTTCTCTAGCAAAAAAAAAAAAGAAATTTTGCTTTCTCCATCAGAAGAAAACTGCCTCTGGTTTTTTTCTCCCAGGTACATCTTTCCTCCCCTCTAAACCATATGTCTTGTTCAAAACAGGGGATGGGGTTGAATGTGGGAGCAGGGTGGGCAGGGCAGGGGACCACAATGGGGAAAATGGGGACAACTATAGTTGAAAAACAATAAAAAATTTAATAAATATATAAATATATGTATATATGTACATATAAATATACTATATACTTTAATATGAATACATTTAATTAAGTACATAACAATTTCCATACCTTAAATAAATATGTATTTAATATCTATTTCTCTAGTTATTAAACATATGCATTTCTAGCCCTTTTAATATCAGAGTCACAGACAGACAAAATAAAAGAAGAAAAAATCAAAACCGAGGGCAAAGATAATTCCATTCTTTCTGAGCAACATCTATGCAAAGAACAATTGTGAATTCGGGGGGGCGGGAGGGGAAGGCAGAGCAGGTAAGAGAGTAGGAAGCTCACGAGTGCAGGCCCAACTCTGAGTCATTTTAAGGAAGTGTCTTTTAAATTCACTATTTTATTTTTCATTTGTTTTTGAACTGCATTTTTCCATTACCATTCAACCCCTTTGTCCCCACAATCACCACACTGTTGTCCACGTCCATGGACTTCGGTTGTGTTAGGCTAAGTGCAATAAGCCATCAAAGAAGGACAAGTCCCACATGCGTCCCTCATCTGTGGTATCACACGGACACACTAAACTAGCAAGCCTATGCAGACAGACTCATAGAGACCATTTTCCTGTCATTCTCATTGCTTCAGCACTAGTAAAGCTGGTTACCACATCCTGCTGCTTTTACTGCTGATGGTATCTGATTTTACAGATTCTAAAGCCTCAGTTTATCTTTCCCTTTGACCTATTTCTTACTCATGTCACCTTTCTGCCCAAACACCTTCAGTAGATACTACTACTCTGAGTTACATCTTTCTATTCCTCTTTACGAGGGGACTTAGGACAGACTGCGTTGGAAGATTTCTTTAGAGTAGGAAGATGGGAACAGTGTCTCACTGAAGTCAGTTGTGGGGAAAGGAAATGCCAGTGGGCACGAAACAAATCTGAGGAATGTGGAAAATTAAAAAAACACGGCTCCCACTGGGGATGGCTAGCTCTATGAGCAGACCTGGACATAATGTGTGGATAGGTCAGCTGGATTCAAATAAGTGGTAATGGCCTTGGTCTCTTACTGCCATCTTCAGACACCCTCCGCTCTCTGATCCCCCCTTCTGTGTTTAACTTTCTTTCCTCTGCTCACTCAACATGCTTTTTCCATCCTAATAGTCCTGGTCTTTTTGTTACTTCATACTTACATTTCACTTATCATTTAAGCTTGAAGCATTTTTTTTTGCCAAAATTTCCTATAAATTCAAGTGTGCCTATTTTTATCTCAAACTCGTTCTTTCTTTAACTTTCTCTTTTTCTATTTTTCTTTCTTTCTCCTTCCTCCCTCCCTTCCTCCCTCCCTTCCTCCCTCCCTTCCTCCCTCCCTTCCTTCCTTCCTTCCTTCCTTCCTTCCTTCCTTCCCTCTCTCCCTCCCTCTCTCCTTCCTTCCTTTTCTCCTTCTCCTTCTTCCTCCTCCTCCTCTTCTTCTCTTTCTCTCTCTCTATCTCCTCCCCTCCCCTTATTTATTTTATAAAAGGCAGTGATTACAATCAGACTTTATTCTGTGTGTTCCACTTCCTAGTGCTGTCCTACTAAAGTCCTGGACCTGTAGTCTGTGTCTTCCTCAACTGTTAAGCACATTATTTCTCAGCTTTTGTTCTCACATGATAGTTTGTTACCCTTCTCCTTCTTTTATCCTTATCTAATTTGCCTTTTTACTTTCTTTTTACTCTTTGTAATATTTCAATGGGGGCATTCTTCAAGACTTATTTCCTGATACTCTAGTCTACTTTTTTAAAACTCTTTTTTCCTCAATGTCTTCATAAACTCCCCAAATTTCAAGGGGTGGGTCCTTGCTGAGCTTAACTGAGCTTGATCTGTTTGAGGTGATCAAGTATAGAAACTGTGTTACCGAGGCATTTCAGCATCAGCAGAATTATAATAAACATAAGACAATAAACAAAGTATACATTTTATATGTCCATAAAAATCCAATTGAACTCACTGAGCTCAGTTGTTCCTAATAATGCTGAGATCCAATAATTTGGTGGGGACTTGAGTGCCTGGTAGTCATCTGAGTCTTCTCAGATGCCCCTGAAATCAAACACAGTGATTTTTGTAAAACACGTGAAGGTTCATCAGCTCCTATACCTTCTATCTCCAAGTAAAGTATACACTGCTTTGCCTTTTCCCAGGCCCTTCCACTTACACATCACAAACCAACTCTAAGACTCCCTGCTTCTTTCCAAATTCTGCACTGGCATTTTGTATAAGATACAAGCAGTGTGTATATTCATATCTACCACAGACAGGAATGCTGTACAAAATAACAACATGTTTGTCAACAGAATTCAAGTTATACTTGAAGGCTGCTGCCCTCTGAAATAGGTGTATCATTATTGTGCATTCGAATAATATGTGGTCTTTGAGATTGCACAAGAACCACATGGGGTACTGGATTCAACAGCCTAATGTGTTTTTTAAAGGTCTGGACTGAGTTTTGAAAAGACCCCAGAGTCCGAAGTCTTCTTTCTTGCTTTGCATTGTTTTAATAACTCTGCCAAGTGCATATGATTGTTGAACCAATATAGTAATACAGTATTTATTGTTATGGTTATAGATGTGTATATATTATATATAAATATATACAATTACTAAAGGAGTATTCACTGTTTATTAGACAAAAAGACAAAATTGTTATATTTCACCAAAATAAATGTGAATGTGTCTGATAGCTTATAAAATGATAATGTTTATAATTCTTAATATAAGACACATTTTGAAGCATCAACTGGGTCCTTGAAAAAGTACAATATTATAGTTATATATTTATAAAGCCTCATTTTGTAAAAAATGATATAAAACAAAAACTATAACTAAGTACTTTTAAGTATTTTCAAGTATTCTCTCTTTTGATTCAGATTTTACACATCAGGCCTGGTAAAGTTTTTAATATACATATATGGAATTTCAAATAAGTGTGGCTATTTTGAACCCTTTTCAAACTGATTCAACTGGCCTTCAAATTGAGGAAACGTACATTCTAATAAAAAGTGTGTCCTGCAATCCCCACATGCTTTGGGAGGGATGTTTTTGCCCTTCTACCAAAAGTTTAAAACTTTTACATCAAATTGCATTAATAACTCATCAGCTCAATCAAAACTTTGCACATGAGTGGATTGTGTTATATTTTCTTTCACACAAACTCTTCAAGATGCACTGCTTCCTTTGAGAAACCTTAAATTCTCTTGCCTGCCCCAAGTTGTTAATTTTACTTTAAAAATGATTTTGTCACCCAAAAAGTTTAGTGGCCAATAGAACAAAGAAGTTTTCTCCAGTTGAGAAATATTAACAGGAGATATTGAAGTTCTGATCTAAAAAACAAGCCTCAGAATAACAACTCTCTCAAAGAATCATAAATCAAGCACCCAAAACTAGCTTCAAAATAGTTCTAAATACTGTAAAAAGGATGCATAAAGAAGTAGTTACTTATTATTTTTAGGTTGAATTTATTGGGATGACATTGGTTCCGCAACAGACTTCAGGTGGATAAGCCAACAAAACATCATTTGCGCCCTGCTTCCGTGTGCCCATGGCCCCAAACAAGGTCACTTTCTGTCCCCACCCCCTCCTTTGCTCACTGCCACCTACCCCCAGCCTTTCTTTGCCCTTGCCTGTCCCTACACTGCTGTCTGTGTCTGTGGGTCACGTCTTTGTGTTTCTTGGCTAATCCCTGCACCTTCTTTCATCCAGTCTCCCCTGTCCCCTCCCTTCTGACAGCCAAGTACTCATTTAAAAATCTTTGTATTTTCTTTGTTTAACTTCAACTTACCCTGTCTTTCTGTTCTCAGGAGTACGGTAGTATAAATCACTCCAAAAGTTGTGCTTCACTAGGCCAAACCTGCTGGCCTCCTTTCCTTCTGCGCTTTACCTCCTCACTTACACCTCCTTCAAGCTTCTCTTGACTCTACATCATAATGTCCACAGAACTCCGCAACCTGGCAACCAAAAGGAACCTTGTGAAGGGCCTGGGAAAAGGGAAGTAACTGCCATTGCAGACCTGGAATTGGGTTTAGAGGGCAGAGGAGAAGCAAAGGCTGTGGGTACCCACAAGTTTATTGTTTTTCCCTTATCACAGATAAAATTTTAGCCCTGGCTGGTGTGGCTCAGTGGATTGAATGCTGGGCTGTGAACCAAAGTGTCACCGGTTCAATTTGCAGTCAAGGCACATGCCTGGTTTATGGGTCAGGTCCCCAATAAGGGGTGCACGGGAAGCAACCACACATTGATATATCTCTCCCTCTCTCCCTCCCTTTCTCCAAAAAAAAACATAACTAAAATCTTTATAAAATTCCATGTGCTGTTCCCAGTAAAGGAAAGGATTCACAGTAAAGACAGGATTTCCAGATAAAATAGGGGATGCCCAGTAAAATTTGAATTTCTGATAAACAATAAATGTGGTATACTTTTTTGCATAGATACGCACCAAATATAGTCAAATATGTATTTGAACATTAGAAATATATTATTATATAGAGATATATAATAATATATTTAATGTTATATGTAGCTTATAAATACAAATACCTATATATTTATATATTAAATATACCTGGTAAATATATTTTATATATCTTTATATATTTAAAATGCATATATTTGAGTAAGGCTATGTGTACTAAAGACATTGAATCAAAAACTAATCTTCCATTATAGAAAATACTGAGGTAGTTTCACTATAAACTTCTACCAAACAATTAAGAAACAAATGGTGCAAATTCTTTACAATTTGTTATAGAAAGTAGAAGCAGACCAATATATATCATAAAAATAGATGCAAAAATCCTAAACTAAATATTAATAAATCAAGCTGGACATTATATAAATATAATTAAAACCTTAAACACTGGCAAATATTGAGGTGCATAAAGTTGCATCAATATTTGAGAATACATTAATGTAATCCAAATCACAAACTAAGACAAAAATTGTAATAAAGTTATATCAGTAGATACAGAGAATGTATTGAACAAAATCTTACTCCCATTAATTATAAAAAATACCCAACTCTTTACAAATCAAGAATGCAATGGAATTTACTCAATTTCATAATGAACACTTACACAAAAACTACAGCTAACATTGTATCAAATTATGCTTTTCCTGTGCTTGAGAATAAGGCAAGAATATCCTCTTTTACTACGTGTACTCAATATCATGCTGGAAATCTTAGTTAATGTGATAAGACAAGTAAGGGGAGTAAAAGGCGGACTGATTGAGAAAGGAGAAATAAAAATGTCTTTGTACTCACAGGGCACAGTTTTCCATATTGAAAATCCTAAAGAATCAACAAATCTACTCCTGGAAATGATAACTAATTACACCAAAGTTTTTTTTAATTTTTTTCAAAGATTTTATGTATTTATTTTTAGAGAGGGAATAGAGGGAGAAAGAGAGAGAGAAACATCAATGTGCGGTTGCTGGGGGTCATGGCCTGCAAACCAGGCATGTGCCCTGACTGGGAATCGAACCTGCGATGCTTTGGTTCACAGCCCGAGCTCAATCCACTGAGCTACGCCAGCCAGGGCTACACCAAAGTTTTTAAATACAATTTTAATATACATATGCTGCTTACTGTGCCATAAGCCATCGATAAACCACTTGAACTTGAAATCAAGAAATTACTATTTACACTAGTAACAAAAAAGTAAAACAGTGGTAAACTGAGCAAAATATGCAGAAGTTATATGTGAGAGAAACCACAAAATTTTGAAGACAGAAAATTTTTTTAAAATCTAAATTAATGGAGAAATACTCCTTGTTACTGGTTAGGAAGGCTGAATACTGTCAAGATGTTAGTTATCTGAAACATGATCCATAGATTCAATGGGACCCCAATCAAAATCCCAAAGAGATCATTTCTGGATATCCACCAACTGATTGCAAAGTTTGAAGTCATCTTAAATGTCCTTCAATGATTGGATAAATAAATAAGTGTGGTATACCCATACAGTGAAATATTATTCAGAGGTAATGTAAGAAAATGTGGCATCAAGCCACAAATAGTACAGTTAAATGAAATAAGCCAGTTGAAAAGGCTACATTTGGCATGATTGCAAGGATATGGCATTTTAGAAGAAAGTGAAGTTATGGAGACAGTAAAAAGACGCTAGTTTGGGGCAAGGGAGGGCTGAATAGGTTCAACAGAGGGATCTTGTACGGCACTGAAAATGTTTTTTATGATACCGTATTTGTGGATACATATTGTGCATTTCTCAAAACCATATACTTGTATAACACAAACAGTGAAACCTAGGTAAACTATAGACTTCAATTAATATCAATGTATTCATATAGGTTCATCAATTGTAAGCAATATGTATGCAAAATATTATCAACAGGGAAAGTCTGCTTTCTAGTTGAGAGGGAGTTAATGGGAATTCTCTGTACTTTTGGTTCTTGCTAGAAACTCTCTTTAGTAGTCTGGATTAGAATAATGTCACATTTTCTAAATTCTGCAAGTTTTTTTTATTGAAGTGTTTCATATGTCATAGTCTTGTTGCCCTTAAGAAAATGACAGATTTCTCAAAGATAAGGACTCTGGATCCCATTTCTATAGTTCCTACTATACACTGAACAATTTTTAAGTAACTCTTGCTGATTTGGCAGCTCCCTGAAGTTTCACTGTTGAATAATCAAAAAGAGAACTCATTTATATGAAAAATGTACCATAGTGAATCAAATATTTTAAAGATTCATTTTACTTTTACAGCTTACACACATTTGCATCTTGACTAGAAACTTGATAGAAATATAAGTATTCCCCATGTTTTCTTAGCAAAGCCAAAAATAAAACAAACAACAAACTTGATACAGCCTATAAAACCAGAATGCAAGCTTCTTCAGCAAATTGTTCACTTATACCCAGTGGGTAAAATGCATCAATTGAGTTTACAACCAGGCAGTTGCCTATATGTAGGTCATTAAAAAGTCATGTACAAGATGTGACCAAAAGTTAGACTCTGAGATCCATTTTTAACCTCAGAGGTCAATGAAATGAGACTATTCATTTCCCTCATAAAAATCACCATGATGAAAACTAGCAATTTCTCAATACATGAGGGGGGCATAAAAAAAACTGGAACTTATTTATAAAAAAAATTGTGCACTTTTTCTTCCATGTTTCAACTTCAGTCCCCTTCAAAGTATTCCCCATTTGATGCAGTACACCTATCGAGATTTTTTTCCCACTGCTCAAAACAGTCTTTGAATGCGTTGATTTTGTGCCTTTTAGTGCTTCTGCAGTTCTTTCTTTCACCTCTTCCACATCAGCAAAATATTTCCTTTTGAAGACTTTTTTCATTGGGGAAACAACAACAACAAAAAATCACTCGGAACAAGATTGGGTGAACAGGGAGGGTGAGGCCTAAGGGTCCTGTCATTTTGGGTCAAAAACTGCTGAACACTCGGTGTGGTGTGTTCAGCTGCACTCCTAAATCACCCATCGTGAAATGGGCAAATGCATTGTCTTCAAAAAAAACATTCACTAGAGCCAAATGCAACCTCTCACAGCAATGCCAGCTGGTGCACTGATGCACATGGTTTCCTAGGACACTCACCTAGTGGGGGAAGCCAGCACTGCAAGTCTGCCATCCAGAAGACAATTCCGAGTTTTTTGGGGTCCCCCTCAGGTGGTACTGTTGTGAAGTGTTTTGGGAGAAGTAAAGAAATGTTTTTTGGAAGGCAAAACTAAACTGTTTTTATTTGGAACACTGTAGCTCTTGAAACATATGGCATACAAAATTAAAGAGCTGTTGAAATATGATTCATAACTAAAATTTAATTTCAAGTATATTAGTTTCTTTATTTTCTTTTGAATTTTGGGGTTGAACAATCACCAGTTTTTACCAATTTTAGTCTAATTACCTGACATTTGATGGTGCTAACTTTGGTTATATCTGATCATTAATAAGAATACATTTTTGGCCCTGACCTGAGTGACTTACTTGGGGGTCATTCTGATGCAGACCCCAGCTCTTGAGTTCCGTGACATTGTGGATGAGGGAGAGACATTCACACAGACTACTGAGTCCTGTGAAGGAAAAGAGTGAGCGACTTCGCTCTCAAGGGGAGCCAAAAGCCTTGGCCTCCACCATCAGAGGCCTTTATTATTTTGGGGGGCCATAACACAACAGTCCTCATTTACTATGCACAGGCCTACTTTAGGTGGTTACCTTTTACAGAAAACAAAGGAGAGGATGCCGCTAATCACATCACAGAAGAGGGATATTTGCAAATGAAAAGGCAAAAGTGGTTGAACCGGTTCCACTCATCCTTGGAAGGTTTAGCAAGGGTTTTAGGAAGTTACTTTGCAGTAAATGTCCTCAGTTCAGGGTGAGGGGGTTTTAGCAAAAAGCAAGACTCATAGCGGCCCAGGCACATTGCAGGCCTGATTCCCCACGGGAGAACCTATCCGTGGGCGTGGGTCCTGGGCATCTCCCAGTGGGAGCTGGGCCCACGCCACGCAGAACAGTCTCCTACATCATTCCACAAACAAAGGGTCGCCAATTCATTTCCTGGTCGTGCCAGACAACATGCCTGGGTTGTGGGTTTGGTCCCTGGTTGAGGCGATGTTACTCTCTCACATTGGTATTTCCCTCCCTCTCCTTCCCTCTCCCTTACGTGTTCTATAAAAATAAATTAATAAAATAATTTTTTAAAAAAGAATGCATTTTTGTTTAATGGATACAAGTGTTATTATGAAGAAAAACTATTACTGGAGTATTGTCCTGGGTTAGTAAGATGGACAAGTGCTAAATTTTAACTCCACCCAAGTTATCATTTTTTTTTAAGATTTTTATTTACTTATTTATTTATTTTTAGAGAGGGAAGGGAGGGAGATAGAGGGAGAGAAACATCAATGTGTGGTCACTGGGGGTTATGGCCTGCAACCCAAGCATGTACCCTGACTGGGAATCGAACCTGCTGCGATGCTTTGGCTCGAAGCCCACGCTCAATCCACTGAGCTATGCCAGCCAGGGCTTCCAAGTCATCATTTTCAAATAGTTATATTGTCTGTTTTGTTAAGGTAAAATTATTTATATTATTTATCCGACATATGTTTTGGACTTAGTAATGGTGAAAACCTCAACTTTCTGGCTTATCATTTATATCACAACCTATTAACTGTAGCAAAACTTTAAAAATGACATATAAGTAAGAGATATTTATTATTTGTTTAACATTATTTTTAAAATATTAATAAATTTAGCACCGGCTGGTGTGAGCACAGGCCTGTGAACCAGAGGGTCGCCCGTTCCATTCCCAGTTGGGGCACATGCCTGGGTTGTGGGCCAGGTCCCCAGTAGGGGGCGCTCGAGAGACAAAGGGATAGCTAGACAACCACGCATTGATGTTTCTCCTCTTTCTCCCTCCCTTCCCCTCTCTCCCTCCCTTCCCCTGTCTCTAAAAATAAATAAGTAAAATCTTTAAAAAATATTACTAAATTCATACAATTTTTCTTTGAAGACATTCCTTTTTAATCTTTAAAATTATTTTGTCTTCTGTGCTATCAGTATTTTGTATTGGCCCAAAACCTCTAACACCATGATTTAAAATAGGAATAATGTCTGACCTTTTCTCATTAGGTAGAATGAAGAAGCAAATGCCCCCTTTACTCAAAGTTGTTCCCAGTTAATAGAGCCTTATGGAAAGTGTTCTTTCTTATCCCTATTTCATATAACCATTATTTGCTTTCTGTCTATATGTGAATCTGCGACAAAGAAATTATGGGTCATTGCCAACACTGCTTTTGTTGATCAACAAAGTAAAGTTAATGTTATGTTGAAACACATCTGTAGTTTTTTATCACTCCTCCATATGTGGAATAATAGAATTTGCTTATTTACCTTGGTGGGCAAGGCCTTACTGTATTATTCTATTTTTTGAGGTCATTGTTTTAAACAGCTTCTAAGAATTCTCTTCCTAGGTATAAATATCACTGGACTCCATGTTCCAAAAATTGTATTTATTTATTCCAACCTCTGTTACATTTATTTCACTGAATAACAATAACACAGATTTACCTGGAGAAAGAGAAAAGTCTAGAGTTATATTTGTTTGTCTTAAAATGGCTGGTGAACAAAACATACAGCTATAATATATTCATTACAAAAGACAGGTCATGTAAAAAGAAATAAAGGAAAACATTTCTAAAGGTATTTGTAAAATAACAGCCATATTGGATAGATTTATAGTGGCAAAATGTTTAGAAAATGCTCACAAAGGAATAGCTAGACAGCATTACAAGTTAATTCAGATATTTTTTGTTCTGACCAAAAGATCATAAAATGTGATATAGAATATAATGAGAACATATGCCCATTTATCTGAATTAGAAAATACAGCAGAATTAGTTTATGTCTTTCAGTATTTGTATTGAAAATCATAAAAAAGTACTTTATAAAAAAGTCTGTGAACTCTATGCACAGTTCATTGTTTCTAAATATAGATTTTTATAGCCAAAATATTTATAATTTTTGAACTCTTCAAACACTACTTTGGGTAATATTTATATAACAAAACATTATTCCAGGAAAGTTTTGCTATGCTGTCTTGAAATAACTTCTATATCAAATATATATTAGAAAGAGTTCTGAATAGGCTATTCATTCCCAGTAACCTAGGTAGGGTTCTGAATAGGCTATTAATTTTCATTTACCTCCTTTTTGCCCTAAGGGCTTATGAAACTATTCTTTGCATCTGAACCCTAGTATATCAGAATATGTTCTGAATTTTAAAAAGTATTCTGTATAAAAAATGAATAAAAGATATTAGCGTATTAACAAAATTTCAACATTAATGTAAAATAATCATAACCTGAAATATTTGGCATTTATTGAAAATTATTATACAATAGAAGAAGTATTAAGACTATTACTAATGATTGTTTCTTCAAATAGCTCTAATTCACTGAAGATGTTATTGGCGTATAAGTTATTTTACAAACTGATGGCTAAAACATCAGGAATAATATAGATAGGGTAACAGATTTGTTTCCTAAGTCTTTGAACGTTAGTATAAATATTCCATTCTCCTTAGCTGAGGCATGTAATAGTAAGTCATAACAAGTAAATAGAACGTCATAGTAAACTAGTGGAGCTTTTCGACAACAGAGATACATGAGATGAAAGATACAATAATTTCAGAAGTAGACAATACACTTTCACAATTGATTAATTCATGCATATACTATTTATGAATGGACTATTTGTGAATGGACTTTGAAGGACTAACTATTAATGCATTGGTCCAATGACTTTGTCACAAAAGATACCTAGTTATCAGTAAGTAACCTACTACATTTTTTTCCATGAAACATTGGGTTAACTATTAATTATTAATTTTTATTTTCCTCATCTATAAAATGGAAATATTTCTATTCAGCTCATAGCTCTATTGTATTCTGTATATAAAAACTATATATAAAGTATAAATATTATATATAATAGCACATATAATATATAGTATATATAAAATATAATGGTGTATATATATAACAGTATATATAATATTTATTAAATAGTAGCTATTGAAAGCTATTGCATTATTATTTATAATAATAGCATGAAGTGGAATGTTTTGATGGTGCTGATTTGTAACAGTGGAAAATTGTAACCGTGGAGAATTATAACCCATACACCACTCTAGTGATGTTGCTGTCAGTGCAGACTCCGACTAATGTGGAGCTTGTAGATGAACAGCATGTTTGTATTGGAATCCTAGGAACCAACTTCAAAAGATGCAGACCTCGACCCCCGGGCATCCCAGCTCCAGGAGGTTTGCTGACCTTCAGCCATGGAAGCAGGGCGATGTGAATCCAGGATGATTAAGCAGGATGATGCACTTGGGCCCATCACTTGCCTTATCAGAATGAACTGTGCTCATCTGCACCTAGAGAACTTTGCAACCCTCTCCTTTGATCTCTTTGTTCTGTCCCCCTCTCCCTCCCTGTAAACACCCCTGAAAAGAGGAGATGGGCTTTGAGACACACATGTTCCCTGCAGATCTTCCAGTAGATGGACTCTGAGATATGAGTTCCCCATCTTCCAGGCAATGTATTATGAGACAGGAGACCCCCATCTTCCAGGAGATGGGCTTTGAGATGTGAGGCCCCTGTTTTCCCAGAAGATAGAATTTGAGATGTGAGTCCCCCATCTTCTAAGACATGGGCTTTGTGACATGAGCCTACACCTTCCAGCAGATTGGCTCTGAGTCACGAGTCTCCCGTCTTCCCAGAAGGTGACCTTTGAGACATGTGTCCCCCATTTTCCAGATAGGCTTCTTGACACAAGTCCCTCATTATCAAGGAGATGGGCTGTAAGACACTTGTCCCACATCTTCCTGGAGATGGCATCTGAGACATGAGTCACTCATCTTGCCAGGAGACAGGCTTTGAGACAGGAATTCCACATGTTCCAGGAGATGGGCTTTGAGACCTGAGTCCCCTGTTTTCCCAGAAGATGGGATTTGAGATGTGAATGCCCCATCTTACAGGTGTGCAGCACTTGGAAATAAACCACTTTCTGTAACATCAGTGCCTGCTCCTCAAATATTGGCTTTCATAGTGGCAGGCAGTGGGACCTGCATTCAGTTACATCCTCATCATTCAACATAAATATGAATATAATTAATAATATTGTCCTTAACATGTTCACTGGTATCAGAGCCAAAATATATTCCCTGAATTTAGAAATCAACAAGCAAGCGTTGGTCATTCTTCAATAACAAAAGTAAGTCACACGAACTACGGCAGCACGTGTGTAACCCATTTAGAGACTTGTAATGGCCAAAAAATACCCCCAGCTTGTTACAATCCCTCCTAGGGGAGAGGAGACTTTGCAGCAGCTTTTGTATTTGACCAAAGAGTGGGAGAAGCAATATATCATAATTGACATGGAGCTAAACTTTTAATCCAATACTTCACTATGAAAAGTTTTAAATATACAACCAAGTTAAAAAGTTTAGTTAACACCCATGGAAGAAACATCCAGGTCCTACAATTAACATCCTATTATATGTGTGTTATTATATACTTAGACACCTGTAGATCTCTCTATGTATCCATCAATGAGACTTTTAAATGCAGTTCAGATTGTAATAGGCGAAATTTGCACTCATTTTAAAGGCCAAGTGTGAATCAACATAAGTTACTAACTGCACAATTTCAGAAATAAGAATAAGGAGTCTTCAAATTCTCATCACCCTTTTTTTCTCCTGGCTTTCACCAGGTTCTCATGAGAAAGACTGTAGACAAGGCAAGAGATCTGAGAGAGAAGACTTTGAGATGCAGATGCTCAGAGTTATCTGAAGTACAAAGTCAGAGTGAGAGAGTACAGATAAAATGTACAGACATTCTAGGATTTCTACTGGAGGTAAATTACCACTGGAGAATGTTGAGGATGTCGACATTAACCTCTTGTACTATATTACAGGTGCTCAGGCCTTGCTGAAATGTAAAGGCAAGAAAGGAGAAATGTGGCATCACGTACATTCTGAGTCATGTGTTGAGTACTAGAGAGTGGTATCCTCTAACGTGTAGAAGAGAAGCTAACAGAAACCCACCGGTGAAGCACAAATACGTGAGTTCTGCTAAAAGACAAGGAAAAAAACTCAGAAAGGAAACTTTCTTAACACTTAGATCCTTAGAGCTCATGAAGTGAAACCTCTTGTTACAATTTCAAATCAGGTGAAGCTCACAGTGAAAAGAGTCTAAATTTTAAAAATTGGCGAAGAGGATTAAAAGGTACCAACTCAGAGTTATAAAATAAATAAGTCACAGAGATGTAATCTACAGCATAGGGCATGTAGTCAGTAATGTCATAATAACTGTGTACTGTCACAGATGGTTAATAGACTTATCGCCGTGATCACTTCCTAAGGTATACAGATGTTGAATCACTATGTTGGGCCCCTAAAACTAACACAATATCGTATGTTAGATATACTTTAATAATAATGGTAAAAAGAGCCCTGACTGGTGTGGCTCAGTGGATTAAGTTCCAGCCTGCCAACAAAAATGTTGCTGCTTCAATCCCCAGTGAGGTCACTTGTGTGGGTTGTGGGCCAGGTCCCCAGTAGGGGGCGCATGAGAGGCAAACCACACCTTGATGTTTCTCTCGCTCTCTTTCTCCTTCCCTTCCCCTCTCTCTAAAAAAGAGTGAATAAATAAAACCTTTAAAAAATAGTAAGAAGAAACAGCAAGCAGTAATTTCAGATCAACTATGCAGTAGAATGTCTCCATCTCTCATTCTAATGCCTTGAAGGAAGAAAGAATAAGCTTTCTCCTGAGAATAAACATTATTTCCTTTAATACCTATTGTCCTTTTGCATATCACAGCTGTACAGTAATGTTTCAATGGGCAAATTAGCGGATAGGACACAACAGAAAAAAGAAACGGTGAACAGGTCAATACGAATTTCCAAAGTGAAACATAACAAAATAAATAAATGAAGGAGGTAACAAATGAAAGAAAGCACCTGCGATCTGTGGCACAACACTAAACATTCTAACATTTGAGTAAATGAAGTCAAGAAAAGAAGGGAAAGAGAGAAAATGAAGCAAAATACATATTTGAAGGGATAATGGATAATAATTTTCCAAAAATCAAAGAAAACAGTACACAGAAACATGGAGTTCAAAAAGGCCAAAGAGGAATAAATAAACAGAAAGGCACAACTGGACAAATCACACTCAAATTTCTGAAAGCAAAAGATAAGAATAAAATCGTGTGAAAGGAGACAAAGGGGGAAAAATCAATATATTACATAAAGGGAACAATGCTATGAATAAAAGCACATTTTTCATTATAAACAGAGACAAAATAAAATAAACAGGTTTTATTTTATAAAACATCTTTAAAATCCTGACAAGAGAGCACTGTCAATGTAGAATTCTATAATGAGCTTCCAAACATAATGATAAAAAACTTATTTTCAGAGGAAAAAAGACTTTGTCTTTAGCAGACCTGTGCTGAAAGGATTAATAAAGTAAATAATTTAGAATGAACACAAATAATGCTAGATAAAAATTTGGGGCTGTGGGGAGATATTGAGCATTAGAAAGGGTAAATATGTCAATAAATACAAAAAGATGTTAAAAAGTCCATACACATATGACCACATTTTTATGCCTACATATTTACTTAGATCTCATAGAAACCTATTGAGTGAAGTAAAACGTAACAATGTAATAAGTTTACAGCATTTTAAGAAGTAACAAACATGACTCAAAAACAAAAAGAAGAAAAACAGTAACTAAAAACATACACAGGATCCAGCAGAAGTAAGGCTGCTTGAGCGATGTTGGTAGGGTAATCACATGGGTGTAATAATTTATAGTTTTCATTTGAACATTTCACCTAAACTGTCACTTGGCGTGCTTGAGTGTGATATTGTCATCTTACAGAATTACATGCTCATGATTTTGTAATAAAAGATTTTGTATTGAAAAAGAGGCATTATTTGTGCTGGACTCTATATTTGTAAGGTTTTATTGCTTATAAAGTAGTAGAATACTCTTCTAAAAATAGACTGAAATAAGATATATGTATGTATGTATGTGTATGTATATAGCCAATCCAGATCAACCACTTAAAAATGACAGAGAAGTCATAACTGAAAATCCAATGGAGGAAACATCGTGGAATACTAAAAACATACACAAATTTACCAAGGCAAAGCTACAAATGGAGGGAAAAAATGGTACAAAGATTGTAGCAGGTCTCTGGAAAGAAAGAGAGAAAGTAAGAGAAAGAGAAAGGAAGAGAGAAACGCAGAGGAAGGAAGGGACAGAGTGAGGGAGGGAAGGAGAGAAAGATTGATCACTTTTACTAACACTAATTAGAGGAAAAATATGTCTAGTTAACAGCCCCGGAACCTCTGTGAACTGACTATATTATGAGATAGAAAGCACGTGCATTGTTTCATAATTATACCAAATATTTACTTGCCATATGCTCAAAATTTTCACTATACATAACATAATTCTATTCTATGCATACACCAACTGATCTGTTACGGTGATGTATCTTTGATGAGAATGCACACCACTGTAGCTCTTTCACTCTCACAACCTGCCAACAAAATTTATAAGCATGGGGCTGGCATTCAAAATAGATTAAAGTTTATATTGGTTCTAATTCACCTGCTAGTTTTAATGGCTGACGTTATATTTCCCATTTAAAATTGCTTCTGGTTAAAAATTATGCAGGCTCACACCCTTTAAGGATATAGAGCTTAAAGCTATAATGACTACTTCAGATTGGTGGTATTCATTACCAGTTCCTTATATTTACAGTAGTGAATTGTTTGACATATAACAAAGACAGATAAAACAATCTGATTAAAGCTATCAGGCAGTGTTGTAGAACTTCTAAATTGAGGCTTATTCAGAAATATTGATCCCATTTTTTTCTTTTTCTCCATCAATCTTTATGAATTTGCTTATGTTAGAGATCAAATGGATATTTTCCACGAGATTTAAAGAGTAGCTGAACTAGAAATAGGGGAGTTTACATCATATACATCATTGATGCTAAGGTCCCTCAACTTGAAATCATTTAGAAGCTTGTTTTGTTAAAGCATTGTGTAAGACAACCCCACTCCAGGAAGAAAACAATCCAATTAAAAATTGGGTAAAAGACCTGAACAAACAGTTCTCCTAGGAGGACATACAGTGGGCCTAGGACATATGGAAGGATGCTCAGCATCACTAGCCATCAGAGATGCAAATTAAAACCACAGTGAGATACCACTTCACACCAGTCAGAATGGACATCATTAACAAGTAAACAAACAACAAGTGTTGGAGAGGTTGTGGAGAAAAGGGAACTCTCATGCACTGTGGGTGGGACTGCAGACTGGTGCAGCCACTGTGGAAAACAGGATGAAATTTCCTCAGAAAACTAAAAATGGAACTGACTCTTGACCCGGGATTTCCACTGCTGGGACTATACCCTAAGAACCCCAAAACACCAATCCAAAAGAACCTTTGCACCCCAATGTTCATAGCAGCACAATTCACAATACCCAAGTGCTGGAACCAACCTAAGTGCCCATCAGTCAATGACTGGATCAAAAAACTGTGGTCCATGTACACAATGGAATTCTATGCAGCAGAAAGAAAGGAGGAGCTCCTACCCTTTGCAACAGCATGGATGGAGCTGGAGAGCATCATGCTAAGCGAAACAAGCCAGGCAGTAAAAGACAAATACCATATGATCTCACCTTTAACAGGAACCTAATCAACAAAACAAACAAGCCAAATATAACCAAAGACACTGAAATAGAGAACAGGCTGACAGTGATCGGGGGAGAGGGGGAGGGAATTTCAGGGGAAAACGGGAAGGGTTTGAAGGAGCAAGTCAAGTATAAAGGACACCTGGACAATAACAAGGGGGGTAGAAATGGGAGGGAGATGGGGAGGGTGGGGGTGGGGTGGGATGGGAGTAAAAGGCAGAAAACTGTACTTGAACAACAATTAAAATAATAAAAAAAAGAAAATTAACCCAAAGGAAATCATTCATAAGACTTCATAGCAATAACTTCATATACCTTTATGTTTGAAGGGGTAGGCTAATCTTTTGGAAATATGTTAGAGGCCTTTAGATTTTCTTTTTTAAACAGGGTAAATGTACTTTTTATCTAAGGTATTTTATTTTAGAATAAAAGAAAAGTATGACTTGTTATGAAAAAGAAATAAAAGAATCCATGGATAAAGCCAAAGTGGGTAGGATCCAGGGTGGGAAGCCAGGGTGTGGGGGGTGTGGGGGAGAGAGGTGGGAGGAAAATTGGGATAACTGTATTTGAACAACAACAAAAAATAACAGTGTGTGTTGTATTGAGAAAAAAACATCCTGCTGGCAATAACTTTATTCACTTAGCCCTGTTGCCATGATCTTGAGGAAATGATTTCTAATTTGATTCTTTGCACATCATGACAGCAAGGCATCTTCAGCTCTGTAAAACACAATTGTTCAGATGCTGAAAACTATATTAGCCATTTTGTTTATTACAAATCCTTTTCAAAGCCAGGTTTTATTTTTGTTTGTTTGTTTGGGTTGTGTGGGTAGATTAAAGTACAGCCATATAAACATACTGAAGCTCTCTATAAAAAAAATATATATATATATCTACATATATAACTATATGTAATATATAATAAAATAATATTTCTATGTAAAAATGATTATTTTACTTTGTGACAGAGAGCTATCACTATAGCCATGAGATGATGATATACTTGAGAACCAGACCTACAATCTACTAAGAACCCAGATTAGGGAAGTTTTTAAAGGTACTATGAATATTGTATATCTTTTGGAATGTGATCATATTTAAAAGAAAAATCAGCTGAAATATCTGTTTATTACTATTTAAATTTTCTCATATTCATCTGTTACAATATCACAAATACAGAGCATGGATATATATATTAAAAACCTTAATTTTGCCCTGGCTGGCATAGCTCAGTGGATTGAGCACGGGCTGCGAACCAAAGCATCTCAGGTTCAATTCCCAGTCAGGGCACATGCCTGGGTTGCAGGCCATGTCCCCAGTGGGGGCCACGTAAGAGGCAACCACACATTGATGTTTCTCTCTCTCTCTTTCTCCCTCCCTTCCCCTCTAAAAATAAATAAATAAAGTCTTTAATAAACCCTTAATTTTATGTGCTCCTAATGACATTGATAGACATGAGAAACAAACACATTGTCAACAAAAATCAGGAAAAGGGGAAGGGTTTACAGAACAAGTATAAAGGACACATGGATAAAAACTAGGGGCAGGTAGAAATGGGAGGGAGGAGGGAAGGGCTTCGTGGGTGGGTTGGGATGGGAGTAAAAGATAGTAAATTGTACTGCAACAACAATTAAAATAAAATTTTTAAAAAATCAGTGTGACTGAAATGATTTCACAATATTTTTTAAATGTTCGATTTTGGTTTCACCACTAATTCAGCATGAAGAAAAATCAGTAGTCTAAAACAGAGGCTATATTTTTATCTTTCACAAAAAATTGTATAAGCAGAATAATGCATTGCATAAAACTGATGAGAAATTGAAATGTTTTCTGACGTTGAAGTACTGAAATAAAGTACAATGCAGCTGATATTGAATATCAGTAATTATATTGTGAGATTCAAAAAGCAATAATGAACATAAAAAGTGATAAGTAAGTGGTTACATGTAACATAATATTTCAAATATTAATAACTCTTCTTTACTGGTATTAAAGTAGGGAAATTTGGATATTATAAGTGGCACTACAATGAACATAAGGGTGTGCGTATTCTCTCTGACGGTGTTTCAGGATTCTTAGGATATATTCCCAGCAGTGGAATTGCTGGGTCATAAGGCAGTTCCATTTTGAGTTTTTTGAGGTATCTCCACACTGCTTTCCACAGTGGCTGCCCCAGTCTGCATTCCCACCAACAGTGCACTAGGGTTCCCTTTTCTCCATGTCTTCGCCAGCACTTGTTGTTTGTTGATTTATTGATGATGGCCATTCTGACTGGTGTGAGATGATATCTCACTGTGGTTTTAATTTGCATTTTTCAGATGATTACTCACATTGAGTATCATTGCATTGGCTATCTGTATGTCCTATGTATGTGTATTTGTGTCCATTGCCCACTTTTGAATTGGATTGTTTGTTTTTTTGGTGTTGAGTTTTATACGTCCTTCATAAATTTTAGATATTAACTTCTTGTCATATATGTCATTGGTGGATATGTTCTCCTATTCAGTGGGTAGCTTTTGCATTTTGTTGATGGTTTCCTTTGCTTTGCAAAAAATTTTAGTTTGATGCAGTATCATTTGTTTATTTTTTCTTTTTCCCCATTGTTGAGAAGCTGTATCAAAAATAATATTGCTGCAAGAAATGCCCAAGATTTTACTGCCTATGTTTTCTTTTAAGGTTTTGTTTGTTTGCTTCAAGTCTAACATTTAAGTCTTAAGTCCACTTTTGAGTTTTTTCTTGTTCATGGTGTAATTAAGTGGTCTAGTTTCATTTCCATATCTTACTCAAAATAAATATGATGTATATTCTGCTAACTTAAGATGTATAAGGTAAACTGTAGAGCAACCACCAAGAAAATACCTACAAAAGTATATTGAAATGTCAATGGAGTTAAAATATTACACTGAAATATATTAATGTGATGCAAAAAAATTAGAAAAATAGAAGAAAAATCCACGAGGTGCATAGAAAAGAAAAAAGAAAGCAAAACAGCAAATGTATATCTAACTTTATCAATATAGTAAAAAATGGCAAATAATTAAACAATCCAATAAAAAGGCAGATATTGGCATATTTTTTTTAAAAAAACCAACATCCATCTTTATCTGTCCATGGTAGAGACCCTTTGTGTCCAAAGATACATAGAGGATGGCTGTGAAGGGTGATGAAAACAGATGTAGCATATAAACAGTAACCAGAAAGAAAGAAAAAAGAAGAGAGAAAGAAAGAGAGAACAAAAAAGAAAAAAAACCATGAAATGACTATTTATCCCAGACAAAAATATTGGGTTGGTCAAAAAGTTCCTTTAGTTTTTCCATAAAATTAAAGACACATTTTTCATTTTCACTAATAACTTCATTGATTTGGGTATTTTGAGTATGTTGGCTCCTTCCCGCTGTTGACTTCCAGTGGATAGAGGCCAAGGATGCTCCTAAACATCTTCCAATACATGAGACAGTCCCACAGAAAAGGATTATTTGGCCAAAATGTCAATAGTACCAAGAAACTTCACAAGCCACTTTTGACATGTTTGATCAGACAGAGCCCTCTCTCCATACACTGCACATTTTCTTTGCATTTCAGTTGCATTCTTACCTTTCTTGAAATAATAAAGCATAATGCATCAAAAATGTTGCATATCTTCTTCCATCTTCAATATTAAAATTGCTGCAAAAAATTCACCAATTTTGGAAAGTTTTCTTTAAATGCATGCTGATATGACAGCTGTCACAATACACTCTAACAAAACTGTTTTGAGTGAATTAGAGACAACTAAGCTCTACAAGAGCCATCTTAGAGGAAAAAAAACAAACTTTTTTGCCAACCCAATGTATTTTAAAGCCAAGAACAACTAAATATAAGAATAGATATTTTATAATGAAAAAATAGCCAATCATCCAGGAGCACAAAAATACATGTAACAAAAGCTTCCAAAATTCAACAGAGAAATAAATAACAGAATAAAATATTATCTTTAATGCTCCTTTTTCAATTGTTGATAAAACAGCCAGACAGAAAAAATATATATAGGAAACTTAACAATGCTATTATCTTACCATATATAACAAGTATACACAGAACACTTCACTAAAAACAGCATAATGTATGTTTTTGTAAAATATACATGGATTGTTCTACAGGATATATCATATGGTAGACAATAAAGCAAGCCTCAATAAATTTTTAAAAAAACTAAATTCACACAAAGTGTGCTCTCTGAGAATAATGTACCTAAAATAAATATCAATGACTATGGAAACTCTAGCTATTTACAAATACATAAAATTAAACAGCTCCAACACAATCCCTATCGACATCTCAGATACTTTCTTTACATAATTTGACAAACTCCTCCTGAAATTCATGTGATAAATCAAGGGACTCAGAAAAGAGAGACAGTCTTGAAAAAGAGGAAAGTTTGAGGACTCACACTCACCATTGTGAAAATTTAACTCAAAGCTACCTTAATCAAGATGGGGTAATCCTGGCAAAAAAAAAAAAAGATATAACAATTATTGAATTAGACTTGGAGGTCCACAGATAATCCCTCACACTTATGGTTAATTCATGTGCAACAAGGATGACAAGGCAATTTCATGAGGATATAATACATTTTCAACAAGTGGTGATGGGACCACTGAAATGCAGTTAGACTCTATTCTCACTCTATACACAAAATTTAATTAAAAATGCACCATTGACCTAAACATAAGAGCTAAAACTGTAAAATTATTAGAAGTAAATGTAGGAGTAAATTTTTGCATCTTTGGGTTAAGTCAGGTCTTCTCAATTATAACACTATAAGCCCAAATATCTAAAGAAAAAAATAGATAAATTAGACTATCAAATGTAAAGCTTTTGGGCATCAGTGCACACTATCAAGAAATTAAAAAATGGGGTAAAACATTTGCAAACATATTTGCAATAATGGACTTGTATCTAGACTGTATGAAAAACTCTTACACCTAAACAATAAAATAAAAAAATAGTTCAATTAAAATTGGACAAGAGACTATTTAGACATTTCTCCAAAGAGGATATCCAAGGGCTAGTAAACACATAAAAAGATGCTCAACCACACTAGTAACTAGGAAATAAAAGTTAAAAGCACAGTAAGATACAATTTCACATCCACTAGGATGGCCATAATAATAATTTAAAAGTAATAGCAAATGTCATCAGGGATGTGGCATACTTGAGATGGTCACATCTGGCTGGTAGAAGGGTAAAAGGCTGACTGTGGAGAAGTTTGGCAGTTTCTCAAGAGGTTAAACAAGGAGCTACCATGTAGCTGACCTATACATTCCAGAGTATATACCCCACAGAAATAAAACTATGTTTGCACAAAAAGCATATACGAATATTCGTAGCAACATCATTCATAAGCAAAAAGGTGGGAACAAATCAATTGCCTATAAATAGGTGACTGTATAAACAAAATTTGACATATCTACACACTAGAACATTATTCAACAAAAACAGGACAGCAGTACTGATACATGCTACAACATGGAGGGAAATCAAACATATTTTGCCAAATAAAAGATGTCCATCACAAAAGATCATATATTGAATGATCCTATTTATATGAAATATCCAGAATAAGCAAATCTATAAAGACTGAAAGTTAATTTCTGTTTGTCTAGGGCTGACTGGTGGTGAGATTGGGATAAAATGAGAGAGTAATTGCTAACATGTACAATGCTTCCTTTTGAAGCGATGAAAATTTTATAAAATTGAATGTGGTGATTGTTGTACAACTTTGTAAACACACTAAAATCATTGAATTGCACATTTAAAATAATAAAAAGCATATTATCCCAAAATGGAATATAGTTTTTGTAAATGAAGCACTTTAAACAAACTGTTACGTGGATTTAAATAAAATTATTTTTACAATAAGGTAAATTTTGGTCATTAGAGACAGCACAATAATTTGGAGATGATGTTATCTAAGCAACTATGAATAACCTTGGAGAATTTCATGCCACTCTCTTCAGGGGTATCATCACAGGTGTCAGTGAAAAGATTTATAATTAGAAGCAGAGAAAATGATACTTAAAATTGGTTTTTAGATATGTAGAATGGGAAAGCAAGCGATTAAAGGTCCAAGACTTACCTGACTTTTTATACTAAAAGTTAAATAGCCAAGAAGTAAAGATTTTTGTTTGAAGCATAATTCACGTGGAACTAATTTTTTCGCAGCAGCCAACATGCGATCAAACAGTACTTGCTCTGCATGTAAAGTTAGAGATTTCAATTTATTGTATGCTCATATTGCCTATAATGTTCAAAACCATGGTTGGTTCCATAATCTTATAATAGTATATTTATTAGACAAAAGCATAATGAATAAAATAAAACACTCTATGTTCTGGAATATGCTTTTAGAAACCATGTAGTCGTACCTGTTGTTTTTCGACAGTACCTTAAAACTACCTGTACAGAACTGAATAGTGCCCACCAAAATTCATGTCTACCCGCAACCTCAGAGTGTAAACTGGTTTTGAAATAGGGTCGTTGTAAATGTAATTATTTAAGGTGGGGTCACACTGCAATGAACTCCAGTGGGCCTTAATGACTGGTGTCCTTACAGGAAGAAGAAACACAAACCTGGAAACATAGAGACACACAGGGAGAACTGCAGGTGGTGGTAGGCAGAGATTAGTTATGCTGCCACAGACCATGGAACATCAAGGCACGTTATCAAACACAAAAGCTGGAAAAGGCAAGGAAGGGGTCTCCCCTTGAAGTTTAAGAGAGAGGATGACCATGTACATATCTGGATTTCAGAGTTTTAGCCTCGAAGACCATAAAGCAATAAGTTTCTCTTGGTTTAAGTCACATAGTTTGTGACACTTTGTTATGACACACCCAATGAAATTAATATATTACAGACAGATCCGAAGAGTTACAACAACAGAGCTAATAAATTCTCCAATGCCTTAAAACATACAGTATGATGTTTAACTACAGCTAGTGTCAGGATGCTGTCCTTTATATCGTACCCAAACATGACTTCCTATAATTCCATCAATGTATTTAAAACCAGTCAGTCATTTTACAAAATGCTTATTGAGTGCCTGCTATGTATGGGACATTTTATGAAGTGAGTACTTTAGAAGTTTAAAGATAAATATAAGAGACTATATCAAAAATATAAGTGAAAGATTATTTAATTTTTATATTGATTTTGACTTTACAAATCAATCCAAACAGACAACTTCGTAAGTGATACTTCTCCATGATAAAGGCATATCAACTTAAATTCCTATGTTTGCCTATCGCAGAGATCAATCCACATGGGAAAATACAAATAAAACTACATTATGACTAACAATTCCATTTCTAGGTATTTATCTAAAGAAATGCAAAACACAATTTTGAAAAGATTTATGCACCCCTTTGTCCTTTGCAGCATTATTTACAATAGCCAAGATATGAATGAGTGAATAAAGGAGATGTGATACATATATACAATACAATATTACTCTCCACATAAAAGAATGAAATCCCGCCATTTGCAACAACATGGAAGTACTACTATGCTAAATGAAATAAGTCACAAAGAGAAAGACAAATACCATATGATTTCACTTAAATGTGGAACTGAAAAATCAAAACAAACAAACAAAACAGAAACAAACTACTAGATACAGGGAAGAAATTGATGGTTACTAGATGGGTTGAGGGCTGAGGGAAGGGTGAAAAAGGTGAAGGGATTAAGAAGTACAAATTGCCAGTGACAGTAACAGTCACAGGGAAACAGAGTACAGCAGAGGGAATATAGCCAAGACCATACTGTGCTATGCATGGTGTCCTAGGGATACTAGACTTCTTGGGCTGATCACTTCATAAGATAGATAAATGTCTAATCACTGTGTTGTACATCTGGAACTAATATAATACTGTATGTCTATCTCAATTGAAACATTGATAAATAAAAAATAATAATAATAAATAAGTAGGAAAACAATGCATGGCAAAGAAAAAAGTTCCAAACATCCAGCTGTTGTTATAAAAGGCAATATAAAATATGAAGCCAATGACATCTTAGCAATGAAATCAAGATCAGCAAATGCACCTCTCTCTGTTGAAGCAGGTGGAGGCACAGTTGTTTAATGTTCATGAGGGTTTGTGTCTCTTTTAGAATGGTCAAAAGTGTGTATAGCATAGTTGCCTGGTACCTGCTTCAGTATAGAATACTTAGAAAGTTATGAAATCATCTCTGAGTTTAACAAATAATTATGAGTTAATGTTGATCACAGTTACAATAAATTCTCATTTAGTAAGTGTGGTCATAAAGAACACTTTCTAGTGAATCACATACTGAGTTAGCAGAGATATAGCATATACTCTACACAGTAATCATCAATTTCCAGAGACTTAGGAGAAAAAACTCACATGAAACTGAAATTATACTGAGTGTAATTCAATCTTTTTTGATGATCCAGAAGGCACTTGAGTTTCTTCTATAGCCTCAGGTTCACTAGGTACTTATCACAGTTGTGCGGATATATTCTTATTCTGTTTCTAGGTAAAAGACTGTAGAAGAGTGAACAAGTTTTGTATTGGTATGTAAACATTATTTCTATACAATTCATCATTTCATGTGGGGCATTGTACATTGAAAATACTGAGAATAATATGGAACTGGAATAAATATTTGAAGTTGTTGTCAGTGTCTTGAGATCACATTTTGAGTCCTGTGGTGTTTGAAGAAAGATAAGCTTTCATCTGGGTCTTGAGTAAAACACATAGATTTTGCGTTGAGGAATACCTGAAACGTGAAAAAGTATCGATGAAAATTTTCTGATAAATGAGAAGCTAAAGCAACTCACTACTTAAGTAGAATAGATTGCAAATGGGCATCTGTCAGATTCCTCTGCAGCATTGCTGTTTGCAGACTTACACCTTTTCAGAAACAAGAGAAATCTCATATCTCCAGTTTACAAAGAATTACTCCAGTGCCAGTTATTAATTTATTGCCTTCAAGCTTTCAATCTACCTTTCTTTGCTGTGCATTGTGATACTGGACCTAGAATTAATAAATATTCCTACTTTTCCACTTGACATGATGTTTTGTCAATAAATGGTCATAAAGGGAAAGTACATTAAGAGGCGCATTATTTTCCCAGTTCCACTGTGCCTTCACTGCTTGTTGCTCTAGTAAGTGGTCTGTAGTATGTGGACATTTAGTGACACAAACTTTCCCAGCTATTTCAAGTAGTGCTCCCAAGAGTAGCTCCCCAGAAAGTCTTTCAAGAAGTTCAGTTTTGGCCCTGGCTGGCGTGGCTCAGTGGATTGGGTGCTGGCCTGAAAACCAAAGGGTTGCTGGTTTGATTCCCAGTCAGGGCACATGCCAGTGATGTGGCCCAGGTCCCCAGTACAGGGCACACAAGAGGCAACCACACAGGGATATTTCTTTCCCTCTCTTTTTCCCTCCCTTCCCCTCTGTCTATAAAAATAAATACAATCTTTAAATTTTTTTTAAAGTTCAGTTTTGTTGTCAAAACTGGTGGGTGGTCTCCTGATTACCAGCCTCAGCCTGAAGCATGTCTGTGAATTCCACCTACCATCCAGTGGTCCATTGCCACACCCATCCCAAAGAGGCCTAAATCTCAATTTTGGGTGGAGGCCAGTGGTGGTGAGGATCTTCCAATCTCCTTTGGATACGCTGGTTAACTCTAAAGGTAATGGCTTCTGCCCATGTGTGCTATACTTGCATATTTTTTTAGTTTTATTTACACTTTACTATTATTCTATTGTAGGTAGTTAATAATTCTTCATGTTAAGTGGGGTTCCTTGATCAAATTACAGTGATGTTTCTGTCTCCTGGATCCTTATGATATACATTCCTTTGCTCAATATTACAAAATTCTGATTTTTTTCTCTTTATGTGTATATATTTTATTAATAGTTGCAACCATGGATTTTAATAACCTCCAATATAGGTAGACCGTGGCAGAGAACCAAAAACAATTAGAGTCACTATAGAGACTGCTATGACAACTGGGCTTCTAGAAATATTTTTTATGATTTTAAAGCAAGTTTCTTGCCATTTTTTCCTTCCAATGTAGTGTTTACTGATTGCATCAATTTTCTAGGGCTGCTATTACAAATTACCACAAACTAGTTTGCCTAAAAGAATAGATTATTGTTCTCTCACAATTCTGAAGGCTAGTCTGAAACCAAGGCATTGGCAAGATTGGTTGGCCCAGAAGCTGAGGGAAAATCCATTCATGCCTGTCTCCTAACTTCCAGTGGTTGACAATTGTTGGCATTTGTGGGCTTGTAGAAACCTCACTTCAGTCTCTCTCCCATCACATGGACTTCTCCCTGTGTGTGCTTGTGTCCACATTTTTCTCTTCTTAGAAGAATAAAAGTTCTCAAATTATGGTCTTCCCTAATCCAATACGACCTCACCTTAATTCGATTACATTTCAAAAAGGTGACACTCACAGATACCTTGGGCTAAGACTTCAATGTTCCAGGGAACACAGTTCTACCCATAACAGATATCCCTCTGCTTTTTCCAAATGCATGTCCTTCCCATGGGTAAAATTCACTCACCTTCTCACGTTCCCATTCCTGCCTGAACTCTAAAACCAAAATATCATAGAAATGGAATTCATTCAGAAAGTTACACATCTCATCTTTTAAATCATCCAAAGCAGCTAAGAGTGAAACTCTGGGAATGGTCATCTTGAGGCCAAGTATTTCTCCATCTGTGAACCAGTGATACTGGGAAACAAGCAATCTGCCCCCAAAATACAATGGTGACACAGGCATAAGTAGATATTCCATTCTAGAAAGGGAAAACATGGAAGACAACAAATGGGGGGAGGGGCATGGCCCCTAAGCAACTATCGAATGCAGCAAGAAAAATTCCATTAGGTTTTCAGGCAGGAGAATTCTCTCTGGGTCCATCCAGCCCCTGGCCTCTCTGTCTGTAGAGAGTCCATCATTTCCACCCACTCGGCCCTTAGTACTGGTCAGGCCACCTGTTGCAGCCTGTCTCCTCCTTGCATAATGCCATGCATTTTACATCTATCCCTCATTGCCTCCTGTCTGTCCCCTTCAGTCTGAACTGGCAGTATTTCTCCCAAGATGTTTGATTGAATCCATGAGCCACATATCTCATTGGTCCAGCAAGGTTTCCCATGCACACTCTTAGTGTTCTCTCCTGAGCCCATTTTCTTTTCCTTTTTCTTCTTCCTTTTTTCACTTGTTCTTCAAGTAGAGTTGTCTCCATTTTCCCTAACCTCTCCCCGCATCCCACCCACCCCCACCTCCCACCCTCAATCCTACCCCCCTTTGGCTGTGTCCATGGGTCCTTTATACATGTTCCCTGATGGACTCTTCCCCTTCTTTCCCCGTTATTCCTCTCCTTTTTCCCCTCTGGTTACTGTCAGTCTGTTCTTTATTTCCATGTCTCTGGTTCTATTTTGCTTGCTTGTTTGTTCTGTTGATTCGGTTCCACTTATAGGTGAGATCCTATGGTATTTGTCTTTCACTGCCTGGCTTATTTCGCTTAGCATAATGCTCTCCAGGTCCATGCATGTTGTTGCAAAGGGTAGGTGCTCCTTCTTTCTTTATGCTATGGAGTATTCCATTGTGTAAATGGACCACAGTTTTTTGATCCACTCATTGATGGATGGGCACTTAGGTTGCTTCCAGCACTTGGCTATTGTAAATAACATTACTATGAATATTGAGGGCGCCCATTTTCTTATTTTGTGCAATATAGATAGACTGAAAATTTTCCAAATCATCGAGTTTTGGTTCCTTTTGTTTAATGCTTCCTTTCTTAATGTATTTGTTTCCCCTCACAGTTGACTATAAACAGTGAGGAGAAAGCAGCCTGAACTTTCAATACCTCATTTGTAAATCTCCTTAGCTTCCAAGTTCAACCTTCCACTCAACAGTAAAACATGATTCAGTCAGACCTTCTGTTACTTTATAATTGGATTGCCCTTTCCTCCAGTGTCTAATAACAGGTTCCTCATTTCTGTCTAAGACCTTAGCAGAAGCACATTCACCATTCATATTTCTAACAAAATTCTGTTCATGATGATATGCATGTATATGATAATATAAATATGTAGTCTTAAAGAAAGTAGAAGCTTTACAGCCGTCCTGTCTTCTTTCTGAGCCCTCTACAAAGTGATCTAAGGATTGTGTTTTGTTTTACTTTCATGCACATAAAAATTTTTCAGCCTCTTCCTATTATGAACAATATCAAAGTAACTTTCATACTTTTAGGTATTTGTTAAAACAGGACTCTACTCACAATATCAAAATTTGTATTAGTTTCCTAGGATGGCAATAAGAAGTCACTACAAACTGGGTGACTTAAAACAATTCACATCAATTACCTCACAATTCACATTTGAAATCAAATGTGTCAGTAGTGCTTGCTCCATCTGGGAGTTCTGGCACAGACTATTTCGTGTTTCTCTCCTGGCTTCTGGAAGTTGAGGCAATCCTTGGTGCTCTTGGCTTGTGGCTACATTATCACATTGCCTTGTTTCCCATGCATCTCTCTATTTCTTTGTGTCTTCTCTTTTCTTCTAATACAGAAGCTAATGATGTTGGTTTTAGGGCACACTGTAATACAATATGATTTTATTTTAACTTTATGATATCTGGAAAGATCCTACTTCCAAATAAGGGCCCATTTACAGATACTTGGATGTCTTAGTCCATTTTGCTGCTATAACAAAAATACCATACACAGGCTTATAAACAACAAATATTTCTTTCTCACAATTTTGGGTACTGGGAAGTTCAAGATCAAGACAGATGCAGTATTTGTTGACAGCTTGCTTCCTAGTTCATAGACAGCTTTCTTTTCTCTAACTCCTAACATGGTAAAAGGGGAGCAGGGTCTCTCTGGTGTCTCTTTTACAAGGGCACTAATTCCATTAATGAGGGCTCCACTCTCACGACCTACTCACTTCCCAAAGGCTCCAAACTAAATACACATTGGGGTGATGTTTCAACATATACATTTTGGGTGAACACAAACGTTGAGCCTATAGCACTAAGGTTAGGATTTTAATATAACTTCTGAGGAGATAAAATTCAACATACAACACTGCTAATATACATAGTTGTATTGGAGCAACACACATTTACTCCAACTCCTCCAAAGGATTAGCTTGCCTATACTATTGTTGAAATTTTTCTATTCTGAAGTTATCTTAGCCTAACTATAATATCTGCTTTCATTATTTCTTAATCTCCACAGGGAATCTGGTTGATCAGAGCTATAGCTCAGAGGCAAATATGAGAGAAAAAAATAGTAGGGAAAGCTATAACAAAATGATATCAGTCAGTAAAATAGTTTTTTTTGAATACTCAAGGTACCTTAATTTAGTCACCAAGTAAAAGAAATCCATCACTATAAGTAACCGACTTTATGTATTAAATGGAATTCACAACTCAAAAAACATAAAAGAAATTTTCTGCTTTTTCTAAATGCAACTAGAATGATTTGTACAAGTTGCTTTTTCAAAACTAGAAAATTATCTCTCTGTGATATAGTACAGAACCAGCTTTCTTAAAATTTTATTGCTAAACATTCAATTCCACTTACAAAGAGCTTCATCCCAATATGTTTGTTTCCTTTTACAAAATAGAAGGAGATATTGTAGCGATAATAAGGCTCTCACTGTAGCATCCTCTTTGGAATCAAGGGAGCCCTTCAACCCCTTTGTTAGCCAGATCAATTATTCATAGCGAAGACAAACCCACTTATCTTTGTGCATTTAGTACAGATAAACCATTCAGAGGTATAAATGCATTCATTCTAAAGGAAGGTGGCGAATATATTCTATTGCTTTTCAAATTACTTCATGGTTAAAAAAAATAATAGCATGCCCCTTTTGCGGGGGAAAAAAGAATTAACTGCCAACATAATGGGATATCAGGAAGCATTATAAAGGAAATCTTTCTAAATGAAAAGCAAAAAAAAATGTATAATGCTAAACTATATTATGCCTTATATAGGGTTGGGAAGTCCCAGGAAAGGAGAAGCTGGTGTGTGCAAGTCTTATTGGTGCTAAAAATAAATGGCTTATTATGAGGTAGTTTTTCCCCTTGAGGGTTAAGTTTTTAAGAAATGTTTATGGATTTTTCAATACATTTATAATGAAAATAGCTTTTCAGAGGCCCATTTGAAGTTAGATTTGAGCATTTAACATGAGGTTAAGCAAGGGACATGTGACTGACTGCTATTGATCTACAAAAGTCAAATCATCTCCCCATGGAGGCTGCCTGGTTCCATTATGCTTAAAGCTGTTGGCACCATATAAGGGGCAGAGAGTCTGGAAGAGATGACAAAATGCCTCTAATTATATAATACATTTAGAGAAAATTCATCAAAATAGTTCCTTAAAATAGTATTAAGGCTATGAAAAAAGTAAACTCTGAATTTAATATGTCTCTGCCATGTTTGATAAAATACTTCATACCTCGAAGGATGTAGCTAATGAGTGTTTTATATATGCCTTTTAAAATGTACACTAGCTACAATTGTTTCATTAAAAGTCTGCAACCTATGTTTCACTACATTTTGACACGTGGTCTATGTGGGGTTTTATTTAGAAATTCACTACCTTGGAATAATTTTTTTCATCTCTGAACTGTGCTAGTGGCCAACATCTGAGAAAAACTGTCTAACTGATTAAAGAAATAATTTCTGAACTGTTAACCCAAGCTAAAATAGCTTCCGTAGTGACTCAGTCTTCCTGGGTTGCTAGAACATGAGACTTTTCCATAGTAGTGCTAGGATAAATATATATAATGGATTGAAGCTACTGAGGGTATTCTGAGGGTAGACCGGGCTGCAGAAGTACCCTCCGGAAGTGTGAAGTACCCAATCAATGGTTCCTTTGAGGAGGATAAGCAAATGAGATTTTATGATAGGAAAGTTGGAACCTGAGATTAAAATCAATTTACCTGGGCCCTGGTCAGTGCGAGTCAGTCAGTTATGCGTTATTGCACAAAGTGAAAGGTTGCTGGTTTGATTCCCAGGCAGGACATCTTCCTGGGTTTGGTCCTGGCTGGGGTGTGTTTGAGAGGCAACCGATGGCTGTTTCTCTCTCACATCAATGTTTCTCTCCTGTTCTGTCTCCTTCCCTTCCCCTCTCTCTATAAGTAAATTAATAAAGCTTTAAAAAATCAGTTAACCCGGAAGTTCTAAGAATCTATGAACATTTGTCTATTCAGCCACAGTACATTTTTTCAATTCCAGTTACACACTCAAGGCCAGTAACAGTTGGGCTTGCTTAACACACATATTTTTCTTATTTTTTTATCTGAATGCCACCAGGCTACATAAAATTAATTGACACGATTTATCTACCTATTTAAGTATGAATGGATGTGAGAGAAATCTAGTCATTTCTTTTAACTCTTGTCATTAACCCCTCATTTTATGTTCAAGTTTATGCTTTGTAAGCTATAAGACTATTTTACACACCTCCTAGTGAAACTAAAATTAAGATAACTATTAAAAAGATAAGTTGCACATCATATAAAGCTTGCTATGATGTAAATATTTGCCTTATTCCCCACAGTGCGTGTCTGATCCATGTTGTGCCCCGCACATGATTCCAACAAGTTATGATGCATCAGTCAGTCATTGGTAGAGGCAGAATATCATACACATAAGGAGTCTCCTGGGTTCCATCTCTGAACGTTGTCAGTTCAGTCGCGTGTTGCATATGAACACATGCTCTGTGGAGATAAGACACCTTCAAAAGGCATACCAATTTTCGTTTCATTTTTTGTCTTTACTGTTATTTTGAATTCGAATTTTTTAACCTATTAATCAACTTCTGTCCAGAAATATCCATATTATTGTACTGAGAGGTGAGTTTTAGAGAAATAATGATTCGGCCCTGATGGGTGTGGCTCAGTGTATTGAGGTCCAGCCTGCAAACCAAAGGGTCGTTGGTTCCATTCCCAGTCAGGGCACTCGCCTGGGTTGTGGGCCAGGTCCCCAGTAGGGGGCGTGCTAGAGGAAACCACACATTGATGTTTCTCTCCCTCTCTTTGTTGCTTCCTTCCCCATCTCCAAAAATAAATAAATAATTGTTTTAAAAAAGAGAACTAATAATTCAATAATGATTAGAAAATCTCCCCATGCAAAAAGCATTTTATTGTGCCAATGATTTTTAAATGATAGGGTGGTATTGGTTTGTGGTCCATAACTCCAGCAGAACACTTGCACGAAAGCCATGTGTTACAGAAATAGTTAAAGCTGCCACATATATTTTTGTTCACTAGCTCAGTATAACCTGGAGACATGAGCATTGTATTAATAACTATTGGAAGGCGGTCTGGTGTTGGAGCATTGCCTGAAATTTCTCTGATGACTAAACCCTTCCTTTAGTTGGGTCTGTGATTTGTCTCTTCACAGACCAAGTCCAGCCATTGGAGTTTCCATATATGCTCCCTATACCTATTGAAATAAATCGTTTGAAGTGGACAGAATAAGAAGATTAAATTCATGGCAGTAAAAGGAGTGACAATCCAATTCAATAGCTCAAAAGAGGCTCACATTTTCTCTGTGCTAAATATGCCTCCCCACTCTTATCGGGCCACTTCACAGCCCCTTTAAAGCTCTCCATGGTTATTTTGACAGTGAAAACATTCTCCACAAACATCTCTCAAACTGCTTTGGAGCATTTATGGGGATATGGAAACTTTCATTACTACTTTCTTTAAAGCTTTGAAATACTCGGAGGAAATAAACACTCTGAGGAAAGTTTACCAGCCTGCTTCTCATTTTGCTGTGGTTAAGAGAACATATTGCCGTTAGAATTATTTGATTATTTGTTCATTTCAATCATAAGTGTGAGTCAGTATTATTAAAATAACGAGCATTAGAACCTTTAGAGAAATCAGTATTCGCTAGGGTAAATTCCTGCTGATTACCTGTTGTATTCTCTCTAATTGCTTTTCGAATGCAGCAAACTGTGTGTTACTTGACATTTGATTGAACATGACCTCATACTTACATTGTCAGGATATTTAGTACTCATACAGATGATTCCAAGGCAAGGAAGGATTCAGGTGCAGCTGACTCATTAAGGGAGCACTCCCGGGAAAATCAAGGGAAGAGTCAGGACATGGAAGGATCCAAGAACAGCTGCGATTTCAGGTGAAGTCAGAGATTCAGCTCAGTTTATCTGGAGCCATGTTCATGAACCTGGGGCCTATCTACAGAGAACTGGCCTGCTTAGGACTACGTTTAATTTTCGAGCCAGAATCCCCTATTTTTAATTTCCACTGAGCCCCATACATCATGTAGCCAGCCCAGCCTCATAGTTTTTTTTTTCTGTTTCCAGACAAAGATGCTGAAGACCTAGAGCTTGCACTCTCACTTTTGTAAGTATTTGGCTGCAGACAGAAGGTCCAGTACCTAAGGGAACAAATCTTTGGCACAGAACTTGCTAAGAGACTGAGAGATGACACATGGATTTATATGCGGTACGTATAACCTATGTATTGTTAGAACCTTGGGTCATGTCGTATCCTGACAAATGCTTTTTCTGTGCTTACACAGACATGGGTAGGTGCTAGAAAGATAGATCAGCAGACTGACAGATTAACCAAACTAGCTCAAATTTCACAAATGGATAAATGTTTAGTTCTTTATTTTGATTAATCTCTTATCTGCCTGCATTTATTCAATAGTTAACATCCCATCTGTTGTTACTTTTTTCCTTGAGTCCACCTGCCTGGTTCTCTGGCCCAAAGGAATTTACAAAGAGGAATTTTAAGTATAAAAAGACAAAACAACTGTAATATTGGCTGGGTATGTGAAAAAATTCCAAAGAGCAGGTTGCATCCAAGATGAATTGGTAACACATAGGTATGAATAATGTTTGAAGCTCTCCAGGCGACTCCAATGTGCAAATAAGTTTGAGAACAATTGAGTTATATTCTAAAGTACTTTTTAGAGCAATTTAGTTTTAAGTGTGTGTAAATAAAGTGTGTGGAAGAAAAGGTTAACACTCTTAAAATTGTATATTAACAGCTGGGAATGTCTTAACATCATTCGCCCTGATATATTTACCCTCTGATGCATTACCAAAAGTTTCCACACTGCAGAATGCATCTGTACTACAGTAAAAAATTATGATATTCTTACTGAAGAATCATACCTTCTCTATATTCATGTTCTTCCCTCTTTTGCGATCATAGAATTGTGTGTACATCAATAAAACAATCATTTCCTGAAACAAGCTTTTACAAGTTAAGAAATGATCTATTAAACTGCTCTAGATCCTCTCATTATCTCAGAGTTTAACACCCATACCCGAGAAACCATTATGAAATGCCAAGATACAATTCGTGTTCTGCAATGAGGAAACCTGTTACTTACAGGAAAAGGAATTAACCATTGTGTCATTCCAAAGTTTTTACAATTAAAAGTTTTATTCCTGGAGGAACTACAAGACAATTAAATGAAATGCTAACAACAAATTAAGTGCTTTATAGGTCAGTCATCCCATTAGGTCTCTTTAGGGAAGCCGTTCACATATAACGCATGCCATAACCTATTTGCATAATGATTCTATCTTAACTGTGCCTTCTGCTCTTTTATGGCACGTTGTTTATACTGACGCATGACTAATATAGGAGAGATGTAAAGGATGTAAAAGCCGCTATGTATGGCAGATAAAATTGCAGAATCCACGCAGAGCAAACTAAGCATATTAAAACTGACAGCCTTTAAAAGCCATAGATGTGATTTGCCATAAAACACATTAAGACTATGCCTTCGAAGGCAAAGAAAAGCAGAGGGTTGAAGTAGTAATATAGGTAATTTGAACTAAAAAGAGGAAAGCCTCCTATGGAGAAAATTAGTGTTTGGTTGCCTGACTTCTCGATGTTTTTCATCTACATAGCTTGAAAGAAGTTGATTGTTCAACCCTTCATGTCACTTCATGTATGTGCACAGAAGCATATGTAGCGTTTATAAATTTAGAATTTTTTGTCAGGCAACAATACATTTTATGGTAAAAATATATTACTTTTACTTATATAACTGGATTCTCCTATTACATTTATTCTAAAATGTGAAGAAATTAAGATTGTAATATCTGGGTATGTACCCTGTGCCCACCTTACCGACCTTCATTTACCTTTGAGCTTCTAATTTCTCATTTACTAAGTGATGCTGAAAAGGTTGATCAGAAGACTGAATAGTCAAAATTTACATCTCTTCTATTAACTTGTACATGCATTAATTACATATATGCATATATATTACATATATAATACAAACATACAAGTGTATTTCATAGAGGACATTATATTAATGCAGATATATTTTGCTTTGTATTTTGCATTCAACTAGCTTAATTTACTTTATAAATGTAAGTTGTCCAATGTATTTTTTGCTATAAATTCCATTGTTAGTTCTGGTAATGGGCCAAGGTGATTCTTTAAACTAAAAAAATAGACTCTTGCATAAATACTTTCAGGAACTCTTTTTATTGCATAGGTTTTAAGGTGCACAATTTGGTGATTTGATATACAAATATTGTGAAATAATCAAGCTAATTAACATTTTCATCATGTCATAGTGACCTCTTTGTAGGTGTGTATGGTGACAATGCCTGTGGTATTTTAATAGGAATTGCAGGAAATCTATACATGGCTTTGGGTAGTATGGAGACTTCATGATATTAATTCTTTCAATTCATGAACACAAGGTATCTTCCTTTTTTGTGCCTTATTCCATTTTTCATCAATATTTTATAGTTTTGGTGTACAGATTGTTCACCTCTTTGCTTAAATTTATTCATATTTTATTGTTTTTGATTCTATTGTAAATAGGATTTCTTTTACAAATGATTTATTCTTAGTATTTAGAAAACAACAGCTAAATTTTATATACTGATACTATGTCTTGCAACTTTACTGAATTTTTTATCACTTATAAGATTTTTATGGTTGATACTTTATGGTATTCCACATGTATGATCAGTCATCTACAAAACAGACAGTATTATTTCTTCTATTCCAATTTGAATACGTTTTATTTCTTTTTATAGTCTGATTCCTCTTGCCAAAATTTCTAGTACTACATTGAGTAGAAGTGGCAGAAGAGATCATTTTTCTTCTGTTCCTAATCTTAGAGGACAAGCTTTGTTGAGTAAAGTATTCTTTGTTGGTAGTTTTTTTTTTTTCTTTCAGCACTTGAAATATATCACCCTACTCTCGCCTAACATACAAGGTTTCTGCTGAGAAGTTCACTTAGAGTATTATAGGTGTTCCTTGTAATGTTACATGTTTTTTTTCTCGTTTCTTTCAAAACTTGATCTGTCATTAACCTTTGTCATATATGAAGGGGGGCATCCAAAAATAGAATTATCTTCTGCAGAACAGGCCCCTTTTAGTACAGTCTTCCCTCACTGGGTGAGTGTTGTACGAATCCATCTGAATCCATATACTAGCTGGTGGTGTTGTGAGGGGCTGCATTCAGCTTCAGTGGATGTTTTTTGAAGACAGTCATTGTGTTTCTCCATTGCATGATGGGTGATTTATGAGCACATCTGCCCACACTGCACTGAGTGTTCAGCAGTTTTTGACCAAAAATGGCATGATCCCCGTGCACTACCCTTCCTATTCACCCCATCTCACCCCAGGTGACTTTTTTTTTGCTTCCCCCGATGAAAAAATTCCTCAAAGGGAAATGCTTTGCCAATGTGAAAGAGGTGAAACAAAAAGCAAAGCAGAAGCACTAAAAGGCATCAAACTGATGAGTTCAAAAACTGTTTTGAGGAGTGGAAAACAAGTCTCTGTAAGTGCGTTGCATGAAATGGAGAGTCCTTTGAAGGAGACTGAAGTTTAAACATGTAGGAATAAATACATGATTTTTATAAGTAAATTCCATTTTTGAGTCTCCCCTCTTGTGTGTTTGAAGATTTATTGGTGTTCAGCCTATGTGAGGTTCTTTGGACATAATGAATATGAATGTTCCTTTTCTTCCCCAAGTTTAGGTAGTTTTCTCTCATTATTTGGTTTAAACGGTGTTGGTTTTCAGGAGATCATAAATATGTGTATTTATTGCTAATATTTCTTGATTTTGTTCAGCTGTCTATTGGTGTTCTTTTATACTTTACTGAGCTTTTTACAATAATTATTTTGCATTCTTTTCAGGCAAATTAGAGATCTTTATCATGGAGGGTGTAATCCTCTGGAGCTTTATTGTGTTTCTTTCGTGATTCTTCATTTTTCTTCCAGCCTTCCATTTCTCTCTTTGCATTTGATCTCCTCCGGGTAGCTAGCTGTAGATTTTGGGGACCAATCAGGCCTTTCTTATAGATGCATCTGCCCATTCTTCCTGTTCTGTTTTGAGTGGGAGAAGTCTTTGTATTATTTCCCTTCATCTCAGTCTCACACATGTAGATCTAGTGTTAAGAGCCTCCCATTTTGCCAAGTGTCCTGAAGTGTTCAAAATCAGGTGCCTTCTTCCAACCCTGTAGCGTCCAGCCAGCTACAGATATCCATATCATGTCTGTGGGTTTTTGTATGTGCCCCCTGCAGAGACTTGGGCTTACCATTTGTGGAAGCTCACGTGGGATGTCTGTGCAAATGCACATGTTGTCCATGGAGGCTTGTGTGCACCTATGGAGTGGTGGAGGTGCATGTTGGCCAATTGGGTGGGAGGTTGCAAGTGAGGTATCTTATTGGCTTTGTGGGTGAGCTTCACAGTGGAGATCATAGTCCAGTTGATAGGATCTGTGGCTGGATTTTGAAGTTTGTGCAGTGATTACAAGGAGCCCCTGTCTCTTTTGCATGATCTTAAGTCCCCTCAGAGTCTTCGGCCCTGTTGATCCCCTCAAGGGTCTGAGTGGGGCTGTGCAGAAGTGGGTCTCTTGAGCAATGCCTGGCACTACTTACTCTCTTACCACTTTCCCTCATGAGAGGCTTGAAGAGGTGTCTCTTGACACTGAGCTGTGCTGTCTTGCGGGAGGAATGTCATGGTTAAGTTGAAACCATTTTTACCCTCTTTAATGTGTCTATTCCCAGAACGTTTGCTCAAACATGGTACTCCAATCTCTCTACTGCACTTCTAGGTTCTCAATAAACATATGCCCATCCATGGAAGGTTGTCAAAATCAGTATTTCTTTGGAGGCGTGTGACCCAAATACTCCTTACAAATACACCATGCCTGATATAGCAGATGTCACAAATTGGTACTCTGTAGGCTAAACAAAATCCATAACAGTGGTATGTTATTAAATCAGCTCTCTAGAAATAAATAATAAAAGGATAAGCAAATGAATATTTAGAGAATTTTTTTATTTCTGTGTTGTAAATACTCTTACAGTGTCCAATTTTAAGTTATCAGTGTGATGTCATTGAGGTAACATTGGGAAAATACATGAAAAATTGGGTCTCTTTAGCTTATATGAGCTGACTACACAGGACCAGATTTTCTACATACCTCCAGTTGAAGACAGGAAGTTTTCCAAAGAGAGCTGCTTAGATGGAAGCGCAACTGGAAAACTATATATTCTCAAATTTACTTTGTCATTCTGACAATTTTCCTTTTAACTCTGCTCTAAACAATCACAATGACAAAGACACTGTGAGGGTTTGTGCATTTTCCAGGAAAAAAAATTTAAATATAATTAACTATTGAAGGTTATGTTCTATGTAGGCTTTTTCTAAGGTGCACTGGGTGAAGGCTACTGGTGTTACCTAAATCCAAACTTGAAAACCTAAGTTGGCTCATTGTGCCAATTATCTGTCTTAATTCTTGGCTTTTTTTCCTACTAATATTCACTCTCTCTTTCCAGACTTCCACTGTTATCTACTTCATTAACTGCTAATGAGCTGAGATAAAATACAACCTGTTTTTTCCCACATTTTTATATTTATTTCTTGTATTCACAGGGGACATAAAATCTGTATTTTAGTATGATCTCTCAGCTTGATGCTATTATATAATTTGTGGTGTTGTTAACCTGGGCAAGGTTATCTTAATTTTTATTGTCTGAGAAACTATTTCTTCTGCTTTTATACTTGAAAAATATTTTCTTTGGCTACAGAACTTTGCGTTTAGTAATTATTTTAGTTCTTTAGGGATGTTCTCTATTGTCTTCCCGAAACGTGTAGTTTCTGACAAAACACCTCATTTCACTTACATGGACTCTACCCTTATGAACTAATAATTATCATGCAAAGTCCCATATCCAAATACCTAGTGAACATTGGAGGAATACAAACTTGTAGTCAATAGCGTGAACAAATTTATTTGGTGCATGCATTTGTTGATTTCAGTTATGTCTACTATATTTATACCAAGGAAAATTGGGTAGCTCGAGGCAAAATTAAAATTAGGCCAAACCTTCCACTTTATTCAATTTTCAAAGTCCAGTCACAGATTAAATCACAAGTATGAAATATTAGTACATATTAGCTTTCAATTAAAATGACAACATTTACAAAATGACCAGGATATAAGTATATTCACATAGGGTGTGTGATTATTGCCAAGCAAGACTGGTGTAGGTATGTAAAGGGACAATTCCCCATTATGGTTCTGTGGCATTCGTACATAAAAGTTCAGTCTGAGCGCAGTCCCTAAATAGGACATGCCCATCTCAACTACAGGTTAATTATTTTACATATCTAAAAGGTGCCCTCTGAGACCGAGTTTAAAGCAGAAGATTTATTCCATAATAAGCCCTTCACTGGGAATGCACGATCCTCATTAAGGATGAAGTGTAAAGGAGGTAGCCACTGTTCAAAAGGGGCAGAGAAGTAAACACAATAATAAAAAGAGAAAGTTAAGAGGCATCACTCTCCCAGAAGTTTGTAATTGTGCTTTCCTTACTTTATGCCTTTAAAAAAAATCAATTTGAGAAACGGGGTTGCAGATCAGGTTGGATGAAGAGAATGAACTAATGGCAACTCTGGAGTGCAAAGATCAGAGGAGTCTGACCCCATGAGAACAGTCAGGGTTGCTATGCCTGTGTTGTCTCAGGCAGCTTGTTAACTGAGGCCAATGGAAAAGTCAAAAGTGCAGCACTTTGGTGAGAGTGGATAATTAACCCTCTGTAACCTCTATTATCTTTATGTTTAGGTTAGAATCAGTTGCCAATAATAGATGGAGGATTGATGGTAGCAATTTTGTCTTCAGGTGTAATTAACAGGCGAGATGCAGGCTCTGAATGCAAGAAGGGACAAAAGATGACTAATGGTGAGAAATTACCACCCAAACACGTATACGGACAGAAGACCTTGGGGATAATTCCTGCGCTGGAATGGCTTGAGCTGTTCCCATCCTGCACATTCTGACCCAGTATGATGAGAAATTTTCAATCAGCCTAAAGGAAGAGATCTAACCCTCCAAACAATGTACCACGAAAAAGAAATGTGCTGAAACTATTAATTCTCATGCATTGATTTTGTAATAGGACACATTAAATTAAGTCTGGATTAAATAAAATTGAAGAGGACATTCAAGACAAAATAGGTTTCAGGGTGTTCCTGAAAAAAAATAGGTTAGCTATGAAAAAAGACTGCAGAAATTTTTATTTAAATTCATTTTTACTAAAGCATAAAAATTATACTCTGAACTTCTCTAATCTCTTGCTTTCTAATTCTGGCAAACAATACTATAGGCAATTGCCTTTCCTGCCAATTTCTGTGTGTGTGTGTGTGTCTGTGTGTGTGTGCATGCACGTGAGCATGTGTGTTTATGGTTATATAAGAGGTATGCTTACAAGTACGTTTTATAAATATAAGTAAATTACAGCTGGCCAAATCTCTGCCCCAGGTGAACCAGGAACCGTGTATTCATTTAGAGATCTCCAAAAATTATTTGACTCACTAACCTACCTGTGCTGACCTGATTCTACTCAAAGACAGACTAGCCATGAAACATTGCCCCTTTTCTTTGAATTATCTGAAGGGTTTATCAGTTCTGTCCTTCAGCAGTATTCTCCCTTACAGTCTTTCCTACACTTTCTCTCCCTGAGAAAGCCTATTGTCATTTTAATTTTTTTACAAAGCATGAATATTTATTGAATTCTGGATCGGGGAATAAAATGTAAAATACATATTTGGGGGACCGTTTCAAATGTTTGCTAGTGAAAAGATATAAAATAGACTATCCAGAAAGTATCTAGCCATGTACTATGAAAAATAGAGACATTTATTGAAGAAGATACAAGATACAAGAAACATTGTCCATAGGACAATCACGCCTCAGTCCCCGTCCATGTAGGCACCTTGGAACCTCTTTCACGCAGTTCTCCCAGTCGCCATCAGCTGACCTGTCATATTTTCCTGAATCTCATCAATGGTCCGAAATCGCCTCCATTTCACAGGTGATTTTACTTTTGGGAAAAGCAGAAGTCGCAGGGCGCCAAATCTGGGCTTAGAGGGGCTGAGTCACCTGGGGGATCTGATGTTTTGCCAAAAACTCTCCACGAGATGTGATGCATGAGCGGGCACGTTGTTGTGATGAAGCTGCCAGTCACCAGTTGCCCGTGCCTGTGGCCTTCTGAATCATCTCAATAGTTTCGTTATGGTGGAATGAGCAGCTAGAGGGGAAATAAAGGCAGGGCCCCCACCCATGCAGTCTAACGAGGCACTTAATCCAGGAGGCTAAGAGCAAAAGCTCACACGTTGACCCAGCAGCCCCGAGCCTGCCCCAGCAAGGCTGCCGGGCGTCGCGAACAGCCCGAGTAAACTGTGACAGTGCAGGAGGGGGCAGCCCTTGGACGTCTGTGTGTAGCAGCTCCAGTAGCTGGAAAAGGAAACCCTGAGATGCTCTGGTCATCCTAAGGCCTGGAGGGGGGATGGGAGGGGTCCACAGCGCCCAGAGAAAAAGCCCACGAAACAGCTTTGGGTAACTGCCTGCCTGCTCCCGTGTGCAAGATGAACAGAGGGCGTCTGGAGCCAGATAAGGACCCGGGCTAACAGACCGCCACCCACACCTGCGTTTGGGCCATCACGTGTACCCCCCCCCCCCCCCGCCCGCTCCAGAGCTGGCACCACCTTTACCCGCCAATCAATGTGTAATCACTCACCTCTACCCCGCCCACTAGATCCGTTAGCTCTCAGAACAAAGGACTTGCTCTCGGCCTCTTCTGTTGGCCTGGTGGCTCTCTGGCCACCCCTTTTGGCCATCCAGCTTCTAGCCAGCTGGCCCCTGGCCATCGGGTGCTGGCCACCCAGCCTCTGGCCACCCCACTTTTGCCACCCCTGCCCTAGCCACCCTTGCTTTGTTCTCCTACTAGAACCCAGAATTAATAAACTTTGCTTGCATGCCAGGAGGCTCACTGGCCTGAAATTCTTTACTGCATCTGTGAGAACTGAGTTTATGGGAGGTAATCCCACAGCTTTTTCCATGGAGGAATGTTCAAGCTTCACACAAAATGTGATGCAGATTCATCACTCTACTCACTCAGTCATTTTGAATGTGATGGCCACACAGTGCATGTGCTCACTCAATGGCACCTACTGCCCCCACTGACTGGTACAGTGAAGTCGTCATTGTTCACACATGCACATTCCAGTCCACTCTCCTTGGCTGCCAGGTTACATCCATGTCGTGCAAACCATTCTGGTTAAATTAACAATGGCTGGACTTTTTCCACATAGACTAGATATATAATTCGATTTGTATCCATTAAAACACCAAAAAATATTTTATGTTTATGTGTTTCTTGCTTCCATTTGATAAAATTTTCTAAGAGTCTTAGAAAATACTTTTTCTTTTTTTAGATTAAAGCCTAATTTCCCAAATTTATTTTTAAATACTCTTTACTTCTTAGACACAAACTCTTTTAGAGCAGAAATAAAAGAATGTGCAGATTCCAATGTAAAAATATCTTATGAAAATCTTTATTCAAGGAGGAATTTATCTAGGGTCATCTTCTTCTTTCAGGGACTTCAATGCCATGTATCTGATAAGGCTCAGGAGGAGATTCTCTACATACTTCCAGTTGAAGACTTAGGAAGTTTTGCAGAGAGCTGCTTAGATGGAAGCACAACTAGAAAACTATATATTTTCAAATTTACTTTGTCATTCTCACAATCACAATGACAAAGACACTGTGAAGGTTTGTGCATTTTTCAGGAAAAAATGTTTTAAATATAATTAACTATTGAACATTATGTTCTATGTGGGCTGTATTCTAAGGTGCACTGGGTGAAGGCTACTGGTGTTACCTAAATCCAAACTTGAAAACCTAAGTTGGCTCATTGTGCCAATTATCTGTCTTAATTCTTGGCTTTTTTTTTTTTACCAATATTATTCACTCTTTCCTACTGGACTTCTGTTGTTTTTTACTTCATTAACTGCTAATGAGCTGAGATAAAATACAACATGTTTTTCTCCATATTTTTATACTTGTTTCTTCTTTTTATAGGGGAGTTAAAAATCTGTATTTTAGTATGATCTCTCAGCTTGATGCTATTATATAATTTGTGGTGTTGTTAAGCTTTCCTGTATAAAGAAATATTCTCACTTGATCTTCAAAAACTAATTTTAAAGTTATTTTCACATGTGAAAATGATCATGACAACAGATCTTAGTGCTATATTGTATGCTCCTCTGTGACCTAAATGCCAACTTTATTATTTTATTGTCTAAAATTAATAAAATGTGCATATCACAATATTGCTGTGATATGGTTATCTGTAATAAGATTATCTCACTATTTTTTACCTATAATTTCCTCCAAACCACTCAAATTATGTTATAACTGTACCCACAAATATTATACTTTAAATTATTTTCAATACCAAACAAAAGTTTTACATGGTTAAAAATAAAACAAAACAAGGTTCTTCTAAATTGGCTTCTAACAATCCCATATCTTCATTTAAAATTGCTAGAGTTGTTTTTTCTCCTGGCGTGCTGTTTGTTTCACAACAAACACAAAGCAAGGACGTTCAGTAACACTATTCATGTGTTTGAAGCCTCCTCTCTTCTGTTCCTTAGTCCTTATGTTTAATAACCTGTTTATGTTTCACCTTACTCCTCACCACATTTTTTTATCTGTCTTCGGGAATTGTTCCTTCTAGTAGATGCTGTTCAAACAGAGCAAGCTCACTATATGTACTGCTGTGAGGCCAAAGAAGTCATGCTTTCTTCATCATTATCAAGCCTTTGCTTTCTTGACATCCTGTAAAGTCATCCTTTATAGATTCACTTCATTTTCCCATTCCAATTCTCCTGTTTTTCCGTCAGTTACACACATCTTGAATTTTTTTCTCAGGAACAACTAATTCTTGGCTGTTCTCGTGTATCTTAATTAGATGTTTTTCCTGCAGTGATTCAATGTATTTTTCCATTAGAATAATAGGTTACAGTTAAAATATAAACTCAGACCTCAAAAGTGAAGAAAAACAGTCAGAAAACTATTGCATTCTGCCTCAGTCCTTGGGTCATTTCCCTCAATGGCCAATGAAATCATCTTTTGGATCTTGACTTTAAACTTGGCTGGGTTATACACATGATTGGAGGGAGAGGCCAAAGGACAAGTCTGTGAAGCACTTAGAACTTTCTCTGGCAACACTGGGGATTCATACTTATCCAAAAGGAAAGGGACTGTTTTTATTGAATATATTTCTATTTTATACCTACATTTTTTAAAATCCAAAGAGTCCAGAAATAAGACAACATAATATCTCCCCTCCCTCTATCCCTGGAAGAATGATATTTTTTTGCTTACTAATATATTTCATGACCATATAATGCAATCTCTTGATAATTTTTATCATAAACTTGCTTGGTAAAGCTAACTAACATTTTAGTTCTTTAAATAAGATCACTGCAGCTCAATGGGCTCATTTATGCTAGTGGCCCAGGTCCTAAACTCAGAGCTAAAAAAAGATGCCTCCAAATGTGCACAATCTGATGTACTCACTAATATAATATATGGTAGCAGATAAAATAGTATGTGGATAAATAATTCTTATTTGTGTTTTTTCTCATCATTTATTCATGTGTCCAATATAAACTAAATACCTCTCACCCTGCTGAGGGATAGAAAAGCTGACCTAGACGCAGTGGCTGCACCACACAAATATGTTTCAAAAATTCTTTTTAGTTGTGAACTTGGGCAGACACTGGAAAAACATTTTGTATCTAAGAACCACAGATATTACTCTTTTGAAAAGTTCAGTTCGGACCTTGAGAACACAGTGTGTGTATAAATGAGGTTATGTGTCTTAAATGCTAAACAAACAAAACATTTGCTAGTGGTACAATGAGAGAATAGACACAAAATTTTGTTATTTTCTACAATGACGAGTTTTCTTAATATTCTGACTAGAGATTGTTGTTCTGTTTGTATGTTTATTTATATGTGTTTTAAGTGAAAAGCTTTCTAAGGCATAATATCTTCCTATGGCATAGGAAGATATTAGTTATATTTTATCCATATAAAGATTGACAGCAGATATTAATTTCATGTAATATCTGCTGAATACTGAATTTCTGTAAAAATACTGAAAATGAAATTTTATTAATTAATCCATTCACTCACTAATAAAATATGTAATATAAAGATTTATATTTGAATTCATAAAATGCTAAAGATCAGAAAATGAATTTCATTTTAATATATGATGCTGGTTTACCATGTTTAATAATTTTTGGTTTCTTTGTTTCTAATTTATGATCAATCTATACATTTAAATTGCTACATAGAAGGGAAATTAGTTTACCAGTTATAACTGATTTGAAAATTGAGACAACATGGCCCTGACTGGGTGGCCGCATTGATTGGAGCATCATCCCATTCATCAAAAGGCTGCAGGTTTGATCCCTGGTCAAGGCATGTACGGGAGACAATAATTAAAGTTTCTGTCTCACATCAGTGTTTGTCTCTCTCTCCCCCCTTGCCATTCCTTTCACTCTACAATCAATTTAAAAGAGGCATATTCTAGAGTGAGCATTACAAAAAAAAGAAATCTAGTTTTTTTAAAATTGAGACAACACAGAAAGTGTGATCGAGCAGACTGGGGCCCTTCATGTACTCAGTCATGAGATTCAACAATTAATGCTGGGAGGAGCAGGTCTTTATGTACAACATTTGAACCTTGGGAGAACCTAGAGCACTTCAGCTCAGAGCGCTTCTTTCTTACCAGACCCAAAACTTCCCATGCTCTCCACCAGGCTATGAGCCAAAAGCCCCCAAAGTTCCCATATTCTTATCTGGTCTTAATCTGGCTGCACAAACAGTTCTTCAGTCACTCTGGAAGGTACCAAAGTTGCCGTCGTCACACAGCAGCTCTGTCCTTCAGAATCTGGGGTACTTGGTCATCAGCATCTGTATAATAAATAGTCCAGAAAAGGCACAGGCCCTCAGAATCCAGGTAAAATCCATGTGCAGCAGGCAAGGATCTTTCAAGGAATTCCTTTGCAGCCCAACAGTCAGCTAGAACAGGCACTATCACGGCAGCAGCATCCCCTTTCTTATTAGTCCGGGTACCAAGCCCCCCTTCCTCTCTATAAATCACATACCTGCTTGCTTACTTCTCCCTTCCAAGCTGCAAGGCAAAATATCCCTTACTACAGACAACAAGCCTCCTCCCTCACTACTGCTCCCTGCGTGGCCAAGAGAGTATGAATGTCTGCCCACACTCATTCTGAATCCCCAGCCTGGAGCTTCTTGCATAACCCTGTTTCTAACTCCTCCCACAATGGATTACATCTGCCCCTTCTCTCCATCTTCTGCTCTTCTCCAGCTGTCATTGTTAGTGGGGGCAGGCATGGCCCGGTGATGCAGAGTGGACCACCTCCAAGCTCTCATGCAAACGCAGCAACAACAACACCCCCACACCCCCCACCCCCCGAGGCATCACGTGTTAAAGTCATGTGCATGTCTTCTCATCCTAGAGCATGGCAGGAACAGCTATTTGGCATAACTATGAAGCTAGCCAAGTTGCCATAGATATACAAAACCTCCCAATCATGTGCTCTGCTTTTCCCATCTCCCAGTCCAGGTTACTAGGGGTTTTTCCTAGATCTTTGGGCAGTGTGAGTTCTGGCCCCTTTACAGAAAAGAAGCACATGGAGTTCGAAGATAAGGCATATTAAAAATATACAATGGTTATGATATTGACAACAATGTTTTAAATTTGAATAAAAGTTCCCCTTTGCCATAATACACTTTCATAATGCACACTTGGAAATGATCTAATTTCTGTATGTGTTTATAATTCATTTGCTTTCATGTACACTCTATGAGGTATTGCTTTGTGTGTTTTTTGAATTCAATGCTCAATCCTCAGTTCCTAAAAAAATGTTTGGTGACATAGTAATTGCTTATTTATGTGTTGAATAAATTAAAGATGTATCAAATTTATTTTTAATTTTGCCATATAATACAGAAAAATAGGTAAGATATTATCAGGTTATTTTACGGATAGTCAATTAAGGTAAAGATTAGTGAAGTTGTTTCCTTGGAAAAATAAAAACAATATTACCATAAAAACCTTCCCTAATTTTTAAACCTGTAATATACCTTTTACACTATCTTACATTGCTTTATATACCCTTCCAACAATTTAATCCTCTTCTATATTTTGCTTTTCTTTTTTATTTCTTTTATTTTTAAAAACATATATTTTATTGATTATCCTATTACAGTTGCCCCATTTCCCCGCTTTATTCCCCTCCACCTTGCATACCCCCTCCCACCTGCATTTCCCCCCCTTTAGTTCATGTCCATGGGTCATACATATAAGTTCTTTGGCTTCTCCATTTCCCATACTATTCTTACCCTCCCTCTGTCAATGCTTCTTATTCCCCATAACTTTTCCTCCATTTTCCCTGTTCCCCCTCCCCACTGATAACCCTCCATATAATCTCCATTTCTATGATTCTGTTCCTGTTCCAGTTGTTTGCTTAGTTTGTTTTATTTTTGTTTTGTTTTGTTTTTTTTTAGGTTTGGTTGTTGATAGTTGTGGGTGTCCTGTCATTTTCCTGTTCATAGTTTTGATCTTCTTCTTTTTCTTAGATAAGTCACTTTAACTTATTTATTGTATTTCATATAATAACAGCTTGGTGATGATGAACACCTTTAACTTGACCTTCTCTGGGAAGCACTTGATCTGCCCTTCCATTCTAAATGAAAGCTTTGCTGGATAGAGTCATCTTGGATGTAAGTCCTTGCCTTTCATGACTTGGAATACTCTTTCCAGCCCCTTCTTGCCTTTAAGGTTTCTCTTGAGAAATCAGTTGATAGTCTGATGGGAACTCCTTTGTAGGTAACCACCTCCTTTTCTCTTGCTGCTTTTAAGATTCTCTCTTTATCTTTAATCCTCGGTAACTTAATGACGATGTGCCTTGGTGTGTTCCTCTTTGGGCCCAACCTCCTTGGATCTTTCTGAGCTTCCTAAGTCTATTTCCTTTGCCAGATTGGGGAAGTTCTCCTTCATTATGTTTTCAAATAAGGTTTCAATTTCTTGTTCTTCCTCTTCTACTTCTGGCACCCCTAAAATTTCGATGTTGGAATGTTTAAAGTTGTCCTGGAGATTCCTAAGTCTCTCCTCATTTTTTTGAATTCTCGTTTCTTCATTCTGTTCTGGTTGAATGTTTACTTCTTCCTTCTGGTCCAAACCATTGATTTGAGTCCTGATTTCCTTCCCATCACTGATGGCTCCCTGTACATTGTCCCTGTACATTCACTTAGTGTAACCTTCATTTTTTCACTCTGAGCATCCTGATCACCAGTGCTTTGAACTGTACATCTGATAGGTTGGCTATCTCTTCATTGCTTAGTTGTATTTGTTTCTGAAGCTTTGATCTGTTCTTTCATTTGGGCCATTTTTTTGTTGTTGTTTCAGGGCACCTGTTACATAGTAAGGGGTGGAGCCTTAGGTATTCGCCAGGGTGGGGCAACAAACGTTTGTGCGTTGCTGCACTGCATGTGGAGGAGGGATCTGAGAGGGAACAATGGGGCTTGTTCAGCTCTCTTCTGGCTTTCAGTCAGTTCCCCCACTTCCCACAAGCAAATTGGGCCCTTTTGGTGCTGATTCCCAGGTGGGTGGGTTTGTGTACATTCTAGGACCCTGTGGGTCTCTCCAACAAACTCTCCTGTGAGGCTGGGAGTTTCTCCCGCTGCCTCAAACCCCACAGGTGTTTTCAGTCAGAGGTTTTGAAGCTTTATATCCCCTCGCTGGAGCCCTGGGTTGCGAGGTCTGTCTCACCCCCCTAGTTGTTCCTCCCAGTTTATCTGCATGTGAATGTGGGACCTCCCACTCTGCCAGCTGCTGCCTCACCATGAGTCCTCTCCATCCAGGTGCCCCTCCTACTGGTCTGTATGAATGTTTCTTCTTTAACTCCTTGGTTGTCAGACTTCCATACAGTTTGATTTTCTAGCAGTTCTGGTTGTTTTTGTTTATAAATTTGTCGTTGTCCTTCTTTCGGTTGTGCAAAGATGTAAAGTACATCTACCTATGCTTCCATCTTGCCTGGAAGTCCTAATTGGTTTTTAAATATGCTTTAGTCGAAGTATCAATTTCAAATCATTTTGGAAAATCGGAAGCATACTAATTTTTTCAAATAGTTTTTTATTTTTCAATTACAGTTGATGTGCCATATTGTATTAATTTCAGGTACATAACCCTGTGATTAGACCTTTATATAACTTACAAAGTGATCTCCTAGATAAATCCAGTACCCATCTGATACAATACATAGTTGTTACACTATTACTCACTATATTCCCTCGGTTGGACTTCACATCCTTGTGCTTATTCCATAACTACCAATGTGTATAATAACAAAGACTTGCAATGTGGAAGCATAGATTTATATAGAAATTCAAATTGTGTTCTGATTATGAGGTTAAAGGCAAGGGGTTTTTATAAGAAAGGGAAGTGAAATGATTGCATGAATAGAAGGAAGAAATTTATGTTGGTACTAAAGAGCTAAGTCAGGAAATTCTATTGGTGCTGGTAAACTAAGTTATATTTTAGCTATACATGGTGATGATAATTCTAAAGAATGTACTTCATATCCAGTCCTCATAGTCAGGATATCTACTTTCCTTGTAGCTTTATAGCTTTGCTCTGTGGCAGTATCATAGCCAATGAGTTTTACCCAAGGCACAATTATTGCTAATTGAAACTATTAGCTTTACAGTCTTTTGGAATGCAGTGCTGATGTGGCCCAGAGTAAAAGTTATTTACCAGTTCAGGCATTCCACAGGTTTGAGGAGTAGGATGTACAAAGCAGTTCCTCTGGATGGCTTCCTTGGCTCTATCTTAAAATAGTTCAATTTATGTTAACCTTTCACAGTTCCAAGTACCAAGTGTCTACAAGTTCCCATTTCTTAATTTTGGCTTTGTCTTGACCAACCTTTACTAAGATTTTCCTTTCCTAAAAAAAACCCCTGAATTCTGCTTGCCGCCAAGCCTGGACAAGCACAAAGTGGAATGCTCCTGCCTTATTAAATGTTCCTGTCAGAACCCATTGGTCATTTTCCCTTGTTTGTTCTAGCTTCCCTCCCAAAAATTCTATTTATCTCTGCTTGCTTCTTCTTTGTCTTCAAAAACAAGGATTTTTTTTCTGTTTCATTTTTAAGTGCTCACAGATCTGATATCCAAAGTGTATTCCCATTGAAATAATCTTTCTTTTTAATTAAAGTCTCTCCCTGTTTAAGCTTGAATTTGTTTTTATTTTACTTAATGATAAACAATCATTTGAAGTTCTAAAGATATTTTGAATGGCTTGGGTTTTGTTTTGGTGCAATTGTCTAGGGAATGCAAAATGAGTCTCCCAGAAAACCCCAAAAGGCAGATGACATAGAAATACTTGAACCAAATAGAGAAGGTCAAAACCACAATTAGTTATTGAAGGTTCATAATTTAGGAAACAGGTTTTTTGTGAAAGAACAAATGCTGGTTTTAATTGTTGTCCCACGACGATGACATTTAAAAATCTTCATAAAAATGAATGTTATGTGGCTACATAGGGAACAATATCTACGGCTCACCAAGAAATAAAACGAAATTGGAAACTTCGTTTTACCAGATAGATGAGAATGTAAGTAAAAATAAAAATAAATACCTTTTTGAAGACCTTTGGTGAGTGTTGCCTAATACCAGTAATGGAACATTTCCACGAAAACCAGTGTTCACAGTCACATCCATTAACTATGGCAACAGGCTGTTCAAGTTCATCTCCAGTTTCTCTAAGGCAGTGCTTTTCAAACTGTGATCTCCAGCTCAGCACCATCAGCATCACTTAGGAACTTCATAAGAATGCCAATTATTAAGGTTAACCTTTGCCATCCAAAAACTATGGGGGTGAGACCCAGCACCTTGGTTTTACAGTAAAGCCCTCCCGGTGGTTCTGATGTGTTACTAAATTTGAGAACTACTGTCTTAAAGGAAATTCAAACATAGCTTTCCTTTTGCTTCGAGTCCTATGATGATTTACTCCATTCTTTTGGTCAGGCTGTCTGGATTCCTCTAGACTCCATTTTCTCACTGTGGGTCGTTTAAAACTAATACTCCATATTTAAATATTGAAAATTAGATGGACCAATAGATAGATCAATAGAGAGATAGAGATACAGAGGGAGAGGAGGGTGGAGGTAGCTGCATGAGCAAAGGGGTGATAAATGGGGACAGAAAGAGACTAACTGGGGCCATGGGTGCACTAGGCAGTGTGCAGATGATGTGTTACTGAGTTGCACACTTGGAACCTGTAGTTTTGTGAAACAATGTCACCCCAATCGATTCCATTAAAAATAAATAAATAAAATAACACTAAATGTTTCGACTTTTAATTCTTAAAAAGATAGACTATAAGAGTAACACCACTCAATAATATTTAATATAATTCTAGATATTTTTAAAAAAGATTTTATTTATTTATTTATTTTTTTAGAGAGGGAAGGGAGGGAGGGAGATAGAGAGAGAGAGAGAGAGAGAGAGGGAGAGAGAGAGAGACATCAATGTGCATTTGCTGGAGGCCGTGGCCTGCGACTCAGGCATGTGTCCTGACTGGAAATCAAACCTGCGATGCCTGGTTCACAGCCCGCGCTCAATCCACTGAGCTACACCAGCCAGGGCTCAATATATATTTTAACAGCAGAAATGTTGAACAAATAATCTATTGTAGATGTGTTTTTTTAAAATGTAGCACTATAGTTTCAATGAAAAATTAAGTTATAAATAGAGTAGTGGTGAAAAATAATCCTTTTTGATGAGATTATATGAATTTTATAATGTGTTGACTTCCTTAAATGTGATTGCACATTATATGTAAATTAGTTTAGCTTTGTGTTTTTCTGAAGTTGAATGAAATTTTTATATTTTCCCTGTCAACACATTTTGTGAAAATTTATATTGTGTCCTTTTCATGACGAATTCATCTTACAAAATGAGTTTAAAATATCTTTCAACAAATGTTTTCATTCCTTACTCTTAACATCTGCATTTTTTAAAAGATTTTATTTATTTATTTTTGGAGAGGGAAGGGAGGGAGATAGAGAGAGAAAGAAACATCAATGTGCGGTTCCTGGGGTTCATGGCCTGCAACCCAGGCATGTACCCTGACTGGGAATCGAACCTGCAACACTTTGGTTCACAGCACGCGCTCAATCCACTGAGCTACACCAGCCAGGGCAACATCTGCATTTTTAAGGGAGGGAAAAGAGCTTTGAAAAAATTTGATTTGTTTTAATCTACAAGAACAGTATGGGTTTTTTTGGTAATTAAACAACAGAAAAGAAAACAAAACAAGCCCATTATTATGACAGATTCTCCAAAAGCAAATGTTTAGAGGACTTGGATATTCTGAGAGACTACAAAAATTGTATATATTGTTTAAATATGTATAAAACTGTATATTTTTATTGTCTTAGACTAGGTAAGTATATCTTAAGATTATATATTTTAAAGAAAATCCTATCACTTTAAAAAGAAATTAAGGATACGTCGATTTTAATATATTAATATAACATTGAAGCAGAACATTGTCAATTATATCAGAAGACACAGCAGAAATGATGCAGAAAGAACAACAGAAAAAAAGAGATCTCAAGTTGATATAGGCACTTTTCCTTCACCGGAATATAGAATTACATGAGAATTAGGCTTTATGGTAGTAGTTCAGCATTTCCTGGAAGTATATGTGCCAATCAATATGAAGTGAGCAGAACAAAAGTTTGCCACCCTGAAGCAACCTGTTTTGGGGATGTTGATTTTAAGATGTTAATTAAGAAACGAGACCAAAAACAACTTTTGACTGTCCACCTTTCCTGCCCAAGAGATTCAGGTAAAGAAATCTGCTTCAGAAAGAAGGTCTTTGTTTGCCTTAGCCTAAGTCTAATTAAATAAAACAGGAAGGCTTCAGGCAGGGGTCTGTTAGCTAGTTACTCACTCTGTCCCATTGTTTCTGAGCTGCATAGCAAGGATTTTTCTGCCATGTATGCTGTGTTCTTTCTCAACTACTTATAAATGATCTCTTTCCACTCCTAAAATATAAGACCCTGTTTCCTTCCTTACTCTTCATTGTTCAAAATGTCTCATATACCCAAAGTCATCTCACTTATGTATATCCAGTGTCTTTGGAATTTTTATGTCCATGTGAATTCCATATGTGCATGTATTAAAACTTTGATTTTCTCCTGTTAATCCCTCTCAGATAATTTGATTATTAGCCCAGCTAGAAGAAATTAGAAGGGAGGAAAAATATTAATTTTGTAGCCATCCTCCAGTAGTCTTATTTTATTTTAAGGTGAAGTCCTTTAAAAGTTTAGGTAGCTAGCAAGCTACCTTTGCCAGTGTGGCTCAGTTGGTTGGCGGGTCATCCCATACACCTAAATATCAGGGGTCCCATCCCCTGTCAGAGCACAAATGGTCCTTAATATTTGGTATTATCTGAAACATCAACACTTACAAGATGTCCTTGGATTCAAATAGGCCATACCATTTACTTCTACTTTTAGTTTGCAATTTTTAATAAACAAAAATTACAACTGTGTTTATTGGTTCAAAAATTATGTGGTGATAGTATTGTCAATAATAACCCTTCTTGCTTCAATAGCCTAGCTCGTAATGGCCCAGGGTTAGGTAGATGGGTCAGATTTGAACCTTGCAAGAGAGCTGGATTTATATCAACTGTGGACCAAAAGTTTCCATGCACATTTTAGATGGGAATATGCAGTGTTTCATGCAAATGTGCATTCAACATAGTAAGTTTGTTATAAATAAGTTTGTGCTTAATAATTCTGACACTTAGAACTTTGTGGCTCTGTCCTTATTGCCTTTTTGTTGTTGTTGATTTTCATCCATGTCTTCTTATCTCATATGCTCAGTATCCCCTGTCATTGCTTACTGCATGCTAGATGTTGTATTTCCAAAGTTTCTTAAAGAGCCAATTACAGGCCTAGGGTTACATCATCTTGTTCAAATTTGAAAAAGTAATCAAATATTTTTCTTGGGTATGTATTACCTACAAAGTACATATTAGGCTCTGCTTACTTCAGTACCAACATTGAAATTCAGGGTGCTGCCCTGACCGGTGTGGCTCAGTTGCTTGGGCCTCATCCCACCAACCGAATAGCCGCTGATTCAATTCCCAGCTGGGACACGTGCCTGGAGTGAGTGTGAGAGGTCACCAATCAATATTCCTCTCACATTGATGTTTCCCTCCCTCTCTTCCTCCCTCCCTTCCCCCCTCTCTAAAAATAAGTAATAAATAAAAAAAGATTTTGAAAAACAAATTCAGGATGTGAATACCTACTTCCCCATACTAACTCAAGGAAACGGCTTGCATTGTGACACACCACAGCTAGCTCCACCTCAGTAGCTATAATGGGATTTCACTGAACAAAGTTCAAGTCTTGAGATTCTCTGCAGACAAACAGCACAATATAAATGCAAATAGAAGCATTCATTCATTTTTGGGTATATGAAAGATAGTAGTCAGAGATGACCTTCATTATCTGCAAGTTATAGTGTTTGGATATTTTTATTTTGAAGTTCAGCTCATTTAATACAAACAAATAAATTTCCAGAATCCATATTTGTAGCATTTAATAAAATGCATTTGAGCATGCATTATAACTTGTATTTTACAAAAATGAGAGTTAGAACATGGAGTATTTTCAGGTTTGTCAAAGTAAAATCTCTGAGTTAACTACCATATTCCTCTAATGTTTGAGGTATATAACATGAAATGTATAATAAAATTTTGCTATGGGTCTTCAGTTTCACAAATGCCATTCAAGCTCATGTATGTGTTATTGTTATGGGAACAACAAAAACGAAAATAATCTGTATGTGTATATAAAACAAGAATATAAATCCAGAGTTTAATTCAATAATTAAAAGTTAGAGGCACAATGCAGGTATATGGATAATCATTTGAAATGTTGACAAACTATACACTAAGTAACTTTGACCTCTCTAGAAAACATAAATATATACTAATATGCTCTCTGAGAACATGGAACACATTATGCTACTTATTTTTGTGAATGCTAAGTTATAAGAGACAATATTTTTCTCTTGACTTCTAAAAGTTTCATGGGATCTCATTTAAACTCTGCAATGTAGAATTTTGAAGTTAATTATATCTTTTTTGAATGACAAATGGCATGCATTTTTACATACAATGACCACATTGGTCTACAATTTAAAATAAGTAAGTATGTCGGTATAAGATTGAAGGATTTTGATAGACATACAAGGTCTGGCCTGAAAGTGTTCAGTCTTGTTCTATGAAAAATAGAGACATTTACTGAAGAAGATCCAAGATACAAGAAACACTGTACACAGGACAATGACGCCTCAGTCCCCTTCAAAGTGGGCACCTAGGGACCTCACACAGTTCTCCCAAGCACAGCATGATGTTCCTTCTGCCCTGGTAGTGGAAGCTGCAGAATGAATTTTGCCACAACACATTTCATGCCAAGATCGTACATCAAAATCTTGGACACAGTGGTTTTTGGAATCCCCAGATCAGCTTCTAGTTCTCACAGTCAGTCACCAATCTTTTGTTGATTGCAGTCCGCACATGTTCAACATTCTCAGGGGTTCTGTTTGTTACAGGCCTTCCACAATGTGAGTCACTTTCAACAGACTCCTGAATTTGAAGCGTTTGTGCCACACTTTTATTTGTGCTGCACTCTTTGCATCATCCACAAAAGCCTTCTGAATCATCCAAATAGTTTCTGTGGAGGGCTGTTCAAGCTTCACACAAAATTGGATGCAGATTTGTTGCTCTACTTGCTCCCTCATTTTGAATGTGACAACCACACAGTACACATGCTCACTCAACAGGTCTACCACCCTCCTGACTAATACAGTGAAGTCACCACTGTTCACACACGTGCATTCCAGTCCACTCTCCTTCGCTGCCAGCTTGCATTGATGTCACCCAAACCATTCTCATTATACTAACAATGGCTGGATTTTTTCTAAAAAGACTTCATACATATAGTTTTGTCTTTCTAATGTTATTCTCAATTGTTTATTTTATCATTCAATTTGTATTTTTATTCATTATTTTCCTTAATTTTAAAAAATATTTTATTTATTTACTTTTAGAAAGAGGGAAAGGGAGGGAGAGAGGGAGAGAACATTCATGTGAGAAACATTCATCAGTTGCCTCGCGAACATGCCCTAACCAGGACCAAAGTTGCAACCCAGGCCTGTGCCCTGACCAGGAATCAAACCAGTGACCTTTTGATCTGTAGGCTGATGCTTAACTCACTGAGTCAGCCAGTCAGGACTTATCACTCATTTTAAGAATGGGCTGTATTAATAGAGTTTAGAAGCCAAAACACACAGACAATATTAGTTCTTGCTTTAGATTTCACAAATTTTAATGTGTTGAATATCTACTAATCAACAGATTTAACATTTTAAAACATATATCTATTTTTACTCTTAGTGGCATAGGTAAACCCAGATGCAAAACTAAACCACATGTTAAATAGGTTTTCAGGTTTTAGGAAATTTGTATGTTTTACAGAATGGTCTCAGTTTATTATAAACTAATGATGAATATTTATGGTAACTGTAGGTTGAGCCATTTTTAGTTTAAGTAGGATTTCTATGAATTAAAGTATTCAATATATGACTAAGTATCTGAATGCTATTGACAAATTTCAGCAGATTTTTATAATCTATGAAGAATAAAGATGAATGTGTAAAACTACTATATACATTATCTAATTTGCGTTTGTATAAAATGTTTTAATTATAAACATGCTGTAGATTTTTAATTCTATAGGGAAAGGATGTTGGTTAACAGGTTTTGGAGTTTGGTTAATGGGAAAAAAATCTAAGCTCTGATATGAAGAATGATTACATAAAATGATTTTTCTCACTTACCACTTAATCATCACCCTAAGTAGTAACCATCACAATTAATATTAAAATAATCCAAGTGCCCTGGCTAGGTAGCTCAGTCGGTTAGAACATCTTCCCAACACGCCAAGGTTGCAGGTTCCGTCTCTGGTCAGGGCACCTACAAGAAGCCACTCGTGAATGCATAAATAAGTGCAACAACAAATCGATGTTTCTCTCTCTCTCTCTCTCCCCTCTCCCCCCTTTTTTTCTAAAATCAATAAATTTTTTAAAGATAACCCAAGTATTTTATCTTTATTAGTTTCATTTTTTTCTGACCTGTTTTTTTTTTTTACTGGGGTACTCCAATATAAGTTTTTGATAGGACTGCGAAAGGGTCACTGATGGGCTATTTGGGGAGCATAATTCTTTGAACTATTTTCTACCTTGCTTAAGAAGGACTCTATTGTCTGCTTACTCTACTATTCTGGAAATAATTTGTATGAAATATTTAATATTAAATGAGCATTTGTCCAATTAAATTAACCAAATTTCTGACCTGTAGTCTTTCTCTTTACTGGCCATACGGTATACATTAGTTTTAAGATTTCACCAGCTTTGTGACTCTGTATCTCAGACCTTATTGTCAGATATCTACTGTATCTGCAGAAACCATCAGGGAAAGTATTTATTGATAAAATCATGAGGTTTGTAACATACTTTATTAAGTTGACTAACAATTTAGCGATATGCATCCACCTCAATAACAAAGCAGCAATGATTTCTTTCAACTAATTCTTGATATTTTACAATTACATAAATGCATAATGCCTATATATCATACATATCTGCATTGAAAAAATTATTTTAAACTATGTTACCTAGACATGAGAAAACTTTTATATATTAAGGGAATGATTTTTAAATTTATTTTCTAAGTATACAAGTAGAATGAAAGCCTTTCAATGTAAAGTTTATATCTACCTGCTGTAAATTATGTGTATTCATATATGTGATATATTATCTGTAAAGCAATAAACTTAGCTGCAAATTCAGTTAATGATTCAGGTAGTTTTATAGTGAATGCAATTTATCTGTATCTTGACACATGCATAGAAATATTAGTGATTTATATAAGGAGGATCTAATTTAGTGTTTGACCTTTCTTTTAATGTTCCACTTCACTAGCTATTTGCAGATTCTATCTGATTTTGAAAATATGAATGAAAATATTGGTTTCTCATCATTTCCTAGGAAAAGCGGAGGTATTGGTAAAAGTAATTTACAGTGTTCACTAAAGGCCAGACATTATGAAAGCATCATTTTTCCCACTTAATTGTTTTATTGTTACTTTTAATTTTGAGAAAAAAGACTAAATAAGTGAACCATCTCAAGGTCATTATTTCTGCAGTTCATTATACAACTTGGATAGGACCTAGAGCTGCTCACTTGTATGTTGTGCCATTTTTGCAGCATATATCATCTGGACCATGAAGACCAATTCTGAAGTCGTTTGTTTTCCTTTAAGAGCTGTTCATCTTGAAGTCAAACAGACTGAAGGTTAAAGGAAACCTGAGTGGCTTCATCTGGTCATTGTTAATTATATCCAATTAAAAAGGATCCATAAATCAGAAAACAACAGCAACAAATTTTCTCAGTTCTCAGTCAGTCTCTACAAACCATGTGAACCAGAGACTTTAAGACCGATAAGGTGTTTTTTTGTTTGTTTGTTTGTTTGTTTGGGGTGTTTTTGTTTTTTGCTTCTTATTTGAAGCTTGGATTTGAACTTCTCTTAAGTGAACATATGGAAGTTTCTCATGTTGTAGTCATTGTCATCAGCAGAAGATTGCCACCATTTCCTAATTTAAGGTAGGTAATATGTTGTTCTCTCACATTAAGTGGAAAAGAATTTCCTTGATTTCAATCCAAGAATTGTTGGCCACAATGTGGTAGTACACGTAGCCATCCAATTTCTGCAGAGGATGCCATGGGTATCCTGTTGCTCTAGCTGGTCCGCTGCCTGAGAGGCCAGGCAGGCACTGCGCAGAATCACGAGAGTATGTGGTGTTTGAAAGCAATGAAAGTGTGTGCCAAGGAGACTGTGTACCGCCAACGTTCAAATGAGTATAATTGACCTAATGAATTGCATAGCAATATCCCTGCACAGCTTGAAGAGTTTAAAAAGATTTTGTGTTTAAATTAACATTATTGTCTGTTAATAATTCTTGAAGACATAATTGGGCTTGATCTTGTTTTCTTTGAATGAATTGTTTATTCATGTGAAATGGATCTCCACATCTGGGTTGCTTTGGCCTAATGAGGAAAATATTTTGTTGCAGAGGGTTCTAATTCTTTAAAATTATTGTAAAACATGGGTTCAGAAAAACTTCACTCTCCCTACTATTGGAGTAATTTTAGAAATTAAAACCTTTATTCCTTTGAGAAGCTATCTTTCTGACCAAGGAGGATGGAAGCTCTGTATATCCTGTTTTCTTTTCCTTTTTTTATTTTTTGATTCATCTTACTCTTTTTAAAAATATTTTAGTTATTTATTTTTAGAGAGAGAGGAAGAGAAGGACAAAGAAGAGAGAAACATCAATGTGCGGTTGCTCCTCACGTGCCCTACCAGGGACCTGCTTTGATTCTTGTGTGTGCCATGACTGGGAATCAAACCTACAACCTTGGCGTATGGGGACCATGCACTGACCAAGTGAGCTACCTCACCGAAGCCTCACGCTGTTTTCTTTTCGCTGGGAAACATTAAAGTGAATGATTTGCTCGTACCATCTATATTTCCTCATGCATACCTACTTAACTATTGGCAAAGTATGGCTTCTATTTTGCGCCTCTACCACGATGACATTTTAAAAAGCCAATTATCCACCACTTTTTGCCTCTGGAACACTTAATACTTTTGAAATCTTCACTCTTATTAAAATACTATGCTTTTTTTGGCCTCATGGACACTGAGATGTACAGGGTCTCATGTATTCTTCTAATAGTCCTCTTTTTAGGACTGACAAACACATGCATGTACACCTGCATTCATGTGCATGTACACACGCATACAAGCATGTATACCATGTAATTCAGGTGTCCACAAATAGTGTTAAATTTTTGTACTTCAACTTTATTGTTGTTTTAGGACACAATTTTTTCTGATGCCAGAATACATTATTTTGCTTGTTTATATGTTAGTTCAGCATTTCTACTCCTTCTGTCCTTGAATATCATATCTATTTGTACTTTTTATATTATGCCCATAGTAAATTATTGGGCACCGCATGCCATTTTCTTTCATTTTCAGCTGCATGGTAATTACAAAATAATGTAAAACATTGCAAAGCTTGTAGCTTCTTAGTGTAAACAGACACATTGAGGACATTTTTATTCTCTACTCTCATGTCTCTAAATTGCAAGGATTCTGTTGCTATTCCTCCCATAGAAGCTAACCGTCATGGTTAAGAAGACATGAGTGCTCTTCTCACAGAATATCTGATATTATTATTAGATAATATTAATATAGTGCTAATATCTAAATTAATATCTAATTACCTTGCTTCTTTTCCATCTTCTTATCCTTCCTCTGCTCAGGTGATCTTCATATATTTGTGAGGAGGATGCATTTATTAATTCAGATAACTGCTTTTCCTTGATTCCATCTTTTTCGAGTATTTCTTGGTTAATACTTGGAAAAGTAATTGAGACTCTGGAACTTAGGGACAAGAATATAAAACAATGAAAGTCTTTATTTTCTCATTCCTCTGTGACACCTTCCCTGAAGCAGTGGATACCACTAGTTCAGATTTCTGAAAGGAGAGGCTTATGGAGTCAATGGAGATATAGAAAAAATATGTATATAATAAGATATATATTATTTACACTGTATTTATTCAGAAAACTGAATTAAAGATTATTCCTGTGTAATGGCAAAGCAGAGGCTTTTTTAAGAAAAAAGTCTAACCTGAAATATTGTTGTTTTCCATTAAAATATTTATAATAACTATCATGTTAAGATCATTTGACTATTCTATGTATAGGCCAAAACTCAGTTAATATTCTGTCATTCTTTTTTTAAATATTTTATTTATTTAGTTTTAGAGAGAGAAGGGAGGGAGATAGAGAGAGAGAGAGAGAGAGAAACATCAATGTGCAGTTGCTGGGGGCCATGGCCTGCAACCCAGGCATGTGCCCTGACTGGGAATCGGACCTGCGATGCTTTGGTTCGCAGCCTGCACTCAGTCCACTGAGCTACGCCAGCCAGGGATTAATATTCTGTCATTCTTATTAACAAAAATTCATAGTGTCGTTTTTAAAAGTATTAACAAAATATTTATCTGTATTGAAACACTATTGGTTTCTAATGTGAACATTCAAAGAGAAAAAGGAAACCCCACCATGAAGGAGAACAGCTAATATGAAAACATAAAATAATTTGTCATTTTTTATAGTAAAAAGAGACCTAAGAGCTAACTTTAAATTACCCTGCATGTGCAATGCCTTTGAAGCTGAACCTCGTGTGTGACTAGTTTGACTGTGACAGAAGTCTTTAAGGAAGGGTGACTATACAGTTCAATTGTCCCTCCAGTTTCTCGGCTACATGAATTTCATTAGATCCTTTTAATTTCCTTCTCCAACTTTCCCCTTGTCTAATCCATTCCTATCGTACTTTGATCCGATGCATTGCCTTAAATAACTTCCTTTTTCTCTGTTGTCACGACAAATCATATTATTTCAGGATAAACATGTATGGTCTTGGGCTTTTATTCTTTATTGTAAAAATTATGTTTAAGTTGAAAAGTTACCCAAGTGGAAAGCATAGGAATATGTTGTTTTAAATGGGGGGGGAGTAAGACATTTGGAAAAGATTGTGAACTTTCTTCACTCATTAATACACTTTTCATCATTACACTTTTACCCTTTGTCCATAAAGTGATTTCTGTATTTAAATATACACCCAAACTCAAAATATTTATACCCCCTTTGCCCAACACCTGGTACTTCTTCTCTTAGTGTGTGAGAATCTTCTACTGCTTCTGCATGTACGCTCTGGAGAACCTGCTTGAGTATCTCACAATTACTGCTCAAAATCATTAGGGCTTGGAAATGGGTTTTTAATTGTTTCCTTTTCCATTATCATTATTTTGTCTATGGTAAGGGGAAGAAAACATTGATGAAAGTACGCACAAGAAGCTTCTTCAATCAACACTTCACTAACCCTCATTATTACTCATTCATTCGTGCATAGTTGGACCTGTGTAATTCTTGGGATAAGTGTGTAACTGCCTACATCAGTCATAGTTATGGTATCATTGACAGACAATGCTTGCTGCTTGGTGGTCACTAAGAAGCAGTTACATTTTTATTATATGAATTTTAATGCTATCTACCATGCTATTCATGCTTTCTAGGGTGTGGATATCTTATAAAGATATTTGCCTTAGTGTCTTTTAATCCCAAACTATGGGACCTTGCAAAGTTTTACACCACTATTATTATCTCTCTGTGTCTGTGTTCCCACCTTTGTACAATGTTTTGGTTTTATCATCAAATTAAAGTCTTTTTCTAGATCCCAGAATATTATTTCCAAAAACTTTTTCAAGTTGCTGGTAATAAATAGCTCATGTAAATGATTTTAATGTTTTTTTAATTATTATTTTGAAGTCTTACAACCCTGTATTTGTAGTGAATACAATACTATCCAGTGGCAGAAGACATTCGCTTAGAAGTATTCAAAGTACATCTGTTTGGAAAGTATTCTAAGAATACAAAAATGCTATAATTCCTTTAAAAATATAATATCACTGCTGTGATTTGGCAAGGATAAATGGCATCCAGAGATAATGTTTTTGCACCCTCTGTGTCTATACTTTAAATACAATGGACCTGAAAAACAAATAAATCAATAAATAGTGAATGTACAGTGAATTTATTCATTCAACATAACAAATTTAATGATTGCAAGGCAAACTTGAAAGATTCTCTGATTAGTATCTTCATGCAACAATATTTCCCAAGGGTCTAGGTCCATTTGAACACAGTTCTTGAACCTAAGGCTAGATAAAGTTATTTTTAGGTACTTCAAAATAAAGAGTAGGCATAATCATTCTTGTCTCCATTTTAGGATGCTTATGGTTGGTATTTACATTATTCAGAGTAAAGCAAATACAAAACATACCAGTCTGTCCTGTTAATATAGAGTGTTTTTTAATGTTAAAAGTATGGTACATAATTACAGTAGAAGATTGATCCAGGTGGCAATGAGAAGAATGAATGAAGTGAAGAAACTTGAAACTCCATTTTGCATGTCATGCTAAAAAATCAAGGTCCAGGGAATTATGAGAAATTATAAAAAGAGAAATTAATCTTGTCTGTGAGATTAAGAAGGTGTCTTAATTTACTTTTGTGCTTGGATTGAAAAGATAAGTAGTTTATAACAAAGTATACACGTGTATTGAGGTGAAATGTAGATAGAAGGGAGGTGTATTTCATAATATTATATATACCATACTTGAATCATTAAAAACATTTTATTCTACTTAGAATTTTTTCAACAAATGTGCCATAGATGGTATCTCTTGCTTAGTTAAACACTATTCTCTACCCATCATCAAAGAATAGGAAATGAATGTGCATGGGTACTGAATTCAAGGGACAGACGGGTGTGTTAGGAGTGGTGTTGAGGGAAGGACAGAGAAAGTGGACTTTGCTTCATCTCAAAGATTTAATACCACTGTTGGTTAATCAAGCACAGCCAGCCGCATTGCCTCTGAGTATTGTAGGTGGTAACTTATACACGGTATTTCTTTTTTAAGAAAGATTTTATTTACTTATTTTTAGAGAGAAGGAAAGGGAGCAAGAGAGGGAGAGAAACATCAATGTGCAGTTGCCTCTCATGCACCCCTAACTGGGGACATGGCCCACAACGCAGGCATGTGCCCTGACTGAGAATCGAACCAGCAACCCTTTGGTTTGCAGGCCTGTGCTTAATCTACTGAGTCACACCAGCCAGGGCAAACCAAGAAAATTATAATAATGGAAAATAACTGTATTGGCTGTTTGTGCTCAACAGAGGCAACTTTGGTCTAATCATGCATCATGGTAGTAAATTACACTTGTCCTAAATCAGTTGTGATACATTCTCCTGGAATGCTTAGAAATATTTGCAGAGAGTCTTTCAGAGTGCCGTGGTTCCACATTAGCAAATGGCACAATATCCAGAGTAAGATATTGAATAGTATTGAACATGTTCTAGTTTTAACTATGGAATGGGAAATAATACTCAGGATATATAAAAAATAAATCTTCAGTTTATAACTATTGTTTATTTATTTGAAATTTATTGTCTTTTCTGTTCTATCTTTTGTTTCTAAATTAAGTGACTTCTATCAGGAGAAAAGAAGAAACACAATTTAGGGCAGTAAACTACTAGCCAGGGAAAAAGAAAGTGATATCTGTAGTGTCCTTTGCCAGTCTGCAATATAAAATAATACTCATAATTTTACTGCTTACATGCTTATCAGTAACAACACAGACACCTCTGTATGGAATTTTAAAACTTCTGTGACACATAGATATAAAGAGAAGCTGCTAATGAATTTTCAAAAAATATCCTTTTTATAACCTTTCAGGTTCAAACTTCTCAGCACTTAAAGGGGAATTTGGAAAATAATTTATGTTAATTAATTATTGGTTAAGAAAGAAACATTCTCACAGTCTAGTAGTAATTTTTTATCAGGTATATCTCACCTGGCAAGGGAAACAAAAGAAAAAACAAACAAATGGGACTACATCAAACTAAAAAGTTTTCACACAGCAAAGGAAACCATCAACAAAGTAAAAAGACAACCCACAGAATGGGAGAACATACTCACTGATACATCTAATAATAAGGGGTTAATATCCAAAATTTACAAAGTACTTACAAAGCTCAACACCAAAAAAACAAAAAACAACCCAATTAAAAGATGGAGAAAGGACCTGAATAGACACTTCTCCATAGAGGACATACCAATGGCCAATAGACATATGAAAGATGCTCAGTGTCACTAATCATCAGAGGATGCAAATGAAAACCACAAAGAGATACCACCTCATACCTGTCAGAATAGCAATCATCAGTAAATCAACAAACAACTCTAGGTGAGGATGCGGAGAAAGGGGAACCCTTTTGCACTGTGGGTGGGAATGTAGATCAGTCCAAGCACTGGAAAGCAGTATAGAGAAACCTCAAAATATTAAAAATGTATCTGCCTTTGACCCAGTGACCCCACTTCCGGGAGTATGTCCGAAGGAACCCAAAACACTCATCTGAAAGAACATAAGCACCCCTGTGTTCAGTGCAGCGTTGTTTACAATCGCCAAGATATAGAGGCAGCCCAAGTGCCCGTCAGTAGATGAATGGATAAAACAGCTGTGGCACATTCACACAATGGAATACTACTTCAGTCATAAAAAAGAAAACCTTACCCTTTGCAGCAGTATGGATGGACATGGAGAATATTATACTAAGTAAAATAAGCCAGTCAGAGAAAGACGAATACCATATGATTTCACTCATATGTGGAATCTAATGAGCTACCAAGGAAAATGGGGACAGACTCATAGAGAGCATGATGACAGCTAAGGAGGGAGCGGTTGAGAGTAGAGACATTGAGCCATGGATACGGACAACAGTGTGAGGATTGCTGGGGGGAGGGCGTGCAAGGGGACTAAATGGTAATGAACAAATACAATAAAGGTGAGAACATAAAAATAAAAACAAACACAAAAAAGAAAGAGATATTCTCACAGTCCCATGTAATCCAGATGAAAAACAATGGCTTCTGGGGGCTTGACCTGTTCTCTCTAAGCTTAAGTTCCATATAGATTAGAAACACGATTAACATCTGCTCAATTCGTTAGAATATCAAATGATAATGGTTGTGTTAAACTTGTGAAAAACTTGAATTTCAAAAAAGATAATGATCCAAAACTTCCAACATTATTCAATTATTTCAATGAAAGAATATGCATTATGTACCATGGCTTAGAACAGCTATTTATCTTATATTACACACTAATAATTGGAACACATGTATTCTGTCAATTAATGGCAAAAGGGAAAATGACTCACTTACTATGCCTTTAAATCATATTTTCATTCAATCAAATGAAATCACAGTTGTTATAGTTTTTAACGTTCATTCTGATGGTTTTAAATGCACAGCTTTGCAATGTAAGCACAGAAAAAACAGATAGTAGTGTCATAGTTAAGCCCCATAAATATAAAATCATGACAAAATGTCACATGTTATGCATAGCTCAGTGGAGCAAATTAAGATAAATGCAGTTCAGCCCTGTTGGCTTTATACTGCAGCTTTACTGACAGTTTTGTTTCTGTTTTGTTATGATAAAGAATTACAACATTTGTGCAAGTTTACCCTCTGTATCTAGGCAAATTTTTTATGAAACTGTCAAAGTTATCTACCACTCACTTTTAATTCATGAATATACATAGTTTGTGGAAAGAGTTCAGAAAAGATGGTATGAATCAATCATAAAAAACTGTCCTTGTGGCAATAAATCTATACCTCAAATGTTTCAAGTATTGCTAACTTACAAGCAAAGAGAAAAAATAAATTATTATAAAACCTGAAATTTGTGTGACTTAAAATATAGTCATCTAACCCTAAGTTTGAATGTTCTCCGAGGGATGAATCACTGCTTCAGACTGATCCGTCATCCAGATACCAATTTATAGTAAACACAGTTCCCAGGTGACCACAGTGTGGGAAGGGAGAGACTGGAATACACTCATCTCTTCTTAAATCCATGGTCCCAGAAGCGACACATACCACTTCTCTCTTCAGCCCATTGGCCAGAACTAGTCACTTGATCCAGATGAACTAGAAGGTGTCTAATATATGCAGGGGAAGGCAGAGTTATTCCATGACCACTAAATTCTGCCACTTTTCTCTAGGATAGTGCTTTTAAAATGATGGATTTTGACAAAATTGATGAATTTGGTTAAAATTCAGATGCCATTGCAGTAGATTTGAGGTATTAACTAAAATTCTTCATTTCCAACAATGTCCCAAGTGATGCTTATGCTTCTGGTTTTAATACACATTTTAAGTAGGAAGATCCCAGGATTATATATATATATATATATATATATATATATATATATATATATATATATATATATATTTCTGAGTCATAGAGTATGTGAATGCTCAGTTTTACAAACAGTGTGAAAAACTGAATTGACGTATTTGTAACAATTTACACCCCCTGCCAGCAATTTATAGGTTTGTTATTAATTTGTATTCTCATGAACACTTGGAGTTTTCAGACATCTCCATTTGTCATCAGTCCAGTGCATATAAAAGCGAATCCTATTGTAAAATCAATTTGCCTTTCCCTAATCACTGAATAATTTTTGCTTTGTTTCATATGTTTGTTTACCATTGGTGCTTTCTTTATTTAAAGTGTCTGTTTGTGTCTCTCCTAGGTTGTGGCTCCCAGAAGCAGACCTTGTGTTGGGGATTCATACAATAGCATTTTCTCAGAAAAGATTTCCAGGAGACATTCAGCAGTGTGGTTCTGGGATCCAGAATGGAAAAATGAACGTTCATGTCACTACACTGACTTCTTGGTTCAGAGGTGCCCCCAGGGCCCCACAATCTCCCCATTATCTTCTATTCCCCATGCAAACAAACCAATGTCCAGACTGACTTCATTAACAAAAAGAAGAAAGAAGAAAGAAAGAGAGAAAGAAATGAAGAAAGAAAGAAAGAAAGAAAGAAAGAAAGAAAGAAAGAAAGAAAGAAAGAAAGAAAGAAAGAAAGAAAGAAAGAAAGAAAGAAAGAAGGAAAGGAAGGAAGGAAGGAAGGAAGGAAGGAAGGAAGGAAGGAAGGAAGGAAGGAAGGAGGGAGGGAGGGAGGGAGGGAGGGAGGGAGGGAGGGAGGGAGGGAAAGAAAGAAAGAAAAGAAGAAAGAAGGAAAGAAAGAAAATTACATGCTGGCTTTTGGGAATGAAATCCTTGAAAACGATAAGGGAATGCAGAAAGGACATGGACAGAATAATACAATGCCTCTTCCCATTTTGTATTCAGTTGTTTTTCTGAAACTTAATATTTTTACACATTTGGATCCTGAACCTCTTTCTATTCTTTGTGTTTCAAATATCTTCTCTAAGACAATGATTTATATTTTCACTTTCAATAAATATTTTGATGAATTGAAGTTTTTGATTTTATTGTTAGATTTATAAAACTTTAAAAAAGAATATTGCTTATTGAGTCTTCTATAAGATACACAATGTATATCAAGTAGAATAAATAAAAGCAAGATGCTACCAAAAGAAAAATATATATTTGTGATTGGTTCAGTGGTAGGGTAAGAAAAATAAAATTAGAATCTGGAAAATTTGAATTATGAAAAGGCAAAATATATGGTTTTTAAAGTTGCCTGTAACTTCTTGTGATGCATATTTTGTGTTTACTGACCGAGTCTGTGGCGTTAAAAGAAATTGGTTGAGAAAAATAGATTGGATGCTGTGTTTTAGATAGAATCGTCTGCATTTGTTTGGTACTTTAACTTTTTTATTCATCTTTGTTGATCATCCATTATTCTCCCAAGTTTCGTGACCAACTTTATGACCACTGCTTTATCTGTTGTATTCCTTTCCTCCACATCCTTAAGGTCTTTTTGGAGGGTGGGGGTTGAAGCTTGTACTCTCATTTGGAACACGTGCCTTGGTGTTCTCATTTTGCTTGATTCTGTTTTTGTTTCTATGTATTAGGTGGAATAGCTACCTTTCTCAGTATTGAAAATGTCGCCTTGTTTCCATGATGGTCCTTTTTCGTTCACACTTGCCCTAGCTCTTGGTTGTCTCTCAAACCCTTGTGGTTGTCCAGTCCACCTGAGTTGTTGTTGATATGCCTGATACAGAGACATCTGACCCTATCACATAGGAGGAGGTTGCCTGAGGCAATGGCAAACAGTCTAGGATGGAATTGGCTGATAAACTGGATACGTCCAGAGCACGTGGAGTTATGGGCCAGAAGATTTATAATAGAAGAGGGCAGAGACTGGCTCTCAGACTCTCTTCCTCGAGGATGCCTGGATGATGGTGCTGCAGCTGCCTGTGTTTCCCAAAGGGCGGTATGTTGGATGGGAAGGAACTCCAGGTGCGGCCTAGGGCCAGGCTGGCTTGGCAGAGGGTGGCAGGGTTGAGGGTTGTTCTCCTTTGGGTGTTCTAGAGGGGACGGGCTCTAAGGCCTGCCCTTCTTCCCACATTGTATAGCTTTGTATTTTATGTTGTTTTAGTTGGTAAACTAACCCCATAGAAATAAGATAATTAAAACTAACATGTGGAAAGCTGTTATCCCAAAATTGTGTAACGTTTGAATAAAGACTCCTTTCCTTTCTCACCAAACCTCTGCCTCCAGAATTTTGCCTGGAGGGTGGTGGCCCAGGGCAGCAGGACTTAACTTGCCGTTCAGTAACATGCCCCTATGGAAGGACTACCACAGCGTGCCAGTGTTCCAAAGGAAGGTATTTCATTTAGCCAGGCCCTCAAGCAGCAGCCTCCATACTATAGAATCTATAGTATGCACCTTTATACAGTCCTGCGGAGGCCCAGTCATTACCCCTGCTCAAGCTTCTTTCTGGAATGTCTCATCAAGCTGCAGCAAGGAGAAGCGTATGTGCAAAGATGACATCTCTCTGCTGTTTTTCCATGGGAGTACCTCCTTAGCCTTTAGGTATGCAGGAAGCCTGGAGCCCGTCCCTCAAGCTGAATCTTCAGACTAAACAAATAGAGCTTTTCTCACCTGAAGGCTGGAGATGTGCTTCACGCTGCTGCTTGTACAGTGCCCTGGATGTGGTAGCCCATGAAGAAATATCTTTTGGATGGTTCTAGTCCCGTGGAGCTCAGTTTCCAGGGGCAAGCAATCAAGAGATGTCCCCTGTGTGGATTGCACGGGCCTCCTGACTTTAGCAAGGCTGTTATAGGTAGGGGGCTGGGCTTGCCTACTGATTACAGGAAGGCCATGAGAAAATGTGTTGGCTGTGCACGTCTATGGGCTTAGCAGGGCAGTGAGAGAGTATTTCATGTCTGTGAAGCTGGCTGGGAATGAGAGAAGGCCACAAATGCATCTGCTCTCGAGCCCAGACAGGACATGAGGAGTTTTTGTGACTGCTCAGCTCCCTGTACTTTAACCAGGGAGCAGGAGAATGCTCTGATTTTTCACACTTGCTCAGCCATCTGGGGAGCTGAGGAGTGTTAAATTGCCAATGTAAGAATGTCTTAACTTGTGCAGAATTTCTATGAAAACTTATTTTAGCCAAACAGAGGTTATGCCTGAAGGAAAGATCTCAACAGACTGAGAAAAACGTTTCCAAGAAATGCCAGTTTGTAGGTGAGTTAAGAAAATCACATGAAGGTGGGAGAAAGCAAGGTGGGGATTGGATTACAGGATAGTTAACAAGATTATGTGCTCTCTTTAAGGTGGTCACCTGTTAAAGGGAGAAGTTTGAAAAGAGGCATATTTAAAGGGGTGTTAACCTAGATGCACAGGAACAATGGGCAGGTCTTGCCTAAGGCAAAAATAAGCTTTTTATTGAAGGAGTCAGATTCCTGAGATGTGACTATGTACCACAGGTTGAGGTCAAATTTTCCCAAAAAGAGACAGGCAAGGAAATGAAAAACAGTCAAACCTTACGGTCTTGGTTGCAGAAAACCACTCTGGATTATTTCTACCCTGTAAACTATGGTGACCTAAGTTTTGTTCTGTCTCATTTCTTTCTGTATTTGGCAATGAGTATAACATTTACATAAACCATAAAAAGGATATTGAAAATTATCTTACACGTGTTCTGTAGCTTGGCAATATCTGAAGACGTTTCCTTTCAATAATGTCAGCGTGTATGTTCTCTCATGCAATTTAAGTTCACCTTCAGTGCATGGGGATGCATGAAGAAACGTAAACCCCAGAACTGGGGTTGTAAACACCAGAACATGGGGCCGAAAGAACCAAGTGGCCATCTTAGGTTTCCCACGGTCCCGACAATTTGTTTAATTTGTAACCATTGTTTACACATACAATACACACTAGAAGCATTTCCTCCCTGATTTTCCAATATTCCCCATGAAATTTGCCATAAAGGACAAATATTTTAACATGTTCCAGGGGACTTTTTGGAACACTGCCAAGTTATTTCTACATATACTGAGATTTTAACCCTTCAAACCTCAATTTCTAATGAAAACTAAGAAGTAAGCAATTAGCATTCCTTAGCTTGGCAGATTTATGAAGACATTTTATAACTTCTAGAAACATATTTCACAGGCATAAAAGTCAATTATTAACATGGACTTATTTTTGTAAAACCCAGTATAAACATATGTCTGTGTCACTTAAACCAACACACTTGTTAGCTTTTATTTACGAAGGATTAATTTTAGAGCACATGAACTTGAAAGGCATGAGTTAGTGTCCATATTTTTGAAAACTGTAGAATGTTCAATGTTTTTAAGTGCTTGTCTTTAAATTAATTTTAGGAATATCACACAAGGTAAAAAATTATCTCACATTTACAACATTTATATATATATATATATATATATATATATATATATATATATATATATATATATAGTATCTATGTGTATATACTATACACACACACACAGATACATACACAGCGCCACAGAGAGACTCCTTAGCCATGCAAAAAACTCACTAGTTTAGAAAACAATAGTTGGATCCAAATTTTACTCTGGAGGCATTTGCAATTTATATCTGTCCTTGACAGGTAAAGTTCCAAATGACCTGACCTGTTTTAAAATAATGACAGTCATTTTTAATAACGACAAGAATTGGGTTGACTCCTAAATGACATCATAGGTTTATCAATTCATCTAGTTCCTCCTTTTGAAGCTTCTAGAGACCAATTAAACATTTTTTCCATTTATTCTGCCTGATTTTATAGCTGACACTTTGTAATTGTGTGTGCAAAAAATACTTTTAGAAATATCACAGGATTCTTATCTCAACTGTCTTAGTATTAAATGGGAGGCTGACTGTCGTGGGACTTATCAGCCTTCAAAGCATAATTTCCCGTATTAATTTTGAGACTGTAAGGTCTAAAAAAATGAATAAGAATAGTCTTTACATTCACATCTCTTGGCCAGCCAAATGCAGCAAATATACTTATAAAAGCTCTTTACAACCCAGAGGAAATTTTTCCTACAGTGTACCCCACAAAGATTCTTTTTAAAAAAAGATTTTATTTATTGCCCTGGCTGGTATGGCTCAGTGGATCGAGTGCCAGCCTGTGAACCAAGGGGTCATTGGTTCAACTCCTGGTTGGGGCACATGCCTGAGTTGTGGGCCAGTCTCTGGGGGGGTGGGGGGGGGCGTGCGAGATGCAGCTGCATATTGATGTTTCTCTCTCCCTCCCTTCCCCTGTGTCTAAAAATAAATTACAAATCTTAAAAAAGTATTTATTCATTTATTTATTTAGATACACTCAAGAATAAGAGTTTGCAGTTTCTTCTATGTGTTTTATATTAATGAAGGTGGGAGAAAGCAAAGCAGGGATCAGGTGACAGGCTAAAGTTACGTACCCTTTTGAGGAGGGTCATGCTTTAGAAGGATGGGTCTGAAAGGGGGCATTTTGAAGGTGTGTTAACCTAGATGCACAGAAACAGTAGACAATACTGGCTTTAGGCAAACATAAGTCTTTTACTGAAGAAGTTATAGGCTGAGGGCACGACTACCCACCATGACCTGCCTAGTTCGGAATTTATGATCGGATCACTGTGTGAAGTTTCTTTCCATAGAACTTGTTTTCTGTTTTTTTTATCTACAATTGGAAATCCTAATTAAAAATGATAGTTAGAATAGAACATGGCTGACAGAATGAAATATTGGCAATGGTGGAATAGAAGGCTTTCAGCTTCCTAACTTCAGAGGGCACTGATTTTGACAACTGCTAATGGATAAGAGGATATTTGTGGGAATACAGAAATCCAGTGAGGACATTGCAGCACGCCTTTTGAGCAAAAATTCTGATGTATTGAAGAATGTAGCAAGAGCTTACACTTTACTCACAATTACTTCTCCACCTCACAGCATAGTTTGATGCCAAGAGATATCCCCTAAGCCCATGATTCTCCCCATGTGGAAGAGTGAGTGTTTGTAAGTAAAGGCCCAGCTTCTCCAGCTGTGTGGATCTTGCCAAAGAGGACCCCTTTGACTTGAGCCCACCCAGTCATGAGCTGCCTGAGTTACAGAACTGATGGAGAGTGTATAAGCCAAAGCTCAGAATCCTACATCCTCCTACTCACATCCTACTGGATGCATGCTGGACAAGCCAGTGGGAAAACCTCTCTGGCAGCTGCTTCCATGAGCCCACAAGCAGGACCCATGCTCTGCATGCTTCACCCACACACATCCACACACAATGCAGACGTTTACTGAGCAAGCACAGAAAGCCATTGGAACTCCGTAGAACTGAAAGTGCAGAAATCTGAGCGGCTAGCACCAGCATTGGAAAAGGAAATGCAAAGCTATCGGCACTTATCCTGGCTTTTCAGGACTGGGCGAAGGCATTTAATCTTAATCAATCTCTTTCAAAAAGCAACAAGCAAGTATGTATCCGAAGAAGCCTGAGAAAGCCTCAGACTCTCTGAGAGAACTGACTGAAGCCAGGAGAAGAGCAACATAGGACTTCAACAAACATGAAAAATCAATGAAACTTAACACCACCAAAAAACACAATAAGTTTCCAATAATTCATCCCAAAGAAATGGAGGACTGTCATTTGCCTAATAAAGAATTCAACACATTGGTTTTAAGGAAGCTCAGTGAGCTACAAGAAAACAAAGACACAAAATTAAATGAAATGATGAAAACAATACACACAAATAAGAAATTTACCAGACATATGTAAATCATAAAAAGAATCAAACAGAAATTCTGGAGCTGAATAATGCACAGAATAAAATTAAAATGCAGTAGAGGATGATTTATTTTAGAAAGTGGAGTAAATATAACAAAGTTGTGATTTTATTGACACATAAGAAATCACCAGCTACCGAAACATTTTTAGTTACCTCTTCTGACCCAAAATAAAATTCATCTCATCTGTACTATTACTCAATTGAAACTAGCTTCTTCATGCTTTTATAATAATTAGTAAGGTGACTAGAAAATTTTTATTCACATATCATAATCTGTATCTGATTGGAAGCTAGAAATTAAAAAACTTAGGCCATTTTTCTCTTTTCTCTTTCCTGTTAAGATCAGCTTCTACATCCTCAAATTTCCAGGACATCCACAACTTCTAAGCAGGTAACATTTTCTATGAATCTTAGTCCTTGTGCCAGATAAGTAAAATACAAGTTTCTTAAATAATGGCATGGTAAGCAAACGTAGAAAAGAAAACTCTCACACAAGTATTCTCCTCTAACTTACTGTGGCCTAAATTGGAGTTGGTCGTAGTCTTTTGTGAAAGAGTTTTTGTCTATTTCAAGAGCTATATATTGGATTCATCTGTGCCCTATGATATTTTCTGGCTATTGATTGCAAGGAAAGTAAGCAAAGTCTTCACTGTTCCATTGTAGTATCCTTCCACTTAGTTATACTGTGAAGAGAGTCCTTGGACAGATCTCCCAGATTGCAACGACAAAATTGCATTTTCTGGGCATAGAGAAAATGGAATGGTTGAAGCACTCAAATGGGCTGTAGTGGCCACGATGGTCCTTGAGTATGATAAGCCAGATTGCAATGAGGTATGCATGGCTTTTGGGGGCAGCCTTCTTCATTAAAGGAGACAAGATTAGTTCCTGGAAAAAGCAATGCTCTTAAGATGACATGAAGTTTACTTTAAAAATGCCGTTTAACTCAGTATAGGAATGAAGAATTTTAGAAAACTGCTTGGCAGAGAGCAAAAATGGAGTGTACAATTCAGAAAAAACTGTAATAATTATGTTTCTGTCTAACCAAGATGGTGTATTCTCATGCCCCTAAGTTTATCCCTTAAAAATAAAAAGTTTGTGGCAGTATTAACTGGACCTGCTTTTATTTTTAATCTCATAAGTGAGCATTAATTTATTCAAAATGACAGCTTTTCTACAGTCAGAGAGCTATAATGTATATTCCAATCATCTTTCATTTTTATGAAATTCTTATGAAATAGTTCAAATTTGGTGTCTCTGGGGCTGTGTTTGGATAAGTCATTGTTGAGAGGAAAATAAAAAGGGTCAGGTTGAGGTTAAAAATAAAATGTACTTCCATGGGCTCCTTCATTTCTCTGTATTAAAAAAATACTTAATATAACCACTGTTTTCTTTTCTTTGTATTTACTTAGTTGATCACTTACAAACAATTTACTAGAATATTTATGTGGAAACAGCAGTATTGGTAACTGAAGAAAGGCAGTGTAAATAGATATCACGTGAAGGACTATTATGATAGAGGTAACACATTGTACACTTGGAAAGTTCCATTTGGAAACAAAATAACATAGAATTTAAGAACACAGGTTTTAAAATAAGATACGTGTTTCATGAACAGACACTTCTCCAAGGAGGACAGACAGAGGGCCCAGAGACATGTGAAAGGATGCTCAGCATCACTAGGCATCAGAAAGATGCAAATTACAACCACAATGAGATACCACTTCACACCGGTGAGAATGGCCATCATAACCAAATCAACAAACAACAAGTGCTGGCAAGGATGTGGAGAAAAGGGAACCCTAGTGCACTGCTGGTGGGACTGCAGACTGGGGCAGCCACTGTGGAAAGCAGTATGGAACTTCCCCAGAAAACTAAAAATGGAGCTGCCTTTTGACCCAGCAATTCCACTGCTGGGATTATACCCTAAGGATCCTGAAGCACCAATCCAAAAGAACCTGCGCACCTCAATGTTCATAGCAGCACAATTCACAATAGCCAAGTATTGGAAACAGCCTAAGTGCCCATCAGTGAATGAGTGGGTCAAAAAACTGTGGTCCATTTATACGATGGAATACTATGCAGCAGAAAGAAAGAAGGAGCTTCTACCCTTCAGTGACCAGAGGAGAGGGGAGAGGGATCATAGGAGATAGTGGGGGGGGGGCATCAAGGAACATGTATGAAGGACACATGGACAAAGCCAAAGGGGGTGGGTTCAAGGATGGGAGGCAGGGATGGGTGGGGTGGGGGGCATGGTAGGGTGAAAATGGAGACAACTGTAGTTGAACAATGATAAAACAATTTACAAATAAAATGAAAAAAATAAATAAAGTAAAATATGTGTTTCAAATCCCAGATCAACTACATCAACTACTCACCTACTGTGTGACATCGGACAAGCCATTTCAGAACTCAGAGCCTGTTTCTGCCCACAAACTGGGAATAACAATACCTGTTTCACGTGGGCACTGGGTAAAAAAATAAGATACATACACATACCCTACGCAAACACCTGCTTCTTTTGTTTTCATTCTTATTTTTAATGACTTTATTATTTTCAGTGACATTTTAGGAGGATACAGACTTTCAGGCGTTCAAATCTAAAATTCTGATAGATAAGTTACTTTTTCTTTATATTTTTGCAATATGATTATAATACATCTGTTCTTCCTGTTCATGAAATATTTAGATTGCATTAAATATTGAATATTAAAATGTTCACATAATCCTCCTCTTCTGTGGTTTTTATGGATGTGTAGTATGTTCAGCATAACTCTGAAATAGTCTATTCATAGCTTTGTCAAGTTCTGGTGTAGTAATAAAATAAACCTCTTTTGACTTCAATATATCATTGATTTAAACATGATAGAGTAGCATTTTAACAACATTTTTATTTTATTTATAGTCATTGGGGATACATTTATCTATTTATCTATTTTGCCTATTTTCCCAGTTTTTACTCCCATACCACTTAGATCTGGAATCTTCTTGATGTGTTTTCTATTGTATTGAACACTCTTATCAAGTCACTGGGTGAGATCATTTTTTAAATTTATCCCAAACTTTAATGACCTGCCGTCTTTGCTTTTTCTCTTAACTTATTTATATTTTCCTCTATTATTCAGTATATTTTAAAGAAGAACTTATGTTTCCATGAGACATAGCCTTACCTGTTCAATATACTAAGCTACACAGAATCTTATAATTGTATGTGTGCAAGGGATATGCATGTAAATAATTTAGTATTTTGAATAAAAATATTAGTAACTTTTAGAAGTCTTCTTGCAGTTTCCAAATGACCGAAGCTTTCATTAAAAATGGTTAATAAAGTGATTAAGATTTTAAACATCAGGAAAACACTATCAAATTTCATAGTACAAAAATGCTATGATGTACCTAATGCCCTATAAAAATGCCCTGAATAATTCATTCTCTATAAAATTGTGAATATACTTCTGGTTGAGATATATATTGCCCTTTATATTTATGAAATTCATTGCTGTAGTCTGTTTTTATTTTTCCCCCATTGGTTCAATTTATCCTTTTGTATTTGTTGCAAACCAAGACTGTATTAGAAAATATAGTCCAGTTCTCTCTACCGAGAAGTAATTGTAAAGATTTTGTTTGTTTCATACAGTTGGGAATATTCCACACGATGATATTAAAGGAAAAACTAATAGCAAGGATTTTTGTTTTGATTTGTTGTCAGGGAGCTTTGAGAAAGAACATGAAACATAACACAGCCCAGGTCACCACAGCAGCCAAAAATAAGAAGAGATTTAATATACAAAGAAAGGCTATGGTGGTCCAGGAAATAAACTCGAAATGTGCTCAAGCCAAATACTATTTTTTTAACATTTTATTTATTTATTTTTGGAGACAGGGGAAGGTAGGGAGAAAGAGGAGAGAAACATCAATGTGTGATTGCCTCTTGCACGCCCCCTACTGGGGACCTGGCCAGCAACCCAGACATGTGCCCTAGACTTGGAATCCAACGGGTGACCCTTTGGTTTGCAGGCCGGCACCCAATCCACTGAGCCACACCAGCTACGTCCACATAGTAATTTTTGTAACTTTCTTTTAATGCCGAGGGTGGGGCAAAATGTCCTACTATGAAACACAATGGCTAAAGATACTAACAGGATAAGTGTGATATGTCAGGGTTGTTGTTGTTTTTTTTTGAGTAAGGTTGATTACATTCCAGTATTTCGAAAATGTATTTTAGTTCTACAAATGATGTTCTTTGTTGTTTTTTTTTCTGTGTGCATTTAATCCCTGAAGAATAAATTACATTACAGCCAGAGAAGGACCTTGGCATTGAGTCTCAGTCTAAGAGGATAGTGTACTCTTCATGGATGTATAATATATATTATTAAGGTATAATGTAAATTATAGTTACTTAGAAGAGCACAATCATACCAATATAGAGTCAGACGTTGTCAATTTCCATCCTGCGCACAAAGTAGGTCATCAAAAATTGTTTGCTGAATGAATGCGCATTTAAATACGGAAATGCCGTTATGGAAAGTAGCATAAAATACCATGTTTGCACTGTTAAAATAAACTAGTATTTTTATCTGAATAATGATATTTGAGATAAATAGTGGTATTTGGAATAATTCAATGTACTTATAAAGCGGATATTGATTTACGTTTTTCATCATCAGTTTGCTCTAGATTCAGAATGTTGGGCTCAAATTCTCTCTCTACAGCTATTTGCTGTGTAGTCTTGAGCTATCTTTTTTATTTCCTTTAAAATGTTTTCAGATGCGCTTGACATTCAATATTATATTAGTTTCAGGTGTACATCCCAGCGATTACACATTTATATAGCTTAGGAAGTGATGCCCCTGATGAGTCCAGCATGCACTCGGCACCATACATATTATTACAATATTATCGACTATGTTTCCTGTGCTGTGCTTTATATCTCCATGACTATTCTGTAACTAGCAATCTGTATTTCTAAATCCCTTCACCTTTCCCACCCATCCCCTACTCCTCTCCCATTTTGGCAACTGTCAGTCTATTCTCCGTATCTATGAGTCTCGATTCATTAATTATGTTTTTTAGATTCCACATATAAGTGAAATCATACTGTATTTGTCTTTCTCTGTCTGACTGATTTCACTGAGCCTAATACACTCTAGGTCCATTGATGTTGTTGCAAATGTAAGATCTGATTATTTTTTATGGTTCAGTAATACTTTTTAAAGATTTTATTTATTTATTTTAGAGGGAAAGGGAGGGAGAAAGAGAGGGAGAGAAACATCAGCATTTGGCTGCCTCTCATGAGCCCCCTTCTGGGGACCTGGCCCACAACCCAGGCGTGTGTCCTGACTGGGAGTTGAACTGGCAACCCTTTGGTTCACAGGCCAGCACTCAATCCACTGAGCCACACCAGCCAGGGCTGGTTCAGTAATATTTTATTGTATTTATGCACCTTAACCCCTTGTGCAGAAGAGATATGATAATAGCACCTACTGTGTAGAAGTAATGTATGGATTACATGACATAATACATTGAAAACATTTAACTTACCTCATATATTAGAAGAACTCAATGCATTATTGTTATTATCATCAGCCATTTATCATTTCATACTCTGGTAAGCAACTATGCTGAATGCAGGGGTTACTGACAGAGTCATCAATGCTTATAGAGGACCTATTAGATATTAAACACTGGAGATAAAAAGTGAAGTTAAATATAGCTTAGTCCTCCAGTAATTTGCAATCTAGTGCAGAATCTTTGTGCTTCGCCCTTCAGAAAGATGTACTTGAAAGACAGCCAGCAATGAAAAGAAGTAAATGACAAAACTGGTTGAATGGGGAGAGGGCAAATTCTTTAAGGTTACAGAATAAAACATGCTTTTGGATATTCAGTTAAGAGTTTTATGAAGGAATAAGGTTAGCGGATACTCAGAGTACATAGTGTCAGATTGGAAGGACTCTGAAAGATTATCTAGCACAAGTCCCTCATTTTACATAATAGGAAGTAAAAACTAAGAAAGGACCCTGACCAGTGTGGCTCAGTTGATTGGAGCATTGTCCTATAAACCAAAAGGTTGCAGGTTCGATTCCTGGTCAAGGCACATGCATGCCTGGTGATTTGGTCCCCAATTGGGGCACATGAGAGAGGCAACCGATTGATGTTTATCTGTCACATGCATGTTCCTCTCCCTCTCTCCAACAGAGGCAAAGTGAGCCAACTCTGCATCTTATAATGCTTTATGATGAGTAAGAGAAGACATAGTTGATTTGGGGTAAGATGTGTCATTTTGTAAGACATTTAGTTGAGGAGAGGATACTGAAGATACTGTAGAAGAACAAGTATATTATGTAGTTTATATATAACATACTGAGGTTTCCAAAGGGCCTAAAGAAGGAACAAAAGCCTGACCAAAGATGAAATAGACAGACGGTATGACTAGGGTGAGTAGTAATGAGAATGTGGGCAGTGGTAGTTGTGTTACTTACGAACATAATTGAGTTGGTGTACCAGGGTTAATGAAAGGATAAATAAATTCTTGATTGGAGTGAGGAAGTTTACTGCACTGTTACAATTGAAATGTTGACCTAGAATTTCCTCTATGTATCTGAAATCTGAACTATCATTGTGGGAATTACATTATTGAAACACTAAACCTTAGGCAACCATGACACTAATCCTGGTTCTTCTTCTTTTTCTTCTACTGCTATTTTCGGTCTTCTTCATTGATGTCCCCCTAGGTTTCCATTCTGCCATTTCCTAAACCCAGGCTCTCATCCAATCAGTTTCTTCTATACTTTCTTCAGATTATTTAATTTTATTATCACTTTATCCATACAAGTACTTATATATTAATCATCCATTCAGCATATGTTTATTGGGAATCTATTACATACTGGAGTTTGCTATTTTAATGCTTTGGACAAATAAGACAAAGATAAATTAGACAGGGTCTCTGCCCTCAGAAAGTCTGTAGCCTAAACTAGCTCCCATCTTTACCATCTCCAGCAGTCTTCTTTTATATACTTTAATTTGTTCATTGGATGTTTCTTAAACTCATTGACAATAAGCAAAAGAGGCATCTGTTTAAAAACTAGTTCCAGCCCTGGCTGGTGTGGCTCAGTGAGTCGAGTGGTGGCCTGTGAACCAAAGGGTCACTGGTTCAATTCCAAGTATAGGGAGGGCACTTGCCTGGGTTGCAGGCCAGGTCCACAGGAGAGGACATGAGAGGGGCAACCACATATTAATGTTTCTCTCCCTCTCTTTCTCCCTCCCTTCCACTCACCAAAAATAAATAAATAAAATCTTTAAAGAAAAGTAAAAAGTAAAAACTAGTTCCATTCCTGTCTCACCCAGTTTAAACAATGTTAATATAATTTCCCCAAGTTTAAGGTTTATAAATTAAAAGTGTGTCTGACTTTTCTCCCCCCGCCATCTTTACACATATAGACAAGATGTTGATACATCTTCCAAAAAGTTTCTTTCTATTTCATCTCCCTCATTGCATTCTACTGCTACAATGGCAGCTCAAACCTGGCATGAACATGGCAGCAATGGTGTCTAATAGGATACATCTGTCCTTGATTGAAGAATTTTGGTTGAGAGACTCTGAAGCAAAGAACAAATTGACAGTAACCAGAGGGGAGGTGGCGGGGGATGATGGGGGGGAGTGTTATCAGAAACATGTATAAAGGACCCATGGACAAAGCCAATGCTCAGGGGAAGGATGGAGGGTAGCAGGTGGGGATGGATGGGTCGGGGGAGTGGTGGGGGAGACATAGGGTTTGAGATGGTGTTTGTGGGAGGTAATATGGTCAGTGAGAAATGAAGTGACTTTCCGTTGAATAATGTTTATCCTATTTGAATATTTGAAACAATTCTCTGTTCTGCTCCGTACCTGTCTTCCAAACTGGTTGTCTCTAAGAGACTCACAACACCTCATCACTATAAGGGGCCTTGGGCATTATCTAGTCTGTGTTTACAGATAACAGGTCTTGAAAGCTAATTGACTTGTGTGGAATCTGTTAGTTTGGGCATGATTGACTAAGTTATGTCTAACTGCTTTTTATCTCCGTAGAGTCCTTCCAGCTTAGCTTCATCTGCAAACTACTTTCGATGTATGAGCTTGTATGTGCATGTATTCATGTGTGCTTGAGTATGTCTTTATATGTTGGGTTTTCATTTACATCAAAATTAATTGCTCATTATTACCTGATAAAAACATCGGTTCTAAATCCAGTTTATGCTTTGGACCACAATTACCATTTTGTTCATTCGAAGTTCTTCTCTCTGCATTAAACCTTGTAGTATAAAGACACACTTCTATAACTTCTCCTTAGTCTCCCACGCCTATTATTGTAGTTCAGGAAGGGTTTCATTTACTCAAACATAACACTTGACTGTAAGAAGCTTTGCTAGAAAACTCGTGGTTTTCTCAAGGTTTCAAAAATTAATTATTATGTTTTTGTAAATTATGATTAAATGTATAATTCCTAGGTTTTGACCTTTTTCAAATGTCCTTCTTCTGATATTCACGAATCTCTCCATTTATCTACAAGTTGTTGTAACTTACCCTTCTGTGACCTCCCTCATTTGAAGCGCTCTAGGAAGCAAGTCATTAGTTCTTATATATTTGAATACATCAAGAGGATTCAAATGATCTTTGACTAGGCCTTCCCATAAACTAGCACACCAGTATGTTTTATAAATCATATTATAATTAGCTGGCCACAAGAGCTATAAATTGTAGAAGAAATACAATGGTTCTTTATCAATTTTGTCTTTCTCAACTTGCTATCTTGACATGATTACTTTACATGTTTTCAACTTATATTTTTCCATCTGTCATGAATGAGTGTCGTGGAAAAGCTGTATGTCTTCTATGAAAGAAAGCATTCTACTTTTAGTTTTATCATCTATTATTAAATGCTATCTAGGGATATTTCACTGGACTTATCTTAAATGTTTCTCTCAATAAGGCATAAAATATCATCAGGAAAGGTAAGAAGTAAGAAAAATCCAATTTTCCCATAATGTTTATTGAAAGATGTGAAAAATGCGAGTGGGGTTTAGTGGTAGAGTTTTCTTACTGAATGAAAAAAGTAGCATAATAAATTTAAAACTATTGGTCTTTAATATTTATCTGTTGGTATTTAATTCATCAAAAACACATAACCCTTTACTTCCCAGGTCCTGATTCTCCTATTTCCATTAAGTAGCTTAATTTTCATATACAAAAAGCACCTACAACTAGAAAAACAAGCTATTTTATTTGTCTTCAAAGTGGCACATTAAAAATTGAGGTTAAATCACTATTTCCATATTTTATGCCTCCTGTGTCTACTTATATATGCTTTTTTAGAGTTAAAGTGATAAATTAATTTTTGCTTCTCTACAGTTCACAATTTTTTATTTTATCAAATATTTTAATAAACCTAGAGGTTTGTTGTATCTGGTTGCCACCTATGATTCATGATTCCTTATTAATATGCTATACCTTGACTTTGGAGTAGAAGGCAGAAGGCAGATTCATTTCTTGTCATTTATTTTTTAGTCGCTTGGTACATTGAGAGGCAGATTTTGTCCTTTCTGATAATTACCAAAGTCCACATTTCCAAATTCCAATAATAAATACAATACATTGTTATTACTGAGAACATTCTTGGACCTATATTATTGCAGAATGCACATCTAATTTGGTATTTTCTGCTTGCACTACTCTTCATTTTCTCAGTATTTTATAGGAAAATGCATGACCTTTTACACTTTAATGAAGCAGAAGGAATTCAAGCCAAACTAAAGGAGTTTTAAATATGTCCAATGAATACCACAGGAGGAGAATGACCTAAGGTAATTGCAGCAATGTCTTCCATTTTAATTAAAGTCATGAGTTTTCTTCTGAAAACGAATAAATGGGTTGAGTGTTAAAAGTAAGAAGATACTTGTAAACATATTTCATGACATCCCAACTAAAGAGGAAGCCAGCGGTTCTAGAAAGGAAGAAAAAAATGTACAAATAATTTTATAAAAGTTTACGTTAACTCAAGCAAGAAAGGATTGCAGGGTTGAGACGATGTGCTGCATTTACCTTTTCAGAGCAAAATACTATCAAGCAAAGGAAAAAGTTAAACTAATTTTCTGAAGCTAGATGTGTGATTATATTCTGGGTTTTATCTTTCCAAGTGTGGAAACGACTTACCTCACAGAGACCAAGTGCTCTCACCTGACACAGTTTTTCCGGTGGCGTCGCACCCTTCCTGGGACATCTGAAGACTGCATTGTAATAGACAGCATCCAGTCACGTAGGAGAATGTGAGCGATAAAACCCAAGGCTCATAAACTCTCTCAGGCTCCGTACCTGCACTGCATTTTAATGTGATCTCGCGCTTCTTTCTGCGTCATTAAATCTGACACACCAAATTTTGTTCTCTGTAGCCGTGTGTTAGCATGACTGCCCACTAAATACGAACTTGGAGTGAACATGACTTCACCTTGGCATCATGATTTCTTTGCCTCAATCAATTTCAGTGCTTACCCTATTTCAATTAACTGTGTAACATCTTTTAAAGTCTTATTATTAATGCAGGGCATTTTCTAAGGCAGCAAAACATATTTCTTAAATATATTGTGTCATGCATATATCTTACCCTACTCTGGCATTACAGTAGATGGGGAGAGGGAGAATTAAAGGATATAATAAACAATTCTAACAAGAGGAATCATTGTTAGTTGCCTTTTCAATATTCACCATCACCGCCTCCCTTCTTTATTGCTGTCAGAAGCCAGATTTTGCATGGGGAAAACACTTTAAAAGTCTTCAGCACTGAGTCGCAATTTATCTAGCCCAATCAGGGCAATGTTTTCCCAACTTTACGGTCTACATTCTAGATGTGAGGGGCCACGTGGTCCGGGTCTGGACAGCAGGGCACAAAACAAAGTCTGCCCGGGTCACCTTTGGAAAACAGTTTGTTTATCCGTTAAAAAGGAAAACCAAGGTGTTACCAGTTTCTCCTCTCCCATTCTTCTGCATGGAATGCTGATGCTGTATCTGGATTACAGCAGCCATCTCGAGACCAGTGAGGGAAGCCACAGGCACACCAGGAGATATGGGAAAGCCACATGAGAGGTGTCAACAGCAACTACTTAGTTTCTTCACTTTCTTGTCTGTGAAAAAGTAAACCTATGCTAACTCTTTAAGCATTAATTGTTTGCATTATTATGATTATTACTTACAGAAGAAAAGTATTACAAACTGACCCAGCCAGTATGTTTTCTAAACATAACAAATTAGCTACATTTTGTCTCAGTGATAAGCAAGCTATAAATCTTGTGGACTAAAACAAATATGTATTTCTTATTTTTCAGTCTTCAATCTATCTATGATTTTGTTTAGTCTCCTCATCTTGTTTTGACTCGGATTCTGGTTGAAGGTAGAACTCAGGTCTGAATGAGGTGTTTTCCCCTATGGGAGCTGAGAATGAATGAGTATCCATTACACAGAACATTTTGTTTGTAGGCAGCTGTCGCAGGCTAATGAGGAGTGCCAGTAATTAGCATTTATTGGAGATTTGTACATCACATCTGTTTACTTGCTATTGATCAAGTAAGTCACATATCCAAGATCAGCATCAATAGAGCAGGGAAATACATTCTCCCAACAGTAAGGGGTGAAGGGGAGAGAACATATTCTGAACATTCATATAATTTACAACAAATAATTTTAACTATGGAATTATTATGTTGCATAATTAGTTATCTTTATTTTTATACTTTTTAAATTCAATATTATTAAATAACAAGATATTTATCTTATTTTATTTTTAATTTCATTTATTTATTTTTAGAGAGTGGAAGGGAGAGAGGGAAACACCAATGTGAGGACCCAGCCCACAACCCAGGCATGTGCCCTGACTGGGGATCGAACCCCCAACCTTTTGGTGTACCAGAAAGCACTACAATCAACTGAGCTACACTGTCCAGGGCTCCCTTTCTTTATTCTTAATCAATTTTCTTCACACCAAGTGCTAAAGTGATCTTTCCAAAAATAGAAATTATTCACATCATCTTCTAGTTTAAATCGTTCAATGTTCCTTGCAGCATTTGGAATAAAATCAGAACTTTGTCAATTCATCTGAAAGTCTGTTCACAATCTGAACATTGTCTTCTTGGCTTTAGGCGTTCTTCAAACCACATTTTTCAACATACTGAAATGCATTTAATTCCTGGATATAGTCATGTTTTCTGTCATATCAAGCCTTTCACACCTGCTTATCCTCCTGCCTAAGTTATAGTCTTTCCACGATTCATTCCTGCCTTTTTTCCCTTATCTAAATTCTTCTTGCCTCTCCTATCTAACTCCCAGTTACCATTCCTGACTCAGCTCAGATGGAACTCCCTCTGAAGAGTCACCTTTGATCCTTGGCCTTCTTATACCCAGGGAACCATAAATATGTTTCTATTACAGTGTTTAGAACGTGCCACTTTCATGACCTAAACAGATATAAATGCATTTTCCTCTTCCTCCATCAGACCATGAATGCCCTTAAGTCAGAGATCGTATCATATTTATCTTTGCATCAACAAGCACATAACATAGAACCTAGAACTTGGCGTTCAGGAAATTAGTGATGATCGTTACGGGAAGTAAATGCATCCAAATTTCATACTCCCATGAGTGGTGGGACCAAGAGTAAAAATAACTGAGCCCTCCTCCCCTTCTCAACACATTCTATAGGTGATATTTGGTTGAAAGAAATTTCCAAAACAGAGCAATGAAACTCGTAGTGTGTGCAGAAATACAGCCATGGCTTGACAGTGGGCAATTAAGGAGATTAATAGTGTGCATAGGAGCCTCTGGTCATGTTGAACATATCTTCTCGTGGAGCTAACCTACTCTTCTGTGCACTTGTCGTTCCACAGTTCAATTAGCATCACAGAATGGTAGTAAATATTATGAGAGTCTTGAGGAGAGTGGCCAGAATACATTGCCTTTCAATAAACTCTGAAACTTGTTATTTTTTCTCATTAGCTCCAACACCTCTGCATGTGTCATGGGTGAGAAAACAAGCACTTGATTCTGATCACAAACTCCTAAAATATCTCACAAGAACTGGCGTTAGGTCATGCACGTTCCAGGCGGAACACGGTGTGCATAGGAGAACACTGATCAGCAATGCGAGCGAGAGGAGAAAAGGCAGAAAGGATTGTGGTGTTTTTTCCAGTGTATTCCTCTTTCCATAGTAAAATATCCCAGGTGGCTCCCTCTCTTGATATGCTTCCTTAATCTTTACGGAGAACTAGAACCATTTTTTTTTTTCAGAAACCAGAAGGAAATGTCAGTTGAAAGTCCAAGAAATCAAATTTTGCTAACAAGTCATGAGGGTACTCAATAATGAGATCAAATTGCCAAGTAAGTGCTTCATAAATGTTTTAGGTCTGATACAAAGGAACAAAAGCTTTCAAAATTTATTATTTATTCCTCTGGCATTTCTTTCCCAGAATGATCATTCTTATGACCAGCTTTAAGTGCTTAGTGTCATCAGTTTAATGAAATGCTATCTGTATGTTATTTCAAATTAAATACAAGTGTTTCACAAACAGTAAAAACTGTATTGATAATAGTATATATATCAAGATATATATATATATATATATCAAGTTAATTCTTTTTTATATATTTATTCTTTTATTTTTTATTGTTGTTCAAGTGCAGTTGTCCCCATTTTCCCCACACCACTACCCCCCACTCCACCCATCCCCACCATCCACCCTCGATCCTATCCCCCTTTGGCTTTGTCCATGGGTCCTTTATACATGTTCCTTGATGACCCTTCCCCTATTTTCCCCCTTTATCCCTCTCCCCTCTGCTTACTGTCAGTTTGTTCTCTGTTTCACCGTCTCTGGTTATATTTTGCTTGCTTATTTGTTTTGCTGATCAAGTTCCACTTATAGGTGAAACCCTATGGTATTTGTCTTTCACCGCCTGCCTTACTTCACTTAGCATAATGCTCTCCAGTTCCATCCATGCTGTCACGAAGGGTAGGAGCTCCTGCTTTCTTTCTGCTACATAGTATTCCATTGTGTGAATGAACCATAGTTTTTTGATCCACTGTTGGGAACCGCCCTGCCTGGTATCAGAGGCTGAAACCCCCGCCTAGGCTAAAGCTAAGGGAACGCCCTTGGAACTGTAAGCCAGCAAGGAGACAAAAGCTTGTCTTCCTGGCAGGAATGCTGCTTCTGCTGCTTTATTCATAACTGAACCCCAAAAAGCTTGGTCGGTTAGCCAAAGACGGGTAAGATTCCCCACGGGGGGGAACGACCTAAGACAGGCACGATCACTTTGGGAGGCCCCCCAAAAGAAGGACTTGGGGGGCTGCAGCAAAAGGGGGTGATGGACCCTCGCTCCTCGGCTTTGACATAGCCTGAGTTCTCAGTGTCTGGGAAAAAACCTCCTTGTCTCCCAGTCGCCTTAGTTCCCGTGCTCCACCTAAGCCTGAAACAATGACAGGGTGGTGCAGCTCGGTACTGAGAAGTGCGGATTTCCCGGGGTGATCAGGCCTAAGAAAGAACATGTAAATTCCTGTGAAACCTCCTTTGTTTAGAATGCTCTCAGTTGAATGAGAAGGGTCTTAGGAGGAAGTTAGTTTGTTCCTCAAAGTCTTACAGCTCTTTGACCCCAACTCAATAGACTGGCAGAGTTCTTTGTTTTCTATGGTTCCTTACTTCCCCTAATGAGTACTGTACTTTACCTGAATTATTATGCAAAATGAGCCCAATAAAAGCAGGTATGGACGGTAAATCGGCGCGCTCCCCACTAGCGGGGGGGGGGGTGCCCATTCTGTCCCTACTTCCCCACAGAAACTAGTCTGTCTCTGTGCATGTGTCGTTTTTTCTCGCGTGTTTATCGTCGAGCCATCCACAGCGTTCCGTGGTCACTGCTGGCCGGTGACCCACGCGCAACAATCCACTCATCCACTGCTGGGCACTTAGGTTGCTTCCAACACTTGGCTATTATAAATGGTGCTGAACATTGGGCTGTATACATTCTTTTGATTTGTGTTTCAGGATTTTTAGTGTATAATCCTAGCAGTGGAATTGCCGAGTCAAAAGGCAGTTCCATTTTTGGTTTCCTGAGGAAATTCCATAGTTTTCCACAATGGCTGCACCAGTCTGCATTCCCACCAATGGTGTAGTAGAGTTCCCTTTTCTCCACATCCTCGCCAGCACTTGTTATTTGTTGACTTGGTTATGATGGCCATTCTGACCTGTGTGAAGGGGTATCTCACTGTGGTTTTAATTTGCATCTCTCTGATGGCTAGTGATGCTGAGCATCCTTTCACATGTCCCTGGGCCTTCTGTATGTCCTCCTTGGAGAAGTGTTTTTTCAGGTTCTTTGCCCATTGTTTAATTGGGTTGTTTGTCAACACTTCAAAGATTCATATGGAACCATAAATGACCCTGAATAGCTGCAGCAATTTTGAGAAAGAAGAACAAAGTTGGAGGAATCACAATACCTGATATCAAACTATATAACAAGGACACAGTAATCAAAACAGTCTGGTACAGTACTGGCATAAGAACAGACACATAGATCAATGGAACAGAATAGAGAGCCCAGAAACAAACCCAAGTCTCTGTGGTCTATTAATGTTCAAAAGGGAGCAGAAGCATAAAATGGAGTAAAAATAGCCTCTTCAATAAATGGTGTTGGGAGACCTGGACAATTATATATATATAAAAAAGAAACTCAACCACCAACTTACACCATACACCAAAATAAACTCAAGATGGTTAAAAGACTTAAATATAAGCCACAACACCATGTAAGTCCTAGAGGAGTACTTAGGTAGGAAAATCTCAGATATTCCACACGGCAATATTTTTACTAATATGTCCCCTGTAGCAAGGGATATCAAGGAAAAAAATAAATAAATGGGGCTTCATCAAACTAAAAAGCTTCTGCACGCCTAAAGAAAACATCAGCAAAATGAAAAGGGAACAGACCATATGGGAAGATATACTTGTATATATTGGGTTAATTCTACAGTAGTAGTGTTAGCAATACACTACACGTGAGAAGTGTTGCCTCTCACATGGCTCCCATTGGGGACCTGGCCCACAACCCAGGCATGTGCCCTGACTGAGAATTGAACCAGAAACCCTTTGGCTTGCAGCCAGCACTCAGTTCACTGAGCAACACCAGCCAGGGCTAAACCCTTTAACTTTTTAGTTCCAGCTTTAATCACTTAAACCTATCAACAAAGTCTAAAACCTTTAACTCCTGAGGTCCCCCCAAGAGTTGTTAGTTACTTTATTTCTGTAGAATCAGTTTACAAACTAAAACAACATAAGATACAAAGGCTACATAATTTTGAAAGAATGTCAAGTTTCTGCCTCAGAGCCTGTCCCCTCTAGAACACCCAAAGGAAGAAAAACAACACTGCCACCCTCTGCTAGGCCAACCCGGCCCTAGGCTGTGCCCAGAATTTGTTCTCCCATCCAAAATACCGTGCTTTGGGAAATGCAGGTGGCTTCTGCATGATCATCCAGGCATCCTCAAGGAAGAGAACCAGAGAGCCAGTCTCCGCCCTCTTTTATTTTAAATCTTCTGGCCCATAACTCCATGTGCTCTGGATGCATCCAGCTTCTCAGCCTGCCCTCCTAGAGTGTTCACCATTGTCTCAGGCAGCCTCCTCCTGCGACCCCTCCTACTCCGCCCCAGTGATCCGATCAGATCTCTCCGTATCACTCCTAACCCCTTCCAATTTGGTGCTGCCTCATTCAAATCAATTTTTGATCAAATAAGCTCTTAAAATTAAAAAAAAAATAAATGAAATGTAAAATATTTTAAAAATGAATGAAAGCTTTTACGTGAAAAACACTAGATCAAGACATTTATAAAACATTATATTACATTGACCTTCCCCTCCTGCCCCCAAATTTGCCTTAGGTAACTGGGTGAATGAAGCTTTACAAATATTTAATGATTATAGTAAGGGTCCACAGCTGGAATTTCCACACTACAGTAAGAATATCAAATTTTAGTTGAGCATGTCTTATTTGATGAGCATTTTGTGAAGTGTTAATATAGGTCTTCTCCATTTCTATTTACTTAATGATACCAAAAGCCACCCAATTCTGGTATGAACATGGGAAGCGGCAGTGGTATGAGGTACTTATGCCCACCTTAACTCTTAAGGAATGGGTAAGATTTCATTAAATGGATAAGTGACAGAAAGAGTATTATGTATGGAAGAACACAGAGAAAAGTAGAAAAGGAGAAAATATATTGTTCTTTTCATTCATATTCAGAATGACTACACCAAAAATTATTGGAAGGGTAGGTAGAGGCCTAACTGTGGGTGGTCTGATATACCAAGCTAAAGAGAAGTTTAGACTTGATCCTGTAAGTGAGAAAGAACAATTAAATAATTGGAACCTCCAAGTAACAGGTCAGAATTCAAAATGCAAGAGTCTGCTTAAAATGCAGAGATCAGGTGGGAAGGCATTTTGAGGCTCCACGTGAGAGATGATTCGGGTCTGAATGAAAGGAGTGTTAATGAAGATGCAGTTGACCGGACAGACAGGAGAGATGTTTCAAATTCTCCTTTCAGAAGATTAGGATGTTGGTTTATGGCAGGCTGGTTTGTGGGTGGCATGAGAAAGAGGCATCTAACAGCATTTGCAGAATCTTGGGACCATACAGGCAGTCCGCATGGCCCCCCTTTTTCTCACTATGTCTGAATGAGGCCACATTTTCTTCATGTGTTTCAACCCAAACAATATTTTACAATAGCTCAAAATAAAATATTAACATTGCACATATCTGACAAAGGACTTATATTCAAAATATGAAAATTATTCTTAAAAGTAAATAACACTACCCAATTTAAAAATGGCCAAAAGATCTATACAGACACCTTACCAAAGGAGATATATACAATGGCTAATACATATCTGAACAGATACTCAACATCATATGTCATTAGAAAATTTCAAATTACATTACAATGACATACCATTTACATTATTAGAATGGCTTAAATGCAAAACCTGCCAACACCAAATGCTAGCCAGGAAGTAGAACAAAATGAATTCTCATTCACTGCTGGTGGTAATGTAAAATGATACTAGCCACAGTGAAAGACAGTTTGGCAGTTTCTTAGAAGACTAAACATAGGCTTACCATAAAATCCAGAAATTGCCCTCCTAAGGTTTACTCAGCTGTGTTGAAAACACATTTATACACGAAGAAAACATGCATACAAATATTTATAGCAACTTTGTTCATGACTGACAAAATTAGAAACAAGCAATATATCCTTTAACAGGTGAATTAACAAACTGTGGTAGATCTGCAAAATGAAATATTATTTAACAATAAGAAAAAAATGAGCTAGCAAGCCATGAAAAGATATGGATAATTCTTAAAGATATACTTCTAACTGAAAGAGGATAGTCTGAAAAGGCTAGGTACCATATGATTCCAATCAAATTACATTCCGGAAAGAAAAAGATAAAGAGAGTAAAAAAAATAGTGATTTCCGGGGGTTCAGGAAGTAGGAGGAATGGTGGTAAGAATAAATGGGGCACCAAGGATTTGGGGAGGTAAACTCCTCTATATAATAGTGTAATAGATGATACATGACATTGTTTATTTTTCAAAATCCATAGAACTCTACAGCATAAAAAGTGAACTCTAATGCAAGCCACAGACTTTAACTAATAATAACATACATATTCCTTAACTCATGACAGGGTTACTTCTTTTTATTTAATTTAAATTCATTCATTTATTTATTTTTAGAGGCAAAGGGAGGGAGAAAAAGGAGAAAAACATCAATGTACAGTTGTCTCTCAAGCAGCCCCTACTGGTGACCTGGCCTGCAACCCAGGCATGTGCAGAGCCTGGGAATTAAACCATCAATCCTTTGCTTCACAGGATGGTGCCCTATCCACTGAGCCACACCAGCCAGGGCTGATGGGGTTACTTCTTGATGAACCCATCACAATCTGAAAATGGCAGATTGTGATCAAAAAAATCATTACATACACATAACCTATCGAACATTATTGTTTAGCCTAGCCAGCCTTAAATGTGCTCAAAACACAATATCCAAAAACCATGGCAACACAGTACACCATAGAGTACTCATCATTCACCTGTAGCTTTTTGCCACTGCCACTGCCCAGCATCCGAAAGGAGTACTGAATGGTGTGTCGTTATCACAGGAAAAGATTAAAATTCAAAATCCAAAGTCTAGTTTCTATTGAATGTGTATCACTTTGTCACCAACTTAAAGGAAATAAAAAGTCAAACCACAGTAAGTTGGAGATAGTCTCTATATCAATATTGGTTCATCAGTTGTAATTATTGTACCACGGTGATTTAAGAAATTAATTATAGGGTGAATTGGAGAGAGAATAGAGCGGCATATGGGTAACCTCTGTACTTGCTGTACAACTTTTCTGTGAAACAAAACAGCTTTAAAAATAAAGATTATTAATAAAAGTAGAATGAGGTGAACATATACATGTCAATATGTAACAATCTCCACGCTTTAATGTTTAAAAGCAAAATACAGAAGTGTTTGTTATAACACTTTTATTTAAAAGTGACATGTTTATATAAACCCAAACACATACAGATGTATATATATATTTGTTGAGGGGGGAGGACCTGGTTAAATTTTTCAGGGTTTGTCTTTTTGTGCTATTTGCATTTTCCAATGTGCACACACGATTTTTATCTGTTGAAAGTTAATTAATTTTAAGCAACTCAAAACAGAACAAAAAATTCAATGAAAATATTTGCTTTAAATCTAAATGTATGGATAATGTGGAATTTATGATCTCATAGGCAAATTGCTCACAAACAGAATATATTGATGAAATGTCCAAGAAATTAATACAATGCTGCAAACAGGTTTAAAATAGAACCAGCTATCACAAAAAAAAACTACACATTTAAATAAAATCAATTATGTTTCATCTATTAAAGAGGAGATTAATAAATGTTGAAAGTCCTGCCAAACAACCTTAAGTTTTCTCTGTACAAGAGTAATGCGTGTGCATTATTTTCACTACTGCCTCCTCCTTTTTTGGTTTCGTGAGTATATTGTGATTAGGCAGAGGAACTAGCTGTTAGCACAGTGTGAATTCAAAAAGTTGAATTTCACGCACCTCTATAATCATTAAGATTAGGTCTATGATTTGTGTAGTTTTCTGACAACTGAGGAAAAAATCAAAATTATTTAAGAAATTGAATGTCAACAATGAAATCAATGGGAATACTTTTTTAAATTATACTTTATTGATTATACTATTACAGTTGTCCTGATTTTTCCCCTTTGTCCCCCTCCACCCAGTGCCCCTACTCCCTCAAGCAATCCCCCCATAATTGTTCATGTCCATGGGTCATACGTACAAGCTCTTTGGCTACTCCATTTCCTATCCTGTACTTTACATCCCCAGGGCTATTCTGTGACTATCTATTTGTGCTTCTTAATCCCCTCACCTCTTCATCCATTCTCCCGCACCTCCTCCCATCTGGCAACCATCTGGTAACTAACTTCTCTTCTCTTTCTGTCTTTAAGAATCTCTCTTTATCTTTAACCTTTGGTCTTTTAAAAATGATGTGTCTTGCAGCAGGCTTCTTTGTATTCATCATGATACGGACTTTCTGTGCTTCTTGGACTTGCATGTCTATTTCCTTCACCCACTTAGGGAATTTTTTCTTTCACTGTTTTTTCAGATAGATTTTGAATTTCTTGCTCTTTATCTTCTCCTTCTGGAACCCCTATGAGGTGAATGTTGGGCCTCTTGAAGTTGTCCCAGAAGCTGCTTATACTGTCATCATTTTTTTGGATTCTTTTTTCTTCTTGTTGTTCTGTGTGGTCATTTTTTGCTTCCTTATGTTCCAAATCATTGGTTTAATTCTCAGCTTCATCCACTGCTCTTTCCTTGTAAACTGTTTTTTATTTCAAATAGTGTATGCTTCATTTCTGACTGGGTCTTATTTGTGCTGCTGATGTCCTCACTAAGTTCCTCGAGCATCCTTATAGCCAGTGTTTTGAACTCTGCATCTGATAGATTTCTTATCTCCAATTAGTTTAGCTCCTTTTCTGGAATGTTGATCTATTCTTTCATTTGGGCCATGTTTGTCTGTCTCACCATTTTGGTGGCCTCCCTGTGTTTTTTCTATGTATTAGGTGGGACTGCTTTAACCCTGTGTCTTGGTAGAGTGGCTTAATGTCGTAGGTGTCCTGTAGAGTCCAATGGCACAGCCTCCCCTATCACCCAAGCTGGGTACTTGAAGTGCTTCCTTCATGTGGGCTGAGTACACCCTCCTCTTGTAGTTGAGACTCGGTTGCTGTTGGTGGATCAATGGGAGGGATTTACCCATGCCAGTCAACTGCTAGGTGAAACTAGGTGAGAGGTACCATATATAGGAACACTCCATAGTATCTTTGCATCTTTCTTATAAATCTGAAATTATTCCAAATTTTAAAAAAGTACCCTCATGCCCTTTTATAATTTATAACCCCTTCTCTTCCTTAGCTTGTAGAAAATATTCATAGTTTTTTGTCACTCTAGTTTTGCCTTTTCTAGAATTTCATAAGAAAATGGAATCAATTAATATGTATTATTTTGTATCTGGTTTCTTTCACTTAGCATAATGATTTGAGGTTCACCTACATTTTTGTGTGTAGCATTACAGTGTTCCTTTCTATCATTGAGTAATATTCTCTTGTATGGACCTAAAACAATTTGTTTTTTCATTCACCAAGTTAAGAAATCTAGATTGTTTCCAGTTTTTGGCAATTACATATAAACATATTGTGACCTATTTGAGCTTGTCTTTGTATAAAAATACGTTTATTTATCTTGGATATATACCATCCACTATTTCTGCTGTAATAATGCAGGTATTTCAGATTGAAGTCATAACATAAATATGCTGTAGTTAATAATTTGGTTTTGTGAGTTATTAATCTTCAAATAAATTAACTTCTTCAAAATGTCTTATAAATTCCAGGTTAAGCTGTATTATAGGCAATGTCCTTGTTCTCTGCAAGCATTTTAATTTATAGCAAGAAATTAGAAAAAGACAAATTTCAAGTGTACAATAAAATGCTATTAACTACAGTCATCACGAATATTAGATCCTCAGAACTTACTCATTACAAAAGCTTTTTATCTGAGTTTACTATCAATCATGTCCTTTTTCAAAATGTAAAGAAAATTATGTAAAACAGCCCATGTGAGTGCAATCTTAGCTTTTTTTTATCTTCACCTAAGGACTTTTTTTTTTTCATTGCTTTTAAAGAGAGAGGAAAGCAGAGAGAGAGAGAGCAAGAGAGAGACAGAAACAGAGAGAAAGACACCGATGTGAGAGAGAAACATCATTTGGTTGCCTTCTGGCATGTGCCCCAACTGGAGATCGAGCCCCAAATATTTTGGTCTACTAGATGACACTCCAACAACTGAGCCACACTGGCCAGAGCAAAACATCTTAGCTTCTTTAATGAAGTGATGGATATGCTAGTTAATTTGATAGTAAGAGACATTTCACAATGTACATGCATGTTAAAACATCATGTACACTTTAAATATATTAAAATACTATAATATGCTAAAACAATGCTAAATACTAATACTAAAATAATATAGTAAAATACATGTACACTTTAGATATATTAAAATTTTATGTCTCAATTACACTTTATTAAAGCTGAAACAATGAAAAGATAATTAATTATTCAAGATCTTCTCTAAGCCAACCTTGTTTCTTCCAGTCTCAAGAACACTTTTAATATCTACATAAAAATGTTTTTCTTTTTACCCTTAGCTAATATTTCCTAATTTTTGTCATCCAACTCTCTTGAATTAGCGGGAGTTAAACTTTTATCCTTTCTGGTCCTAAATGATATAGATCATACTCATTGAAAACAAATGACACACAGAGAGACATGTACACACATTTTCTTCGTACTGCAATTCTGTTTATTTAGTACCTCATTAGAAACCACACTTCCAGCCTGCTGAAGTTTGAGAAGTAAAGTTAAAGGTGTAAAAGCTTTCAGTAATTAAAATGTGGAACGAAGAGGTCTGAATTCAATGAGAGGAATACAAATATAGTATCCACATGAATTCTTTTTATTTTCTCCTTAAAACTATTGAGTCATTTTTCATGTTGCATTTTTTATTTGAAATATTAGGTTATTTTTTTCTGGATATAGATGTGATTAGAATATTTAATATGATAGCAGTAAAGGATTTTGAAGAAGAAATCAATATATTTTGTATGTAGTAAGTGTGTATTTTGTCTTCAGCATTGTAGAGCAGACAAAAATACTGCACTAAAAACAGCCTTGGGAAGAAAAGACACGCTCACAAAGAATGGATAACAATGTTGGATAGTATGTATATTAGGAAACTCATTATATTGTATGACAAAAAGTGTTATTATGGTAGATACAGATTAATGACAGAACAAAGGAACTATAAAACATCTGTCCCTCCTTTCTGGAAAACAGTGTAGGACAATTAAAAAGACTGACAATTATATGGACATGAAGCAATTAATTTGTTGGATGCAGAGGTGAAATTGTTATGAGTAGATGAACAAATGGCATTATACACGTCTTTTGGAGGTTAGCAGTCTAGTCTTGTAACAAAATTTTGTGTCATTATGCTGCTGGGTAAGTGACATATTGTCTGAACTTCCCAAGGTCTTCAAAGTTAGCAGTAGTGTCAAAAAGTAGTGCCATATTTTTCTCCTAATTCTCCTCTAAATTCCCATAGTTTACTTTGTCTCCTTTATCCGATGTTAGAAATGCTGATCATTAAATGACACTCCTTATTTTTAATGGTGTGCAGTGCAGTAATATATTTTTCAAAACATTTTAACATGCATCCATGAAAATAAATTATTATTCCCAATTTAACTGACTCATTTATGAGAATATATTTACTGGACAAAAGGGAAAGAAAATGAAAAGGGAGTTTTAGGTAAATGAAGAAAGCAGAATAATTATCAAACCAGAGTTTGGGTAAAATTATACATGTAAATTTGTCAGTGCATTATGGCTTTCATCTGATCTGGGAATGTAGGTCAGTGGGGTGAAATATTCTAAATATTGCATTTTCACCCTTGAACTATGAGGAAAGAATTATTTTGGCACAAGCTTTACCCAGATATAAGAATGAAAAATAAATTAGATTTTTGGAGCAGGCCAAACCCCAGCATATCCCCTAGGTCAGAGATTAGTTATGTTCGCACTCTCCTCTAGAGGGCGCTAGGGGATATTGGCCTCATAAGATTTCAAGGTAAAATTCTGGTGTTCAACAACCAAAACTTAAAACAAGAGAAAACATAATGAATAGAGAAAGAAAGTTGAGAATCAGTAATCCAGCCTAATATCCATCTTCATTTTTTCATAATTTATGTTTATTGACTGTATTGGGGTGACATTGGTTAATTATATAGACTTCAGGTATACAATTCTGTAACGCATCATCTGTACACTGTGCTGTGTGATCACCATCCCAAGTCAAGTCTCCTTCCATCCCCATGTAGCCCTCCTTTACCCTCTCCTACCTGCCTCCAGCCCCTTTTCCTCTGTTAATCACCATACTAATGTGTGTGTGTGTGTTTTGTTTTGTTTTGTTTTGTTTTTGCTTAATCTCTTCACCCATTTCACTCAGCCCCCAACCACTACTCTGACAGTTGCCAGTCTATGCTCTGTGCTTATGAATCTGTTTCTGTTTTGTTTGTTTGTATATTTTGTTCTTTAGATCCCACATGTAAGTGAAATTATGTGGTCTTTGTCTTTCTGACTAACTTATTTCACTTAGAATAATGCTCTCCACATCCATCCATGTTGTCACAGAAGGTAAGATTTCATTTTCTTAATGTCTGAGTAGCAAGTAGCATCCCATTGTGTAAATGTACCGCAGCTTTTTTATCCACTCACCTACTAATGGGCACTTGGGCTGTTTCCACATCTCGCCTATGGTAAACAACACCGCAATGAACACAAAAGTGCATATATTCTTTCAAATTTGTGTTTCAGGTTTCTTGAGATAAGTTCTCCAAAGTGGAATTGCTGTTTCATAAGGCAGTTCCATTTTTAATTTTCTGAGGAAGTTCCATACTGTTTTCCACAGTGGCTGCCCCAGTCTGCATTCCTACCAACAGTACACTAGGGTTCCCTTTTCTCCAAAGCCTCTCCAGCACGAGTTGTTTGTGGATTTATTGATGACGGCCATTGTAACAGATGATATCTCATTGTGGTTTTAATTTGCATCTCTCTGATGATTAGTGATGTTGAACATCTTTTCATATGTCTCTGGGCCCTCTGTGTGTCTTCTTTGGTGCTGTGTCTGTTCAGCTCCTTTACCATTTTTTAATTTGATTGTTTTTTTAGTGTTGAGTTGTTTGACTTCTTTACAAATTTCAGATATTAATCCCTTATCATCAGATGTATTATTGGCAAATATATTCTCCTATTCAGTGTGTTGACTTTGTGTTCATTTTTAAATATATTTTATTGATTATGCTGTTACAGTTGTCCCATTTCCCCCCTTTATTCCCTTCCACCCTGCACACCCCCTCCCACCTGCATTGCCCCACTCCACTTTAGTTCATGTCCACGGGTTGTACATAAAAGTTCTGTGGCTTCTACATTTCCTACAGTATTATTAACCTCCCTCTGTCTATTTGCTACCTACCATTTATGCTACTTATTCTCTGTACCTTCTCCCCCTTTTTCCCCTCTCACTCCCTGCTGATAAACCTCCATGTGATCTCCATTTCTGTAATTCTGTTCCTGTTCTAGTTGTTTGCTTAGTTCGTTTTTGCTTTTGTTATATTTAGGTTCCATTGTTGATAGTTGTGAGTTTGTTGTCATTTTACTGTTCATAGTTTTGATCTTCTTTTTCTTAGATAAGTCCCTTTAATATTTTATATAATAATGGCTTGGTGCTGATGAACTCCTTGAATTTGACCTTATCTGGGAAGCACTTGATCTGCCCTTCCATTCTAAATGATAGCTTTGCTGGATAGAGTCATCTTGGATGTAGGTCCTTGCCTTTTACGACTTTAAATACTTCTTTCCAGCCCCTTCTTGCCTGTAAGGTTTGTTTTGAGAAATCAGCTGATAGTCTGATGGGAACTCCTTTGTAGGTAACTGTTTCCTTTTCTCTTGCTGCTTTTAGGATTCTCTCCTTATCTTTCACCCTGGGTAACTTAATTATGATGTGCCTTGGTGTGTGCTTTCCTGGGTCCAACTTCTTTGGGAGTCTGAGCTTCCTGGACTTCCTGGAAGTCTATTTCCTTTGCCAGATTGGGGAAGTTCTCCTTCCTTATTTGTTCAAATAAGTTTTCAATTTCTTGCTTTTCCTCTTCTCCTTCTGGCACCCCTGTGATTTGGATGTTGGAATGTTTAAAGTTGCCCCAGAGGTTCCTAAGCCTCTCCTCATTTTTTTGAGTTTTTGTTTCTTCATTCTGTTTCAGCTGAATGTTTATTTCTTCCTTCTGGTCCAAATCGTTGTCTTGAGTCCCGATTTCCTTCCCATCACTGTTGGTTTCCTGTACATTTTCCTTTATTTCACTTTTCATAGCCTTCACTTTTTCCTCTATTTTGCAACCATACTCAACGAATTCTGTGAGCATCCTGATTACCAACCAGTGTTTTGAACATCTGATAGGTTAGTTATATCTTTGTTGCTTCGTTGTATTTTTTCTGGAGCTTTGATGTGTTCTTTCATTTGGGCCATTATTTTTTTGTCTCGGGGCACCTGTTACATAGTAAGGGGCAGAGCCTTAGGTATTCACCAGGGCAGGGCAATGCAAGTCGCTGTGTTGTGGCACTGTATGTGGGTGGGGCAGGGGTCCAAGAGAGAACAATCCCACTTGCTCGGCTCTCTGCTGGCTTTCAGCCACCTCTGCTACTACCCACAAATTGGGCCCTTCTGGTGCTGATTCCCAGGTGGGTGCATTTGTGTACATTCTAGGACCCTGTGGGTCTTTCCAACAAACTCTTCTGTGAGGCTGGGGGTTTCTCACAGGTTTTTTCAGTCAGAGGTTTTGAGGCCTTATTTCCCACGCCGGAACCCTGGGTTGCTCACTCTGTCTTGCTCCCCAGTTGTTCCTCCCAGTTTATCTGCATGCAAATGTGGGACCGCCCACTGCACCAGCCCCGCATTGCCATGAGTTTTCTCCTCCCCACTGCCTATCTCTGCCCCTCCTACTGGTCTGGATGAATATTTCTTCTTTAAGTCCTTGGTTATCAGACTTCCATACAGTTAGATTTTCTGTCAGTTCTGGTTGTTTTTTGTTTTTAAATTTGTGATTGTCCTTAGTTTGGTTGTGTGAAGAGGCACCGTGTGTCCACCTACACCTCCATCTTGGCTGGAAGTCTCCAGTGTGTTGACTTTTTATTTTGTTGATATTTTCCTTTGCTGTGCAAAAGCTTTTTGTTTCATCTAGTCCCACTTGTTTATTTTTTTCTTTCATTTATGTTGTCTGAGGACATATATCAGAAACAATATTGTTACAAGAAATGTGTGAGGTTTTACTCTCTATGCTTTCTTCTAGGATTTTTATGGTTTTGACTATGCATTTCAGTGTTTAATCCATTTACAGTGTATTCTTGTATATGGTGTAAGGAGATGCTCTAATTTTGTTTTTGTGCATGTATCTGTCCAATTTTCCCCACCCCATTTATTGATAAACTGTCTTTACTCCATTGTATGTCCTTTGTCAAATATTAATTGGCTATATAGGTGTGAGTATATTTCTTGGATTTTATTCTGTTCCATTGACCTACATGTCTGTTTTTATGCCAGTATCTTGCACTTTTGATTACTATGACCTCATATTGATAGTGTAGTTTGATATCAAGTATTGTGATACTGCCAACTTTGTGTTTTCTCCTCAATATTGCTGAGGCTACTGGGTCTTTTGTGGTTCCATAAAAATCTTTGGAATATTTTTCTAGTTCTGTGAAATACACCACTGGTATTTTCATAGGAGATAGATTGAGTCAACAGATTGCTTTGGGTAGTGTGGACATTTTGATGATGTTAATTCTTGTAATCTGTGAACATGGTATATATTTCCACTTAGTTGTCTCTTCCTTCCTTTCCTTCTTCAGTATCTTATAATTTTTTGAGTACAGGTCTTTTACCACCTTCATTTTATAAAGAAAGTTAATGACGTTCACTGAGTTTAAGTATATTGTCCAAAGATACAGGACTAGTTTAATTTCTGACAGAACATTGGGATTATAGCCAACACGTTTCCATGAATCCACAATGATTCTCAGATTAATGAGTTCTTAAAGAAAAGGGAAGGGTGGCCAAAGAACATGTATAAACGACCCATGGCCAAAGCCAAAATGGGGTAGGATTGAGGGTGGGAGGTGGGGGTGGGTAGGGGAAAGTGGTGGGGGGAAATGGAGACAACTGTACTTGAATAATAAAAAAATAGTTAACCATATAATATTAAATAATTAAATATTAAATAAATAAAACCAAAAAATGAGTTCTTAAAGAAAACAAAAGCATAGATTTTTAATTATTCTAATAAAAGAGCACCCATATTTTTATAGGGGTGTAATTAGATAATTGTTTTCAAAACCCTTACTGTTCATAAGAGAATTATTTCCTGATAATCTTGAGACTATCATCCAATCATAGAGCTAAAAAACAGGCTAAAACTAAATGTTATTTTTATCACTTTGATAATGATCATGGTTTTAAAACCTTAAAGTTTTTCTATGGCTATTATTTTGAATGATTAAAAGAATACCCTGGTGTAGTACTTCAGCTTGCTTTAAAACAATTGGTCATTACTTGGTGGTAGCAATCCCTATGTTTCTCATACTTAATAATGATACTTTGCTCATACTCTACAATTCGTTGTTGTAGAAGGTATTACTTAGGGCTCTCAAGATGGATGGGATCTGTCAGTATAATAATGTCATTAAAAATCAACTTTCTACCCATTAACTGACATTATCTAATAGCTTTTATTTTACATAGATACAGCTTTAATTTTGTGAATTAAATTCAAGATTTAGTAACAATAATAGCTGACATTATTTCTTCCAGTGTGGGAGATTTTAATGATATTCAGAATTTATAATAGTATTACTTTGCCTAATTTTTCCCTTTGATTTAATTGCCTCAGATTATGGGCTCAGTTTTCATATAAAGACATCCTTCATCACTGTAATTTCCCTATTAATAATTCCCCTAGCACATAGTGCTATTTTTTTATGTTTTTATTTATTGATTTTTTTAGAGAGAGGGAGAATGTGAGAGAAATTGATTTGTTATCCCACTTGTCCACTCATTGGTTGCTTTTTCTATGTGCCCTGACCAGGGATCAAATCCACAACCTTGGTGTATCGGGATGATGCTCTAATCCACTAAGCTAACTGGCCAGAACCACAGTGCTACTATATACTTTTTTTTTCTAATACTTACCAGAATTATTAGTATTAGTCAGTCCAGTGTCAGCGCGGCACTAAATGGGAGAAAAATAATGATTTATTTTTAAGATTGAACTTATCAGGGCCACATAACACTGAAATCACATCAATGTCTGCCTGACTTATTAAATAGGCTATTTATATTGCATTTATTTTACGTATTTAAAATGTCATTGAAAGTGAGTCAAAAACTTGTTAGAGGAGTCTGTTCACATTTTTTAAAACAACTGTCCACAGAATATCTTTTCATTCGTCACCAGAGTCAATACACACACACATGCCCACACATCTGCATGCCTGAGCAGTGTCATAATACAAACTGCAGCAGAATATATTCGAGAAATGAAATGACTGAGGCAGGCAAATGAAGCCACACCGTGGAACCAGAATTTTGTGTTCTCAATACCCCACTGCCAGAGAAGCTGCGTGATTACTCAAAAGATGTTAAAAAGAAAACTTTATATAAAATATGAAGTTACCAATCCTTTTTTCATTTTGTATGTTTTAAATCAGTTTAAACTCACAGTGCACCTTGATTCAGACTACTGCATTAAAGTGCCAATAACCCTATGGAGTTAGTAGCTATGGTGCTGGACAATGCAGTCCAGATTTTTTATCCCCCCTCAAACTAGCTGTTGCTATGTACAGTGAGTATAGCATGCTGGCATAATTATGTTGAGATTTTATTTATTTATTTTTAGAGAGAGGGGAAGAGGTGGAGAAAGAGAGGAAGAGAAACATCAATATGCAGTTGCCTCTTACGGGCCCCCAACTTGGGACCTGGCCTGCAACCCAGACGTGTGCTCTGACTGGGAATCGAACTGGCAACCTTTTGGTTCTCAGGTCTGATTCTTATCCTTTTCTCTATAAAGTGAAAGCATGCTCACCTTGAGATGAAGACCGTTGGAAACTAGAGTGAATATTCCCATACCAGCACTGATATCTCAAGGTTGAACATCTAACTCACTGATAGATTGAGTTTAGCCTATGACACTCTCCACACTTTTAACAAACAGCGAATAAAATTTTGAGCAATGAGAAGATTTGAAATGCAGTATGAAGTAGTCAAGGGCACACAAGAATGAATATTTTGAAGTTCACAGGTATGTTTGTTTGATTAAAATGATGTCTTCCACATCTATTCCAGAGAATTAAAACCATTACTCACATAAGATTTAAAAAAAAAATAGAAAGAAATTCATGTGGCAATTGAATGATTGCAGGAAGAATAGGTAGTTAGCTGCTCAGCTACCCAAATGCATGTCAAATTGTCCAATTTTTATATGTAAGTGTAAGAGGGATTTTTTAAATTATTAACACAATGGAGTCAGAAAGCCAATGTGATAATAATTAAGGAGTGTTTTAATAAACATTATACATGCTTATCAAACACCGTGGGTTCAAGAAGGATGGCAGGTTTTTATCATAAATTATTGTGTTGTACATGTATGTATACTGGCAATCATCTGGGTGATTGGAAGCAAGTGAAGTGCTGTGCTGGTTGGCCTTTTCTAAATAATGAATCATTCTGCTTCTGTGCAGGGTCAGTGGAGTTGTTGTCAGAATTATAACACTGGAAAGCATCCCTCCTGAGACAAAGAGGCCACCCTGTGTTCCTCAGAATAATCTCTGAGTGTTTAAATATCCCAGAGATCAGTTTGGTACTACGGTCATTTCGAGAAAGGAAAACTCGTGGGGTAAGAGCTATAGCCACCACACTTCCTGCCTGTGGGAACTTTCTAGACAGATACTTGACTCAACTAAGGGAGCAGAAATAAGATTTCAGAGCTGCTAAGGAAGCTGTAGTTTGTGGTTCAGACCGCCAGACAGGATGAAATGCTACAGAGAAAACCTGCATAGAAGTGCTTTCAGGTATTTGTCTAAATACTAACTTTCACATATGTAAGGTGAGAGTCAGTAAGTCCTGGATGAGAATAAATTGAGGGATTCCAGTCTGAAACAGGAATTCACTGAAGATGCAGATACTCTGATTACATTCCTGAAAAGCCCAAGTTAGCAGTAAGTCAACTCAAAAATTACAAAGAAAAAATTAAAAACTATATAAAGAAAAGATGAAATATGTGAAATGAAAAATGCTTTAGACTTAATAGCATAGTGGAGATTAATGTGTTTGTGAATTTGAAGGTAGAACACTAAAAATTATTCAATTTGGAGAAAATTGAGTCAAAAAATTAAAAACAAGTAGAGCTTAAAAGACTTGTGAAAAATATTAAACAAGCTAACATTCATGTAATATATCTTATATATTTTGTATCACTTGAAGAAGAGAAAATAATAAATATAAAAAGTATATAAAAAAACAACTACTAAAATTCTGCAAATTTAATATAATTAAACCACAAATGTACAGATCCAAGCTGCTCAGTTAATACCAAGCAGATAAAATACAAATAAAGCCACAGTTAGATGTACAGTAGTCAAAGTGGCAAAAAAACAAAAATAAAGTGAAAATCTTGAAAGCAACCGGTGAACAATATATAGGAGAGAAACAATATGAATAATGACTGAGTTTTCATCAGGGACTAAACTATGGCATCTTTAAAGTCTTCAAAAACAAAAACAAAACAAAACCCATCAACTCAGAGTCCTCGACCGACTGTGAACACCCTTAATGTATGTAAACTAAAGACATTTTGAGATAAACAGTAGCTGGGGTCATTTGTCACCAGTAGTTCTGCTACATAACAACTGTTTAAGGAAGTTCATTGGTTTTAAAAGAATTAACAGAAGATGGAAATTTGAATCAATATAAATGAATGATGATCATTGGAAATGTTATATAAGAGCACAAATATAAAATAAAATACTATCCTTAATGTGTTTAAGACATCTATAATGATGGCTTAAAATAAAATATGACAGCGTATCATGAGAGCTATGCTTCATATGGATACAATGATGCCCCAGAAAAGGGGTATAATCACAATAACACCAAACTGTACTTTTCAAGGTGTTCATATTTTCTGTAAAGGGGAACAATGTTAATTTTAAGTAGACTATGACAAGTGAAGAAGGCATATTATAACCACTTGAGCAATGGCTAAAAAATGCAGTTATATAATAGAAAAGTCACAAGAAAAATTAAAATGGAATAATACAAGTTGACTTTCATATTTTATCCCAGGATATAAAGAGATAGATAGTGTATCTGTACCATTGTTTCAATTAAAAGGAATCAGAAAATCTTCATATTCATGACTATTTTCCATCCCATGGAGAGCAGAGGATAGATAACACACAAGGGACCTAAAATCAAATGGCAGGCTGTCTACAAGGAGAAAATAGGGGCAAACCTATGTTCATCTGGAGTAAACCAAACCAGACACAGGTAAGAAACCTACAGTGAGAATAGCTGAGAAATGTGTGAAGGTCAAGTGCAAGCTGGAGAGACAATGCAAAATCCCCTAGATCCCCAGAAATGGTAGGAGCACGTGAAAGCCTGCAGAGCCTTTCCTGCCAAATGCCACTGTGCAGTTCCAGAAAAGATAAGAAAGTACTCTTTAAGTGTCTTGTTGAGAAAGAAAACAGTAGCAGTGCATGTTGGGCTACAAACTGGCCTGATCCTTGAAGTTGGTCTCCCATTTGAAATAAATCAGTAAATAAATAAGCTTTAATATCCAGGAGCATAAACAACAATGAAACACCCAAGAAGGTCACACCCTCTAGAACCAAGAACACAGTGCATGCACAAGACTAAGCATTAATCAGAGCAACAGAAACTATACCAATTGAACCATGCCTACTGCCTATCAAAGAAGTTTGAATAGCAATAAACAATAGACAACTGCTGGGAGAAAGGAGGAGAGAAATTCAAGTGCAAAAGAGATTCTCCCCGAGTTATAGCTGCAAAAAATTACCCGAAATTCAAAATCAAGAAGACACAGACCCAAACTACCTTTATAGGAATTTGAAGCCCGCTAAGGTAATCTTAGCAATACATCATAAACCCAGCTTAATTCCTAAGTGCATTAATGCAAACTTCTATACTAAAGTTCTGGCAGGAGAAAAAGTCGTGTACATTTCTAGACATAGCATTATTTAACTCAGTCTCTACTATACTACACAACATGACTGTCTTTTAAAAATTCATGTGTCTTGTGAAAAAGCAAGCAAAAAACATTCCATCAGGACACAGGGAAACCATCAGAACCGGACTCAGTTATGACATAGATGTTGGAACAATCTGGCAAGGGATTTAAGATAACTGTAGTTAATGTGTTAAAGCTCAAATAGAAAAGATGAATAGCATAGAAGACTAGATGTGGAATGTCATCAGAGGCATGCAAAATATTAGAAAGAATCAAAGGAAAATTCTAGAAATGAAAACCAAACTAACAGAAAAGAATCCTTTCAAAAGGCTCATCAGTAGACTCAACATAGTCAAGGAAAAAAATCAGTGAACAAAAGTAGATCAATAAAAATTATCCAACTAAAACACAAAGAGAGGCCCTGACCGGTGTGGCTCAGTTGGTTGGATTTCGTTCTGCAAAGCAAAAGGCCTCGGGTTCGGTTCCCAGTCAGGGCACATGCCTAGGTTGCAGGTGTGATCCTCAGTCAGGGCCTGTTTCTCTCCCTCTCTTTTTCCCTCCCTTACCCTCTCTCTAAAAATGAATAAACAAAATATTTTTAAAAACACAAAGAGAGAAAACAAATAGAAAGGAAAGAAAGCAGAACAGAGCATCCAAGAGTTGTGGGACAGTATGAAGCATCCTAACTACGGTAGGCAGAAGGATGGTTCCACAAAGGTGTTCACATCCTAATCCCCAGAAGCTGTGACTATATAACTTTACATGGCAAAAGAGAAAAAATGAAAAGGACAAATATCTGACTAGATGATGGCTAAAAATTCTCCACAGTTAGTAAGACACCAAACCATAACACTGAGCTGCTCATAAAATTTAAGCAAAATAAAATCCACCAACCACATTTGAAATGTGAAGATATATGTATCTTTAAAATAAAAACACAGAGAAAGATTTTGATTGCAAATACTAAACAGCAATTTTGGAGTAGTTATAGTAATATAAAGCAGCAGAATACAAATGTTATCAGGGCTAAAAGGGGGTATTGCATAGTAATAAAGACTGGAAGCTCACCAAGAAGACACTGTAACCACAAAAGTGCATGCTCCTAACAATGGAGCTTTGAAACTAATGAGTCAAAAAAGAAATAGATAAGTCCAACAATTACAGTTAGAGACTTCAACACTCCTCTCTCAATAATTAATACAAGTAGACAGAAAATCAGTGAGGATATAGATGGCCTGGACAACACTGTCAACCAATTAGTCGTAAGTGACATTGATAGAATACTCCGTGGAGCAGTGATATCCACAGTGTTTTCAAATTCACATGGTTTTGTAAGGTTCTGAGTCTTGCAGTGACCGGCCCTCAGAATCTCTGACCCTCAGATGAAAGGCAGAACTGTTGCCTTCCCACGCCTCCAAAGGAAAGAAGGCTACCAGCCGGAAGGGCAAAACAGGGGGGAACTGAAAACAGGGTAACAATAAGTTGGAGCTGTAGGGGCAGCTCGCATACAGCAAGTGCGACGGGGTTAGCTAGGTTTCCTGGGCTTCTAGTGGAGTGTGGGGGCCCATCAAAGGAAGTGGTAACAGTGGTTGATTAACCAACTGCCCACAAAAAGAATTTGAGAGGTTTTAGCAGTACTTTTAGCACTGGGTGAGAGAGCACTTGGGAAATATTTTATTACAATGGTCCCTTTCATGTCTTGACATCAGTTTTGAACTCTGTTTTGGAGGGTATTTGAGTGGCATAACCAGAAGAAGGAGATTCCCAGAAAGTAGAGCATGAGGTGCTCTAAACAGCATAGAAAACACTGTATTCTGACAGAGAGAAGGAAGAAACCAAGTAGAAGTGGGAGGAGTCCACGAAGTCCCACTTGCAGCCAGGTTTCCTGTTGCTTGGGTTTACCACGAAAATAAATCAGTCCAATAGAGGACGTCCAACAATATTGTGTTTGAGTTATAGAAAGTCATAATGTGAGTTATGTTTTTTTATGATGATTGTTTAGTGTTTCAGGCTTTTTGTTAGAGCTGGCACTTACCTGGTATTATTAATTAACATACAAAAATTACTCATAATATCACACACATCTTTTGGATTAGCTAATACAAAATTAAGTGTTGATCTATTGTCGAACACCTTTTTTCTTGGCCAAAATCACTGACCTTGAATAAATAGGCCTAATATTTTTTTTAATATTTAGAAATATGAAATACTACATTTTTGGATATTTGTTGTTTGGCATCAATGGTTTTTGATTTTTGAATTGGAGTGGTGATTGTTGTGGTCATTGCAGTAAGTCTTAGTGTAGTGAAAAGTCCCATTATATAGGTACGAATATGGCAGGTTAATGATATTTGGTGAGGGTAGGGAAAAATGATGAACATATAAATGGGCAGTTCCAGAGAGGCCCAAATATATTGATGTGGTTTGTGCTTTGGGAGTATCAGGACGGCAAAAGACAATGGATGAGTACCCATGTTTGTTGGGCCACAATCTAGCCCTGTGCTGTTATCTTTTCATTGGAGAATTATAACTCATTGCAGGTAAATGAGAATTACTAAAGAACAGGACATGAGGAGAGCAACAGGCTTTGCCCGGCATTTGGTGAGAATGTGGAGTTGTCCATAAGGTTACTCAAATGTGCTGTGTAATTTAAAAACAAAAACATGAGGACAATTACCATTTGTGATGACAGAACTCCCCAGAGAAAGACGAGGTTTTAATACATATGTATATATAAAATTTCTGGGCCAGGTGTCAGCTGGACAAATGTTTGGATGATGATAAACAGAACACCTATGGAGAGTAAATACATAAGAAGCTACTTCAGTTAAATATATGTGTTTTGAATATCTATGAAAATATCCAAGTAGAAGGAGAGATGGGTTGTTATTTTATTTGCCATGAGTGTTTTGCAGAGTGAGAGGGATAAACACTATTGGGATAAGAGAAAACGAGATAGAGGAGTGAATGATGAACAATGAGGAAGTGAATAGGGCAAGAAGATGGAGAGGAATGAGTGTGGTTCGAGCATTGAGAAGCTAGTCGAATTCTCCTGTTATACCTAGGAGACCACAAAGCATAAGCACTTCAGTAAGGTCTTCCCTTAGGCAGGGGAAGTGGGTGACATTAGCAGGAACATTAACAATGGAGTCATTGTGGAAACATTGGACTTAGTTCCATAGGGGCTTAACACGGCACAATATAGAATTATAACTATACTAGGCAGAACTTAGTTTCACTGGTGTGAAAAAAAAAAGGTTGGGACATGGGGTGAGCAAATTGCAATGTCTGGAAAATCACTCCAGTCTGCTGAGTCCTTCCTCTTAAAACAGGACCTAGCAGTGTGATTGAGCACTGGAAAACCAAGGGCAGGAAGAATTGGTGTCGATGAAACTCCAAGACTTGGTAAAGATGGAGTGGGAATTTCATTACCAATGGTAAGGTTTTGAATAGTATTGTTTAAGGTCATACCATCTCCCACAGAGAGCTCTTGAGCTGGGACAAGGTTGCTATCCAGTCAGGTTAATACAAAAAATGTTTTTTATGAATCTTTGGTATTATTTTATCCAGTTTATTGAGAAATAGTTGACATATATCAGTGTATAAGATATACAGCATAATCATGTAATTTACATATATTGAAAAACGATGACAATAGGTTTAGCTTAAATCTAGCTTCTCGTATAGCTACAACAAAAAGGAAAAAAATGAATAAAGAAAAAATTTTCTTGTGATGAGAACCTTTATGATTTACTTTCTTAGCAACTTCCCTATTTGTCATACAGGATTTCACAAGAATTCTCCCATAGCCAGGATTTTTATGGGTATAGATTGTCAGGTGCAATGACACTGAGAAAGACTGAGTAAGGGGACTTTAGGTGAATTTATCACCTTTATCAATAAAGAGACTTGTGGGCATGTTAGCCTCTCTCTGAGCAAAGCACAGGGCAGATCCACATTTCAAAGGGCATGCTGACCAGCTGTTGTCAAGTGGACCATCCACCTAGTTCTTCACAGGAAATTGTCCTTTCTCCTTTGGTTGGAACAGATAGAAAAACTAAAACCATTGGGTATTTCCAAGAATCTGTAGAAAGGGAAACAGCGGACAGTACTTTGTTCTGGTCATCCTGCAGAACAGAGTTGGTGGCTGGTGATTCCACTGATTGTTCAGAGCCGTAGGTGCAAGCAATGTCAGGGAGGCATTGATGGCCAGGTGGAAAGTGGCTCCCCTCCTGCAAGCTTCATCATGAATGATGGTGGCACTGCCATCAGTACTGTATACTTGCTTTCCTTCTTCTTCAGTCAGCTGGTCCCAAAAAGACCCCTACTTTGCAAAGGGCTCAGGCAATGGGGGCACCATTGTGACATCCAAACCTTTGGTGGGCTGTGAATTGAAGGTGTTGAAAACCACATCCTCCTGTAATTTGGAGTTTTGGTTTCAGCTTTAGCCCTACTTCTGAATGTACAATTTCTATTATAACAGTGAGAAATCTGTGGTGAGATTCCTTCACTCTCACTGTATAAGTACAGCGGGCAGAAGCTGAGTCCAAAACCCCGCAGAAAGCCATTTGGTAGTATGCTATGTCTACAAGCTCCAAAATATGTAGTTCCTGGGGACCGGAGCCTCCCCTCCAGATGTGGACTCCGGTAGTACCAAGGGCAGGATCTGCTGTATGAGTAACCAGGTGAGCTCCAAGGCTTTCTGTTTTGTGGGCCCCCACATAAAAGTAGAGGCTTTGTGGATAATTTGAGAGATAATTCTTAATACAATAAGCAAATGAGACCAAAGAGGGTTGGTGGTTGTTGGGCCTGCTTAAGGTAGTTGGGACCTTTAGTAACTATAGTTGATAGAAATCTGTCACTCCTCTGCTGACAAGATAATAACCAGAAAATTAACGAAGGTTAGCAGCCTTTAAATTTTATGCAAAGCAGTAACCCAACCTCTGTCTTGAAGTGTGGCCACTGTAGCATTCAGGCCTGCCTGGATGACCTCCAAGGATTCAGACGGAAAGAGAATATGATCTACATGATACTACAGGCAAGTGAAAGAAAAGTGGTCATGTTTTCCAGGTCTTGATGCCAAAGGTTATATGCCATGGCAGGCTGTTTAAATATTCTGTAGAAAGGTAGGAAAAAGTCCATTGGGTGCCTTCGAAGAAGAAGGCAAATTGCCACTGGGAAGCCACCGTCATGGGAAGAGAATAAAACATATTGGTTAGGTCAATGACAGCAAAATATTTTGCAGGGGCCCTTTAAATATCCTCAGTCATCTCCATAAAATATAGTGGCTTTACTGAGAGAAACCACAACATTCAGGATGTTATAAGCACCGGTTAGCTTCCACTCATTTTTATCTGCTTTAAAGACAGGCCAAATTGGACTATTAAAGGGAGAAATTATGGGGATTATAACCCCTTCTTTCAATAAATCTGGCATGGCCTGCTGTAGCTTTTCTGTTTGTTGTTTTAAGCACTATAGTGGAGTATTAACTATTTTAACTGGTATAAATAAATCAGTGGGGGCCATTCATCATGGTCTATGAATAAAGCTATATATTTTCATTTTTTCACATGAGCAGATAATCCTGATGTGGCATTCATTCCAATCATGGTAAATTTGCATTTAAAAGAAGAAATAATCACTGAAATTTTTCTCAATGAGGTAATTCCAATTGTGACATCTAATTTGATTTGCTCACCTAGGGCTTTAGAACCAGGGACTGCTTGGAAGTTGAAAGGTGATCCTTTATTTTTAAAGCACTCCCTGACCTGGGAGGACCGATCAAAACACTGTCCCATTGCGGGTGGTGCCGGCTGAGCCTGCAGGAGTGGGGAATGTCTGGCTCAATGAGTTTCTGAGTGTCTGCCTAGAACTTACTCCCCAAAAGAGCACATTGAAGGTCCATGTCAGGCACAGCCAACAGTCCTTTATTCAGGACTTGAGCTTGGCATGGTGGTATCCCCAGTAGTTGGATGTCTGATTAGTGTGCTTCTCAGGTTGGTGCTATAACAAGAGGATTGTTCAGCCCTGAGAAGATAGTGCCTTAGGGTGGGGCAGGCTGGGGACCTGGGGCAAAGACCTCAGTGGCTGACCCTCCAGATCTCTCTTAAGAGCCACACCTCCCAGATATTTTATTTATCATTCTCATGTGCCCCGGATCATCTTTCCTCTACTGGAGTCCTAGGTGAGTGCCTGAGAGCAAGCTCCCTGTGTGTTACCCTTTAGGAGGGCACCTGGGATGTTAGCAGACTCCCTCCTCTTCCCAGCACACAGAATCCCTGCTGATTTTCAGTGCCAGATGCTATGCAGGCTCCACATCCCGGCCCTGGTGCTCTGGGGTGTAGTTCCCGGCATGGGGTTGAGACCTCATGCTCCTCAGGGGATTTTGCTGCCCAGCTATCCCTCCCGCTCCTCAGCTGCCACATGTGGGTGCAGGGGCCAGCCCTTTCTGTGTCTCTGTCAGGCTTCTTCTGTGATTCCTTGGGTATAATACTCCTGCTCAGCTGTCCTTCCGTTGGTCATTCAGGTTCATTGCTCTATAACTTAGCTGTAAATCCAGTTTGGCACTGGGAGGAGGTGAGTGTAGCTTTCATGTACTCTGCAGCCCTCTTGGAATCCCCTATTTCATAAATTTTTAATGTTATTAGCCTTATTTCCTTCTCCCCACACTAGAATGTAGTAAGTTCCATGGGACCAGGCATATAATAGTTGCTCAGCAAAATTAGACCAAACATATTTGTTGATGAATTTATTGAATGAGTGGATGTAGGGCTAAGCAATGAACAAATGGGAAGGGAAAAAGAGTACTAAGCAAATACCTACCTTTCCATGCACCTAGATTTACACACACAAACACGAATGCAGGATCAAATTAAGGCCTCAGAGATTTTTTTAAATTGTAATAAAAAGTTATAATATTATTATAAAATCTATAAATTGTTCTATGGAGGATTTTAGGTAAGAGAGTACATGATCAGATTTGCAGTCTTGTTCTAGTACGAAGGATGCATTTTTTAGGGTTATAGGGAAAACAGCAGTAGTCAGATGGAAATTGAAATTATCTAGGTAAGGCATAATAGAGGCCTTGGTGAGATGACTGGGGTGGAATTAGGGAAGTGTGGATAGACTTGGGAGATATTCAGGAGGTTTAATGAGCAAATTTGTGGTCAATTGTACATGAGAAACGAGTTGGGAGCAAGCAGTATGGATATCTCTCGAATTTTATGCTTAGGCTATTGAGTGAATGATGATGCAATCCAAAGACACACAGAATAAGAGAAGAACAAATTTGAAAAGTGGAAATTGTTTTTCTAATGTGGAATCAGATGTCTATGGAATAGCCGAAGATGTCTTGTATATCAGTATATAAATCTGGAACTCTTTTTCATATATTCTGTAAACTGTATATAAATCTGGAGTGCATGAGAAAAATAGGCAGATATATGAATCCATAAAAGTAGTAGTTGAAGCAATGTCAATATATGCAAACATCCAATAAGCAGTCAGGTCAGAAATTCCAGTACAGGGAGTATAAAAAAGAACTTAGGTTGAATCAGACATGCTGCCTTAGAAGGTGTAAAAGGATCCAGTTAATAGAAAAATATACTCTATTTAGTTGAACTTGAATCCAAATAGACCATACCAAATCTGGTATGGTCAATTAGATTGGACAAAACTTTTCATGTTATTCTTGCATGTACAATGCCAAACTATAAACATATTTCCACATACAACTATATGAAAAGTCACTGTAAAATAGTGGTTCATAGTTAATATTTTATAGTCAGACTGGTATTGAAATCTCACTTCATCTGGCATAAACTTAATGTCTTTTTGCAGGCAACTTTTCTAATATCAATGAGTTTCAGTTTCCTGATATATCTACCCAGTAGGGTTGTTGCAAAAGTTAAATGCGATACTGTATGGAGAATATTGGACATAATAACTATCTCCAAAATAATGGTTCTTTGGGTACCATCATTAATATGGTACACAACTGACCTTTCTTTTTATTTGTAATTTATCTAAAATATATGTTCCTGTATGAAAAAGAAAAAATGCATAAGGCATATCTAGTTTGTGTTAGAAGTTTCTACTAGGCATCTGAGGACAGAGTAAATAAGCCATACCTTAATCACAATGATATTTATCTTCAGGAGCTACATATTATTTCAAATAACATTACAGTTAGAGCAGCCAAATAAAGGTAAGATCTATAATATGCAAAGAAAAAATAAATACTGAGATTCAAGGCATATTACTGAGACAAAATCAAGTTTATATTTATGAAGAATTTGATGACACAGTCTATCCATTTAACTTGATCGATACCAACAGCCAATCCAGATACTTCAGGATTTAAAAAAATTTATATAGGGACCAATTATTAAATATATTGTCAGTTGATTAAAAAAAACTAGAAGAAATCCAGGGCCTTTATGAATATGTAGAATATTTTGAAAATAAGAAGGAATTTTAACAATTGGGATTTTTTGAAGACTGTCAGTGTGTGTAGTGCTCTGGACCAATCTGAGTAACGTAAAGCAGCAAAAGCGCATCTTCATCTCTGCATTCCTCAAAGGATCTGTGTATTTAAAAAGTATTCCAAAGATGTACATTAAATTGAATTTATTTTAAAATTTAAAGGGTCCCTTAGGAGAGACATGTTACTAACTACTACATATGTGCCTTATATACAAAAAAAAACTTTAATTAATTGCTTTGGGATATTAGATTATTCATTGTCATGAGAAAATTTTATATTTAAAACAGAAAACCAGTCTCTATTTATATAAAGATAAGCTTAGATGGTGTCTGTCCTTTTCTACTCCTGAAAGTCTGGGATACACTTTAACACATTATATTCCTTCTATCTAGAAACACAATGGGACAAATACCTTTCTCTTCACAGCCTTACCTTTATTTCTACTACCATATTTAAAACCCACATGTAAATAAAGAAGATGTGTTATTTTAAACAACTGACAAACTGTACATTTCACATGTTTAGATATGTTTTAACAAACCATTTGAACAAATTTAAACATTATGGCATATCCTACGGATAAATTATAGTAAAATGATTCTGTTACATGCATAATGCGTATTACTTTTTTTCATTGATCATTATATGTAAATTCAGCATCAGAATCACAGTTAAGTAAATTCTATCCTTTATATCAACTTATCTTGAGGTACAGGTCAATAATCATCTGAATTCACAAATGTCAGTTAACTCTGTATGTAGTTAGAGCTTTCTAATCAAATTAATTAATATGCAAATTTAGTTGGCTTTTATTAATTCTCACTAATGACTGGAAAACCTATTAAAAGTGACCAGATATTGATAAATGATTGTGTGAATAAATATTGTACAGATAAAATTGTCAATGCTCCTGCCATTGTATTAAAATATGAAGACATAGAAGTACTTCTTTAAAAGTCAAGGGCACTGCAAAGTTATTATATAAAAAGAAAAAAAATCAATGAGCTATTGAGTATCTATTTCATTTCCGCGTGTGAGGATAAAAGGTACGAAACGTAGGTTCTTCATAAGGACATTTTACTGTCACTGGGTAGAGTACGCTGACACAGGCAACATGTGAATTTTTTTTGAAAAGCAGATGCACTTGGCTGGCGTAGCTCAGTGGATTGAGCGCGGGCTGGGAACCAAAGTGTCCCAGGTTCGATTCCCAGTCAGGGCACATGCCTGGGTTGCAGGCCATAACCCCCAGCAACCGCACATTGATGTTTCTCTCTCTCTCTCTCTTTCTCTCTCCCCCTCCCTTCCCTCTCTAAAAAATAAATAAATAAAATCTTTAAAAAAGTTTTAAAAAAGAAAAGCAGATGCAAATATGTAAAAGCAGATTGTGATTTTCTTAATCATTAAGGGGAATAACATAACCATTGAGGGTCTGAGACCATGGAAACCGATTTACAGTGGAAATAAGGTTTGAAGCGAGTCACGTGGTCTCTCAGATGCTTTCTTACTGTGCAAGCCCCAGTCTGTTTAAACGGGTTACTTTATTGAGCCTTTCTATTCTTCTGTTATAAAAACATGCTGTATATAATACCATTCTGAATTCAGGACTTTTCTGAAAAGCCAGAAATCTCCTAAGTGTTTGTCTGAGAAATCAAGGTACCAACAAAAAAGTTCTGCAGAACTTTTGATATGTGTGTGTTGTGGGATTGGGGGTCAGATAACATGTCTGAATGTTACCATCTGAATGTTCTTTTTCTTTTCCACCCACTGTCCTGCCCATCCAAAAAGTTTTCTTTCCACCTCTTCTTAGTCTGCGGTTCATGTAAGAACTTCTATGTCAACACTGAACATGCAGCCTGTTGCCTGTGTTATACTCATTGTAAAAACCGAAAAGCGTTGCTCTATGTAACATTTAGTTGCATTTTTGTTGCACATTTGCAACCACTAGTACGTGTTCCCTTATACCTTTTGATGAATCACTAAGTACTATTCCTTCTGGGGTATCTGGTATGTGCCTTAATATTTGTGTTTTGCTCTGTGGAGGTATTCACGCTCCCTCCAGAATCCTAATATTTTACAGGGATACCCAAGGTGATGTGGAATATCATATTCTGTACTTCATAATTTATTTAAAAATACTCCCCAATACACATGCAGACGACCAAACCTCCCTAAATCACCAACTTACTACAAAATTCTTATTGGACAAACCCAGTGAGAAAAGTATAACAGAATATTAAATTTTATTCTGTATCATGTGCGTATTTCAGGAAGTGTTAGTCAAACTGGAAATTTATATAATTGTAGCATGGAGCATGTTCTCAAACCTTCAGAAAACATTATCTGAGGCATTCCTAGGAATATGGTTCTCACCAGACCCTAAATACATTTTTTATTGCCAGTTAAACAACAAATATACCATTCAGATCATTATTTCAAAACTGCATATCTGTAAGACCACTAGTCGTAACCTCATAATTCATCTTTATAAAATATGTTTGAGAAACAAGTATTAAATATTATTTTTATTACATTTTGTGGCATGCACAGGGTGGAGGAAAAGTAGGTTTACAGTTGTTTTATGGAAAATAATACAATAATTAATAAATAATAATAGAAGTATAAACTCTGAGTTTTCTGTACTCACAAGTGTATATGACATGCATGTCCTGTATGTGACACTATGAGACCTTATTAATTATATTACTTGCTACTACGGTTAAATGTTAGCTAATAACATTGTAAATGCAAGAATTGAAATTTTTAATAGATTTTTCATTAGAAAATTCAAGAATAAAGACATTTATCAGAAAATAGTTTTTTTTTCTATTATATTTTTCATCATTCCTTCTTTAAGTACAGAGTCAGAGGTTTGCCTGTTTTAGGGCACATGATATCAGGAAACTTGAAAGTACATAGAAGAAAAAATGAAAAATCATTCACTGAAATGAACAGAAATTCACCCTATCTTTCCTTTTCTAAATATACAGGATAGGTGCAAGACAATGTAATTCTCAAGAATTAACCTTGATTTTCCTTTATCTCTCTCTTTGGATACATGTCTTTCTTGGTTTTATTTTTTTATTTTGCATCTCTCTGCTGGCTGGTGATGTTGAGCATCTTTTCATATGTCTATGGGCCCTCTGTCTGTCCTCCTTGCAAAAGTGTCTATTAAGATGTCACCTCACACTGGTCAGAGTGTCCATCGTAAACAAATCAACAAACAACAAGTGCTGGTATGGATGTGGAGAAAAGGGAACCCCAGTGCACTGTAGGTGGGAATGCAGACTGGGGCAGCCATTGTGGAAAGCAGTATGGAGTTTCCCCCCAAAACTAAAAATGAACTGCCTTTTGACACAGCGATTGCACTGCTGGGAATGTACCCTAAGAATCCCAAACCACCAATTCAAAAGAGCCTATGCACCCCTATGTTCACAGCACTGCTATGTACAATAGCCAAGTGCTGGAAATAGCTTAAGTGCCCATCAGTCAATGAGTGGATTAAAACAGTGTGGTACATTGACACAATGGAATACTAGACAGTAGGAAGAAAGGAGCTCCTATCCTTCACGACAGCATGGATGGACCTGGAGAGCATTATGCTAGGTGAAATAAGCCAGTCAGTGAAAGACAGATGCCATATGATCTCTCACCAATAGGAGGAATCTGGTGAACAATAAACTGACAACCAAAATAGAACCACAAGCATGGAAACATGGAACAGACTGAAAGTGAACAGAGGGAATAGGAAAAGGAGATAATGGTGGAAAGAAAGGGGAGGAACTAGACAATGTATATGAATGACCCATAGACGTGGACAACAGTGTGGGATGGACTGTGGAAACAGGGGGTAGGATGGGTGGAGAAAGGCAAAAGGGGAAAAATTGTGACAACTGTAATAGAATAATAATAAAAGTGATTAAAAATATAAAACTTTTGCTTGCTCTCATAAAAAAAAATGTCCTTCTTGGCCCATGTTAATATCAAACTTGCTGGACAGCTGCAAGGTTTATTAATTGTATATGTTTATGCTGATTTAATAAACTATATGCAGTTAACAAATAAACTCACAATATACGGACAGTTCAGGGAGCTACTTTATGGCCTGAGCACAAAGAGACATCACTAAAAGTATTGTGGCAAGAAACCTTGAATTTCCTTGCATTGGTAGGTTTATGCTTTGAACTTAATGATGTTTAAATGTAGGCTATTTCTGTTTAAGTTGTTTTGCTTTATCATTATACAATTCTTTCAAATAGTGGTAATACAACAATTACATATCTGTAGTTTTCACCCTAAAACTATTTTGCCCGAAGTCATATACTTACAACAAGACATCATAATGTAGTAGCTCTGGGATTCTGTTGACACTGTAGTAACAACAGGATAGTCTCATATAGGACTGCAAATAGAATTGCACTCAAATTGTTTGACCATTGAAATTTCATATTGTAACAACATTTAATGCCTTCTTAATATGGCCTCCATAGGCTGCTACTGAAAACTTTGTGTTTCATATATTCATGGATGTAATCTTTATAAAAGATACTGGGAATTTAGGATCAAATTGCAGAATTAATAAAAATCTTATTCCATTGAATTTCTCCATTCAATATTTTAAACTAACAAGTTATTGCCAAATTTATTCTTAAAGTTTATTTTTTAAAGAAAAGTCTAGAATATAGCTGTCAAAAGACAATGCCAAACATTCCTTGAGTTTCTGATGATTAAGTTAGTATAAAATTCTTCCCTTTATAGACCAGAACAGAAACATGAGCTGTCTGCAAGGACAATGGAATCTTAGGTCTTTGACTTTGACACAGGTGGCTGTGAGGAGAAGAAAAGCATCACACACACACACACACACACACACACACACACACACACACCCGGACTTGAGTGAGTGACTGCAAACCAGAGAGTGTGTTCGACACATGACCATCTTATTTCAAAACCTGTCCTCCTTATGGAAATTTTATTCTTGAGCTCAATGATTTCCTGAATTATCTTAGAAGTTCCAAATGACCCACTAGAAATTTCTGCCAGGTATGTGCTTCAGTTTAGGTTCTTACTACCTCACAATTTAGGTTTTGTTTGTTTGTTTGGTTGGGTGGTTTTTAAGCAAGTTCTACCTTATTTAGACATTTGTCATCTCTGGCCTAGTCTGCTTAAACTCAGCTTCCTCTGTCTCCCCACCTCCCCAGTCTCCCTAATCCAATCCATTTTCTACTACCAATCTAAATTCTCTAAAATATTCCTTTCATTGAATCTCTCCCCATACGATAATAATCTTTCCCTCTTCTGAATTATGTAACACTTTTGTCTGTACCATAAAATCAAGCACTGTATTTTATACCTTTTTGTATTGATCTCTAATGGTTTTGTGCCTGTTCCACTTAGCTCCCTGTTTGATACTTTGAGTACAGTTAATATTTATAAGTACTGCTTTGATAGTTCTATGGACTGGTTTGTATTAGATTGCAGATTCTGACACCAAAAATGAGAGATGCTTTCTATGTTGAGAGAATTCTAGTTTGCTATGGTCTCTTCAAGTAGCCTCACTGTAAAAGAACAATCATACAGTGTTTCAAAACGATGCTAATTAATGGGCTTTTATGCCCACCTTTTTTTTTAATTAAGCTGTTCCATTATGCCAAAGGGGGAGGGGGTTAAACTCTTTCTGGCTTTCACATAGCAGAACTTTCTGAGCGGTCTTTAGGGGAGAAAAAGTATAATTAGCCTTTAAACCAAGCTGGGATATTTCTTTCTGAGTACAATGTACTCACTAGAAGCCATCCCAATTAAGCAGAATTACCATCCCAATTAAGCAACAATCTTTGTTGTTAATTAGTATTAATTCAGGGACTTGGGAAATGTCCCATGTAAGTGGACCTCTTAATTAAGTCTCAGTTAGATTAAATGTATTATATTAGAAATGATGATAAAAACTCTGCATTATTTACCAATTCTAAATTATAAACTGATATGTAAATATATCTATATTCCTATATTATGTATAGATATAGAGTATATCAGTTTCTCTTCAAAATCCTGACAAATATAATATTGTATACTCATTAGTTCTTTTTAAAAATGTTGTCACTTTCTAATGAATATATATATACATATGTATAAATATATACCTGTATATATCAGGATTTTCTAGGTTGTTCCACCTATTAATGTGCTAAGAAGGTACCTTAAGACAAACTGGAAGCTGTGTGGCACATCCCATACCTTGCCTTATACATTTCTTCTGTTTAACTAATCCTTTCATGATAAACTGGTAAACATAAGTAGTATTTTTCTGAGTTCTGTAAGTCTTTCTAGTGAATTATCAAACTTAAGGAGGGGTTGTAGGATCCCTTGAATTCACAGCCAGTCAGCCAAAGGTACGGGTGTCCCCAGGGACTTGTGACAAGCATATACAGTATTAGAAGTCTTGTGAAACTGGACCCTTAGCCTGTGGGGTTTGTGCGAACTTTGGGTAGTTAGTGTCAGAATTGAATTTAGTTATTGGATACCAGGTTGGTGTTGGGGCATTGGAGAATTGATGAGGAAAACACTCCCACAATGACTATCATAAAGAATTTAATAGTTGATGTTGAAGAACATGAAATTAGAGAGGCCATGGGTAATGGAAATGTGTAGTTTGGAGAGAAAAGGATGAAAGGTAGGAGGATGAAGAGGCTTTGATTCCTCAGTGACCCTGTGGTCATCCATGGTAGGGACCAGCAGCCCCGCTGTGATCAGTTACTGAAGGTAAAACTTACCAACAGAATTTATAGATGGATCCAACTCCCAAGTACTTGGGTCACTGGGAGGCATAGAAAAATACACACCAATAAGAAAAAAGTGAAATATACAACTCCTTGTTTATTGCTGTCTGTAATAGCTAACATGAGATGACAAGAAAGCATTATGCCAAACCAAGCTCAGATTGGTTGCAATGAGCTTTAGACATTAGCCTGAAAGGAAAAAATTATACTGGAAGAATGAAAAGTACCCCTAAGACCTCTTGTCCTGAAGAAGGTCGCTCATGTAGGGAGAGGGCTAAGCCCAGAAACTACAGAAACCAGAGAAGATAGTGTCAAGAAGTCACCTCCATTTGTAATTTGAGAAACATTTTACTAAAATCATGAGAATGAAATGTTTAGGGGAAATGCCTTTGATTTTGAATTCCACAGAGTGGATGAATGCGTTTGGGTGGAGAAAGGGCCCATGGATGACTATGAGCAATCACACATGTCTGTATACAATCCAGACACATGGCAGGTGGCTCTTGAGGGAATGGCAGCTGGGTGGACTGGGTCAAAGTCACTGTGAGGTCTGTTTTCCCTGAGAAAGGGGACCATCTGATTCCCACTCTGAATACCCAGGGGAACATCCCAGATGAAACAGTGGCTAAGCCATGTATGCAAGCCAAATGAGATAGACTTTATTCAGTTTCATTTCAATTTATCTAGGATATTCACCCACTGAATATGCCCAGTATGCTGGTGATGGTAAATGCCTTCGGTAAGGGAGCCATATTGCCATGGGCACCCAGGTTGCCTTACTGCTGTAAAATCAAGCAGTGGTCCAAGAAGACTTAACAGATTCTTGTTGTATTAGCTTCCCATTATGGGTCTTCAAGTTTCTAAAAAAAAAACAACATTAAATTAACAAAGAAATGGAGAGAGGCGGGAGGAGAGTCAAGGAACTCATCCTAATAGGGTAGAACTTTTAGAAGGGTTATTAAGAAATGCTGCAAATAAAGGAAATTTTGAGGGGTGTCAAAGAGCAAAAAGAAAGTAGAGAGTGAAGCAATAGGGCAGAGAATGTAATGACAAACCTGACCTAAAATTGCTTAGATCAACTGATAGGCAGATGGAGCAACAGGGCCAGAGTCCCTTGGGTCTGTAAAATGTTCAGGGAATGGAGGAGAGTAGTTTCTGCGAGTCCTTTACGTGGTAGCCAGTTTCATATACTGTGGGGCCAAAACCCATTGAAGAAGCCCTAGAAGGGGCTATGATTAAATTCAGAAAATATAGAAATATAAAGGTTGATGAGATTATTAAATTTGAAATGTTTATTTAAATAGGTTTTATGTAAAGAGACTGTGTCCCCTTTACACAAATGTTTTGTGCAAATGACTACTATATCTGACTAACATTTCTTCTGCCTGATATTTTAACCCCAAAATCTGTTGATAAAGTTCTAATGGAAGTTGTAGTTAGGAATACAAGAATTTATGGGATTAAGGTAACAACTTGGAGGGGAATCGTTTTGGAGAACTGGAGAGGAATATAGCTGAACAGACTTTGTGTAAAGGGATTGTGCATGTTTGACCGAAATGTTTTATGGGCATGGGCATCGTGTTAGACAGGAACATTTCCCCTACCCGGTATAATAAAACTGAAAGCATTGGAGAGGTACGTTGAAGTACAACTGTTGATGTGCAGCAAAAGATATTTCCTTTAAGTTCGGGAGATGATTGGCATTGATGGATGGATATCACGATGTCCTTGCTTGAGGTGGCCACCTAAGCTCATGAAATTAGTGGCCGTGGGGCTCCCTACAGGATGGCAGAGATGGGTCAAATCTAGACATATTCCCTTTGCGCCCTCTGAGGCTAGTAAAATCTGTCTGCCCCAAAAGAGACAGTGACTACAGATAGCTAGCTTGCATATTCTCTGGGGAGGGTGCCCTAAACCTAGGTGGCAAGTCACACTGGTGCCAGTAGCCCTAATGGGTTCCAAACAGGTGCTGAGAAGGACAGTCACCGTCTCTCTCCTGAGAATATCTTGCTCAGTGGTAAGTACAAATGCTCAGAGAACTGGAACAAACTATATCACAGCAGTTTGCACTGCTAAGTCCTATTTTTTTTTCAGAATGAGGAAAACAATTGACACTTTATAAGGTCCAATGATAGGCAAAGCTATGTTGGGAACCGCCCTGACTGGTATCAGAAGCTGAAACCCCCGCCTAGGCTAAGGCTAAGGGAACACCCTTGGAACCATAAGCCAGCAAGGAGACAAAAGCTTATCTTCCTGGCAGGAATGCTGCTTCTGCTGCTTTATTCATGACTGAACCCCAAAAAGCTTGGTCGGTTAGCCAAAGACGGGTAAGATTCCCCAAGGGGGGAACGACCTAAGACAGGCACGATCACTTTTGGGAGGCCCCCCAAAAGAAGGACTTGGGGGGGCTGCAGCAAAAGGGGGTGATGGACCCTCGCTCCTCGGCTTTGACATAGCCTGGGTTCTCAGCGTCTGGGAAAAAACCTCCTTGTCTCCCAGTTGCCTTAGTTCCCTTGCCCCACCTAAGCCTGAAACAATGACAGGGTGGTGCAGCTCGGTACTGAGAAGTGCGGATTCCCCGGGGTGATCAGGCCTAAGAAAGAACATGTAAATTCCTGTGAAACCTGCTTTGTTCAGAATGCTCTCAGTTGAATGAGAAGGGTCTTAGGAGGAAGTTATTTTGTTCCTCAGTCTTACAGCTCTTTGACCCCGACTCAATAGACCGGCAGAGTTCCTTGTTTTCTATGGTTCCTTACTTCCCCCTAATGAGCACTGTACTTTACCTGAATTATTATGCAGAATGAGCCCAATAAAAGCAGGTATGGACGGTAAATCGGCGCGCTCCCCACTAGGGGGGCGTGGCCATTCCGTCCCTACTTCCCCACAGAAACTAGTTTGTCTCTGTGCATGTGTTGTTTTTTCTCGCGTGTTTTAGACGAGCCATCCACAGCGTTTCGTGGTCACTGCTGGCTGGTGACCCACGCGCAACAAAGCTACATATACCTCAGAATCATAGTTTAATAGAAAATTTGAATGGATAGGTGAACATGGAGTGTCTAAAATGTGGGAGATGCAAATGTAAATGGCTGTATTACACAATCCCTCTTGTGTAGTTAGAGTGGCATCTTTCCCTACCCCTTCTTCTTGAGACCCATTGAAAAAACAACAAACGATCTATGCAGTGGGGACAAGTGGGGACACTGTTTGACCCTGTCCATGTTGAGTGTAATCGCTCCTGCTTTGGGAACCTGATAAGATCAAATTGGAGCTTGCAAACTGGAGGGATCCCACCCTGGAAGACATTTTTATGTGGTAGGATAATGAATTGGAGGAAATATTAATTACTGACTGCACTTTTAGTAATGTGGCACTATCTTTTAATTTCTGCCATCCTTTTGTTATAAAGTACCCATGGTCAAAGACCAAGGGGGTTGTCTAGAGGTTAATAAATACATTTATTTGTTCTTTTTTACTATGTTCCTGGCGCAGAGCTCCTAAATTTTTTAAAATTTTTTGTTATGCAGCTGTCTTTTTTTATTCATAATGAACCCCGCTCCGCTACATCTTAGTTTATACTAATGGGGTGATGCAGCGTGGAGCCTCTATACTGTCTCCTTATGGGGACTGCTGAGCTGAGAAAGGAAATGATTAGAGACTGCAGCGAGATGAAGGGCTGGGTGGTAGCAGTGTTCACCTCCCCCATGGAAACAGTGAAGAACAAGTAGAAACTCATGAAAATAGTTCAGGAAAAGTCCTGAACTACCACAAAGGGGCTGCATAAAAAAAGTGTGGGAAGCTGCGCGTTTTGCCTGTCACTCCATACCCCTCTTTAGAGCAGCTCAGCCCTGGGAGGGACCCTGGCAGAGCGATGGCAGCACAAAGGGGAAAGGAAAGCAAGAGAATCTCAGCGAGCCTCATTACCTTGGACAATAGCAGCTTCCACTACCAAGTATCCACAGTCCTCACCGCTGCACCTCCTCGCTGGGGCTGAACCTGATGCCACAGTGAGAGCACTCCCAGGGACCAGACCCTAGTCACTCTGTTGGACCGAGGCACCACAACCCCTCACCAAATATAGGATTGGAGATGCCACTCCTTTGTGTCCCAAAGCCCGGGCCCCAGATCATGGCTCTCAGCCATGATTGCCGCTGTTGCTGGGAGCTCCACCCCCGGGGCTCGAGGTCATAGCTTTGAAGGGAAACCACGGGGAATGTTCTTCCACTGCTCTGGGACAGCCCCGGGATGCCAAAGTTAGGACTTTGACCTGCTCTCCCCAGGCTGTGCTTCTACTGCACTCTGCCCATGCTGTCCCAGGATGCTTCTGCGCCCTGTTCATCAAGGGCCTGAGCTGTTGCTGCGGCCCTGGCCCAAGTGGGTTGCTGAAGCGCATCCCAGAGACTGAGACTGCAGTTCCATGGCAGTTTCACCCAGACCTAAACCTCAGCCACCAGTGTTGCTGCCCCAAAAGTGAGACACTATAGCAGTTTTATGTGTAGTATCTCATCCCAAGACCCCGGCAGCTTGGTTATAGCTTTAACTGTCAACGCAACAGACCAAGAGCCAAGTAGGACCAGAAATAGGATTCCTTTGGCTAGGACTCACTGTCACAGGCATGAAAGGAGCACAGTGGCCTTAGCCACCATCACCACCCACAAGGCCCCTGCTGCCTTGGCCGCAGAAGACCCGCTCAGTCTGAACTGGCATTGAGCACAGCTAACGCAGCTATGCAGCACAGGCACTGTTTTCACCTGCCGGGAATCAGACCTGCCGCTAATCAGACCTGCCGCTGCCCTAGGCAGCTGATGCGCTTGCAGCTGTATTTCTGCCATGACGCTCATCCGAAAACTCTGAAAGAGGTGACTGTTCCACCAGATGCACACACATGAAGGCAAAGTGAACAGAAACGTGAAAAAGCAAAGAAGTGTGACAACAGCAAGTGAGACAACAAATTTCCAGTAACTGACCTCAAAGAAATGGATACCATTGTGTTACCTGGAAAAGAATTCAAAATAATTATTTTAAGGCTGCTCAGTGAGATTAAGGTTGCAGGGCAGGAGAGAGTGGGATGATATATTCAAATTGCTCACACACATACAAAAAAAAATACTCTAAGCCGAGAATATTTTCGACCATGACGCTTTCCCTTCTGATAAAGACCTTCCCAGACTAACAAAAGCTGAGGGGATTTATCAGCACTAGACCTTTCTTGAAATGCCAAAGGAAGTTCTTCAAGTGAAAATAAAAGGATGCCAATAAACTGGTAAAGGTAAATATATAGTCAAATTTCAAATACTCTAACAGTACGATGGTGACGTGTAAATCACTTTGACCTCCAAGAGCATACACATTGAATGTGAAAAAATATTTGTTACTGGGCACACAGTATGAAAATATCAGTTAGGGCAGGAACAACATAAGACTTTGGAGGAAAAAGTTAAAATTTGTGATGTTTTCGTGCAATTAAAGTTAAGCTATCATTACCTTAAAATAGATTCCTATAACTATTAGATGTATTTTGAAAGTCATGTGATCACAAAGGATAAACCTATATAGACACACAAATAAAAAAAGACAAAAGAAAACATACCACTGTAAAAATGATCAATTAATAAAGAAACACAGCATAAAAGGAACAAAATATTAAAGGACATGTAAAACAATCAGAAAACATTTAACAAAATGGTGATACTAAGTATTTACCTATCAACAAATGTAAATAATTCAATTAAAAGACATAGAGTGGCTGAATTAATCTAAAAAAGAAAAGGCCCAGCCATGTGCTGCCCACAAGATGCTCACATAGCTTTTACATACAGTCAGACTGAAAATGAAGAGATGAAGAAAGATAGTCTATGTAAATAGAAACCAAAGGGGAGTAGAGCTAACTATATTTACAGCAGCCAAAATAAACTTGTAGTCAAAAGTTGTAAGAAGAGCCCTGGCTGGTGTGGTTAGTTCATTGAGCACTGGCCTCTGAACCAGAAGGTCACTGGTTTGATTCCCAGTCAGGGCACATTCCTGGGTTGTCGGCTGGTCCCTCATTGGGGTCATGCAAGAGATGACAAAGTGATGTTTCTCTTCCACTTTTTCTCCCTCCCTTTCCCTCTCTGGAAATAAATAAATAAAGTCTTTTTTAAGTTGTAAAAAGAGACAAAAAATGTCACTATGTAATGTTAAAGGTATAAATTCATCATGAGCATAAACAGTTATAAATATATATGTCCCCAATATCAGTGCACTTAAATATATTAAACAATGAACAGATCTGAAGGTAAAATAGGCAGCAATGCAATCATAGTTGGGGACTTCAATATCCCACTTTTAACAATAAATAGATCAGTCAGAAAATCAATATGGAAATAATGGACTTGACACACAGAAATAGACTTAATGGATCTAAGTATAGAGACCGTTTTATACATAGCGGCTGAATATACATTCTTCTCAAGTACATGAAACATTCTGTAGGATAGATCTTATTTTAGACCACAAAAAAATCATAGAAGGAAATCCTACTATTTGCAACCATATGGATGAACCTTGAAGATCTTATACTAATTAAAATAAGCCAGACAGAGAAATACAAATATATGGTATCATTTATATGTGGGATTTTTTTACAAAATTACATAGAAAGAAAGAATAAAATGGTAGTTTCCAGGGGCTGCGTGGGGATGGGAGATATGGGGTGATGTAGGTCAAAGGCACACATTTTCAGTTATAAGAAGAAAGAGTCCTGAATATCTAATATACAAAACAGTGACTGTAGTTAATAACATGGTACTGTGTACTTGTAATAATATGTAACCTGTGTGCTTGACAGATCCTGAGAGTAAATCTTAAGCATTCTCACCACACACACATGCACACTCAAATGAGTTAACTATGTAAGGTTATAGATGTGTTAATTATGCTGATCTTAGTAATCATTTCACAGTGCATATATATATCAAATCATCACATTGCACACTTTAAATATATACAATTATATTTGTCAATTATCCCTCACTAAACTTTAAAAACATGTCATTTGAGTGTGGAAAATTTCAGCCCCATCCTCAATTCCAGGGGAGGGGGTGTGGAGGTTGCGGCCATGAAAGCCCTCCACATATGCTGACCTCCTCCTCTTAGCTGTTTCTACGTTGTATCCTTCACAATAAACCCGTAAATGTAAAATAAATTCAATGCATCATAATGTATTCGGGGTATAAACTCAGACTGCCTGTGGGCTGGAAAGGAGAAGTATATGCAAAGACAAAAGAAACCATGCTTCTAACCCTTTATTACAAGTTCGCCTACATTTCTCTTACACATTTGCTGGATGCAACAAATTCTTTTTTTTAGTTTACTCTCAACGGATAGTAAATTACAGTGAAAAACATATCTACCCTTATTAAATTAAAGCTTCAAGTAAATAACTGAAATAAGCTTTGCATTATCCATGCTTAATTTTTATCATTTTTTGAAAATTGTCATTTACCAATTTACCATTGAAAGGTTTCTTTTCCTGTCATAATTTCTGGTATTTCTAAGCACTGTTTTATTGGGGTTTATTTTTCTTATTGCTAAAGATTATACACAGCATATTTAAGCAGATCACTATGTGACTACATGAAGGCAATGCCAGGAGAGAAAATTTGCACTTGGAGAGTTGTCAGAACCAGTGTATTTCTTGTTAAAGAAGAAACTGAAATTGAAAGGCTCTTTGACTGCTCTGTCTCTTACTCCTGACAGCTCTGGAGCTGACTTTGTGGTTAGCAAGTGTACAGCAGCCCTTTTTCCCTTAAATAATTGACACTTAATGATTCTATTTTGGCCTATCTTCCTTCAGTTATCTCATTAAAGAAAGACAACTCAGAAAAGTTGAATGTATTTTCTCTAATGTTCAAGTATTCTACTTAAAAATAGAAAAGCAGATTCAGGATAGCAAAACACTGTTGAGGGAGATTTTTAAAAAGGAATATTTACCAGTTAGAATTGCTTTTGAGTATAAATTTTTTAAAAAATGACTGCATGGTATAGAGAAGTAAGGACTTGATTTTTCTTGGGTATCAATGAGGGCAGAGGTTGGCAGTTCAGAGCCCACATGGCCAATCAAAGATGCCATATAGGCTCGTGTTGCTCTATTTGCTTTTCCTCAATCTTTACCAGGTCCCTCTGCTCCCAGCAATTAGCATTTGGCTGTGTGCCAGGCAGCACGAACTGCAAAGGGGAAAGGGACAATGGCTAAAACCTTAATCTGTTTTCTATTTAGATGTTACTTCTATTTTATTTTATTTTTGCATTCAAATTCTTTTAAAAACTATTTTTATTGTATTTTTCCCATTGCCATTTATCTCTCTATACCCTCTTCCACCTCTGTCCCGCCCCAGTCATGGCACTGCTGTCCCACCAGTCTTTTTTGCCTGCCCCGCCTTCATACTTCCACCTCCCAAGCCACCCCGCAGAGCTGTCAGCCTGCTCTCCACCTATGAGTCTGTCTCTGTTTTGCTTATTCAGTTTGTTCACTAGATTCCACATGGAGTGAGATCATATGGCATTTTTCTTCCTCTGACTGGCTTATATCACTTAGCTTAATGCTCTCCAGCTCCATCTGTGCTGTCGCAAAGGGTAAAAACATTCTTCAAAGAGGAAAAGAACAATGACTAAAACCTTGACTTTTAAAGCAAATGTTATTTTTTTTTCTGTTTTTAAAATTTATTGTTCAGTTACAGTTGTTTTGCCTTTTCCCCCATGCTCACCCCTACCCCACTCCCAGGGTCTATGCCCCCCACTGTCCACACCCCTGAGTCCTCTAGCCTTGTTCCTTTGCTTGCCCCTTACCCTTCTTTCCCCCAGTATCCCTCTTCCCCCTCCCCTTTGGTGACTGTCACTTTGTTCTTTATTCCCATGTCTCTGGTTCTATTTTGCTCATTTGTTTTGTTGATTAGGTTCCACTTATAGGTGAGTAGATCACAAAGCTGCGGTTCACTTACACGATGGAATACTATACTACCCAGCAGAAAGAAAGCAGGAGCTCCTACCCTTTGCAACAGCATGGATGGAGCTGGAGAGCATTATGCTAAGTGAAGTAAACCAAGCAGAGAGGGACAAATACCATATCATCTCACCTATAAGCAAACGTTATTTTTTATGAATAAAATTACTCTCCAAGGACTTGTGCTTATATCACTTGCATCACAAGACCACTCCTCGTTGCAGAGAAGCGTGGGAAGGTGACCTATTTGAGCAAAATGCCTGATGCCTCAGTAAAATCAGTAGTCTATTAACAAGAATGCTTACACTCCTGAATGTATGGGGAAACTTGGAATTATTGTCCAGGTGGCCATTTCTTTGATTATGTGAAGAGAATAACCAGGTGACACAGAACACCAGGTGCTCCCACTACTTGCTTGTAATTTATATCTTGTGCTTTTCTTTATTATCTAAATTTTCCACAGTAAGTACAAGTTGTAAATTAAAGTTTTTAAACAAATTTTTATTTATTTATTTTTAGAGAGGGGGAAGGAGGGAGAGAGAGAGGGAGAGAGACATCAATGTATGGTTGTCTCTCGAAAGCCCCACACCTGGCCTGCAACCCAGGCATGCGCCCCTACTGGGAATCAAACCAGTAACCCTTTGGTTCGCATGCCCATGTTCAATACATTGAGCCACACCAACCAGAGCTAAATTCAAGATTTTTTGATGGTTATAGAACTAGGCAGTCATCTTTATCATCTTTATTAATTTGTGGTAGTGTGTTGTTTTCTAGGAATTGTTTCATTTCTGTAATTGTTAAATTTATGTGTTAAAAGTGTTCTAATATTTCCTTATTATCTATTTAATAGCTGCAGTAACTGTAGAGACAACCCCTCTTTTATTTTTTACATTGGTCATTTGTGTTTTTTCTCATTTTATTCTTGTCAATGTTGCTAGAGTTTTGTAAATTTTTTTAAAGATTTTATTTATTTATTTTTTTAGGGCGGGAAGGGAGGGAGATAGAGGAGAGAGAGAGAGAGAGAGAGAGAGAGAGAGAGAGACATCAATGTGTGGTTGCTGGGGGTTATGGCCTGCAACCCAGGCATGTACCCTGGCTGGGAATCGAACCTGGGACACTTTGGTTCCCAGCCCGCGCTCAATCCACTAGCTACGCCAGCCAGGGAGTTTTGTAATTTTTTAAAAAATTATTTTTAGAAAAACTGTATTTTACTTCTATCAGCTTCCCCTTGTTTTCTTTTATGTTTTCATTAGTTTCTGTTTATTTTCATAATTTTCTTTTTATGCTTACTTTGGATACAATAATTTAGATTATTATTTTGGCAATTTTTCTCTTTCTAAGGGTTATTTGTATACAGGGTCTGGCAAAAGTAATGCCTGCTTGAGTATGGTTGGTAGGATAATAATATGGGTGTAATAATTTAGTTTTATTTTGAACATGTCACCTAAAATGTGATATGGTGTACACAAGTGTGATATTCTTACATTACAGGGTCGCATGCTTATGATTTGTAATAAAAGATTTTGTAACAAAAAAGAGGGCATAAAATACAGACCCTGTACTTTTCCAGTTTGCTGTGATATAATTGACATGTAATGTGAAAGTTTATGGTGTAAAATGTCTTCATTTTTATATTGAAATATATTGATTTTTATGTTGCAAAATGATTGCTAGCACCTCCATCCTGTCACATAATTACCATGTCTTTTTGTGGTGAAACCATTTAAGATCTACTCTCTTAGCTACTTTCAAGTATTTAATGTTAGCAATTTCCATTGCTTTAAACTTCACTTTATCTAATATTAATAAACTGCTCCTTCTTTCTTTTGATTCAGTTTGCATGATATATTCTGTGTATCCTTTCACTTTTATTCTACCTTCATTATTATATTTGAATTGTGTTTCTTATAAACCATTGGGTCAAACTACCAATACTTTTTTTGTCTTTTAATTTACTTTGCCAATATCTTCTTTTTATTCAGTATATTTGGACTACTTAATTTTCTCACAATTATTGATATGTTAGTGCTTAAGTCTGCCATTTAATTATTTATTTTATTTTTAATTATCTTTTTTCTATTTGTCTATTCTAGCCTTCCTGTGGAGTACTTGAACATGTTTTAAGATTTCCTCTTGATTTATTTGTAGTATTTTTGACTATGTCAATTTTATAACTTTCCTACAGGTCTGTCTTGATGTTACTATATGTATTCTGATGTTGCTTCATCTATTAGTATCAAAATTTAACACTTTGAGTGAACTATGAAACTTTACTTCCATTCAGGCCCCTTTATACTCCTTTATTTGAAACGTCATTGTCTTAGGAACATCACGATGTAACAAATGCTTTTCAGTTACCTTTATTTTCATGCTCTTTTCTATATTTAAATGTGCTATGCTCTTTACCTGGTGTGTTTTTGCCTTCTTTCATTGCTTAGGTAATCTTGGTCATTCTTCTTATTTAACTCAGATATTACCTCCTCAGTCAAACTTGTCCTGACCTGTTATTTCAATGAGAACCTATAATAGAGGAACTCAAACAGTTCTCCATTTTAGTGAATTTTATAGATGGACTTTTAACATCAGTAAAAGTAGTTATTTGGTTAATGACTGTCTTTTCTACTAGAATGGATTATAAATGGGACCAAATACCACATGTGCTTTTACTCATTGATGGATGCCTAGCACTCGGTACTTTGCATTACTCAACATTTATCCAGCAAGTAGTGATAGAATGAATGAATAAACCTTTCTCAACTATGGTTTCTTCATCTCAATTATTGATGCACAATTATTGTTTAATTTGTAGTAAGAACTACAGAAGATGATACCTGTGAAAATGCTCATGAAGACGGTAGAAATATGTAGAATCAACAGTGTATATCATAAGGAAATTATGCTCCGAATTTAAAGTTAAAAGCTCAATATTGTCCATTTTCAATGTGAGGAGACTGCAGGCTATTCAAGTGAAAATATCAGGGAGCTAGTTTGTATTGATAAATTGAAATGTCTCAAAAAAATACACAGAGCTAGATTAAGGATTTTAGAAGAGGAATTGGTAGAATTGGCCTCTCCTATCACTATTATATGCATTTAGTCACATTGGCACAACATAAAGCATTTTCACAACTGTTTATGTATGCCTAATTATTTTGATAAAATGTTTACTTTCACTTTTTAATTATTTTTCCATTTCACCCTCAGTTTTTATTCATTGCTGGCCAATTATGCTTGCTCTGCACTACTTAGGATATTAGAAAATTTGGAAAGAACCTCAAAATACACATCAGCTCAGGCTTTATTCTTTGTTTTGCACTGGTAATTTGAGACATTAGAGTAAATTTTTAATATTTTAAATTTCTAAATTAGTAAATCAAGCATAATTGTCTGAAATTAACTTAAAAATTCATAACACAATCTCAGAATCTTTAAATAATTTAGATCATATTATTCTATCTCTTTTTATCAAATTACTTTGACTTACATTAAGATTTAATCACAAAAGTTTACTGTAGAAAAATAAAATGGCACAGAGGCAGCATTATTGGGGAACATGAGAAAAAAACAGTTTCTTACACAAAATTACTGTTAGCCCTTTGGTATATATCCTTCTATCTTTGACAATAAGTTTTATGAGTACCCACTATTTGCCAAAACAATGTTTCAGAGAATGAAGATACACAAGGAAAAAAAAATAGATAGAATGTCCTGCCCTCACTTGGCTAATATTCAAGTGTCAGAAAATAGAAAATCAATATGTGTCGTAATACATGATTATTGGAGCCATGAAGATAATCAAATAGGATACAGAAATTGAGGCAGATTTTGGGTTGTGTAGTCATTTAGCTAAAGCTCTCAGGGAAAGCCTCTTTGATGAAGAGATATTTGAGGATTTCTGAAATAAAGAAGATATAACTTGGGGAAAAACATTCCAGGCAAAGTGACCAATTAATAAAATTCCTCTCGCACTTAACTTCTATACCATTTCAACTGCACATTAATTGCTCCAAAGAATGAGATATCCTGTGGTGTATTTCAGATTACAATCTTTCTCTTGGCCAATCATGAAAAGGCCAATTCATATTTAAGTAACTGATTGTTTTCATAGTAAAATTATGAGGATGAAATAATTTTTAACTAATGTTCAATATATCTTGTGTTTCATTGTCATTTATTTAATCAAAGACTATTTCTTTTTTCTCTATGGTAAGCATTGTATTAACTATTGTAGAGTCAGAAATAAAACAAAAAGCTTGCCCTGGAAAAACTCTCCATTCAAAGAAACAGATACTTGCACAAATAAATATAATAAAATCTAAAAGATACTCTAATACAATTTGCATAGAACAGGTGATCAACTCTACTCAGGTGGCAGCATCAGGACAAAGAATAGAATTTTAAAAGACAAATTAAAAGGAGTGACATCAGAGGAATGGCGTAGGAGAGGGCGCCTTGATCTCTTGTGTTGAAATTACAACAATTTGAACAGCTGTAATTCAACAAAGGATTCCCTGCTTAAGGTACAAACATGTCTGAGAGACCTGTCTGTGCATTGCAACTTCTGAAGAGGTTGGTCAGTTGTAGACAGCCGCAGAGATATGAAGAGGCAAGAGCTGAGATAGTGCAGGGGATGCGGCCCCGAGCTCACTGTGAGGCTGGCTCAGCCCAGAGAGGAGAGAAATGAGGTTGCCACTGCCACTCCTTCCAGCAGGGAGAGGCAGACAGGTACAGTGAGCATCCTTATCCAGTTTTTCCTCCCCGTTGTCAGTTGTAAAGGACTCATCCTAAGCCCACCACCCCCTTGTGCTTGCTTCCCCATCCCGAAGCAGGAAAGACGGCCTTCAGTGAAATGCTCATGAGAACTGGCCTCTCTCCTCCCACTCAGGCATCCCCCAACCTGGCCCCACCCCCGTGCCTCCCTCTACCCCCTCCACACACCCTCATGTGGCAGGTGTGCAACCCCCACACCTCCCCATCCCCCAACCTGGCCCCGCCCCCTGCCTCCCCACGCCCTCCACACACCCTCATGTGGCAGGTGTTCACCGTGTGCCCACAAAGATGGGGAAACCACGCCTCCCAGAAAGCAGTCAAAAGACCACTGCTTCAACAGCCAGGTGTTTTATTAAGGTGGTGGTTTACTGTTTACTTCTCACTCACATGGCGTACTTCTTGGTCCAAGCCCGAGCTATAGCATTATAGGTGTCCCTGTCCTTTAAGTACATTCTTGCAATGGATGGATCTAAGGGATCGTCGGGATTGGGGTCACATAACATGGAGCTGATGGACAACAACAATTCAGATACCGTAAGGGCAGGTGACCACTGGGACTTGAGAATATCTAGACATATATTACCTCTTTTGTCGATATTGGGGTGGTATACCTGAGTGATGAAGTAAATATATGGAGGTTGAAAGGGGTACTCGTGTGAGAAGTGTATGTTTAGGGAGAAGACGCCTCCCTCATAGGGGCTGTTGTCAGGGCCCACAACGACCCCCCTCCATGTGAACATGTCATCGTCCATCGGTGCTGCGGAGCACATGGGAGGGGGGTCCTTAGTGATGTCCATCAGTTCCTTCTGCAGGCGCTTCAGAGCCGTGGACACGTCCACTGGAACAGGTGGTGTCTGGGCATCCTGATAGGGACAAGGGGGAAGCACGGGTGGGGCGGGGAGGGACCATGGGTTAGGGTGGGCGTGGCTTACGGGGGCCGGGGTTAGAGGGGCAGCCACCCCCCAGGTCGGTGGGTGGGTAAGAAGGCTGGAGCCGGGCTGTGGGGTGTGAGGGGCTGTCGGGGGACGGGGCCGGTGGGGAGGAGGGGGAAGGAAGGCAGAGTTGGGGACTCGGCTGGACCTGAGGGGCTCCTGCTCACCTGTGTTCTGCTGGTCCCTGGCTCCTCCATCTCTTCTTCCTCCACCGCTGGGTCTGCCGCTCAGACCCTGAGCCCCTAAGGCTGCGCTGCCCATAGACACTGCCGCCCTGTGGCAGGAGCAACTGCTCCTGCCAGGCCGCCTGCCTGTGCCCTCGGCCCTGCCTTGTGCACTGGGTTCCTGGAAACAGGAGGGGATCCCCTCTGTGATGTCACAAGGGCCAGCTGATGCTGTCAGCAAGTCGATGGGGGCGGGGCCAGGAGAGAGAGGGAGAGGCAGACAGGTAAAGTGAGCATCCCAGTGGGTGTGGTCAGCATGCTCCACAATTGAACAGAGGGACCTGCGGGGAGACAAAGCTCAGGTATGCAGCCACGCCGTCTGACTGCCGCAGTCACCAGGCAGAAAAACACAGCCACTGCGAAGCCTGGCCTCCTCTCCAAATCCTCCCAATGTCACAGTGGGCCCCAGAAGAAGCTGTAACACTGTGTGTCGAGTTGCAGAGCACACTGTCTGCAAGCACAAGGACTGAAAACACAGAAACATTTTCTCCTAAATGACAGGTGTGCTCTGTGGCTCACCCCAGCGGTGGGTGGAGATAGACAGTGGAAGACACTAAGGTCTGCCAGTCTCCATGGCTGGGAGAACAAAGCCATAAGTTACCAGCCAGCCTCTCCCAGCTCACCCCACACCCACCCATTGCAGAGCACTGCTCGCAGCATATAGCTACAGGTAACAGTGCTGGCATTTCAAGGACGTGGACTCCAACTGCCCACCGCATTCCCCTGGGGCTGAGCACCCTGAGATGCAGGCAACCTGATCACAGAGGAGATGCCCACCTTCCCAGGGAACAAACAGCTTCTTCCATGTCCCTGAAGAGATCTGAAAGGACAGAGCTGAGCAGAAAAAGCTAAAAAGCCTGTGCTTTAGTGACCCCTGCTGAAAAACAACGGAAACACACCCTCACTGGTGTAGCTCGGGTGGTTGGGTGGCATCCCACAAAGTGAAAAGTTGCAGGTTTGATTCCTGAGCAGGGCCGATGTTCCTCCCTTACATCGACGTTTCTCTCCTACTCTTTCTCCCTCCTTACCCCTCTCTTTAAAAATAAATAAAATCTTTTTAAAAATAAAAAAAAAGACTTCTTGTTAATCTGGTAGAGAAAGGCCATTCATATATAGATGCCTACAAAGAGAAAGAATCCATCAAATACCATAACTAACCAGAGTAATAATGTAGCCCAGAAAGAAAATTTTTAAATCTTCAGAAGATAAACTTAAAAACATGAAATATGCAATTTAAATGACAGGGAATTCAAGATTACAGTTCTGAGAAAGCCCAATGAGATACAATACAGATAGGCAGTTTAATAAGCTAACAAATAAAATTAATACACAAAATGAATACTTTACCAAAGAAACTGAAACTTTTAAAAAGAACCAAATAGAAATTCTGGAGATAAATAATAACAAAAGACATCAAGAATGAACTAGCTAGTCTAAGAAATACAGCTGATCACATTGGGAAAGAATTAGTGAAATTGAAGATAGAAATCTAGAAATGGCATAGATGGAAAAACAGAATTAGAGTAACAAAAGTGAAAGAGCTCTATAAGAACTATCTGACTCCATCAGATAGAGCAATATAGGAATAATAGGAGTACCGGAAGAGGAAGAGATGGAGACAAGAACTGAGAGCCTATTCAAACAAATAGTTGATGAAAACTTCCCAGACATATGGAAAGAGCTAGCTAGATTCCATCCTGGAATCCAAAAAGCAAACAAGACACCTAATTATCTCAATACCAAAAGGCCTTCTCCAAGGCACATAGTACTAAAACTTCCAAAAATTCTTGACAACGAGAATTCTCAAGAGAGCAAGGGAAAAGAAGACAGTAACCTACAAGGAAACTTCTATTAGATTATCATCAGATTTCTCAGAGGCCCTACGAAGTAGAAAAAAATATGTCAAATAGGCAAAGTACTAAAAGACAGAAATGACCAGTAAAGAATAATGCAGCAAAGTTGTCCTTTAGATATGAAGGAGGAATAAAAACTTTCAGAAGGTGGGGGGATTTCATAGCACCAGAAGACCTCCATTGCAAGAAGTAGGAGGTTATTCTACTTGAAATAAAGAACAAAGGGTCACAAAACTACAAGTAAGATTACCAACAACTCTTATTCCTAATAGGGTACTATACACTTAAATATCACATACAGGTTAAATGAGGTAAAAACATTAAAAAAGAGAGAGGAGGAAGACAATAACTATTGCAATTCAGAAGTGAACACAGTATAAATAGGGATAATTTGGGACAAAAAACTTAAAAAGGGCAGGAGTAAAAGGCTGAATTTGCAAAGGGAGATGGAGATCAGATACACTCAGGAGAAAAAGAAATACCATATGTATGAAAGTTATTTTTACATTAACCTAGTAGCAACCACACACACAAAAACCCCAAACTAAGACACATAACTTTAAAAGAAAAAAGAGAAAACAGAAGAAAAAATTACATAACACCAGCAAATTAAAACATCAGACAGAAGCACAAAGGATGAAAAACAATTGAGCCCTGGCTGGTGTGGCTCAGTGGATTGAGCACTAGCCTGCAAACCTTAAGGGTCCCCAGTTCGATTCCCAGTCAGGGCACATGCCTGGGTTGTGGGTCAGGTCCCCAGCAGGGGGCATGAGAGAGGCAACCACACACTGATGTTTCTCTCCCTCTCTTTTTTGCTCCCTTCTCCTCTCTCTAAAAATAAATAAGTAAAATATTTTTTTAAAATGGAGTGATACAGCTATGAGAAAACAAAAGATAATGGAGATCTTACAGGAGATTGTCATATATGTCAATTACCCCAAATGTAAGTAGAATAAGCTCACCAATGAAAAGTCATAGAGTAACAGATTGGATCAAACAAACAAAACCCAACCATATGCTGTTTCATGAAATACCTCTGAGCTGCCAAGAGAAATACAGACTCAAGGCGAAAGGGTGGAAAATGATTCTCCAAGCAAATGGCATCCACAGAAATGTAGGTGTAACAAAATAAATTTCAAGATAAAAAGGTAACAAGAGACAAAGATAGACATTTAATGATGATTAAGGGGGCACTAGATCAAGAAGACATAACACTTCTCAGTATATATGTACCCAATTAGGGAGTACCCAAATATATAAACCAACTAACAGAATGAAAGGGAGAAACAGACAAAAACATAATTACATCAGGCAACCTAAATATCCCATGGACAGTTCAGCTGTGGGGGATGCTGTCAAAGACACTCATTTCTCTCTTGCAACATCAGAGTATTAAGTTGGGAGCTCAATGAGTAGGGAAAGGTAACAGATTAGGAAAGCACCATACAAGATACCCAGCGGAGGGAAGGATGCACCATTAAAGAGACAAGGTTCTGGCTGACTACATTCGGGACTCTGTCAGGAAGCCTGCCCATGGACCATGGGATAAACTTCACATGCAGATTCCTACCACTGTGTGCCATGTACCAAACCTACGCCTTTTCTTATTCTGCAGCTGGTTTCCTGGACAGAATTGAACTTCCAGAAATAAACTCTAGTATATACAGTCAATTAATATCTGACAAGGTCACCAAGAATACTCGATGAGAAAAAAAATTAGTCTCTTCAATAAACAGTGCTTGAAACACTGTATAACCACAGGCAGAAAAATGAAATTGGACCCCTGGATTATAGCATTCACAAACATTTACTGAAAATGGAATAATAACTTCAATGTTAGCCCTGAAACCATGAAACTCCAAGTGAAAAACAAGGAAAATTGTCCTTGTCAGTGGTCTTCATAAAGATTTTTGTAAAAAAGGTGAGACCTAGAACACAAACAAGAAAAGCAAAAATAAATGAGACTATCAAACTAAAAGATTCAGCAAGGTCTAAGAAACAATAAGCACAATTCAAAGACAATCTACAAAATTGGAGAAATATATATATATACAAATCAACAACAACACTAAGAACAACAAAAACCAAGCACAATAAAACACACAAAAATGGAATATATATTTTTCCAAAGAATACATACAAATGGCCATGAACATGAAAAGTTGCTGGTCATCACTAATCATCAGAGCAAGACAAATCAAAACCACAATGAGACACCACCTTACGCCTGTCAGAATGGCCACCACCAAAGAGAAAAGAGATAACACATATTAGCAAGGATATGGAGAAAAAAAGGAATGCTTGTGCACTGTTAGTGAGAATATAAATTGGTAGCCACTATGTAAAACATTAGGGAGGTTCCTCAAAAAATTAAAACCAGAACTACCATATGATCCAGCAATTACACTTTTGGGTGCATATCCAAAGGAAATGAAAAGGGATATCATGGAGACATCTGTACTTCCATGTTTATGTGGCACTATTCACCTTAGCCAAGATACAGAGACAATCTAAGTGTCCATAAAAAAATGGATGGAAAAAAAAGACGTGAATAATGGAATATTTTTCAGCCATGACAAAGAATTAAATCCTGCCGTCTATACACCATAAACAGACCTTAAGGGCATTATGGTAAGTGAAATAAGTCAGACAGAGAAAGACAAATATTGTATAATCTCACGTATACGTGGAGTATAAAAAACAACAGGCTCGCCCTGGCTGGTGTAGCTCAGTAGATTGAGCCCCGGCCTGCAAACCAAAGGGTCGCCCATTTGATTCCCAGTCAGGGCACAGGCCTGGGTTGTGGGCCAGGTCCCCAGTTGGGGGCACGTGAGAGGCAACCACACATGGATGTTTCTCTCCCTATCTTTCTCCCTCCCTTCCCCTCTCTACAAATAAATAAAATCTCATAGATACAGAGAGTACAATAGTGGCTCCTAGGGGCTGTAGTGTGGAAGGAATAGGGTTATATTGATCAATGATTGCAAACTTCCAGTTATAAGATTAATAAGTTCTGGAGATCTAACAACAGTATTGTAATAATAGGTAGCATACTATATACTTGAAGGTTGCTAAGAGAGTAGGTGTTTTCACCACAAAAAGGAGAGTCTAATTATGTGGCATGATGGAGATGTTAGTTAACACTCTAATGGCGCTCTTACTGCAACACATAAGTCTATTGAACCAATATTTCACAACTTAAACTTACAAATGTAATGTGGCCATTATATCTCAATAAATCTAGGGAAAAAAGATTAATGGTAGCTCACTCTTTAGATAATGATGTGCAGAAATGCATCATAGACATAAGGATAGCACTTGTAAAGATGCAGAAGCGTAAACCAAATGTCATATTTCGGGAATTGCAAGTAATTTTACAGGACAAGAGAAGAGAGAAGAAAGAAACATTTTTTTCCTATTAGATGTCAACTCTGTGATGGCAGGGACATGGGTCTGTTTGTTGATGAGTGTACTCCAAAAGCTTACAACAGGGGTCATCTACTAATTTGGATAAATAAATTAGTCAGGGCTATAAGTTGGAACTGAATCATGAAGAACTATTGATTACAATATCACCAATGCATTTTGATATTTCCTTTCAAACTAGTTTCTTTAGTTTTTATTTCCAGTGACTTCAGAAAATGAATATCTATAGGTTTTGTATTCTGCATTCCTTATTTTATCTGTATCTATGATTGCTACAGTACTGTTATTAGGTTAATTTTGAAGACATAAATCTGAGAATTAAGGCACCCACAATGAAAGCAACCCCCAACTTTTTGTCTAACATATAAATACAGCTAAATCATACATGCATATTCACTGGCCAAAAAAGAAGCCAACAATATTAACCTAAATATGTTCCATTCTTTGCAACAGCTTGTTCAAAAATCATGCCAACCCCCATTTTCCTGAACTTTTAAGAAATAATAATAATAAGAGCTAAATTTTTAAAAGATTCTATTTACTTATTTTTTAGGGGAAGAGAGGGAGAGAAAGAGGGAGATAGACATCAATGGAGAGAGAAACATCGATTGGTTGCCTTCTGTACACACCCCAACCAGGGATGGGACCAGCCATCCAGGCACATGCCCTGACCAGAATGAAACTACAACCTTTCTCTTGGTGGACTACAGCCAACCAACTGAGCCACATTAGCCAAGGCGAGAGCTAAAATTTTGGTCTAACAATAAAATTTTACATTGATATAACTGTGACTCACTTTTAATTTACTTTGGATTCTTATCTCTTTTTCCCCATGGATAGTCCTTGATTTCTTTTTTTGAGAGTTGCTTCATATGGAAGATTACAGCACCTATAATCTTAAGTCTTAATGATTATATTTAGGGTCATGTCATATTCCACAGCATTGAAACATTTTCTTATTATAATCTGTAAAACTATGCTATTTTATGTGCAATGTTAACAAATCCAGAAGTCATGTACTTTTTATTCATCATTCATTATTTTGTGCACTATCACTTTAGTCTCTGACCATTTCTGACAGCTTTCAACTTACAACATTCATTTTCATATTCTCCACACAGTAATCAAGTCTTTAGACCTTGAGGACAAGAAGCAAATTAAAGCTATTAACATGTTAGAGAATTGTTTGATTTACTCATTAGAAATGATTCTAAATCTGAGAAGCTCATAAGAGATGCCTACAGGGCGAGTGAATTTTGACTGGCAGCGTCAGGAGAGCCAAGGGCAAAGAAGACATTTCTAATAAAATTTTAAATGGCATTAAGAAATGTTAGCTCTAATTGGACAAGAGCAAGTCATAATCATAAGAGCATGTTGATATAATTCTACAGAATGAATACAAAGGTGAATAATCTTCAGAAGGATTGGCTGATGTATTTATGAATCATATCCTTGAATTTTTACTGTTGGCGGCAAAAAGAACTTTGTACTTCTCTCTCTCTCTTTTTGAATCAAAAGTGTTTTTCTTAATTAGACTTTAGGGTGTCAAGAACTTAAAAATGTCTAATCATGCAGGCATACACCCTTATATTTGGAGGACAAGGACATGGAAATTAAAATGTGATCATCAATAACCAAAGAAGAAAAGACCTCTGTACTTTGAATGCATTAGGTTCAAATGCCGGGACATCAGGAAAATAAGAACAGGTAAACGTGGATGAGTGTTCTAATAATGCAAAGACTAAGTATTTCCTGAAATATCTACTCTGAATCTATTTTGCCAATCCTAAGTTGTTGGGAACCGCCCTGACTGGTATCAGAAGCTGAAACCCCCGCCTAGCTAAGGCTAAGGGAACGCCCTTGGAACTGTAAGCCAGCAAGGAGACAAAAGCTTATCTCCCTGGCAGGAATGCTGCTTCTGCTGCTTTATTCATGACTGAACCCCCAAAAGCTTGGTCGGTTAGCCAAAGACGGGTAAGATCTCCCCACGGGGGAATGACCCTAAGACAGGCACGATCACTTTGGGAGGCCCCCCAAAAGAAGGACTTGGGGGGCTGCAGCAAAAGGGGGTAATGGACCCTCACTCCTCAGCTTTGACAAAGCCTGAGTTCTCAGCATCTGGGAAAAAAAAACCTCCTTGTCTCTCAGTTGCCTTAGTTCCCTTGCTCCACCTAAGCCTGAAACAATGACAGGGTGGTGCAGCTCGGTACTGAGAAGTGCGGATTCCCTGGGGTGATCACGCCTAAGAAAGAACATGTAAATTCCTGTGAAACCTGCTTTGTTTAGAATGCTCTCAGTTGAATGAGAAGGGTCCAAGGAGGAAGCTAGTTTGTTCCTCGGTCTTACAGCTCTTTGACCCCCAACTCAATAGACCGGCAGAGTTCTTTGTTTTCTATGGTTCCTTACTTCCCCCTAATGAGCACTGTACTTTACCTGAATTATTATGCAGAATGAGCCCAATAAAAGCAGGTATGGACGGTAAATCAGCGCGTTCCCCACTAGGGGGGGTGGCCATTTCGTCCCTACTTCCCCACAGAAACTGGTCTGTCTCTGTGCATATGTGTTTTTTCTCGCGTGTTTATCGTCGAGATATCCACAGCGTTCCGTGGTCACTGCTGGCCGGTGACCCACGCGCAACACTAAGTATTAAAAATAACCCTTTATTTTTTCACTAAATGTTGTTGCCTCATTTATTCCCAAGGGTGTTAAAAAGGGGGTACCAAATAAGGTTAGGTACATGGGAGGAACTACCAGTAGATTTTAATTCTGGATGAAGTACTAAGTTTAGACATTTAGAGCTAAAATAAATCAATTGCAAACAATTCCAAGAAGCTATCTTATTACATTGTTCAAAGTATATTTATAATATCACCTTAAATCTACAGCATAAACACTGTGATATAGACCACTGGAATTTGAGTCTATTTACAATCTCTTCAGGAAGAAATAACTATAGCTAATATCTAAAAGTCAGGCATGTGGAACACATTCTTTCTCCAATTTAAAAATATGTTACTTTTGTTCATTTATAGAGCACATTGTGAAGAATTTAAAACTCCAGCCAGGTATATTAAAAATTGAATATGTCCAATGCAATATTATGCTATGAGTTTCTTTAAATCAGTCTTCCAGATAGGATTTATTTAGGTGTTCCCAAATTACTTTTCTGAGTAACTTTACTCCCCAAGCCCAGAAAAAAGTTATTTTCACACCATTAAGCATAAATGATATGTAATTCTCATAATTTACAAGTAACATAATAAAAATGAGTCCACTAAAAATTGTGTACTAATTTAAATTTAGTTCATTTTTTCAAAATCCTTTTAATACTCAGTAATATTTTTTTACTAAGGCCTGTTATTATAAGCTAACAGTTAATTTTAGCATTTATTGCAAGATTTAGAAATTTTCTCATTAGTAGTTAAAGAGCCAATCCCAATCAATATCTTATGAACATTTATAAATAAGCACAGGATACTTTTCTACAAAAATATTAGAACATATACAGGCAGAAATGAACATCTGCAGTATTTGTGGAAGACCAAAATATTTTTTAAAAATACAAAACCACACCATGAGTTGCATGAATTATATAACAATCCTAAAATTTCTATGAAACTTCAGAAGAGTTAGAATAGCCAAAGGAATCTTGTGAAAGACAAAGTGAAGACTCAAACTTCCTTGTTGCAAATTATACTGTGAGACTATAGTAATCAAAACAGTATGGCAGTAGCATACAAATGGGCACAGATACCAATAGAAGAGACTTGGGAACCCACAAACAAATTTTAGTATATACTGTCATCTAATATTTGACAAGGAAGTCAAGAATACTCAATGGTAAAAGACATTTTTTAAAATAAATGGTGCTGAGGAAACTGGATATTTACATGGAAAAGAATGACCTCTATTTATATAACTTTTAAAATTAACTTAAAATAGATTAACAGTTTACATGTAAGACTTGGAAAAATATATATATAGTCTGTCTGGCAAAAGTCTAGCCATTGTTAATATAACAACAACGGCTTGCACAACATCGATAAAACCTGGCAACTAAGGAGAGTGGACTGGAATACACATGCGTGAACAATGACAACTTCACTGTACTAGTCAGTGTGGGCAGTAGACACCATTTGAGGGAGCATGTGTACTGTGTGGCTGTTGCATTCAAAATGACTGAGTAGAGCAACGAATCTGCATCAGATTTTGCATTAAGCTTGAACATTTCTCTGTGGAAACTACTCAGATGATTCAGAAGGCCACAGCTGTGGGCAACTGGTGATTGGCAACTTCATCGTGACAATGCACCAGCTCATGCATCACATGAGAGTTTTTTGGCAAAACATCAAATCACCAAGGTGACTCAGCCCCCTGCAGCCCAGATTTGGTGCCCTGAGACTTCTGGCTTTTCCAAAACTAAAATCACCTTTGAAAGGGGAGAGATTTCAGACTATCAATGAGATTCAGGAAAATATGACGGAGCTGCTGATGGCTATTGGGCAAACTGTGCGAGGTCCCAAGGTGCCTACTTTGAAGGCGACTGAGGTGTCATTGTCTTTTGTACAATGTTTCTTGTATCTTCTCTGTTCTCCAATAAATGTCTCTATTTTTCATATTACATGTCTGAATACCCTCTGGGTGGAGATATATATACATATGTATATATATATATATATATATCAGATAACTGGTTTGTAATTCTTTTCTCTCATTCTGTGGGTTGACTTTTGTTAGTTGTTTCATTTTCTGTGCGGAAGCCTTGTAATTTAATGTAGTTAAATTGAACTTAAAAAGTTAAGTTAAACTTAAATGTTAATTAAGTTAAAAAGCAACTTTATTGTTGCTCTCAGTGTCATATCCAACAAATCATCACCAAGATGATGTCAAGGAGCATTTAGTTTCTTTTTGGTCTAAGAGTTTTCTGATCTGTTCTTAGTTTTCAGTTTTCTAGTCTTAGATCTAAGTTGTTAATTTTGAGTTAATCTTAAAAGTGGTATAAATAGATGACATCTATTTCAAGGACCAAAAGCCTTTATTGCTTTTTTTTCTTGCCAACATGAGAAACTGTGTGCAAGAAATGGATGCAGCCCTTGTGAACATAATCCCCCAACATACTTTCTCTAAAGAAAAAGGTATTTTTTAGTGTTCAAATACAACTGCAATGATAATTTGCAAACAAACATTCTTTTGAATCAATAGCTAGAAATTAAATAGACCAATGTCTCATGCTGTTTATAGAATTTTGGAAACGTTTGAACCATGCAAACCCAATTTTCAAGTTTCACACTGGGATCTATTGTTTTTTTCTCTAAAATATACTCAGAAACTAATAATAATAACAATAACAATAATAGAAATTTAAGGGCGTTTTCCATCAAAATAAGAGCAGTGAAAGCATGCTTACTTAAGCCTCATACTCAAATTTTTTTTGGAGAAGTTAATCTGATAACTCAAAGTTATTCAAGGATTGAGAGGATTAAGATGTAACAATTCTCCCTTCTTCTGACTTCTATGAAATTGAAAATACACTTTAACAGTGTTCAGTTGTTCCTTGGATATTGCATTCTTATGTTAAAATGATTATTTCAACATAAAGAAACAACATCATATAAAATCCATAAGAAAATAAATATCAGTATTCATGGCCATTATTCAATATGAAAATCCATATTAAAAAGATTCCTGGAGTACTAATTACATTTTCCTGCCTTTATTAACTGGTTTTCATGTTTATATTGAAGACAATATACATTTCTCTACATGATTTAAAGAACTATTTAAAAAATAAATTTCTAATTTAAAAAACCCTGCCATTTTTAAGATTAGCCTATCTTTGAGTCTTGCTTTAAAAATAAATATTTTCACTTCAGCATAGGCTTCAGTTGTGCTTTCTTCTTTCAGTAAGTATTTGGCGAAATTCTGTTTGGTTAAAGACGTAAGTACAAACTTTTTATGGATGGAATTCTGTGATAACCTATAACAGGAAACAAAGTAATTTTTACTGGGGCTGTTTGGATCTTCCTTTAATACAGTGCAAAAATCAAGCATTAATAAACATTCAGGTTTGAGAGATACAAGCAAGAGTTAAAGGAGTTTGAATCTATGGCCAACCCTTTCTACATTTAACAAGGATTCCTTTAATTATAGTGTCAGTATCCTGAAATGAACACACTCATTTCCCCTAGGATTAGAACAATTTCCTTCATCTTTTAATCATACATTATTATGAACACTTAACCACAAGGATATTACAGACACCTCCTGTGAAATGAGTAAACTGTATCTGCATGCACCATGTAGATAAGTGAGTCCAAAAGGGAAAAAATTAAGTAACACAAAAATAGAAGATTATATAGATTTCTGTCTTGGATACAAACCTGAGGCTACATGCATTCAATTTAGTTGCATACACCCAAAATGAAAGGAATCATTTTCAATATAAAATGGAGTGATATTATAATTTTAATATTTGTTCAGCTAAGCTATCAATATTCTCCAACTTAAAATGTTCTATTTGTAATCACTGCACAGAATTTTAGATACACAAACATATTAGTTTTCTGCATCTTTTTTGTCTTTGATGTCTCATGGGTGATGATGCATTTGTGTACAAATGTGTCAAAAGGAAATATATCACACTTGGGAGTTTCACAGCTTATACACTTTAATAAAAATCAGTTGCTTCATAATATAACTGGAAATCAAAAACAAAGAGTGGATATATAAACAATAAAACATAGGTAGGAATTAATAACAGCGAAGGACAATGACTGGTGTACTTAGATACCTAATATCCTTCTGGCAAGGTTTGCCTCTCAAGAAAAGTTGTGAAATGCAATTTAACTATCAGTTCGCAAGTCTCTTCTTAATATATCTTTCCGCAAATTCAAATAAGGGCTCTTACTCTGCAGATCATACTAAAATCTGCTTCCAGGAAAAGATCTGCTAACCGTCATTTACCCTAATTATTTTTACACTCTAATTTCCATTTTAAGTTTTGGAAGAAAACGTCTCATCAGCAGTTAATGAAATTTTCAACGTTAGCGAACAGGTCTGGAAGCTGTGGAAATACGATTATACAAAAACCATCACTGATGAATTGATAATAACAGGGTGGCTCTAGCTTGCCGAATAGTATGTAAACTACTGCCTTATCTAGTTCTCTTAATCATAAAATCCATTACCATTTTCAGGGGAAGTTTGTGATTTTCTTTCTTTTTTGGGTACCTTTTTTATTGCATTTTTTCCATTACCATTTAGTCCCCTTACACCCCCTTCCCCCAGCAATCACCACACCATTGTCTCTGTCCATGAGTCCTTTTTCCTTTTGGCTCAATCCTCCACACCCTATCCTCCCCCAAGCTGTCATCTACTCTCCATCCATGACTCTGTCTCTGTTTTGCTTGTTAGTTCAGTTTGTTCATTAGATTTTCTTTACATAAATTTTACTTTTTACTTTGTTAGATTGTAATCTCCCTGTAGGTCTGGGCCATGAAAACGACATCGTCAGAAAATGTGACTTTGATCATTTGAACATTTTCTAACAACTTACTGCAGTTCAGGTGATAAACAGTGTTTTGTGTATGCTAGTTTGCTATAATTTAACTAAAATTGAATGATCCTTTGATATTAAAAAATAAAACCAGAATGTTATTAAAACATTCAATTAACACACAGTTAGGTGAAGCACTAGCACTAGCTTTTTTATTACTTTAAAATACAACATGTGTCTACTGACCGATACAAATCTGAAATAAATATTAAACACCTGGAATAATGATACTGAGAGTTTTATTATTGCTTTGTTTTCTAAATTCTATTATTATAATTGCTAATGTCATTGGTATTTTGCATGCAAAACACAAAATGAGTATAGACTAAATGAAGCATTAAGATTTGACTCCCCATCAGCCAATCATAACTATTTGTGGGCAAATGGCTACTCCTGTTGGAGTCTATCAAATTAATTAAATGTAATTAAATGTAAAGAATGCTCAGGTAATACATTTTCTCACATTTTTTTTCATAAAAGGAAATAGTGGCATGTAAAACTCAGGATGCTGCTGTCATGTGAGATTAGTAAAGATTAAAGTGTTTTATAATGAAATGCCCCATTTTGATAAGATGCGAGAAAATAAATACTCTTCTACACCACTGATTAGAGTACATGTATTTGGGGGAGAGCCATTTGGCCATAGCAATAATCATTACTAACACATATTACGTTAGCCGTGACCTTCCAGTAGGGATTCATCATACTGATATTCTCACGTAAGACAGCCAGTCAGTCTCTCTCTCTCTCTGTCTCTCTCTCTGCCTCTCTCTCTCCTTCAGTCTCATGCACAAACACACACACACACACACACACAGTCATAAAAAATATCTGGATGTACAAACCAAGGGAAGAAATGGAATGTGGAGACTTTCTTAAATCTCTCTATAATTAAACATAAATTTTAAAATCATGAACTTATATTGTTTCTTTTAATGAGTATTTGTACAGAAATAATGTGTCAATGAAACATTTAAAATATTTTTATCGATTGATTTTGGAGAGAGACAGAAAGGAATAGAGAGAGAGAGAGAGAGGGAGAGAGAGAGAGAAACATTGATTTATTGTTCCACTTATCCATGCATTTATTTCTTGGTTGTCTCTTGTATGTGTCCTGATTGGGAATGGGACCCACAACCTTCATGTATTGGGACAATGCTCTAACCAACTAAGCTAGCAGGCCAGGGCTCAATCCAACATTTTAAGTGCAATAAATCCTCAGAAAAAGTGATAGAAAAATCAATGTACACAGCATGCCATTTTTCTCTTTAAGAATATTTTTATTTACCTACTCATACGTGTCCTTGCTTTAGCAAAACTACAAATACACTTTCAGCATAGAAATTTGCTTATATGGAAACTATATCTTCAGAAGCATTACTACATATTTTTAATTTGTCATATCTCTAATGAACTGTCTGGGTTTTACGTCGATACAAATTCAAGAGATGTCTGTTTTAGAAACTATATATTTGTTATTGATTGCTGTTTTCTTTATGACCAGTAAAATATTATTTGCTTCCACATACTAACATTTTTATAATCTATGTTCTTCTTATTTCACTCTAATTTGTGGCTATATTTTTCACAAGTCTTCAAGCGATTGATATTCACTATTTTACTTAGTGAAACAACAGGACTCAAGGGCACAGACAATGGGGGCAATTGACTGTGGAGTGGGGAGAATGGGACAGGGGAGAGCAACGGGGAAAAGGCAGGACAACTATAACTGAACAACAATAAAAAATAAAATCAAAAATCAAAAAGCCCTAGATGGTGTGACTCAGTGGACTGAGTGCCGGCCTGAGAACCAAAGGGTCGCTGGTTCAATTCTCAGGGCATATGCCTGGGTTGCAGTCTAGGTCCCCAGGAGGGGGTACTTGAGAGGCAACCGCACATGGATGTTTCCCTCCCTCTTACTCTCCCTCCCTTCCCCTCTCTCTAAAAATAAATAAACTCTTTTAAGAAAAATCAAATGAAAAAAGAAATAACTTTTTAAATGAAAAACTGTCAAGCAGTATTACAATGTCTATGATTGTCAAAAAGTAAACCCCCGCAGTGTAAAATTCTCAAATCACATTTCTCATCACCGTAGTATGACAGTGCATTAAAACCTCAGAAATGAGGAAGCAGGTAAGAAATTTCCAATGCTATTTGAGTGAGGGATAATGTCTTCTTTATATAGGGATCAGGCTGATATTTTAATTTGCCAATTCCGTACCCTAATATGCATTTATATCTTTGGTCGTAGGAGGATTTTACTGTTGATCCTGCACATCAATTTCACAGAAGGAAAATTTGTGTGTGTACTTCCATAGTCTACAGAAACATCATTACCCTATCATAATGAAAAATAAAATAAAATTAGTTAAAAGCCCAGAGGGTCTGCTGCAGGAGAGATTTGCAATGCCAGTAATATAAATTATGACTATTCCTTAGATTGATTATGTAAAGACGTAGGCCCCCACAGGGTTAATGCCTCATTGTTCATTCAATCTGTAGTTAAGAATAGAGAGGGAGAGGAATTGTCTCTCATCCTCGCCTAAGATCAGTGCCAGAGCAGTGACATTTTTTAAAAATTGTTAAGAGAAGGAATAGCTATGGATCATTTCTTCGACAAATTTTCATATGTGCATATTCCTCTTCTGAAGTTTCTTAGCTTTCCTCAGAAAGACAGAGAAGGAGCTCTAAAGAAGGTCAGGCAGCTGCCAGGGTTCGGTGACAAAGGTCAGCATGGCGGGGTGGGGCTATGTCTTCCAGTCTAGTCCTTCCCTTGCACCAGTCACTCTAGCTTGGGAAGGTACCGACCTGCAGACAGCTGTCATCCTGTCCTTCTCATTATCCAGTGGTCTCCTCCCTCTCTGGCATCTCCGTTTATTTCCTTTTTGAAATGTTTTCTTGGAATGATCAGAATTCTTTCCTCATAATCACTTCCACTATCTGGAAAACTGTTGGTTAAAAACCCAACTCACACGCAAAGATAGAAAAAAAGAGGGATTAAGAGTAAAACAGAAATGAATTCTATGGAACAGAGTGTTCAGATATAGGAATGGAATTAGGGCAGTGAGAAAGTACCAACATATCAACTGTCTAAGGTAGTGGAAGCTCTCCCCAGAGAATTCTCACTCTCTCTCTCTCTCTCTCCACTTTCACTAATGGAAACAGAAAGGGTCAAGCGTTTCCCTCGAGCCCACTCCAATCCAGAGAGCAATGACACAGCATCTCCCTCCCGTCCAGGGAGTTTACTCTGCATCCTTGTCAACGGTAGCCCTCAGTGAGAATCAGGGAGAGAGGGTGGGATTCCAACATTCATCCCAGGCGACTGAGTGAGCCGGGAACCAAACACTGCAGATCACAGGGACACTTTCCTCGCAAGGTGATGACAAGCACCTCAGGGAAGATGTGAAATCAGTCTCTAACATCATTTACACGGTGTTGATTCGACGGAAATAATCTCTAATCTCACACAGAAGATAAAGAAGTAAGGAGTTAACAGAACTGGGAGTCACTTTCTTCCCCTTATATGAAACTTGAACAGGTTCTTTTGGTGGTGCTGAGGTTTATGGCCTTTTTTTTTTTCCTTTTAGGCTGATTGCTGTTAAACTGGTTTAACATTGCCTCATAACTCTCAGCTCTTTTTTGGTATTATACCTGTTTTTCAACCTTCCCCCCACCCAACCATCAAAGTCAGTCTAATGGATTACTTACTGGAAGTAAGACCTTGCTGGTTTAGTGTTAGTGCTTTGGAGTGGCTACCTGGGAACTAAAATCCCTGGTCCAAGGCATCCACCAATATTTTATTTTTCACTTTTGAGACCCAAATTGTTAAGATACTTTATTTTCTTCCTATACACAATATTCCCATCTATATGTGTTCATAATGCAAACATTCTGAATGCTTCCTTTCAAGTACATTTTCTCTATGTGTAGGACATTGTCTATATTTTATGTTAAGGCTCAATCCTAATATCAACAATGTTTCCTATAATATTTAAGGTACAATATGCAGAGGGCATGGACTGAAGTTATGAAAAATCATCATGCATGATTTATTTGAAGTTATATACACATCAAATATTTCATACTGCAAGTCAGTCTATCTTTTAAGCCATTTGAAAGAAGCAAACATAAAATATTTGATTCAATATGAATTCAGAGCATGGCAAGCTGTCAGTAGATGGAGCTATTCTGCAGCATATGCTTAAGATTTTTTCAACAAGAAAAGCAGATTAAAATTATTTAATATTTAACTACATGCGTGTTTCATGAGAGGATGATTAAAACTCACCTAGGAAAAGATTTGCCCTTTCATAATATAAGATACTGATTCCTATATGTTTTCTTCTAAATATTTTCTATAAATATATTGAAATACAAATTTAACTGACTTTTAATTGTAATAGAGATGTGAGAGAAATCATTGGAAAGTGAAAGTTTGGATAAAAATAGAGTGTAGCAGCCCTGGCTGGAGTGGCTCAGTGGACTGAGCACTGGCCTGCAAACCAAGGCATCACTGGTTTGATTCTCAGACAGGGCATATGCCTGGGTTGTGGTCCAGGTCCCCAGTAGGGGGCATGTGAGGGGCAACCACACACTGATGTTTCTCTCCCTCTCTGTCTCATTCTTCCCCTCTCTAAAAATAAATAAATAAAATATTTTTTGAAAATAGAATGAAGAAAACATGCAATGGTAAAGAACCTAGATTTTATTCTTTTCACATACATGAAACACTGTAAAAGCAAAGAAAGCCTCCTATTGCAATAGTCTACCAACTGCTGGGGATCCTATTTATGAAAACTTTACAAATCCCCACAGTAAGCACAAGTATGTCCACTTTAATTTTGCACTATGTAAACTTTCCATTTTGAATTTCTAGAAATAAAATATTTTTTAAATTGAAGTTGCTAAATTACAGGTGTAGGATGAGAAATTGAAGATATTCCCAGTGCTTAACACTGGCTGTTGTCTCATAACAGGAAATGAACATGATTTTCCAATAGACTGATAAGCAAGATGCTGGTCAAAAAGTGTTCTCCAGGTAACTTAGGTCTTTACCTTCAACTTCTTCAAGCCTTTAGATTCCTTCACAGGCACCTCCACAGTGTAATTTTGGAGGAATAATCAGATCTGTCCATAGCCTTTGTTTTATGTTAATTGATTCTATTTCATCATTTTATTGACTCCTGAGAGGAGTTGACACATCCATTATATTGTATATTTACTTCTTTCCTAAAGTCTTTTAATCTAAAGTCTATGTTTTATTCAGGGGAATTCCCATATCTTATTTCATAGAAATGTATAGTATTAATATTGATCATGACTATAAGCATTGCTCTCTGTTCAACACTCAAGTTTATTCATTCAAAAATAATTTATTAAATGCCTACTAGGGGGTGTATGCTATGCTTTATATATGATATCTCAATTAAATTGCACAATAATCTATTGAATATGTCTGGCTATTTCAAATTAGTGTACTCATATGATAGAATATAATGTACAAAAACAATGAAGTGAGCATCCCTCAACACAGTCACATAGACGAAACAACAAAAATACTTTTGAAATTCATAAGAATTTGAGCAGCCCTGGCTGGCGTAGCTCAGTGGATTGAGCACGGGCTGAGAACCAAAGCATCGCAGGTTCGATTCCCAGTCAGGGCACATGCCTGGGTTGCAGGCCACAGCCCCCAGCAACCGCACATTGATGTTTCTCTCTCTCTCTCTTTCTCCCTCCCTTCCCTCTCTAAAAATAAATAAATAAATAAAATCTAAAAAAAAATAATTTGAGCAAATTGAAAAGAACACATATTGCATAATTCCATTATATTACTTTCTGGAACAAGCAAAACTAATCTATATTTTAGACATCTGGATATTGATTAATTTTGATAAAGAATGCATAACTGAGAGAGGGAACAAGTACAGCCTCCAGAGTTCTAGTAATGTTCTATTTCTTGACCTTCATGATGGTTACTTACGTATGTTCACTTTGTTGGCATTCAGTAAGCTATCCAATTATAATTTGTGCACTTCTCTATAGTGGCTATTATATTTTAATTTTGCTAGAGATTAGATCTCATGTTATTTTTTTATCACAATAAAAACAAATTTTAATGAAGATTGTCCTGCCAGATTTCAGACTTGCTTAGGGCCCATGACCCTTTTATTTTCTATTTCTCCTTTTAGAATGGGAATGCTTACCCTATGCTTGCCCATTATTGTATTTTGGAATCAGATAACTTGTTAGAGTTCACAGGTTTACAGGTGGAGAATAAATGGCCATATTTGATTTAGATGATATTTTTTGTGTTTTTTGTTGTTTTAAATATATTTTATTGATTATGGTATTCCAGTTGTCCCCATTTTCCCCCATTTGCTCCCCCACTGCCCAGTTTCCCTCTTCTCTCCAGTGATACCCCCCCCCCCAGTTCATGTCCATGGGTTATGCATGTAAGTTATTTGGCTTCTCCATTTCCTATACTATTCTTAACCTCCCCTGTCTGTACCTCCCCAGTTATGCTTCTAAATCCCTGCACCTTTTCCCACATACTCCCCCTTCACCTGCCACCGATAACCCTCCATGTGATCTCCATTTCTATGATTATGTTCCTGTTCTGGCTATTTACTTAGTTTGCTTTTGTTGTTGTTGTTGTTGTTGTTGTTTTAGATTCAGTTGTTGATAGTTGTGAGTTTGTTGTCATTTTAATGTTCATAGTTTTGATCTTCTTCTTTTTCCTAAATAAGTCCCTTTAACATTTCATGTACTAAGGGCTTGGTGATGATGAATTCTTTGTCTGGGAAGCACTTTATCTGCCCTTCCATTCTAAATGATAGCTTTGCTTGATAGAGTCATCTCGGTTGTAGGTCCCTGCTTTTCATCACTTTGTATAGTTCTTGCCAGTCTTTTCTTGCCTGCAAAGTTTCTTTTGGGACATCAGCTGATAGTCTTACAACAACTCCCCTGTAGGTAACTAACTTCTTTTCTCTTGCTGTTTTTAAGATTCTCTCTTTGACTTTAACTTTGACATTTTAATTATGATATGTCTTGGTGTGGGTCTATTTAGTTCCAACTTGTTTGGGACTCTCTGTGTTTCCTAGACTTGTATATCTATTTCCTTCACCAAATTAGGAAAGTTTTCTTTCATTATTTTTTTCAAATAAGTATTCAATTTCTTGCTCTTCGTCTTTTCCTTCTGGCATCTCTATGATTCAGATATTGGCCCTTTTGGAGATGTCCCAGAGTCTTCTTAAACTCTCCTTGCTTTTTGTTTTTTGTTTTTTTCAATTCATGTTTCTGCATTTTGTACTGGTCGAATGTTTACTTCTTCCTTATGTTCCAAATTGTTGATTTGAATCCTGGCTTCCTTCCCTTTTCTGTTGGTTTCCTGTGGATTTCTCTTTATTTCCCTTAGCAGAGTCTTCATTTCTTCCCTTATGTTTTTGCCATATTCAGTGAGATCTTTGAGCATTCTGACCATTGGTGTTTTGAACTCTGCATCTGGTAGGTTGCCTATCTATGCATTGCTTAGTTCTTTTTCTGGGGTTCTGTTCTTTTCCTTCGTTAAGGGCCATATTTCTTTGTCTCCTGGTTTTGGCAGGCTCCTTGTGTCTGTGTTAGGTAGAGCCACTTTGATCCCATTTTAGTTCACCTGTTCACTGAACTTAGCATTAATGCTGGAATGAGTGAAGACTCTTGGATCTATTGGGATGAGGTAAATGTATTTTTCATTTAAGAAGGTCAAGAAGGATTTTGAATTGGGATTCTTCAGTATCTCAGAATGTGTCTTTAATTGCAGATAAGGTATTCAAAGAGGTAATTAAGTTAAAATGAGATTATTACAGTGGCTCTTACTTAGACAAGACCCATGTTTTTACAAGAAGAGGAAATTTGGACACAGACACATACAGAGGATGTAAAGACACAGTGAGAAGGCAGACATGTACAGCCTGGGAAGGAAGCCTGGAAAAGCTCCTTCTCCACAACTCTCAGAAGGAATCAACCCTAAGTAGATGTAGATATCAGATTTCCCAGCCACCACTCTGTGAGCAGATGAATTGTGTTGCTTAAGCCACCCACCTGGTGGTACTTTGTTATGGCAAAGCTAGCAATCTAACTCAGCTGTCTCTACTGACAGTTCTCTACTCTGGTCCTGTTACCATGGACAGTCCGTTGGAGAACCTGGGAGTCGCCCCCATTGGCCAGAATCAGGTGGTTCTTACACTGAGCGCACCAAAAGCCAGAAAGATGAATGGACAGGGCCTGAGTGCAGCAAAGGCTAGCAAGATAATTGGGTAGAAAAATCCCCTCCCTTCCCTGCCCCAATAAGAACAACAGGCCCGAGCAGGAAGGGAGGGGGTGGTCTTTGAGGTGTGTCTGCACCATTCTCCCAGGTCTTAGCACCCGAATAAACCCTGCTTTTACACCAGCACCCACCTCATGAGATGGGTTTTCTCTGTGGTGAACAGCAGAGCCCACTTGCTCGGTCAGAGTCCCTCATCTTTTCTCAGCTGAGCTGTTGCCGAACTCTCCTGAAAGCGGTCCCAGGGATCAGGCGAGCTCTGATGATCTAGTGTTCTTCCTCACCTCTGGATCTCTGCCAGCTTTGTTCTTCGGCCAGAGGTTCCTTCTTCCCCCTGTACCAAGCAGCCTGGAGAACCCTGCCTCACACCAAGCTCCCCATACTTGATGAGACTTCCCTGGCGAGACCTTCTCTTTATGACTGCTATAGAGGAGGGACCAGATTCTGCAGCCCTGAAGCTGCTTTCTGGGATGTTCATTGTAAGCTGTTTATCAAGAACCAAAGGACTCATACCTCGGACCCTCCTCCCTTTCCTGCCCAAGAGGTTCAGACAGAGAAACTGCTGAAGATGCCACCTTAGCCTAATAGAATTAGGTGTGATGAGTAGCGTGCTTCAGGCAAGTGTACATAGCTGGATACCCACTGTGTCCCACTGAGGCAGGAGACAGCATAGGAAGAACTCTGAGACCGCAATACTCTCACTGGCCAGCATTGAGCACGCTGGAAACTCCCTTTACCAATTAGGTGGAATAAATAGTAAACCGAGGCAGGGAGGAGGAAGGAGACAAGTCTCACATGCTAACTCAGCAGTCCTGAGCCTGGTCTGATGATATTGCCAGGTGTTCCCATATCACAAGAAACACTGTATTAGCAAGAAAGAAAGTCCTTGAAGTTCTATGTAACATTTGCACTATCTGGGAAAGAAAGCCTTCACACTGTGTTTTCATCCCAAGGCCTGAATGTGGGAGAGGGTCTCCGGTGCCCAGAGAAAGAGCCCATAAATAACTTTGGAAATTGCCCCAAAATTTAATTAACTGCCTCTTGTCACGTATTTGTTTTACAACAGGATGACCAAATGGGGTCTGGACCAAGATAAGAATTTGGGCGGACAGACCACCATTCATTCCTAAATGTGGGCAGTCACATTCCCCCAGGAAAGCTGGCGCCACATTTACCCGTTAATCAATATGTAACTTTTTTCCCTCCTATCCCACCAACTATATAAATCCTGAGAACAAAGGACTCTCTCTCTCTCTCGCTCAGAGGCTCAGGATGCTCTCGCTCTCAGGGGCTCAGGGTGCTCTTGGCTCTCGGGCCACAGGGCCTATGGCCACAGGCTGCCCAGGGGCTTGCCACCCTGGTCTCCAGCCTCTCTTGCTTTTCTCACCCTGCTTTGCCCTGAAACTTTCCCTTTCACCCCCTACTCTACCCAGTCCTGTTCTCTTCCATGGAAGCAGACCACTAATAAAGTGATTCCATGCTACTAGATTTGCTGATGTGTCATTCTCTACATGCGTCAGCAAGAAGAACCAGGTCTCCGGTCAACACCACTGTTCCTGAGTCACCAGCAAGTAGTGTCCTGGCCTGTGTGTTTGTCTCTTCCTCAACTGCTTGTGCATCGCCCATTCTCACTCCTGAAAATCTAATCCCATGTTAGCCCCCCTTTCCTTCTTTGTCCACCGAATGTTGGACACCGAATGTTGGCTCACTGTCTTTGGAATTTTCATGGATGTATCATGGCTGTGTGAGTTCCCCCTGAGCATGAATTACACATGGACTTTCTCCTGTCAATCTGCCTCTATCCAGTTGGTTATTAGCCTAGCCAACAGAACTTAAAAGGTGGAAGGGAAAGTATTAACATTTTTTAGCCCTCACAGTAGTTTATCACACATCTTTAAAATGATTTACTTATATGTCTATTTCTCTTATAAGTTAACATATTCTTTGAGATCAAGGACCATGTCTTTGTTTATTTTATTTTTTGAATATTCCATTTATATTGTATTTTTCTGTTACCATTTATCCCCCTAGGCCCTCATCCACTGTCTCCCCCACCCCTGCAATTACCGCACTGTTGTTTATGTCCATGAGTTCTTTTGTTTTGCTCAATCCCAGGACAAAGTCTTTATGTCTTTCCCAATGACAAAGAATTAAAGAGGTGAGACTGTGCTATATACAAGCCTTTCGGGTATTTCCCTAGGTAAATTTATATAAAATATGTTCATCAAAGGCTCATTTTATACAAATCTATTCATTCAATCAATAAAATAGATTTTAATGTCTACTAAATATCAAGCATTGTATAGGCTGCTAGGAATTCAAAATAGGACACAAAAACGTATTGATAGTACGTCTGTACTATCAATAAAGCCATGGTACCTTAAAAGAGATAAGAAAATCAGCAACTATTAATAAGCGTTGCAATAGAAATAGGTACAGAACATTATCCATGCAGAGAAAGACTTCTTATTTAAAGTAGAGTAGATAGCATCATGGCTGGGGAAAGGGCCCAGATTTGGAACATCAGAGTTTATACTTATAAATGAAAGTGGATCCAGTAAAGACAAGTCACTGGATCAGGGATTGTACATGCATTATCTCCCTTTTATGTCTCTAAAACAACCCTATAAGATAAGAAATATTACTTTACTCATTTTACAAAGGGAAATAGGGCTAGGCTTAGGTAAAAATTTCAACTTCATATAGCAAGTAACTGACAAAGTTATAAACTAAATTTGCCAAAAGGCACTGTCCATGCTATTAATCATTATGCTTTCTTACTTGAAATATTAAGAAAAATTCTATACCAGTGCTAATGTACAGGATGGTGCAAAATTAGGTTTACAGTTGTTTGTAAATAAAATTATACAATAATTGATCAATAATAATACAATAATAATCCTGTTTTGTTGCTCACAACTGTAAACCTACTTTTGCCCAATACTATATTGGGAGTCCATCATATATGAAAAATTTATTTATCGTTTTAAAAGAACAGGACTTTTATTCACTTCCAAAAAGTCAAAGCCTATATTCAGGGAGTTGTAAACATTTTGTTCCTTAACAAATGCTATTGTGGCTGGAAAGACAATGAGGTTACTATTCACTGATTTCATCAATATTCTCTTTGATGTTACAGCTTCTATAAAACTCAGGGTAATGACTTTGCCTTTTTTTAAAACCATCTTATTTTTTTTCTTTACAGAAGGTCTGAGGTATTGATGCCCAAGGCTTAGAACTGATAAAGGGTTTAAATATTGTCTTGTGGGGTAAAAAGCCCATGTATTGTTTACATGTCATCAAATACAGTAATAATGTTGCTTTTTTATACTCACCCATATAAATGCTAATATAACAAGACATGCATGATGAAGTATAGACATAATTACATACAATAGTTCTAACACTAATCTCAGGATAGTTACACATTAAAATGTAGGTCTTTTATTGCAAATGCCTTAGTAAAGGCACAGGGAACTTGGGGGTAATATTCAGGAAAGAAAGTAATAAGAAATATTGTAAACTTTCTCACTGGAAGAAACACTTACATTTTAAATTTTCTTTCTGTTTTTAAAGATTTTATTTATTTATGTTTAGAGAGAGAAGGGAGGGAGAAAGAGAGGGAGAGAAACATGAATGTGTGGTTGCCTCTCGCACACCCCCTACTGGGGACCTGGCCCACAACCCAGACGTGTGCCCTGACTGGGGATCAGACCAGTGACCTTTTGGTATGCAGGCCAGCATTCAATCCACTGAACCACAACAGCCAAGGCACGTTTTAAATTTTCAAAAAGAAAAATATACCTTTATGGTAAGTGATGAAAAAGATGCTGTTAAAGCATCTAACTCTTGCATCTCTTACCCCAGGAATCAATAATGTAATTGCTAAGCACATTGAGGGAGTTTAAAAATATGTTTATAGGTGGATTAGCTACAAAACCAACAGCAGGTGGAGGCAGGGGGTGACTCTCTTATCTAAGTGTTAGAAAGTGGGTTTTCTCATCTTGTAGGGCAAAAGCCACTTTTCTACCTTTGCTCATGCAAAAAGTCTCACAAAATATGTTTTAATAAAGTGTATTTTCCACTCCCAATTTGAATCTTTGTGAAAAACCAAAAACACTCAAAAAACAAAATTATTTATATCCAAAGTAATAATTTGCTTGCCTTAAAATAACTTCTTAATTTTTTCATTTTTGTGTTTTGTTTTATTCTGTTTTGCTTTGTTTTTGTTTTAGTTTGATTGGATAACCATCAAAACAAGAGATGGTCCTACGGAAGATTGCTGTTTTGTTTTATATTCCATGAATATCTGTTGTCTAAAATATACAAAAAATATTCTGTATATTCTTACAGCATAGTCTCTTGCACAACCCAGATTGTTTCTTTTTTTAGTGTCTGTGTATGTTTGATATTTTCTAGAGTGAAATTATTTCTATACATGAGGTTTGGGATTTCCACCTGCGTAAGTGTCCATGGCACTTATCGAAATAATCCACCCCAATGCCAACTCCCAAGGTCTCCAGGTCACTCACGGAACAGTACAAAAGGTTACATCAGAAGCCAAAGGAAGTATGGAGACTGACCTCTTAATTTCCTAACCTGTTCAAATTTTCCAAAGCCCTAAGCTAAAGGACACAGTCATATCTGAAAACTGCTTTTTTTTCACAGCTGCATTTCCTAAAGCTGCCTGCTGATAGCCTGCAAACCATCAGAGAGCTACTAAATCAGAATCTCCAGGGAGCAGTCAGAAAATCCATGTTTAATAAGCTTACTGAGTGGTTCTCATAAGCAGGCAAATTTGAAAAGGAGCAAGTTAGTCTATAATGCTAACACAGTGAAGGTTGACTGTATCCTCCTATGGCTTACTTGTCCTTCATTCTGTAACCACAGATATGATCACTAACACAAGCCACTTGTCCAACACACGTGTGACAGTCTTCTGATGTATATGTTGAAGACTAGATCCACTCCACTACTAGTTTGGGAGGAAGATTCTGTTTTCTGTGTATGCTTATATTACTAATCCATAAGCCATTTTATGTCGTCTGTTTCATTGATGGCCTTCAGTAGAGGTGACCCAATTTGAGAGATTTATTCATATTTTGTGACAATAAATTGCAAGTATGTATTCCAGTCTTCCACACCATGCATCTCACTTATTATAAGCTAAGGGTTAGCATTTACTATAATGTTTGAACATACTCACACATCAATTTAGATCTTAATTTGCTTCAGTAAAATATAGCATGTATATATTACTTATTATGTTCCACGTATTGAAATGTTATACTATATGCACTATTGATTTATTATTTTGATTATGTAATATAAAATTTAATTTTTATTCTAGGTACAGCAGAGTTGATATTTAAAATTAGTAGGAAATCTTCCATTTTAAAAAAGTATTTATTATAAAATTTTCATACTAGTCCTTTTATATAAAAATCCAACATCTCCCTAGTGCCCAGCATCATAAGGTTCAGGATTAAACCCTAAGTATGAGATATTTAGTTCAGAGATGTATCTGTAGTGCTGATTAAGAAGAGAAAGAGGTTGACAAAGAAAGCTAATTAACCCTTCTCTGAAAACTTAAATATAGTCCTGGCTGGCGTGCCTGGGTGAACTGAGATATGCAACTGTATGCAAAAAAGCAAATGGCCTGGACAATAGTGAAGTCTTACTTACAGTCTACCATGAATAAATGCAGTCAGGTGAAAATTTCTTCACCTTACCTACATTTTGTCCTAGATTTTCCCTGTGACTACACCTACCATTCTTGCTATTTCCTGGGTCAAGAGGAAAATATATCCTAACACTTCTTCAACTATAACATTGTTATTTGTGCTTACCAATCTCTCTTTCCAACCTTTAATTATTATTTCTGTTTTTGTCTGTTTTCAATGTCTCATCATTGTCTTCTTTACCTTGGCTTAAAAGTGCCCACATATCACATTTTTCCCCAAACTTACTTCCAGCATCCCATCTCCTCCTCATGCTGTTTCATCCGATACCCTTCTCTTAATGCCACACTTTGTGGAAGAGCATTCTAGTCTCACTACTTCTACTTCATTCCTATCCACTCACTCCTCAATTTCTTTCACTCTGTATTCTATGTTTTTAAAAACTGTTCTCTTAAGATAAAATTGGACTTTTTTAATTGACCTTTTCATAGTATTTTCTCATGCCTTACCTTAATCTCTCTATAGCATTTTATGTTAAGTGTTACTTCTGCTATTGGAACTTTACCCTTGGTTTAGGATACTGCAATATCTTGGTTTATTTCCTTTTTTTTTGGAGGGGTCCTCTTTTACTATTCTTCAATTACAGTTGTCCCAATTTTCCCCCAGTTGCTCTGCCCCCACCAGCCTCCTGCTCCCCCAGTCAGTACCCACTCCATTGTCCTTGTCCATGTGTCCTTTATACAGTTCCTTGATGACCCTTCCCCTTCTTTCCCCCATTATCCCCCACCCCCTTCCCTTCTGGCCACTGTCAATTTGTTCCTTATTTCCATTTGTCTGATTCTGTTTTGCTCTCTTGTTTGTTTTCTTCATTGGACTCCACATGTGAGATCATATGGTATTTCTCTTTCACCACCAGACTCATTTCACTTAGCATAATGTTCTGCAGTTCCATCCATGCTCTTGTGCAGGGTAGGAGCTCCTTCTTTCTTTCTACTGCATAGTATTCCATTGTGTAAATGTACCGTATACCCTAAGAATCCTGAAACATCAATTCAAAAGAACCTATGCACCCCAATGTTCATAGCAGCACAATTCACAATAGCCAAGTGCTGGAAGCAACCAAGATGCCCATCAGTAAATGAATGGATCAAAAAACTATGGTACATTCACACAGTGGAATTCTATGCAGCAGAGAGAAAGAAAGGAGCTCCTACCCTTTGCAACAGCTTGGATGGAGCTGGAAAGCATTATGCTAAGCGAAACAAGCCAGGCAGTGAAAGACAAATACCATATGATCTCACCTTTAACAGGAACCTAAATAACAAAACAAAGAAACAAACAAAATATAACCAAAGACACTGAAATAGAGGTCAGGCTGACAGTGCCCACAGAGGAGAGTAGAGGGAATTTCAGGGGACAGTGGGAAGGGTTCACAGGAACAAACTTAAAGGACACATGGTCATAAACTAAGGGGAGGGTGGTAATGGGAGGGAAGTGGGGAGGGGTGGGAGGGGGGACTGGATTGGGAGTAAAAAGGAGAAAACTGTATTTGAACAATGATTAAAATAAAAAAAATATTTAATTAAAAAAAAGAATGTAATATAGGCCTCACATTCTTTTTAAAAAATATTATGACAAAATAAATTTTATATATGTTGTATTTGGCCACACAACTAAATAATGTTGTCTCAAGGTTCAGTCAGTCTTATGAATCAAGGACTATTGAGACTAATGATTTACTGATTAAAATGTATATTTGGTATCAGCTTCATAATATAGGAGCAAGGAGTGCTTACATCATTGTCAGTTTAGTTTCTAAAATTTGTGATCATTAGAATAAATGTTTATTTCCCTGTTGGTAAAAAAAAAAAAAATTTCCATGTCCCTGTTTGAAGACATCTTGGACAGGCTCCTGCATTCTCAATATTGTATTTTTAAGAGATGAGCCCTGCATGGTGTGGCTCAGTGGGTTTGATGTTGTCCACAAACTGAAAGGTCACTGATTCAATTCTGGTTTAGGAGCATGTCTGGGTTGCAGTCTGGGTCCCCTTGGGGACAAGTGAGGGGCAAGCAATAGATGTTTCTCTAATACATAGATATTCCCTTTTCTCTCTTGCTCCCTCCCATCCCTTCTCTCTAAATATAAATAAAGAAAATCTTTAAAAAATAAGACATATTTTAAAAGAACAGATCTTAAGAATAACAATGTGTTGGCCCTGGCTGGTGTAGCTCGGTGGATTGAGCACGGGCTGCGAACCAAAGTGTCACAGGTTCAATTCCCAGTCAGGGCACATGCCTGGGTTGCAAGCCAGGGCCCCCAGCAACCGCACATTGATGTTTCTCTCTCTCTCTTTCTCCCTCCCTTCCCTCTCTAAAAATAAATAAATAAAATATTTTTAAAAATTAACAATGTGTTGAATAAAATCATTTCAAAACTTTATTTTTTGTGTGTTTTTTCCATTACTATTTATCCCTGTTATACCCTCTTACACCTCCAGCCATGCCTCTCCCCCCCATAATCACCACACTGCTGTCTGCCCATAGATCCTTTTTGTATTTTATTCAATTTGTGTAATCCCTAACCTCTCCCCCGATAGCTGTCAGTCTGATTTCTGTATCTGTGAGTCTATGTTTTGCTTATTAGTTCAGTTTGTTCATTAGATTCCATATATGAGTGAGGTCATGGTATTTGTCTTTCTGTGACTGGTTTCTTTCACTTAGCATAATGTTCACCCATGCTGTCACAAAGAATAAAATTTCCTTTTTTATAGCCAAGTAGTATTCTGTTGTGTAAATGCAACATAACTTTCTTATCTACTCATCTACTGATAGACACTTGGATGCTAATATAATTATTTTTAATGATTGGATCTAATGTTAAGAAATCTGTAATTATATATTTTTCAATAAAATTCCTTCAACTAATTTTCCATTGCCCATTTTAATGAAAAGATAGAAAACCTCTTAAGAAACCAGTTTTAGCCTGACTTTGTAATATAATTGGAGGTTTTAGGGGAGAATGAATATTTGTTTTAAAGGCTATTTATAACAGACAAGAAATTAAGCAGTAAACTCAGTGTCAGGAAGAACAAGTACACAGGAGACTTTTCTTGTCATTTCAATGGTTTTGGCTCTGTAGCCAATGTTTGAACATAGTATAAACCTCTACAGTGACCATTTCCGTGTCAAACCAATGACGATCACATGTCAAACCAACACCTGCTCATCTCTTGATTAAGTGAAGAAATAAACAGTAGTATTAACTTAAAAATTTAAAACAAAGGAACATACCCAACTGGATCCAAGCTGTGTTCCCACTTACCACAGTAGTTTTCTCAACCCTGCAATAAGAAAAACTCGAAAGTCGATAATCAGGAGTAAAAAGTGAAGTGAAACCCCATTTATAATTTATTTCCTTAAGGTGTTACTCTAATATTTCCCAAAGTACTTATTTCATTTCAGGTATGAGCTTCTCTGCATTTAAAATCCCACCGTACCATTGACCAGATGGGTCAATGTAAGCAACTTATTATCCCTTTCTTCATCTCTTGCTTTTTTTTTTCATTTGCAAAATAAGGATGATTACTAATAGCAACATAAGGTGTTTTTGAAGATGAAATGAGTTGTTTCTTTCCAGTTAGAATTTTCTCCAGCACATAGTACAAGCTTAATTAGAGTTGGCTCTGATAATGCTTTGATTTGGTTTGATTTCTGCATGATCCAGTTAGGTGTGCATCCTTCCCCAGCTATAGGAATCACTCCAAGCTTCAATAAGCTGTGTTGCAGATGGATACTGCTAATTAGCTGACATGCCAGTAATAAGGATCATGAATAAATCAGTGAAAATCGAATTCTGCTATTACAAACAAACTGCCTTGATAATAATTCATCTTCATCATCTTTCTATGCCCAAAAAAGTGTTTAAGTAAAATCTTGGTTATTAGAATTCTATGATAATTATAAAACTTTGAAAAACATTTGATTCACTATTTGCATGTGATTTCTAGCACTGACGTCTATTTTTCCACAATGTGAAAAATTGTATTTTTATGTATTTATTTATTTATTTATTTTTATAGAGGGGAAGGGAGGGAAAAAGAGGGAGAGAAACATCAATGTGCAGTTGCCTCTCACACACCTCCTACTGGGGATCTGGCCCACAGCCCAGGTATTTGCCCTGAATGGGAATTGAACCGGCGACCCTTTGGTTTGCAGGCCTGCACTCAATCCCCTGAGCTATAGCAGCCAGGGCTCAAAAATATATTCTTAATAAAGAGAGAATTACACGTTCTGTCAGAGAAACACTTGACAATGTTTCCAGCTAATAGCTGGACTGATTCTTTGATTAACTCTTCAGTTTCAAGTAACTCTATATTTCTCTCAGAATTTTTCTATTTTTATCCCAGGAGTCAGAGATTTTAAAAAATAACACAATTTCTATTGATGTTAGTAAAATGTTAATAAGATTATTATATTATTTCTACCATCCAGCAGTGTGAGATTCAGCTATAATAGAAGTAATAACTTCAGAGGAAAAAGAGAAAAATATGTAAGAGCAGTCATAAACTTATGGAATTTCATTTCTTGGCAAGTAAGTGAGAGTTATACAATAAATCCACACATAACTCTTCTAAATGAAGACTGAGAAAAGTCAAGAACATATATAATTATATTTAAAAAGTGAGCTCTTCCCCAGGAGGCCTACATGCCACTGTAGCCGTGTCTTTAGTGATTCCTGACAAGTTCCAGCACATTTTGCGGGGACTCAACACCAGTATTGATGGCTGATGGAAAATAGTGTTTGCCGTCACTGCAGTGAAGGGTGTGAGGTGAAGGTCACTGCTCACGGGGTGTTAAGGAAAGCAAACATCAACCTCACCGAAAAGGGCAGGAGGGCTCACAGAGGATGAGGTGGAATGAGTGATCACCATGATGCAGAGCCCACGCCAGTACAAGACGCCAGACTGATTCTTGCATAGACAGAAGGATGTGAAGGAAGGAAAGTACAGCCAGGTTCTGGCCAATGGCCTGGACAACAAGCTTCATGAAGACCTGCAATCAGCTAGAGAAAAGTCAGGCCACAGAGGGCTGTGTCACTTCTGGGGTCTTCGTGTTTTAGGCCAGCACACCAAGACCACAGGCTGCAGGGACAGGACTGTGGGTGTGTCCAAGAAGAAATAAATCTGTAACACTTGTCTGTTAATAAATAACTTATACATCTGAAAAACAAATGATAGTCAAGGAGACAAAAACGCACAATAAAGTAAAGATAGTCCTTTTAATAAATAATGTTGGGAAAACTGGACAAATACATGCCAAAAAAAAAGAAACTAGACCACCTTTGTATGCCATACACAAGAATAAACTCAGGATGAATTAAAGATTTAAACTTAAGAATTGAAACCATAAAAATTCCTCAGGAAAACATAGGCAGTAAAATCTCAGACTTTTTGTGTAGCAATATTATTTTCTGATATATTCCCATAGGAAAGGGAAAAAGAAGAACAAAAATAACTGGGAACAACAAAGGAAATCATCAACAAGATGAGGAGACAAGCCACTGAGTGGGAGAACATGCAGGGTAGGCCGAAAGGTACATTTTCATTTGTGACCAGGTGAAACACAGAGTTGATTTTTGTGTTACTATTTAATGATTGTATTGTTTTCCATACAAACAACTGTAAACCTACTTTTCCCCCATCTTGTATTGCCATATCTCATCAGGGGTTAATATTAAACATTTATAAAGAACTTAAAAACTCAACACCAAAAAAAAGTCAACAAAAAAATAGGCCAAGGACCTGAATAGACACTTGTCCAAAGAGGACCAGCAGAGGAGCATACTGGGTCCAATCAACAGTTCCCATAGCCTTGAGTGAGCTCACATGAGCCGAATCATGCTACGTTATATAATTTTCTTGCTGGAAGCCAGCTTTGTTTGCATCTAGAACTTAATGCAGGTAGGGACTTCCTGCTGGGTTCCACGCTGGGGAACAAGGGCCACAACATGTGCCACACGAGGAGACAAGTGACATGCAGTGCGCCATGCAGACTTATAGAGAGACATACACATTGCAACACACGTGGCTCGCCTGCCCATGAATAAAGGCATGTCAAGCATCGCCTCGGCTCTGCGCATATTCTTCCGTCTCCCCGAATCTAGCATGGACCTGCCAGGTCTTCATAGGCTGCAACACAAATATATGCTTTGCGCTATTAGATAGATGATAGATAGATAGATACCCATCTATCTATATATAGATAGATGGTATAGATACAGATACAGATACAGATATAGATATAGATGATATAGATATAGATATCCTTTGGTCATAGCAGCGTATTTACAATAGACAGGATGTGGAAGCAGCCCAAGTGCCCATCAGTAGATGAGTGGATGAAAAAAGCTGTGGTACATTCACACAATGGAATACTACTTGGCCTTACGTAAAGAAAGAAATCTTACCTTTTATGACAGCATGGATGGCCCTGAAGACTATTGTGCTAAGGTAGACAAGCCAATCAGAGAAAGACGAATACCATATGATCTCATTCATATGTGGAATGTGATGAACAAAATAAACTAAGAAAACAGAACAGACTCATAGATACAGAGAACAGACACAACTGTCAGAGAGGAGGGGGGTTGGGGGGTTGAGTGAAAAGGATGAGGGGGTTAAGCAAAAACCCCACGAAAATTCATAGATAAAAGAGCAGCGTGGTGATTACCAGAAGGAGAGTGAGGTGGGGGAGGTAGAGGAGGGCAGAGGGGGATAAATGGTGAAGGAAGGAGACTTAACCTGCGTGGTGAACACAATGGAATATACAGATGCTCTTTGACAGCCCCTTCCCCAGATTGTCATTGTTCAGCAAGCTTCTAAAGATACCATCACTTGATGAGGCCTTCTCCTCCTCCTCCCTAAGTCACAGCAGGACTAATCCTATCACACCATGTATCCCTTTTATCTTAGTGGTAACCGGAAGCACTGCTTCCAAACTGTCTCCAGACTGTTCTCTGTATATTCCCTAAAGTAGCCCAAACTGCCATCCTTCTGGGCCTTTCAAGTATGCCCTCTGGGACACTGTTGGTACCACATCTCTCATATGAACCCACGATCTTCTCTTTAAACTTTTCCTTCCTTTCATGATTTAGTTGAAAGGTGTTACTTGAGGGAACTCTCCTCTCCCTCCAAACACTTATCAAGTGGGTGTTGTTTTTCCTTTCTCTCTCTCTTTCTATTTTCCACTGTAACCTTCAGTTTATGACTTCACTTCATCATTCATTAAGAAAGTTGAAGCAATCAGGTGAGCATTATTACCATATCTCCCAATCTTATCCACTAACGTACTACAACTTTTTCCAGTTACTAAGCTTTCCTCCTTGTTACAATAAAATACATAGTCCTGTCCTAAGGGCATTCCAATTTTCAATACTTTGACTGGAATCACAATACATGCGAGTTTTCTTAGAAAAAAAATTTACAACTCTTGTAAGTCTCTAATTATTAATAGATCATTTTGCCTTCCTATTTTATTTACAAGTACCATGTGATTGTGTTGGGCTCACCCATATAATCTGGTATAATCTTATTTTAAGATTCTTAAACTTAATCACATCTGCAAAGACCCTTTGCCTTTAGGACTGGGATATGGACATCTTTTGGGGAGGTTATTCTGTGAACCCTAGTTCTTAATAGTTTTTCAAGACTTAGATAAAGAGATAATTTTGTATCTCACACATGAGTGAAATGATATTTTACTTAACTTTTTGTGTCTGATTTAGTTAACAAAAAAACAAACAAAAAGACATCGTAAACACAGATAACAGTATGTGGTTACCAGAGGGGGGTGGGGGTAGTAAAAGATAAAGGGGGTCAACTACTTGGTGATGGAAAGAGATTTGACTTCAGGTGGTGGGCACACAATGGTATATACAGATGATGTGTCATAGACATGTCCACTTGAAACCTATATAATTTTATTAACCAATTCATATAATTATTCTAATTTAAAAAGGAAAGAGAAGAGCATAGGATGAAGTCTCAGAGGATATTCACACAGATGTTTGGGGAAGAACCAGTCTGGAATAAGATGATCGCTATGGAGATGGTATATTCTGAAGAGAAGAGCTCTTGCTAAATAATTCTGACTGTCATAAAGTTTTGATATTATATATTGTAAATGAGTATATTGGTGCATTTATGGTAAGTGTTCTTAAAGAAGAATTCTCTAAGTGGAGAATTAGTTTTTAGTGGAGAACTAGTTGCCTAGAGGCTAGAAAATTATTTGAGAAAGACAGCAAGTTAACTCAATGAAGAAAACACAGGAGGTGTTCCAAATTAGAATATGATTTTTAGTGATCCCAACTGGCTCAGATATCAAGTTTTCTCTAGCAAAGTTATTCATCATTGAATAAAACTAGATGATGACATTTTATCAGGAATGGAGTTTGATGAGGAGGCTTACTGTCTACAGCAGAGGAAAATGGGGGAAAGTTTGTTGACAGAGTATAATATAGTAGAAAAAGCAGTGTTTAAGTATCTGACCACGTAACAGATGAAAAGAGATTGGAGCCGTATTCTGAAGGTATTATTAAGTATTTAGCATTAATATCAACAAATATAAATCACACAGCTACATAATGTTAGCCAAGTGTACAGATGCCAGCTGAGATATAAATGTATAAATAACTAGGTATTTGTAACAGATTTGGGGAATAATGATGGATATTTTAGATTACACTAACATATTTAATGCATAAGTGATACTGACAAATGTTCAAATATAATTAATTTATTTTGACTGATTCCCTACATGGCCATCAAAGTAGTTGAACTAGATACATGTATAGATAGCCTAGTAGATAAAAATATTTAATATAATTCTGTGTTAAATAGGCCACATATTCTTTTCCTTCTATAAGTCGTTTTAAAAAATTAAGCCCTGGCTGGCATAGCTCAGTGGATTGAGCGCGGGCTGCGAACCAAAGTGTCGCAGGTTCGATACCCAGTCAGGCCACATGCCTGGGTTGCAGGCCACAGCCCCCAGCAACTGCACATTGATGTTTCTCGCCCCAGCCCTCTCTCTCTCTCTCCCTCCCTCACTTCCCTCTCTAAAAAATAAATAAATAAAATACTTAAAAAAAAGCTATGAAAAAAATTAAACCGCAAATTCTATGTGACTATAAAAGATCAGATTACTCAATTCAAAATAATGGTGTAACTGCCCTGGCTGGTGTGGCTCAGTGGCCAGCCTGAAAACCAAGGGGTCACTGGTTCAATTCCCAGTCAGGGCACCTGCCTGGGTTTGGGGCCAGGTCCCCAGTGGGAGGCATGTGAGAGGCAACTACACATTGATGTTTCTTTCCCTCTCTTTCTCCCACCCTTTCCCTCTGTCTAAAAATAAATAAAATCTTTTTTTTAAAAAATAATGGTTTAACTTTGTACAATAATACAACTATCTGCTTGCATGAATAAATTTTTATTGTTAAATGCCTTAAGTAAAAATAAAAAATCAAATTACTCTTTTGAACACATATTTTCCTAAAATGGAAACTAAATTTCTACAATAAGTAATATTTTAGATAGCAATTTGTACATAATAATGGTGGAATTCCGCCATTAAAGGGAGCAGGACTTACCTCATTAAGTCCCCCCTAACACTACAAGGGACCCGCCCTCCAGAAGGTAATTCCATTTTTCTTGTGTCCCCCCACCTTGTGTACATTACAAAATATGTCACTAATATTTTTTAAATATTTTAAACAATTCAGTGGATTTTTCTTCTTATTTTTTTCTCATACACATTGGTCCACTGGAAATTGTAAATTAGCAAAATATCTCTAACTTGGCTTTGACTTTGTCAAGGACTTGAAATCATTCTGTCTCTTAGATACAATTCTACAAAAGGTAGTGGACGTGTGCTGAGAATGTGAAAATTTTTTCAGAAATTTCCAGATCATTAAACACTAGAGTATGAATGTAAACAGTATAATATATTTAGCTTATTGACTTAGATAAAATATTAGGTCTCGGATTTGGAATTTAAAGTTTTCAATCTAAAACTAAAATATGTTTTAAATATTAAACTCGATGGCAAGTTTTACTTTTAAAACCAATTAAAAATACATAATAGAAAGAAAAAAACACTAATGAATTTACTGTTTTGTTACTAAGAAAACATGTGAAGAAATAAGTTATATTTTGTAATGACAATTTTTACCTACATACCTCTCAGATGGAACCTTGTTTTAATTGCAATTTCCTCTTGACACTGATGACTGTTAAATTATTTAGAAAAAAAATTATTATTAACATGGGGCTTGGATGCGGTAAAACTTCACTGAATAATAAAATAATTTTTGTATCGTAAGAGCTCATAGTAAGTAGAGGTATATGCTTTGTAAGATCTCATTCTACATCAAATGAGCCATTTGTAAAAGAAATTGATCATCCTAAATTTATTAGCTAGGCCATTAGGTAACTTTGACAACTTTTGATCAAAAGTAATTAAAAGTAAAACCAATCTTGCATATATTGTGGAACAACTTTCCCAAGATGAGTAAGGAGCTATTTGAAAGAACAGCTCATTAACTTTACTGCTTATCTGTTTGAGGACTGAAAGGAAAAATGCATGATGTGTCCATGATGTAACCCCCTTTGCTAACAAAGCTCATGCGCTGGCCACCCATTTACTGGAAGAATATAATTAACACAAAGAAGGTGTTACACTTTGGATGCAATGTAGGCATATCATATTTGAAAGATGACTTCCTTAATTTAATGTATATATGAATGTTGGGAACCGCCCTGACTGGTATCAGAAGCTGTTCCCTGCCTAGGCTAAGGCTAAGGGAACGCCCTTGGAACCATAAGCCAGCAAGGAGACAAAAGCTTATCTTCCTGGCAGGAATGCTGCTTCTGCTGCTTTATTCATGACTGAACCCAAAAAAGCTTGGTCGGTTAGCCAAAGATGGGTAAGATTCCCCAAGAGGGGAACCACCTAAGACAGGCACGATCACTTTGGGAGGCCCCCCAAAAGAAGGACTTGGGGGGCTGCAGCAAAAGGGGGTGATGGACCCTCGCTCCTCGGCTTTGACATAGCCTGAGTTCTCAGCATCTGGGAAAAAACCTCCTTGTCTCCCAGTTGCCTTAGTTCCCGTGCTCCACCTAAGCCTGAAACAATGACAGGGTGGTGCAGCTCGGTACTGAGAAGTGCGGATTCCCTGGGGTGATCACGCCTAAGAAAGAACATGTAAATTCCTGTGAAACCTGCTTTGTTTAGAATGCTCTCAGTTGAATGAGAAGGGTCTTAGGAGGAAGTTACTTTGTTCCTCAGTCTTACAGCTCTTTGACCCCCAACTCAATAGACCGGCAGAGTTCTTTGTTTTCTATGATTCCTTACTTCCCCCTAATGAGTACTGTGCTTTACCTGAATTATTATGCAGAATGAGCCCAATAAAAGCAGGTATGGACGGTAAAGCAGCGCGCTCCCCACTAGGGGGGGTGGCCATTTCGTCCCTACTTCCCCACGGAAACTAGTCTGTCTCTGTGCATGTGTTGTTTTTTCTCGCGTGTTTATGGTCGAGCCATCCACAGCGTTCCGTGGTCACTGCTGGCCAGTGACCCACGCGCAACATATGAAGGAATATAATTTTCCCCAAAATTGTTAGATCTAAAAGAAATAAGAAAAATCAAGAATATTATCAGAAAAAATATATAGTAGCTACAGTGTATTTGGGTTATTGGTAACCTCATTAACTGTGTATATTATGACAACTTTATTAGCTGAGCAGATTAAAATTTTAGTGTCTAATCATGAAAACAATTAAGTCTTTCCTTTTAGATGCAGGGTGATTTAAAATGCATATTTGTGATCCATTCAAACTTGTTAGATGCTATCGATCAGCAAAAACATGCAATATCGCTCCAGAAATTGGTGTTTATATGCCATAGTAAAATATTAATGTATTCATAATATAAAGATACTTTATGTTAAGCCTTGTACATGAGGGGTATTGTTTTAACTTAAAGTTTCAAATCTGAAAGACAAAAATCTAAGACCCCAGCTCTCCAAAGTTAATAAATGAATCTGCTAAAACTCACTTAAGCATAATAACAAGCAGGTTAAGTGACTTTTCTTTGACTAAAGGCTGAATTAGGAATAAATATATAGCAATTTGTATTATGCATTATTTGGTTTCAGGCATTTATATGTGACAATGGCCTTTACAAGTTAGCATGTGGCAGTTACCAAGGAGATGAAAAGATAATTCTGCTTCCCCAAAATTCTGGTAAGAATAGTACTCCTATAAAGACGAGAATTATTTTTTCATGTAATTACAAAGTCTAAATGGAAATTCAGCCATATTCTGAACACATATATCCATATATGTATCCATAATACCACACTAAAAATCAAGTCCTAGAAATATTTATAAATTAGAATGAATCTTAAACATTTGCAGTCATAATAATTACTTAGTAACTCAAAATTTAAACTCAGAGAAATGTAAATCAGAATGCGTAGGCAACAGGGTAAAGATTAAGAAAACGTTTTACTTCGTGGCATAGAGCCTGAAGCCATTTTGTCAATTCCCACATCGCATCACACTGGGATCATTAACAGCACGTGCAATTCTGTAAATGTGTTCTTAGGGCCTCTGTACTAAAAGGCACTGTCAAATTCTAAAACACTTCTACTCCTACCTAAGTAACTCACATTGTTTTCTGCATAAGATTTCATCCTAAAGGAATCAAGTAACAGTGGTACTTCATTACTAAATCGCACTCTGCACCCTGGCCAGGTAGCTCTGTTAGTTACAATGCCATTGTGATACACCAAGGTCATGGATTCAGTGTCCTGTAGGGGCACATACAAGAATCAACCAAGGAATGCATGAATATGTGCAGCAAGAAATGAACGGTTTTTTCCCTCTGTTTCTCTCCCTTCCTCTCTCTCTAAAAATAAATCAATATAATTTTTTAAAAATTCTTTGGAGATATATATATTATTACTGAAATGCCTTATAAAGCTTCTGGCTTGTGGTTTAGAATATAAAGTGTTCCACCCCACATGATATAAGAGAGAATAAAATTAAGTTCAAGATTTTTTTAAAGATTTAATTTATTTATTTTTAGAGAGGGGGAAGGAAGGGAGTAATAGTGGGAGAGAAACATGAATGTGTGTTTGCCTGTCATGTGCCCCCTACGCGGGACCTGGCCCACAACCCAGGCATGTGCCCTGACTGGGAATCGAACCAGTGACCTTTTTGTTTTCAGGCCGGCACTCAATCCACTGAGCCACACCAGGCAAGGCAAAGTTCAAAACTTTTTAAAAAACACACTGGCAATCTAGGGTGAGTTGTGGAGTACTAAACTAGCCTTAAGTTTATTTACTATATTGAATTTATTTATTTTTTAATCAGGAAATTTGAGGGTTATAATGTCTGAAATCTGCAGGGAAATCCAAAACCTAAAGACCCAGCGAAGAGGTGCACCTTGAGTTTCAGCTCTGCCTGGAGGCAGAATGATTTCTGTTTTATCTTTAAGTCTGCTTTCATCTCCCTCAGGTATGCAAATAATAAAATTTCCCCCACCTCTCTCTCTGGCATCACCTTTCCTTTTTTTATGTTTTTATTATATTTATTGGGGGGACATTCATTAATAAGATCATATGGGTTTCAAGTGCACATTTGTATGTTACATGATCTGTATGTTGTATGATGAACACCATCATAGGTTCATCCCCCTTGACCTCCACCAACCCCACCCCTTCCCTCTGGTAACCACCATAGTCTTGCGTGCGTCTGCGAGTTTCAGTTTTATATTCCACATATGAGTGAAATCATACGGCTTCTAACTTTTTCTATCTGACTTATTTTGCTTAGCATGATATTCTCAAGGCCCATCCATGTCACAAATGGCAGTATTTCATCTCTTCTGATGGCTGAATGGTATTCCATGGTGTATATGAAATACTACTCAGTATGTATGGACCCCATCTTCTCTATCCAATTATCCAATCAAGGTATGGAAGGATACCTTGGTTGTCCCCCTCTTGGCCACCATGAATAATGCTGCAGTGCACATAAGAGTGCATAAATCTTTGCAAATAAGTGTTTCCAAGATTTTGGGGTAGGTACTCAGAAGAGGGATTGCTGGCTCATATGGTAGCTCTGTTCTTAATTTTTTGAGGAACCTCCATACTATTTTCTATAGGGACTGTACCAGTTTGCATTCCCACCAGCAATGAGTGAGGGTTCCTTTTCCTCCACAACCTCTCCAACATTTGTTATTACTTGTCTTATAGATAACAGCCATTGTAATAGATGGTATCTCATTGCAGTTTTGATTTGCATTTCCCTAACAGTTAGTGAAGTTAAGCACCTTTTCATATATCTGTTGGCAGTTTGTATGCCTTCTTGGGAGAGGTGTCTGTTCAGAGTCTCCGCTTGTTTTCTAATTAGGTTGTTTGTTTGTTTGGTGTTGAGTTCTCTGAGTTATTTATATATTTTGGATATTAACCTTTGTTGGAGCTGTTGTGTTTAAATATATTCTCCCATTTTGTTGGTTGCCTTTTTGTTTTGTTGGTTATTTGGCTATACAGAAGCTTTTGAGTTTGATATAGTCCTATTCTTCTTTTTTTTTTTTTTGTCTTTACTTGCCTGTCATTGGGTCTAATTAACAAAATGTTTTCTACAATCCAGGCCCACAAGCTTAGTACCTACATTTTTCTTGTAAGTTATTAACTGTGTCAGACCTTATATTTAGATTGCCTTTGATTTTGGTTCACTGGCATCTTCAACTTCCTGCTTCAATATGTTCCTGCAAGGTTTGCAAAGAGTCATGAATTTGAAGCGAACATAGCTCAGGTTGGGAGCACTGCTTCTTCTAACTCTCTGTAGCCTGTGCTGGAACTCAGTTTTCAGTGCTATATGTAAAAAACCCATCTATGTTTCTAGGTGCACTTCTGCCTGTCCCTTCTACCTGGAGTATGAGACTCCAGGGTGTACATCCAGTGAATTTTATTTAACCACTCTGAAAACCACTACATTATGGACCTTTGTATGTGTACATTTGTGGATGTCTTCAACAATTACCGTGAGCAAATCCCAGAGTTTGTCCAAACTTTGAAAATAACCTATAGAGAGGCACAGTGTATAATGGACAGAAGAAATGGAATATAAAGATCAAATTTTTTGTTACCATTGTCCTTTTTATTCCAAAATCTTCATCTGCCATTACCACCACCATTATTATCCCAGTTGGTAGAAACTAATAGCAACATCTATATTTGTATTTATATATGAAAGAAGTATGTCATCAGCTTTTGGGGAAATCCTAGAGTAATGTCTTTCAAAATGTGGGTTCATTTCCATATTTTGTGAAGAATCAGAGATTATACTTATTCTATCTGTAAGCTATTTCGCCTGCCACAGTTCATAGACAATGGCAGAATAGACCAGACTTCTGGGTCAGAGACAAAGAACTTGAGCTCACAAACATGTTTGGAGTCCCACAGGACACATGCAGAGCAGTGCAGGTGAATGCCGAACACACAGTAGGTTTGTGTCATAACCGAGAATCCAGGACCATAGGAAACTCTTGGGTATTACAGGGCAGATTGCTAGAAAGCTTATACCATGTTTACCCCAGCATAAGACATTACCTTTAATATACTGGCCAAGATACAAACCTGCCCTCTGCCCAGAAGGAAGATTCTATTACATCATGCAAGACTTCTTGCTCCATGATCACACATCAAAAGATACTTTATAACCAAGTCCATTAGTGCCTTCTATGGTCTGAATTTTGTCCTCCCAATTTCATGTTTAAATATTAACTCCCAAGGTGAGGGTACTAGGAAGCAGGGGCTTTGGAAAGTGATTACACCATGAAAGTGGTATGTTCATGAATGGGATTAGTGCCCGTACAAAAGAAGCCTGCAAAAGCCCCATTGCCCCATCCCACCATGTAATGTTACAGTGAGAAGATCGTTTATAAAGAAGAGGGTTCTTAACAGCCACTGATTCTGCTGCCACTTCTGTCTTGACCTTCCCAGCCTACATAACTGTGAGAAATGAATTTCTGTGTTCATAAGTCACCTTTTCTGTGGCATTTTGTGGTCGCAGCCTGAAGACTCAAAGACAGTGCTAGTGCTCATGCAAACATGAGACACACCTGAAGAATCGTTTCTCAGTGGTCCATTAGTGCAGCATAACCCCCAACGTGGCCCACCCACATGCCTCCCTCATCCACTCCACACACATCACGATAAGGAGGTGTACAACCCCCATGCTTCCCCAGCCCAATGCCTCCCCCATCCCCCACCCTTGCCCCCACCCCCATGCCTTCCCCACCCTAATGCCTCCCTACCCCCTCCACACACCCCTGATGTGGCAGGTGTTCACCGTGTGCCCAGGAACATGGGGAAACCACACCTGCCAGAAAGCAGTCAAAGGACAGCCCATTCAACGGACAGGTGTTTCATTAAGGTGGTGGCTTATTGTTTACTTCTCACTCACATGGCATATTTTCTCGTCCAAGCCTGTGCCAAAGTATTATACTTCTCCCTATTCCTTAAGTACATTCTCGCAATGGATGGGACTAAGATGTTATCGAGATTGGGGTGGCAAAGCATGGAGCTGATGGATAACAATACTTTGGATATGGTAAGCACAGGCGACCACTGGGACTTCAGAATGTCTATATGGAAATGTCCTCTTCTGTCGATATTGGGGTGGTATATCCAGGTGGTGAAGTAAATCCATGGTGGGTAAAAGGGGTAATCATGTGAGAAGTATCTATTTAGGGAGAAGATCCCTCCCTCATAGGGGCTGTTGGAGGGGCCCATGATGATCCCCCTCCATGTGAAAATGTCATTTCCCACTGGCCCCGCAGAGCACATGGGAGGGGGGTCCTTAGTGATGTCCGTCAGTTCCTTTTGCAGGCGCTTTACAGCCGTGGACGCATCCACGGGAACGGGCCGTGTGGGGGCATCCTGATAGGGACAAGGGGGAACCACGGGTCAGGGGGGCCCATGGGTTAGGGTGGGCGTGGCTTACGGGGCCTGGGTTAGAGGGGCAGCCACCCCCCAGGTCGGTGGGTGGGTAAGAAGGCTGGAGCCGGGCTGTGGGGTGTGAGGCGCTGTCCGGGGACGGGGCCGGTGGGGGAGGAGGGGGGGAGGAAGGCAGAGTTGGGGACTCGGCTGGACCTGAGGGGCTCCTGCTCACCTGTGTCCCGCTGGTCCCTGGCACCTCCATGTCTGCCTCCTCCATCCCTGGCTCCTCCATCCCTGGCTCCTCCATCTCTACCTCCTCCATCTCTGGCACCTCCATCTCCTCCTCCTCCATCGCTGGGTCTGCCACTCAGAGCCTCAGCCCCGATGCTGCGCAGCCGGTACACACCGCCACCTTCCAAAAGGACCAACCACTCCTGCGGTCCCACCTGCCTCTGCGGTTGGCTTTGCTATGCGCACTGGGTGCCTGGAGACAGGAGAGGATACGTTCTGTGATGTCACGAGGGCCCACTGCTGATGTCAGCAAGTCAGTGGAGGGTGGGGCCAAGGGAGATAAGGGGCCTGAATGAGATGGGGTGGAGGGAGGGAGAGACCACGGAGGCGAGTGGGGGGGAGGGTGTGAGGGTCCATGGAGGGGAATGGAGGAAAATGGAGAAGGTGGAGGGTGGGTGGGACCACCAAGGGGAATGGGGGGGGGGGACCAAGGAGGGGCAGGATGGGGAGGTAGGCCGAGAGGTCAGGGGAGGGTGAAGAAGGCTGAGGATGGAAGGAGCCCAGGCTCCCTGGCTGGCCCACCGCGGGCGCCCTGTCCTGGTTAGTGGGGTCTCAGGCCCTCCCCCGCCAGCTGAGAGTCACCCCAATGTAGAGGAGCCTTTGGTTCCATGAATTCCTGCACCCCTCACCCACCCAGACTCACCTCCCTGAACAATTTCCCCCCTGGCTTCATGCTGACCTCTCTCCTGCCATTCTCGCTCCTGAGCTGGCCCTCCCTCCCTTTGTACGGACTCAGAGGCCCTGGGGAGTGAGCTTCCCATGTCTCCACCTTTTACTCCCTGATGCGGCCTGTGTGCTTCCCAAGACAGACAATTCCCTACATATTTAATTTTAGTGCTTCTAACCACGTTTGGTTTGATGTTGCACAATTCAAATGCCCAATTGAATATATGCTCAGATAAACACTGAAAAATTAATATGCTTCAGCTTGCTTTTTAAACTATCAAATACATGAAATGTATGTATCATAAATACACTTTAAAAATCATTTGTCCTCTTGGTAGGCTGCTGTAGAATATTTTTTATAATTAAAAACAAAGTTAGGAAGACTTCACTTAGGGTGGTAAACACACAATACAATATGCAGATGATGTATAGTAGAATTGCATACCTGAAACTTGTAAAATTTTATTACCCAATGTCACTCCAATAAATTTGATAAAAAAACATTTCTTTAATAACAGAAGTTACATGGTTATGTAAACATATTATAAACATATTATATATGTTTTTGTAAACATATTACTGACTTTTGTAAACATATTATATTTCTGGACAACCAAATACTTCATGAGCAAAATTCCTCTTTATGGGGTAGAAGCCTGTTTCTTTTTTTTAAATATTTTATTTATTTATTTTTAGAGAGAGGGGAAGGGAGGGAGAAAGAGAGGGAGAGAAACATCACTGTGTGGTTGCCTCTCATGCTCCCCCTACTGGGGACCTAGCCCGCAACCCAGGCATGTGCCCTGACTGGGAATCGAACCGGCGACCCTTTGGTTCACAGGCTGTCACTCAATCAACTGAACCACACCAGCCAGGGCTAGAAGCATGTTTTTGAAAATTAATAAGATAAATGGCTTAGTCCTTCCAGGGATATTCTGACGCTCAGGAAGGAGACAAATGGGAATGTCAAGAACTACTAGAAATCAGAGGAATCATGTTGCTAATAATGGTAAAACAGGGAATGATGAAACATGGAGTGAGAAAACACAAAGATACCACTTAATGCATTAATCATTCTACACTCTATTATCTATGTCACTGTTTCCAAACCTAAACCATAATTTGGAACCCTAAATAACAACCATGTACCATTGACTCAATGGACAAGGGAGAGGAGTTCAATGTCTCGGGGGTGGTGATGCTATTGAATACATTAGAAATCATTTGTTGAGTCAAAAGATTTTTATTACTTGAGTCCTGGCTAGTGTGGCCCAGTGGTTGAGTGCCGGCCTGGGAACCAAAAGATTGCTGGTTCGATTCCCAGTCAGTGCACCTGCCTGGGTTGCAAGCCAGGTCCCCAGTAGGGGGCTCACGAGAGGCAACCACACATCGATGTTTCCCTCTTTTTCTTCCTCCCTTCCCCTCTCTAAAAATAAATAAACAAAAAATCTTTTAAAAAATGAAGCACAGCACTCAAATATTCAATGGTAGTGAACTAATGGTTAAACATATGGTCAATTCGCAAGGTAGGATATGTAAAAACTAATGTTTTAAGAAAAAAGAAGGTAGTAAAATATCACGTTCCGTTTATCTATTCTATAATAAAATAGACTGCAGAATTGCAGGTATTATGTGAATAAAAATGTTCAGTGACACATTAAAGATGGTAAGGCAGACTTTATTCAGGGATATCACAATATGTATAGAGGCTACTGCCATGTGTTTTCACAGTGGAGGAGAGATACTGGCCTCCACTGCAAATGGGTGAGTAGGAATTTATAGCCAAGCAACAGAATGCAGGTCAGTGGACAGAAAGTTAATGAGGAAATAGCAGGAGTAGGAAGGGTTCAGTCTCAACTGATGCAACAGGATTCTCACGGAAGGTGGGCCAGGGTGATCAAGACACTCACTAGGCAGATGGTGAAAGATGAGGAACCACATCAGATATTGAGGATGCTTAGATATTAAGGGTGGAGGTTTCTGGGTAAATGGACTTAGGATTCTTCGCCGAAACTGGATTTTATAAGAAAGGACCTAGAAGTTTCAGAAACCTAACCAAAGTTTGCTCATGTAAAGGTGTTTGTCATAACTGAAAGACAAGAGAAATATGCAAAGACAAAAAAACTAACAATGATTTTATTAGGTTGATGGAATTATAAGCATTTCCCCCTTTTTCTAAATTAAAACTATATAACACCACTTTTTTTAACCATTTTTACCATAAACACTATTATAGATGTCCCCATTTCCCCCCACTTTGCCCACTTCCACCCAGCCCTGTCCCCATCCTTCAAAACCAAATGATTTCTTGTCCAGGAACATACATAATGTGAAGAGCTACTTTACTCTCATTACATCTACCATACCCATATTTGATCAATAAAATCTCTTGGCTGAATATCATAGTACAGCACATTCAAATTTGCCTCATCTTTGTTATTTGTAGTTATCAGACACATGGAAGTAACCTCTTGAGCTTTAGGGTAGTCTGAGTCTACATCTGCACATGAAAACTAATATTAAAAAATTGGCAGTCAGCAACAACATGTGCTTTAAATAAATATTTCTGCCTGATGTATCCGGATAATGAAAAAGAGAATAGATTCTTGCATATGAATGATTTTAACAACACCTCCAATTATCCATGCTTGCATTTTAGGCAGGTCCTGGGCCTAAATGGGGTAAAACATCAGACTGCAGTATAGCAACCCACTCCTTTAGCTCTGGAGTATTTCGTTTACTCAAGATGAGTCACAGGTGTGTGAAGATTGAACAATCAATAAGTGAAACACCAGATTTATACTGAAAAGAAATACCACAATCCTGGAAATACTGATAGGGGACTGAAGAGTTAGAAAATTGTAGTTTAAGGTAAAAAGTTATAAGCCTAGGCAGTAATGTATATGTTAAAGCATTTGTTTCAGAAACTACAGATAAGGCTCGTCCTGGCTCCTGGGAAAACAGCTGACCTCCTGGGGCACTGCTAGAGATTACCGCCTGGGGACAAGTGGAGGCATCCGGGCCTTTGTGTTCCAGTGGAGACAGACACCACCCAACTCTGGGAACAGCTAACTGCCCCGGACAGGAATGTTGCAGTTTCTGAATCTCAAAGCCCTCACCGCACCTTGTTTATCCACCCCCACCCCTTGTAAAAGGTCTGGCCTGGAAAGAAAAGGGAAGATGATCTGTTAAGGTGTGAACCCACCATCTTCTCAGATCCCCGGCCATCTGAATACAGCTCCCATAAAGATTCAGTCGCTGTCGTTGCTTACTGGGTTTGGTAGTGACAGGCAGCCCGAACGCCGGTGTCTTTTCCGGTTTCAATACCATACCTAATGTTATGTCTCTGTTATATCAAGTTTTACTACATTAGTAACTTTCTTGTGATAGGTTACATAAATTGACATCCTGGTCATTTCCCATTCATTCTTTATTCTCTCTGTTTAATTGAAGACAATACTTTTCTATTTCTGTCTAGTAATGTCAAACTGACATCTCATGGGAAGTTCTTCATAATAAACACTTACTCACTTTGTACAGATGCCTGTTTACATATTTCCCTTGAACCCACAGAGCAGCACCACTACGCTTTCCTAAGTTTTATACTTTTGGCATATTTAGTTTGTATCTTCTTTGAATGCAAATTATGCTACATTTAGTCTTAAAAGAGCAGCATTAGTATGCATGCAGTGGGTGGGTAAGGTGCTGCACAAAGGATTCTAATAGATGTCTCACTTCAATGTTATTTCTAATCATTGCATTTATGCCCTAAGGATTTTTTTGGTTATGTATTCATCAAGTTTTTGCTTTGTTACCACAGCATGTTTTCTTAAACTCTATTAAGACATACTGAATGTTTTCTTTTGATTTACTGCTGAGGCTGTAGTCATTATTATTGCTTTAAATGAGCACTTGCTTTGTTTCCATCCTCTTTGATCTGTTGCTCTTATTCATCATTATTCAAGTCCCCAAAGATGTAGACTCTGTTGATGCTCTGCTAAAGCTGGCAACCTAGTGGGTTTCTCCCCATCTCCTAAATCTGGACATATACTGTGATTTCTCAGTAGAATAAGATCAGTCAAATTCCTCCCTTATGAGTTTCATTATTATTTAAAAGATGAAGCAATGATTTGGAAAGTAACAAGATCACAGCAAGGCGTGCTTTCTCAAAGCATATTAGAAAGTGATGCTAACTTTACTTGCTGTTCCTGAACATAATAAAAATGCAAGAAAAAAGCTGTTTCCAATTCTATTTTCTAAAATGGCTTACAGATTATCTGTCTTGATTTCAAACAATTGAATATCTTCAGGAATCAGTTTTTCTAAAACAATGGGTTTTGCATATAAAATCTGATATTTATAGTTTCCTTTCTTTTACCTGACTGCTGAGTAGATTATTTTTATTTTAAATCACAAAGTGGAAATTCTTTTAAAAAGTTATTTTAGAATACAACAGCATTTTTTGTTATATGCTTTTTTTAGCAAAATCTCATATTTGGAAGACAGAAAACAACATAAAGAAACATGTAAAATCATTTTCAATAAGTACATTTTTAATGCCTCCACCATTTTTTCTTTTTTCTTTAATATATTTTATTGATTTTGCTATTACAGTTGTCCCATTTTCACCCATTTATTCCCCTCTGCCCTGCACACCCCCTCCCAACCGCATTCCAACACCCTAGTTCATGTCCATGGGTTGTACATATAAGTTCTTGGGCTTCTACATTTCCTATGCTACTCTTAACCCCCCTGTCTATTTTCTACCTACCATTTAGGCTTCTTATTCTCTGTACCTTTCCCCCCATCCCCCCCGCTTCCCTGCTGATAATCCTCCATGTGATCTCCATTTCTGTGATTCTGTTCCTATTCTATTTGTTTGCTTAGTTGGTTTTTGTTTTTGTTATTTTTAGGTTCAGTTGTTGATAGTTGTGAGTTTGTTGTCATTTTACTGTTCATAGTTTTGATCTTCTTTTTCTTCCATAAGTCCCTTTAACATTTCATATCATAAGGGCTTGGTGATGATGAACTGCTTTAACTTAACCTTATCTGGGGAGCACTTGATCTGCCCTTCCATTCTAAATAATTGCTTTGCTGGAAAGAGTCATCTCGGATGTAGGTCCTTGCCTTTCATGACTTGGAACACTTCTTTCCAGCCCCTTCTTGCCTGCAAGATTTTTTTTTTGAGAAAGAAATCAGCTGATGGCATTACAGGAACTCCTTGGTAGGTAACTCTCTCCTTTCCTCTTGCTGCTTTTAAGATTCTCTCCTTATCTTTAATCTTGGGTAATGTAAGTATGATGTACCTTGATGTGTGCTTCCTTGGGTCCAACTTGTTTGGGACTCTTTGAGCTTCCTGGACTTCCTGGAAGTTTATTTCCTTTGCCAGGTTGGGGAAGTTCTCCCTCATTATGTTTTCAAATAAGTTTTCACTTTGTTGCTCTTCCTCTTCTCCTTCTGGCACCCCTAGAATTTGGATGTTGGAATGTTTAAAGTTGTCCCAGAAGTTCCTAAGCCTCTCATTTTTTTTAATGCTTGTTTTTTCATTCTGTTTCGGTTGAATGTTTATTTCTTCCTTCTGGTCCAAACCTTTGATTTGAGTACCAGTTTCCTTCCCGTCACTGTTGGTTTCCTGTACATTTTCCTTTATTTCACTTTGCCTAGCCTTCATTTTTTCCTCTATTTTCAACCATAGTCAGCCAATTCTGTGAGCACCCTGATTGCCAGTGTCTTGAATTATGCATCTGATAGGTTGTCTATCTCTTCATCACTTGGTTATATTTTTTCTGGAGCTTTAATCTGTTCTTTCATTTGGGCCATTTTTTTTTTGTCTTGACACATCTGTTACATAGTAAGGGGCAGAGCCTTAGGTATTCACCAAGGTGGGGCAACCCACATCACTGTTTTGCGGCACTGTATGTGGGGGAGAGGTCCAAGACATAACAGTGCCATTTGTTTAGCTCTCTGCTGGCTTTCAGTCACTTTCACTGCTCCCCACAAGCAAATTGGGCCCTTTTGGTCCTTGTTCCCAGGTGGGTGGGTTTGTGTATGTTCTAGGACCCTGTGGGTCCCTCCAACGAACTCTCCTTTGAGGCTCGTGGTTTCTCCTGCTGCCTCAACCCCCACAGGTTTTTTCAATCAGAGGTTTTGAGGCTTTATTTCCCTGAGCTGGAAACTTGGGTTGTGTGATCTCTCTTGCTCCCCAGTTTTTCCTCCCAGTTTATCTGCATGCAAGTGTGGGATCACCCGCTCTGCCAGCCGCCACCTCGCTGTGAGTCCTCTTTGCCCTGGCTGCCCATCTCCACCCCTCCTACCAGTTTGGATGAATATTTCTTCTTTAACTCCTTGGTTGTCGGACTTCCATACAGTTCGATTTTTTGGTAGTTCTGGTTGTTTTTTGTTTTTAAATTTGTTGTTGTCCTTCCTTTGGTTGTGCGAGGAGGCACAGAGTGTCTACCAATGCCTCCATCTTGGCTGGACCATTTTTTTATTCCCATCTCCAAACTCCTCTCCTTTTGTAAATATCAAATTGTTCTCTATATCTATGTGTCAGTTTTTATTTTGTTTATTCATTTGTTTTCTTTTTTGTTTTCCACATATAAATCAAAATGTACTGTGTTTCTTTTTTTGTTGTTTATTTTATGTAGCAAGTTAGAGTGCTTCCAAATCTTGGCTATTACAAATAAGGCTACAATAGACATAGGGTTGCATATATCTTTTCAAATTAGTGTTTTACCCAGATATATAATTGCTGAATGTATGTCAGCTCTATTTTAAAAAAAAATTTTGAGGAACCTCCTAACTAATTTCCATAGTGGCTGAACCAGTTTACAATCTCACAAACGGTGCATGAGAGTTCCCCTCGTCTCTACATCCTCTCCAGTACTTAATATGTGTTGATTCATTGAGGATAGCCATTCTGACCAGTGTGAGGTGATATCTCTTTGTGATTTAAATTTGCATCTCTCTGATGATTAGTGATGTTGAACATCTTTTCAGATTATCTATTGGCCATCTGTATGTCCTCTTAGAAGTGCCTTTCAAGTTCTCTAGCCATTTTTTCATTGGATTGTTTAATTTTGTAATGGTAAGGCTTATGAAATATATATTTTATATATGTACCTTTTATCAGATGTATCTTTTGTAAGTATCTTCTCCCACCCAATAGATTGTTCTTTCATTTTGTTGACGGTTTCCTTAACTGTGCAAAAAACTTTTTAGTCGATGCAGTCTCATTTGTTTCTTTTTTCTTGCTTCCCTTGACCAAGGAGCCATGACATGTCCAAAAAGATATTGCTAAGAGCAATGCCAAAGAGTTTACTGTCTATATTTTCTTCCAGAAATTTTATAGTTTCAGGTCTTACATTTAAGTCTTTAATCCATTTTTTGGTAAATGGTATAAGAAGGTGGTTCAATTTCATTTTTTGGAATGTATCTTTCCAGTTTTGTCAACACCAGTTCTTGGAGAGATTGTCTTTACCCCATTGTATATTCTTGCCTACTTCAGTGTAGATTAATTGACCATTTAAGCAAGGATTTACTTATAGGCTCTCTTTTTATTCTCTATATCTGTTTTCATGTTAGTACCAGTGTTTTTTTTTTTATTTTTAAATGTATTGATTGTTTGAGAGAGACATAGAGAGAACAACAGAGAACCACTGATTTCTTGTTCCACTACCTATTTATGTACTTATTGGTGCATTCATTGTTTGCTTCTTCCATGAACCCTGACCAGGAATCCAACATGCAACCTTGGTGTATCAAGACAATGCTCCAACCAACTGAGCTACCCGGCCAGGGCTGTATCATGGTATTTTGATTATCATAGCTTTATGTATAGAGTTGGTTTTGAGGGAGCATATATTTCTCAACTTTCTACTTTTTAAGCACTTATTTTGCTATTTGGGGTCTTTTGTTTCATATACATTTTAAGATTAGTTATTCTAATTCTAAGAAAACTACCACTGGCATTGCAATAAACATTTCATTGAATCTGTATATTGCTTAAGGTAGTAAGCAGAGCTTAACAATATAACCCCTTCCCATCTTGGAGCTTATCCTTCCCTGTATTTGCATCTTTAATTTCTCCAATGTCGTACAGTTTTCAGAGCGCAGGTCTTTCACCTCTGTGGTTAAATTTATTCCTACATATTTATGCTTTTTGATGCAATTGTAAATTTTTAAGAAATTCTAAAATTTAATTTTAATTACTCCTTTGGTCCCTATAGTTGTTTAATTTTTAGTGTGTGTATATGTGTTTATTTAGTAGTGGAAGGGCTTTTATTTTATCTTATCTTATCTTATTTTATTTTATTTGAGACAGAGGGGAGGGAGGGAGAAAGAGGGAAAGAAACACCAGTGTGTGGTTGCCTCTTGTGCGCCCCCTACTGGAGACCTAGCCCATAACCCAGGCCTGTGCCCTGACCAGGAATCAGCCAGGTAGCCCTTTAGTTCGAAGGCCAGCACTCAATCCACTGAGCCACAACAGCCAAAGCTAGTAGTGGAAGGGCTTTTAAAGCAATTTTGTTAATGACTTCTGGTGTTATTACATTGTGGTCAGATAATGCTGCTGGCTTGGTTTCTTTTCGGGAGGAGTTTATTGTGCTGTATGTTCCAGTGTAAGTTATGGTTAATTTTCATTATCGTTTCATGAAAAGTTAAAAAAAGTATATTCTCTATCACTGAGTTTTAGGGTTTTTTTTTTTCTCATTAATTATATTGTTTAGACCCTCCATACTCTTCCTAATATGTTTATCTTCTGCTTAATTAGTTTAGGATTGAGGAGGGAAAATTAAAATGTATCAACATGCTTTTCCCCACTTTTTAATACATCTTCTATTTTTGGCTTAGAAAATAATCGCTGTGTTATTTGGCACACAGACACAAATAATTACTTCCTTATTATAAATTTTATATTTTTAAAATTTAAATGTCAAGTTTCAAAATCTGATTTTTGTATTTAAATTATCACAATGTACCTTTGTCTATTTTTTAATTTATAACCTTTTTAAAATCTTTTTAATGTAGATTTGTATTTTAAAGACAGTATGAAGCCAGATTTTTCATTTTGGCCAATCTTAATTTTTTCACTTCCCTAATAATATTAGGTGGCAGTGTTTATTTCTAGCACACTTTCTTTGTCTGTAAACACATCGATTTGTTTCTGTTCTTTCATTTTCCTGGTAATAAGCTTGTATGGAATTTGGCCCCTTTCTTTTCCTTTTCTGGGTGTTTAAATAAGATTAGCTTCCTTATTTCATTACCAGCTGAGCTTTCCCAAGAATATGTGTTGCAGATTTTTAGGTTCTCTTGCTCTCAGCATTTTCAGATCCTCTGCCTTTCCCCAACGTTCTCTTTCACAATTGCTGACAGCAACAAGTCCTACCCACGAACTACCCAATGCCATCCACTCCTGTGTTGGCGGTTGTCAGTAATAACTTGCCACATAGATTTATGGGCATTTCTGTCTGCGATTTTGTGTTTTGCTGTCCCAACCACTCTGTTTTTATTGATGAGGACAAAAAGAGTCAAAACTTCACCCCCAAACCACTACCCATTTACTCTCGCAGCAGTTTATTTGTGCCTTTTATATGACATTGGCCACACTCTGTCTTGTATTATAGCAATTTATGAACATGTCTTAATCTCTTTCTTAGTTATTGAACTCCTTGAAGGCAAGGACTGTGAGTTTGCTGTCTACGTATCACCTGTCATGTCCGTCATAAAGATTTATTCATAACTTTTAAATTATATCTCCAAATAAAAAATTTATTATTAATAATAATATTTTTAAAATATAGCCTGCATGTTAACTTTCTATAACCTTTTCTTCAGTTAGAAGCCTGAACTGGAGCAAATCAAACTCTAAAGATTCTATAGGCATAGTCAGGATATACCACTGTTATGTTTGCCTATGAAATAATTCAAAATGACTGATCAATAGTCCACTGTTTCCAAGTATGTCTGTACCATTTTAAAGTTTATTTACATACTTAAGAAGCTCACATAGATAAGAAATATATTTTTGAACAGGTTTCTGTATTTATGAACGTATACTCTTATATTATCCTTCTGAAATGAAATTTCCTCGTCATGCTTTCAAAAAGCGAAGAGTTCTTGTATGTAGATATATTCACACACATTTCGTTTTGCTTTTAACTGAATACTAAAGGAGCTCCACATATTTATATTAATTATAGTTTTTTTCACTTGCTTCTTATTGTTATTCTTGTTAAAAATACAAGATTCAACCTGGATGTCAGAGACCAGACATATTCTCATAAACTTTTAGTACAAACCATTAAGTCTAACTTCTTTTAAGTTCAGCTACAAAGAAAAAAATTACAATAATATTTAGAAATTCTGTTCTATAGGTTTAATCAACTATAATATTTTGATATGCTTTATACTGATATTTTTGTCTTTGTAAGCAATAGCATATGTTTCCCTTTTCAGTGAGTTCGCATTTTTTTCTCAATTTAGCTCTGGATTTCCATCTTAAAGAAAAATAAAAATTACTGGCACTAAGTAGATTGAAACCCACCTCAGACAGACTTAGTGTGACAATAACTTAGTTGTGTTTTATTAATCACTGCACACTTATTCTATATTACATACACGTCTTTCAGTGTCTGCTAGGTAAAATACATTCCTATATTATGTTTCTACAAATTCACTTTGATGTAATTGAAGGCCCCAATTTTTAGTAATTATCTTATAATTACTGATTTCTCTAAGGCACTCCCCCCACCCCAGGTTGATACATTGAGTTACTAAATATGTGTTACAGCAAGTATGGTTTGTTCGCTATCCTGCCTTTATGACTGTATCCTTCCATTGTGCTCAAGGAAGCTGACAGTTTTCCAGTTAGTTCCAGGAGATGAGTATTGACTTAGAAAGCCATGAAGAGTCCATTCCTCTTGCCAGTGACTGGGTTTACACAGAGGCACATGGCAATTAGCTATAAGGAGTTGTTATACCACACAGTGCTTTAACAGTTTTTACCGGCTCTTTCATGTGAGTTGTGATTAATTTCTCCAAGAACTGGAGAATGAGCAGAGAAAAAGTGTTGCTGTGCAACTGGGACTTTGGGGACAAGGGTAAATTTATATTGAATGCAGGAATTTGACCCATGTCTGTCAGTGTTTAAAACAAAATATCTTATTTCATTCTCATTTTTGTAAGAAAGTGAAAAATATTAAAGTCCTTACACTTGCAATAAGATTTTATCTGGTAAAGGCTAAAGGCTCTGTTTTCATGTTTTCTTACTAATATGGTTCTTGTTTTGGAAATAAATAACCAACTCTTGAATTTTGTGTCATCTTTGTTTGTTTTATACTACACTGCCACATTTTAGAATTCCACAAACATTTGTCTTTACCTCCTTTCAACACTCTATCAAAAATGACAGTGTGAAGCTAACTGGAATGTAAATTATGTTTTTATTATTTAATAACTCTAAGAATTGCTTTTCTGTCAGCACTGACAAATTCTTATTAGCCACTGGCCTTGGAACTATTCATCTACTAAAACATCTAAATAAATGGACATATGTCAAAGTGAAGTGTTTGCTAGCAACTCATAGTTCTTCAGAAAAATGCTAAATACAAGAAAGTTTAAAAGTTACTTCAGCATGTTTTTGTTACTCAGTTATTCTCACAGGATAACACTAAAATCCTTGCAGTTGGTGATATTTGATATTTCATATGAGACTAGATGATATTATTTCTATTTTGTGAATTTTGAATTACAGGCTACTATGGGAAAAATTAATGGACATTACATCTGACACATTCTTTTATGCTGATGACAAATTATGCATGAGTTCTGTAATTCAGAGATGCTGTCTTTTCCTAAGTGGCCTTAAGGCATAAGAAAGGCTTTGGATGCATGATGGTAGGTCTCCCTTTCTTTTCTGCTTTTGAAGATCAAAAAATGCGCCACCTAATGCCTTCAGCATGGGCATCCCATGCCTTCTTGATCACCCATTACGCAGAGCCTCTCTGACTCTATAAATCTCATGTTAAAACCTTTCTTTTATCTTTAACCTATAATTGACTTTGAGTGTTGAGGTCGTGTTGTCTTGCGTGAATGAAACTACATAAAAATGCGTGTGTTCCCAAGTAGTTTCTTACTACACCTAAACTTAAGTTTTTTTGCATGAGTCTTTAAAATGGAAGGGTTTTTTTAAAATTTTGAAGATTAGCAATTATCAGATCGTGATAAAGCAACATTTCAAAAATGCTAAAATCTCACCCTTCACTGCCGCTTTCACAGTCACTTTGAAACTCATGAGACATAAGAGAAGTCAAGTACAAAATGCTTTAAGTTCCTTGTGAAGCATTTTCAATTCTACTGCCATGGCCAGAAATGTGTTAAGAAACAAGCTTATTGCATAAGTCAGCAGCTGTCAAAAGCAAAGGAATAAAGTTGGAATTGAAAACGGGTCCCTCAGAAATGGTAACAATAATAATTAATTAATAATTACTAATAATTAATCATTAATATATACAAGCAACAATAGAGAGAAGGTTAAGAAAATGAATGGCAAAGGCTATCGTGTGTGTGCCTGCCGTAGAGTCACTTCTAATTTTTAGAATACTGTCCCAAAGATATTCTTGTTCTTTTCCAGGCATTTGACTCCTCACCTCCAGTTCTACTTCATCTCTATTTGGGAAAAACAAGTGCAAGTGCCTTCATACCAGCTTACACTGCTAACCTCAGAACCAAGCTAAGGCATGATGCATTCATATAACAAATGAAAGTCATTACTCAGCTTTCTGGCTTCAAACGGACTTCATATTTGCCAATTAAGGTATATCCTAAGGGACGGATTACACATGTATTGAGAGATTACTGTATGTTAATGTGATGTGCTTAGAGATAATGCTACTCTTAATAATAATATTAACAATATTGACAATGATGTTATATGAGTACACAATGTGTCAGGCCTTATGCTTAGCTCTTTTCATATATGCTTTCATAAAGGAGACTTTGACAAGTACTATTAATATACTTTGGAGATAGTAAAATAAGGCTTAAATCATTTAGATGATTTGGTGGAGGCAGAATTATTGACCTGTAAAATATTGGGCTGGCCACAAAGCCTGCTCTTTTTTTTCCATAAAATAAAAGACACGTTCTTCATTTTCACCAGTAACTTTATTGATTTGGATATTTTGAGTATGTTGGTTATCTCCCATGTGGTATAATGTGGATTGTTCTCAATTAATGTCTCAATTTGATCACTATCAACTTCAGCTGGTCTACCCAACCATGGAGCATCATCCAGCGGGAAATCTCCAGCACAAAACCTCACAAACCACTTTTGACACCTTCCATCAGTCACAGCCCCTTCTCCATATACTCGCAAGTCTTTGTGGTGTGTGCATTTCAGTTTTGTTTTCACCTTTCTTGAAATAATAAAGCATAATATGCCAAAAATCTTGCCTATTTTCTTCCATCTTCAATATTAAAATGGCTACACAAAAAGTCACCAATTTTGATAAGTTTTTTTAAATGCACACTGATATGACAGCTGTCATAATACAATCTAACAAAACTATTTGGAATGAAGTTAAAGACAGCTAAGAGCTACTAGAGCCATAGTAAGAAAAAAAATTAAACTTTTGGCCAACCCAACACATTGTCAAATGGTAAGGGAGAATTAAATTTGCAAATGAAACAAAGATTGATAATCTGCTGACTTTAAGATAAAAGAGATTATCCTGTACTATGGAGGTGGGTCCAACGTGATCACAAAGTTCCCCACGCTGGGAATAGGAAAGCAAAATACTGTATTTTGCTGTGTGCAATGCACTGTCATGTACAGTGTGCACCTATGTTTTGGCCCAAATTTTCAGGAAAAAAAAATATTCTGTTTTCATTATTTAATTCAATTATTTATTTAGATTTAGAAAGAAAACCGATTATCGTATTCCAGGGCATTATTTTGCATACAGATATTGTCATGGCTTTCTAGAGTTATACTTTTAATGCATAAGCATAAATAAAAGAATTAAAAACATTTATATAGATACAGAATCAGTACTACCCATGTATAATGTGTACCATGACTTTTCCCTCCAAAATTTGGGCCAAAAGTATATATTATACGTGGCATAATATGGGAATCAACATCAGAGAGATGGCAACATGAGGAGAACTGGAGTAGGAATTGCTAGCTTGAAAGGTGGAAGAGAGTCACGAGCCAAGGAAAGCAGGCCTCATCTAGAAGCTGGGAAGGAGCTCAGCACTGCTGACACTTGCATTTGTTTTCAGTCAGATTCATTTCTGACTTCTGACTTCCAGAGCTGTAACATAATCATTTGTCTTGTGTTACGCCACTAAGTTTGCAGTAGTTCATTACAGCAGCAATAGAAAACTAATACTCTAATAACTTGGGCACATTTTTTTCCTTGCCTTCATCTACCCTCTTCATTTTAGGGACCACACTATGCTTATCTCACTTTTAGACAATCATCCTTCTCTCACTCTCAGCTTCAATGTGTTTTGGACAAACTGCATTTGTACCCAGGCTTCAGAGATGCAACGTATTATCCAAGTGATCTAACTAGTATTTTCCTTTTCCCTCAACTAAAATTCTTACTCAAGGGCTAGGTACATGATACAAGTTAAACCAGTAGGAATCAATTCCAGATTTTTTTTACCTATCAAAAAAAATATTTTTTTTCTGTTGGACATTAAAGAAATACTGCAGAGGGTTTATATTTATGGAAGCCATCTTATGACCATGTTGTACTAAGAGAATATACTTCATATTTAAGTGGAGTCAAGAAATGGAAAGAACATACCGTGCTGGTAAAATTATGTGAGCACTGAATCAAGCCATTACAGCAGCTATTGAACTACTCAGTCATCACAAGCCAATATGTCTTTCTTAAGCCAGTTAGAGTTAGGCTTTCTGATTCTTGAAAGGAGAAGAATCTGTACTAATGAATATTTACCTAACTTCATATTCCTAAGAGCAAACTTTATATTTTCAGTTATATTTTCAGTTTATATGTAAAATTTCTAGGAACACAAACTACTTGCTTTGAGATAATCATGTATCACACACTCTAAACAAATGCACTGTATTCATGCTAATTTTCTGTAGTCATCAACTCATCCATTTAGAACTTCTTTCCAATGATTGAATTATTAAATTGCATCTACAGTGTCATGATCACTTACCATTTAAGAGATACAAGGGTTTGAAGGTGAGTGTAATATATATGTGTACAACTGATTATATGTACATAGATATATATATATATTAATCTATATATACCCCTAATAAAAATGAAGGTGTACTTAACATGATTAAGAAGGCCAAATGAGAAAATTTAAGACAACTGAGATGAAGTGACTTGCTCAAAGCTAAGATAAGTCACTTGACTTGCCCAAAGTGATGCATCTAACTGTGGGAAAGCCAGCAAGATTCTTAACTGCTAGCCTTATTATTCCACTTTTAAAGGTGCAAGAAATCTCAGGCAATATGTGGTACAGAAACATGAAAAAGAATAACTCTCATTATGAAACATGAAGTGTCAGAATTGTCATTCGCTTTGTGCAGATCATAGAATGCTTATTGATTTTGTTTCTGGAATCTCACAGTGAGTATTTATCTAATCCTTTTAGAATGGGAAGTTTGATTGTTCAATGTAATCCTGTGTGTCATTTTCTGGCTGAGAGCCTGAGACAAATAACATGAGCCTCACAAATCCACCTGTATGGCAATGTAACCCTGGCCTTCCGCCACAGCAGTACCTCTACTGCAAGCATTACAACTAAATAGTTTATAAACATTTTTTTTTCTGACATTAAATTGTAAGCAATTTAAGGCAAGCAATAAGAAGCTCACTACCATGGATCATGATGATTCCTACATATTTTGTGCTTAAGAAAATGCAATCAAATTGATCAAGAAAATAGAGGTTGATAACATCAAGTGCTTGTGGACATGTAGAGAAATCGGCAATCACATGTTATTGGGAAGCATGCTAATTGTAGTTAATTACCTAGTAATGTTGACTGGGAAGAAAATAGGATAGTCTCTACTAAACTTTAAAATGCACATACTTTGGCCTTGGCTGGTGTGGCTTAGGGGATTGAATGCTGGCCTGCAAACCAAAAGGTCACTGGTTCAATTCCCAGTCAGAGCACATGCCTGGGTTGTGGGCCATGTCCCCTTAGGGAACGTGTGAGAGGCAACCACACATTGATGTTTCTCTCCCTCTCTTTCTCCCTCCCTTCCCCTCTGTCTAAAGATAGATAAATCAAATATTTTTTAAATAAACAAAATACATATACTTTGAACAAGCAATCTTAATTCTAGGACTGTATTCCACAGAAAGGAAAGCTCAAGTACTTAAGCCCAAAGGTATTAATTACAATATTATCTATAACGGCAAAAATATTCTATCCATCCTAGATGATCATCAGTGAGATAATTATGGAATAAATGATGGTACATCAGTAGTATGGAATGCTGTGTATTTACTTATTGAAACAAATTATTTATACACACACACACACAGAGTGAGACATCCATGATATATAGATATACAGTTTAAAAATTACAATAAAATATGCATAGGATGACCTAATTTTGCTAAAATGTTTTTATATGGCTTTTAGTACTATGTAAAATGAATGAAGAATATACATAATTTGTTGACAACTACATAGGTAGTACACATTGGAAAGATTAGCAAGAAATGCTTTATTTCTACTTTATGTATCTTTATCTTATTTTAATTCTCATATAACTATATATTCATGTATTAAGTTAAAATTTAGAAATGTATTTTGAGAGAAAAAGGAAAATGGAATAAAATAAATTAGCTTAACACAGATTTTTATGCTTTTTTTAAGTGTCTGGTTCTGGGTAGTATGTAAACATCATATTGAGCGTTTGTAATTATTTAACACTGACCTTATTAACTGGCTCTTTGGAAGTAAAATTACTGTAATCAATAAGATTTATATATGTACTTATAACTTGAATAAAACTGGCTCTGGACTGACTGACAATTTTGGGCTTAATGTCAAACAGAATTTTCGCGTACTACTGGTGATATTTTTTTAAAATTAGGTTTTCTAACCTTCAGTATCCTTGTAAGTAAAAAAGGTTAATAATTAATAATAACTGTTTCACCAAGTTATTAGGATAAGAAGTGACTTTGCAGGTAAAATGTTTAACACTGTGCTTGGTATAGTATAAATGTTCCATAGATGACAGGACATAATTACTATTAGGAATATCAGTGCCACTAGTAATATATCACAGTAGTACTAACATTGGTATAGCAGTCCTTACTGTTGTCATGATCATAGTTCTTGTCATGGTATTACTAGTAGTAGCACTCCATTGTAAAGAACACCTTCAGCTGTGTCTGTCCATTGTAATGTCTGCTCTCATGAATTATGGTCAATGGCAGGCCTTTCAGAAGTAGATGTGCATTGGTAGAACTATGTATGAGACTGGAATATCAGCCTTTATCCTGTTCCAGTCACCTTCATGAGCATTTCAGTGCTTGTAGCTCCACTTCAAGGCCTCTTTGGAGAATTTCATACTTGTGCCTTTCTCAATAGCCTCTCATCTGAGGTTTCAATGAGTGTGAGTTTTGCGTATTCAACCTCATATCCAAGATACAAGAAAAGCTTTTAAAGAAAATTATTGGTGTCACTAAACTCTCATTCAAATAAGAGACTCAAAAATACTATGTAGATCAAATTCTACTTCTTGAAGAGTTTTCATAGTGCTCTACTTAACTATAAGCAGCACTAAAAAGAAAGTCTTAGAGAATAGCTAAATTATAAATATTGAAACCTTTTCGTGACAGACAAATTCAGCAAGGCAGGTCATGGATATTCCACTAAACTCTCACAGACTTCAATTCAATAAAATGATCATAATATATTCATAACAGTTTAATGAAAAGTTTGAATCACTCTACAAGTTTCTGAGTTATTAACACTTTGATACATGTTTTTCTGAATTGATGTTCTATTTATCCATCTCTCCATTTATTTCTCCATCCATTCATCAATTAATCTAGTCAGCCTAATATTTACCTCATCTTATCTCATGTCATCTTATCTTCTGGAGCACATTCCATATACAAAATCTCTCATTAGGTTTTTTGGTTCTTAGAAATAAAAAATAAAAATAAACAAGACAAATTTTCTACTCGCAAAGATATTATAACCAATGAAATAATATGTTCTAGCAGCAGAATGAGGTGTGTTATTGGAAAGCAATACTCAAAGTATTTTAGAACACAGGAGGTGAAAGAATGATTTATGTTGGCATTGTTAAAGAAGAGTTTGCAAAGCATACAGCATTTCTATAATCTACTAGGGATATGATGATTTTTACATTAATAATTCCAACCATACACACTCAATCATGAGTTAGCCTCTCTTGTTTATCTTTTCCACCTATAGTAATTTCAACAAACAATAAAGAGTGAAACTGTCACAATATAAAATGCTTCCATGGTATTTATAACAGAGCATGCAAGTCGACTGAAAATTGGATTATATATGACCTATCCTGGAGAATGCTCTATATGTATTCAAGAAGATTATATATACTGCTACTGTTGTGTGGAATTTTCTGCTATGTCTGGTGGGTCCATTTAGTCTGCAATGTTGTTCAAATTGTCTGTTTCCTTATTGATTTTCTGTCTGGATGATCAATCTATTATTGAAACCAAGTAATTCAGTCTTCTACTATTGTTACATTGCTGTTTATTTCTCCCTTTATATCAGTCAATGTTAGCTTTATATATTTAGGTGCTCTGATGTTGAGCACGTATATATTTATGTTTGTTATATCTTCTTGCAGAATTGACCTTTTTTATCATTATGTAATGACCTTCTTTGCCTCTTGTGACCATTGTGATTTAAAATCTATTTTGTCTGATATAAGTATACCCACCTCTGTACTTCTTTGGTTACTATTTGCATGGAACATATTTTTTCCACCTTACCTGCACAGTATACAAAATCAATATACAAAAATCAGTTGTGTTTTCATACAGTAATAATAAACTCTCTGAAAAGGAAATTCAGAAAACCCATTTACAATAGTTTAAGAAGAATAAAAACAAGAATAAAGTTAACCAAGAAAATGAAAAACTTGTACACCAAACACTGCAAAATGCAGATAAAAGAAATTAGAGCAGACACAAAAAAATGGAAATATGCCTTGTGTTCGTGGATTGGAAGAATTAATATTGATAAAATGGTCATGCTACACAAGACAATCTATAGATTCAATGCAATTCCTATAAAAATTCCAATGACAATTTTACAGAAATAGAACAAAGTGATTCTAAGATTCATATGAAACTACAAAAGACTTCAAATAGCTAACGCGATATTGAGAAAGAAGAAAAACCTGTATATATCACACTTTCTGATTTCATAATACTTTACAAAGCAATAGTTGCCAAACAAGCACATAGGTCAGTGCGACAGACTAGAGAGAATAATAATAAACCCATACATACATTTGTAGTGAATTTATTTTTGACAACATTGCCAAGAATAAACAGTTGGAAAAGAATAGCCTCTTCAATAAACAGTATTGAGATAACTGGATATCTACATGCAGAAGAATGAAATCACATCCTTATGTTACACACAAAAGCAAACCCAAAATGGATGAAAGACTTTAATGTAAGACCTGAAGCTCTGTGCCTCCATTGTCTTTTCCTGTGCATTTCTGTCTGTTTTCATTTGTGGTATTTCATATTTTTCCTCTGTTTCCTCCTTTTTTAAGGTATGCATCTCAGCTCTGTGTGTGTGTGTGTGTGTGTGTGTGTGTGTGTGTGTGTGTGTGTGGTTACCATTCTTTTTTTAGGGAAAAGAAAGTTTTTCTTTGAATGCGTCTGACCTTTGTCCTCCTTTCCAAATTCAGACTTTCAACCCACCCCCCCCTTTATGTTTTTGTGGTCACAAAGTATCCCCATTTAGGCTGCAGATTTGTTGGTGATCTTACTCATAGTTCTGTCACTCTTTGTTCTTTGTTTCAGGTAGAATAACCCCCTTGAGTATTTCCGGCAATGGAGGTCTTCTGGTAATAAGTTCTCTCAGCTTCTGTGTGTCTGGAAACATCTATTTCTCCTTCATATGTGGATATCTTTCATATGAAGGATAACTTTGCTAATATATTATTTTTGGTTGATCCTTTCTCTCTTTCATTGGCTTGAATATTTGGTTCCACTCTCTTCTAGTTTGTGGAGTTTCTGCTGAGAAGTTTGAGAGTAACCCAATGGCCTTTCCCTTAGAATTTGCTGTCTTGACATTGAGCTGCGAGCGGCTTCAGGGGCGTCTTTAGGAGTCAGCAACATGGCAGAAGACATCAAGACCAAAATCAAGAACTACAAGACTGCCCCTTTTGATAGCTGTTTCCCCAACCAGAACCAGACCAGGCACTGTTGGCAGAACTACCTGGACTTTCACCACTGCGAGAAGGCAATGGCTGCTAAAGGGGGTGATATTTCCGTGTGCGAATGGTACCAGCGTGTGTGTAAGTCCCTTTGCCCCGTATCCTGGGTGTCGGCCTGGGATGACTGCCGGGCAGAAGGCACACTTCCTGGGAAGATCTGAACTGGCTGCTCCCCACCTGTCCTCTGTCTTCCATCCTTCTCCCAGGGCAGTGAAGGGGGACCTGGGTATATCCTACCCTGGGATCCTGAATCATGGCTTAACTAACAATAAATACTTGTTGGAATAGTGTAAAAACAAAAAAAAAGAAGTTACTGTCTTCTTTTCCCCGCTACCTTGACCATACCTTCTTTGCCATGAATTCTTGGCAGTTTTAGTACTGTGTGCCTTTTTGGGTTGTGGTAACTAGACAATCTGTGTGCTTCTCAGATTTGAGGATGTAGCTCTCCTCATCAATTATGTGTGTGAATAGGCTCTCCGTTGTTCTTCATCTATTATGCCCATTATTCTTAGGTTGCTCCTTCTGATGGAGTCAAATTGTTCTCCTAAAGTTTTTTTCTTTTTTTTTTTTATGCAGAAGCTCTTCTTTTCCCCTCTGCGTCCCCTTCAATAACCTATCTTCAATATCACTAATCTTTCCTCCATCTGGTCAGCTCTATTTCCTATGCTCCCTAGTTCATTTTTGATCTATTATATGGAGTTCTTCATCTCTCGAATTTCTATTTAGTTCCTGTTTAAAATTTCAATCTCTTTGTTAAAGTTCTTATTTTGTTCATTGATTTGGTTTCTGAGATCATTATATAGGCTATCTGTGTTTTCTTGCATCTTGTTGAGTTTTTGAAGAACTGCAAACTTGAATTCTCTGTCATTTAAATCACATAATTTCATGTCTTTAAGTTTATTTTCTGGAGGTTTTTCCATTTCTTTCTGAGCTGCCTTGTTACCTTGGTTATTTGTGGTATCTCACGGATTTGTTTGCTCTCTAAGCATCTATGTATGAGTGTCACTTCTCTAGTAGATTGATAAGGAGTCTTTTTATTGTTTTTTAAGTCGGTAGCACTGAATCACCAGGTTTTTAGCTCTCTTCCACCTCTCTGGCTCTTCAGATTTCTGTTTCTTGGTGGAAATTACCCAGTGTTCCCTGCGAGGGTGTCGCAGTGGGGTAAGCTGGAGGACCCCAGCCACCTTCTTTATTGCTTTGCCTTTCCAGCAATGGCAACCAGCATACCTGCCTGGAGTACAGCTTACTCATCCACTGGGCCACGGCACTAGTTGCAGGGCACACCCTCTAATCAGGTAAAAAGTGCTTCTGTAGTGCCAGTTTTCAGGTCTCAGATAATGTGCCCTACAACACAACATGAAAGGTGAGGGCAGATGGGCTCTGGAATGTTAAGGGAAGGTGGCCAGACTCCATGGCTTTGTGTCTCTGTGGAATGCTGATTGCCAGACAACTGCGGCCACACCTCTATGCTTTGGACCTGCCATAGTCACTGGTCCCAGCTGCAGCTCCTACTGCCCACTCCCAAAGAAATGCTCATTAAATCTCTCTGGTCCTCTTGACTAATGGGAGTACCAGCCACAACCTGATTTCTCCTCTTTCTGGGCTGAACCCTGCCATGAGCTCCAAGGACTGTGTCCATGGCTCCTCTCAGTTTTTCTCTTCTCTTGCCTTCCTGGTTTGTACCCACTTGCCCACCTTAAGATGTTTAAATGCATGGATCTCTCAGGTGTTTTTGTGTGTTAAGTAGGGAATCCTTTGTTGAATTATAGCCGCTCAAATTGTTAAAAGTTCAAGGGGAGAGACCAAGGCAACTCTTTACATCCTCATTTCTCTGACATCTTGACTTTATTATTTTTTACATTATTTTTATGAGATGTTTAAAGTTGGGGTGGGGGATAAGAAATCAGTTGGAAGCAATATGCTAAGTAGGAGAAAGCCTAGAAGAATTTGCTGTTTGTGAGCAGAAATATAATTTAAAAAGTAGAAAAGTACTATTAGTGCATTTGTCATTCATTCTGGATCATTATAATTATTATGTCATGTCTATATTTAGGAATAACCAAATACAAACAATAAATTTTTCTTTAATAATATTTATTTCTTGTTTAAAAAGGTGGTAAAAAGAATCAACATTATTTACCTTAGAAGCTGAAATGTCTGCACTGCATGTCAGATCCAGGAATGATTTCTTTCTAGAACAAGTCATTTCAATGGTCATAGCTATAGATCATTCCTCCCCTTGAAGGAAATTGTCCATATCAAAACTAGAAGTTTGCAGTGATCCATGTGTGCAAAATAAAATGTTCAATGGGTATTATTAAAGGTAATTTCAGATTTTAGAGTTCCTTCTAAATTTACTTGTGATAGGCAGAATCATGGGCCCCCAAGATGTCCACATCAGAATGCTTGGAACTTGTGAATAAGTTATCTGACACGCCCTGGCTGGCGTAGCTCAGTGGATTGAGCACGGGCTGGGAACTAAAGTGTCCCAGGTTCGATTCCCAGCCAGGGTACATTCCTGGGTTGCAGGCCATAACCCCCAGCAACCGCACATTGATGTTTCTCTCTCTTTCTCTCTCTCTCTCTCTCTCTCCCCTCCCTTCCCTCCCTAAAAATGGATGAATAAAATCTTAAAAAAAAAAAGTTATCTGACACGAGAAAGGCAACTCTTCAAGAGGTGATGAAGGTTATTGACCTTCGAATGAAGAGACTACCCTGGAAGATCTGAGTGGGCCTGATGTGATTACATGAACTCTTAAAAGCAAAAGTGGAAGGGAGACGTGTAGGTCAGAAAGATAAGACAACCAAAATAAGAAAGAGATTCAGTGGGAAGACACTTGGCCACCATTTTTAGCTTTGAATATGTAGAAAGGGGACCAAGAGCCAAGGAATACAAATGGCCTGTGGAAGCTGGGAACACCATCAGCTGACAGACAACAAGGAACGTATGACCTCCGTCCTACAACAGCAAGGAACTGAGATCAGCCAAGAATGTAAATGAGCAAGGAACGCATCTTCTCTTAGAGCATCTGGAAAGAAATGCAGTCCTGCTCACACCTCAGTTTGAGCTCAGTGAAATAAATGTTGAAATTTTAACGTATAAAACTATAATATATTAATTTTGTATTGTTTAAGCAACTACATTTGTGGTAATTTGTTATGCAATAATAGAAAACTCATTTTGCGACCTATCTGAATCAGAATTCTAATTCCGACTTAGCATTATTATTAATTATTATGTTTCTGTTGTAAAATTCAAATAATGAGCTAGGTTCACAGTTTAACTTTGCCCTACTTTCCAGGAATTTTACAGTCTACATTCATCCAAAGAAAAACAGGTTAAAACTGGGAACATGAGAAACTATGCATTCGTATGGCTAAGACAGGGGAGAACATTTAATTCAGATTACAAATAAATTAAGAATGTTTTGGATAGACAGACACGTTGGGGTGGACTTTTTAAACATATGCCCCTCTTTCTTTATTGTGATTAATTTTGTTTAAAATTAATGAGACTCATGTGTTCAGAGCAAGCTGACAGAAGGCTTTGTAATGAGCAACAGTTTAAACCCCTATCTATCCCGGGGATTTAGTAGGTTTTGTTAAATCTTTAAAACGACCATGGAGAATACCCAGATGAGTATTTAGCAATGGTGTTATTCAGATCATTAGGATGAGAAGGTATATTGAAGGTGCAGTGCCTAGCTTCATTCTCATGTTTTTTGAGAATATTTATAAAAATATTCTTTTTACTCTCCATTACATAAAAGCTACTTAAGAGAAGCATTCGCATACTTATGGCAATATTACATTTTTAAAGGGTGGCCTAATATTTTTAACTGAATTATTTCATTTAAAATCACATAGATATTCTAAACGGCCTCTGTGAGTTCTAGAAAATGTTGCTTATTTCTATCTCTTGAGCTGGATGACATTGTATTGTTTTGCCTGTTCCCGTAAAATTCATCCAGATGATAAATATTTCATATAGGCATGCAGCTTATAACTTACACTTATGACTCACTGCTAAATTCAGTATTACAATCATTTTTCTATTTTGGTTGCCTTTGAAGTCAGCCAGCACTCACCCACATGAAATAGATAAGCCCACTTTATTATCTACCTCAGCTTCCACACCTCTTAACATTTTATAAATGCAGCATTTGGCCTATATTGATTGAGCTAGATTTTTATAGTGTGTTTATAGTGTGTAAACTACTCCCTGGGAGAAAGCTGGGCATTTTTGGAAGCTGTGTGAACTCTCCTTTGCCACTGGGGTACCATTAAGTAAGTTGCTGCTTCATTGGCCTGAAAGAAGTCATTCGGCTTCCAAAATGCCTAATTGACTCTCTGGGAGCAGTGCAGGAGGTAGCGGCTCAATCACTATTGTTTTTTATATTGTCAACTTCCACTTCAGTGGGGAATTTAATGGAGGACACTAAGTGAGCCAGATTCTCCCAGCATGGAAACCCATCAAGCTAAATCAAGAAGTCTCTTGCCTACCTTGAGAATTCAGTCACAGCTTGGTGGTAAGATTTGGAGGTAATTGTTTCATGTCTAAGTACTCTGAATGGTCCTGAGGTGAAGGGGCGGTACCAATGGCTTCAGTAATTTATCTGACAGAATTTTGCCACACAAGGGATATTGCGGCACTAAGGAGACATCCAGAGATCAGAGCTGTTTGAAAAGCAATGAATGGGCAGAAAGAGGATCTTTAGAAGCTTGTTTTAAGGGCTTACTTGCATAGTCCCTGAAATTAGGTGTAAAAGTTTTTGAAAATAAAATATTCTTTAAAAGGTTAGGAAAGATTTTAATGGAATATTAATATATGGCCACTCTTCAAATAAGGACCAAAAGGTAAGAAGTTTTTATAGACACCGGTAAAATCTCCAGATTTACTGAATCATCTGATTTCTTAGTACAAGAACCTTTTGTTAGTATGTCTACTGTATTTAACATAGATAAAATACCACAGTGCAGAGTAACAAAATGGGACATGTGTCAATGGTATTATAATGACATGCAAACTGTACTTGTTAAGAGTCAACCAATTCCCAAGAAATAAATGATATAGCTCTCTCTTCTGCTTTAAATGTTCAGATAAATTGTCTTCTTAAGAATTACCGGACAGCTGCTGTTCCATATAGACCATATTTTCAAAATTTCTGACAGCTGTGATTTTTTAAAGTACTGAAATTACTATTTCATAGTTACCCATCAGTAACAGTTAAATTGTCACATGTTTTGTTTTCTATGCTTTGACTCTTTCTAGAGAGACCATGCAAATCAGAAGTGCATATTGAAAAAGAAAATCAGATTCTCTGCTGTGCTGACATGAGCGAAGGATTTTCCTTGCAGCTAGAAATTGAAACAAGAATCAATGAGAGTGAAAAAAAATATAAAACATATATTTGTTAACATGTAAATTTGAAGCTGGAAAAATAAGATTTCGTCCTCACTACATAAATGATTCCAGAGTCAAATGCTAAGAGCTTACCTATGTCATTGAATTTTGAATATGATGTACCACGTGCATAGTATGAAGCTCTGTTGCATAAGATCTGTTGCCACCCTGATGGCTTTGTGTACATTTAGTACATAAGGGAGTTGGGACTACCTGCTGTGTGCTATGCAGGGGAGCAAGAGACACAGAGAACCACACAGGAGAACAGGTACCACACAGGGGGACAGGGAACATGCAGCAACACGCAGGGGGGACAAGCAGCTTATAGCGTGTGTGGATCACCCACCCTTGAATAAAGGCATGTCAGACATCCCACAGCTCTGTGAATATTCTTGCATCTGCTCAAACTCTGTGAACCTGTCCATCCTTGGGTGGTTGCAACACACCCACAAATTAATAATTTTATTGATATGGCTTTTCTTTTCCTATTACTAGTATAGTCATACTTTCTAAGGGGGGAAGCAGAATATGCCACCCTACAATGTGCCAATTTTGCATATGGATTATTTCTAGCAGAAGACAGTTGGGGCTCAGTGAACTCAGAAAGATCTTTTCACCTCCCCCTCAACTGCCTTAAAAGCATTTAGGTAAGGGCGTGGACCAGAAAGAGAGCTATTACCAGAGATGTTTACATATATATATATATATAAAAGACTCATCTGCATGGTAAATGAATATTTGCTTCTCTTATTTCCCTGTAAATTGTCTCCCTTGACTTTGAAGCCCCAGGCCCCTAACCCCTTCCCCTTAGCTCAGCTGGTATATAAGCCTGACCACCAGGGCATCTCAGATTTTTATGGGTTTCCCGCATGTACGCAATATGTTCTTCTCCTGTGAATCTGGCTTATGTTAATTACTACACTAGCCTGAGAACCTACAAGGAAAGGAGGAGGCAGTTTTCACCTCTATATCCATTTTCTTCTGACTCATTTTTCTAACTCCATTCCATCTCACTTCCTAGCCTACAGACATAAAAACTAGAAAATGCTATAAACTCAGGATGGAATATGCCTTATGGGTGTGTATATGCATTCCCACAGGTATACATATATATGTTGGGACTCCAACAAAATGCAAAATACTCCTGGTTGACTTGCTCACCAATTTTCTTGCATCTGGGACTAGCCATGCAACATAGTTTTGGTAAATAAAATAAAAGCGGAAGTTTTGGAGGGAAATTTTTGTTAAGAATCACTCCACCACTATTTACTTAGCAACCACCTTCTTCATTTTCCTGCAATGCCTGGAGGTGCAGCAATATCAAAGACCAAGGGTACACATTTAGAATAGCAGAGAAGATAGGGTATTTTGAAACATGAATTCCTCCCCCCAAAATATGCCAACAGCCACTAGAATTTCAAAGAAGCCAGAAGCAGATTCTCCCCTAGAGCCTTCAGAAAAAAAAAAAAGAAAAAACAACTTGCTTTTAGCTCCATAGGTTTCATTTTGGAATGCAGACAACTGGATGTCCAAGAGAATAAGTGATTTGTGTTGTTTTGAGCCATTAAATTTGTGGTATTTTTACAGCAGCAATGGAAAACAAATACAGCCGGAATAGGACAGGGGACCCAAAAATTGGAATTTATTTATAACAAATTGTGCATTTATTCTTACATGTTTAATCTTTAGTCACCTTCAAAAAACTCTCTATTTGATGCAATACACCTATTGAGACGTTTTTCCCACAGCTTAAAACCATGTTCGAACTTGTTGAAGTCAATGCCTTTTAGTGCTTATTCTGTTTTTTTGTTTGTTTGTTTCACCTCTTCAAAATCAGCAAAATGTTTCCCTTTGAGGATTTTTTTTTCATTTGGGAAAACAAAAAAAAGGCTGCTCAGGGGCAAGATCAGGTGAGTAGGGAGGGTGGGGCACAGGGGCCAAGCTGTTCTTGGTCAAAAACTGCTGAACACTCAGCGTGGTGCAGGCAGGTGTGCTCGTACACCACCCATCATGCAGGGCAAATGTGTTGAAAGAGTCTTCAAAATAAATTCACCAAAGTTGAACACAATCTCTTACAACAACACCAGCTAGTTTGGGATGGGTCCCTAGAACACTCACTCATAGGGGAAGTATGTACTTCAAGGTACCTGCCCTCCAGAAGATCATTCAGTTTGGGGGTTTTCCCCTCATATATAAAGAGCACAGTTCCTTGACAATAGTGTTGAACAGCTATACCAGCTATAGACCGCCTACTCCAAGTTTTTATCGTCATCATCATCATCATCATCATGACATGTGGTGAACAAAAATGAAACAAACTACTTGTTAAGCCACTGTTTTGGTAGGGTTCCATGACTTTGATCTGACCCCACTCCCAGCTAGTGCAGTCATCCCACTACCCGCAGATTGCCTCCTGATGTTAGATGCTTTCCCTTTTACTGATGCTTTAGTATTGTCTTTCTCTCTTGTTCTCCCTGACCTTGAATAATTGAAAATATCTTTCTCATAACTACCTCCCTTTCTACATTTTCCTGACAAAGGTAAAATTTGTTTCCATGTGTCGTTTTAAACTTATGACCCTCCTCTAAAGATTGTGCCACTTTACAATTTTTTAAAGCAATCAATGATCTTTGATTTTGATCTCCCTTGTTCTCCGAAAGCCATTGCTTAGCCATTGTTTTGTTGCATTGACAATGCACCCTCTGTTCTGGCCATGACAATGAACTATCACTTCCATGTGATCAATTCTGTCTGCTTTCTTTTAATGATGTCATTCAGTTGTCCCCCCTCTAAGCAACTGTGTCTATCTACCACACCTCAATTAAGCCACTTAGCATTCAAGTACAGTTATGTTTAATAAAGCATAAGCTTTTTAACTATTTTATTTGTATTTCTATTGGTGATTACTATATTTATCGCAAAGTGAAAATGCTTTGTCAAAACCTTTGCTAACATCTTCCGGCATCTTATACACTCTCTCTACAACATGGCCACTTAAATGTTCTGAAAAATGCTAACTAGTAGAAACAAATTAATGAAAGCAATTCATGAGAAAAATTTTTTAAATTAATCACTAAACAGCATTTCAGACTCTTGTATTCATAGTTACTAGCTTAAAATCAAGTAATACTCCGATATTGGCTCTATGGGGGAGTCAAAGGGGAACAGTTCAGAGTGATTACTGTTGATTACTGCTGGTGATTGCATCAAGGTTCCAGTTAATTAAAGATAATTGTAGAGCTGACATGTGTGACAAGACTGGTAATTATCCGGCTAACCTTGTTGGGCTCTCTTTGTGGCAAGTGTTAAGTATATAAAACGTGTACGCAGCTGCTGATCTAACAAGCAAGCATAATTGTTGAAGTTAAAGAGATATGGGAGTTAAATCACTGTTGGTTGTGACTTCATATGAAAGTAGCAATTGGTATTGCAAATTTTGGAAGAGTGGGAGACTGACTAGGAGAGAAATGATTTCATAGTCTGAGTCTACCTTGACCAGTAGTATGATCAGATACAGCACAGATACTGAAATATTTGTTTGTACAATGTTGTTGATTTTTGTGGATCACCAGTTAATCAATTCAGCTCAGAACTTGAAATCAATTACAAAGACAGGCCAACTACTTTACCAGAGGCTATGTAGGTAGCTTGCATAGGTAAAGCCAAAAGTACTTGAAAAATCTTTGAAGAATCTTCTTTGATGTGTTAATATTTTCACTAAACTCATAAAGTTATCTGAAAGTCTATAAGACAATATGAAGAGATTAATTAATGAGTGGGCAAATATAAAGATAAGTACTTAAAAATTAAGCATGTGCTATATTTTCCAGAATAACTCATATTTCTCCAAAAAGATTCAGCCCAGAAATAATTTATTCTCATGAGTATTCTTCAGACACCCAGGGTAAAGCAAGAGCTTTGATTCTGTGCTTCCCTGATGCCTGGAGCATACCATTATATTATAGCTTCTGAGATTACAGTGAAAGTATCGGAGTATGTGACTGTCTCTAACAGCTTAAAGACAGGGGTCATGCCTTACTAATCTGTGTTCCTTCTCTAGCCCCTCTTTGGGCACCTGTCATGGTGTTTTGGACATAATAAACTTCTACTTATGCTTTTAACATGCTTTTAAGTTGGCGTGAACTGAAGTCCTCAGATCTATACAGTTTACCTATTCAGTTGCTTGTACTATATATATTAATTGTTTTAATTTATAATTATAAACTAATTTTAGACTCTGAAAATTTCTAAAAATAGAACAGTGAGCACCTTATACAATTCATTGTTTCCCCTAATGTTACATCTTATGTTACCATAGCATAATTATTCAAACTCAAAAATTATTATTTGTAGAAAATGTCAAGTAAGTATGCTATAGGCCCTATTTATATTTTACCAGTTTTCTACTAATGTTCCTCTTTCTTTCAGGATCCAATCCAAAAACCCACATGTCATTTAGTTGATATCTTAGCCTTCTCCAATAGATAACATTTCTTCAGTCTTTATCTTTTATGGTTTTGACACTTTTCAAGGAGTGTTGTTGAGTTATTTTGTAGAATGTCACTCAATTTGGGTTTGTCTGATTTTTTTCTCATGTATAGATTCAGGATATACATTTTTGACACAAAAGTCACACGGATGTTATTTATAATCTTCTCTGCAACAGCCATATCAGAGAAACAACATGTTGACATGCCTGATGGTGTCAACCTTGGTTAAGGTGGTGTTTACCAGGTTGAATGACTATAAAAATAGTATCTTTGCCATTGTAGTTAATAAATATCTTGGGGGAAAGACTTGGAGACTATGCAAATATCCTGTTTCTCCTCAGACATTTTGCTGCTAACTTCGATGGAACTTGTCTGGAGCGAATCTTGCTGGGATGTTTGCCTTGGTCCCTCTTTTCTTATACTTTATTATTTGGAGTTTTTCCATAAAGAGCAATTGGTCCTCAAATATTCATTATTTTTACATTATTTACTTATGTCAGTATGTACTCATGTATATTTATTATTTATATTATTGTCTTACGGTATCTTCACTTTTTTTTTCTTAAAACATACAAATTTGGCCACTAGGCCTTTCAACAAGTCCTCTTGCTTGATTCTTGATTTCTGGCACCACAGGGTATCTTAAATTTATCTTGCATTTTTTCCTGTGCCAATCCTAGATTCACTCACTTCTTCAAGAAGCCCCTGGATCTTTGTTTTGGAGGGTAGCATTTAGAAGTTAATTGTAGAGAAACTAATCGAACAATTTAAGCTCTTGGATCACAAAGACAAGGACCTTTGAAGAGAGAAAATCCAGAAGTGGAAAAAGCAGTCGGAGACTATTTCTCTGATCCAAGGGAGAGGGATTAAGGTGGCAAAGGAAATGATGAGGAAGAAGTTGACGCAAAGGTACTGAAGAGGGAGCATGAGCGAAAATTAATTATTAATATGGTTACTTTTATGTCCATGATATTGGACAAATGATTAAAACAGGAGTTAAAAAATGTTCCTCTGGTTAGAAAAGGGAATAATTTTAAGGCCACTGGAGAATGTGTGTGGTCATCCCTATGTATGTGTTAAAAGCTTTTTTATATTTGTTCACTCCTGGTTCAAATTGCTAACCTGTTTTTTAAGCAATTTTCCACTTGGGTTGACTCAGGCCTGAGGTGGCCATTTTGCCCTGACCCCATTACTTTGCTTGCTCATTGTCAAATCTTCCTTTGACCCTTACCTTTAATAAGAAAATCCTCTGCCATATGATAGCATCGGCTACAATTAGTCACTGTCACATCTGTCACAAGCCTGCTTTACTGCCATCCTGATGTCCATGGCTCTCCCTAGAAGAGAAAAATCTGATTTGATGCTCCTGTGGAAGATGAGAAGAAAAGCTGCAATTATGAGGTCGTTTTGACTTTTCAGTCAAAGAAAATTGACTAAAAGCTTGGCTGAACATGAACACTGTCTACATAACTTATAAAATCACTAAAAATAAATGCTAATCAAAACTCTAACCTGGATTATTTTCTATATGACTACAAATAATTAGCTTTACTATATATACTTTTTCCCAGCCAAACTGGCCATTGAATTTGGTGCTGTGAAAATCTGCCTTCATCTCTTCAACTGGCCTCCAAACCAATTAACCACATGAGAAGTTTGGTTTGTAGCAATTCATTGTGAAAGTGTTTGGATAGTTTATTTTTTCTTTGATTGGTTGACTCACTCCACCAACGTGTCAATGGAAATCAAGAAAAGTGAACATCTATTATAAGCAATGGACTATATAAGGCACAAAGGAAGAACAAGATAAGAAAAACAAATGGTTTGCCATCAAGGAGCTTGCATTCCAATTGTAGGGCCACACACACCTATAAATAGTACTAACACAAGGCAAAGTGATAACTGCCATAAGAGTGGCATTGCCAAAGGGAGTGATCTAGGAAGGATGGTGTGACGTTTGCAGTTGTCATTAATGAACGGGTAGGATTTATTGCTGCCATGAAGGAACTTACAGGCATTCCAGATATAAGGGTCTGTTTGATCAAGTCATAGAAATGGGAGATATCAATTTGTTTTCGGGAATGGTGTATCTTCCAGGGTAGGTAAAACCTAAATATTTTGGCAAGAATTGGAGTAGGAGTCAAGGCAGAAAAAGCATTACTAACTCTACTATCCAAATTGCTCTAGAATTACCTGGGTAACATTTAGCTGCCTTCTATCTCCTATGATAATTTGAGAATTATGGTAGGTCATGGCCATGATTTTTTCCAAACCAATGATGCAGTAAATAGATAGATAGAGTATAGACAGATAGACAGATAGACAGATAGATATTATTTATGCCACAGTACCCTTCAGAAGTTATACCAACAAAATTGTTGCGCGTGGGTCACCGGCCAGCAGTGACCACGGAACGCTGCAGATGGCTCGACGAAAACACGCGAGAAAAAACACACATGCACAGAGACAGACTAGTTTCTGTGGAGAAGTAGGGACGGAATGCCACCCCCCCTAGGGGGGAACGCGCCCCTTTACAGTCCATACCTGCTTTTATTGGGCTCATTCTGCATAATAATTCAGGTAAAGTACAGTGCTCATTAGGGGGAAGTAAGGAACCATAGAAAACAAAGAACTCTGCCGGTCTATTGAGTTGGGGGTCAAAGAGCTGTAAGACTGAGGAACAAAGTAACTTCCTCCTTGGACCCTTGTCATTCAACTGAGAGCATTCCAAACAAAGAAGGTTTCACAGTAATTTACATGTTCTTTCTTAGGCCTGATCACCCGGGGAATCCGCCCTTTTCAGCACAGAGTTGCACCACCCTGTCATTGTTTCAGGCTTAGGTGGAGCAAGGGAACCAAGGCAACTGGGAGACAAGGAGGTTTTCTCCCAGACGCTGAGAACTCAGGCTATGTCAAAGCCGAGGGGCGAGGGTCCATCACCCCCTTTTGCTGCAGCCCCCCAAGTCCTTCTTTTGGGGGGCCTCCCAAAGTGATTGTGCCTGGCTTAGGTCGTTCCCCCCGTGGGGAATCTTACCCGTCTTTGGCTAACCGACCAAGCTTTTTGGGGGTTCAGTTATGAATAAAGCAGCAGAAGCAGCATTCCTGCCAGGAAGATAAGCTTTTGTCTCCTTGCTGGCTTACGGTTCCAAGGGCGTTCCCTTAGCCTTAGCTAGGTGGGGGTTTCGGCTTCTGATACCAGTCAGGGCGGTTCCCAACACAAAATAAATTATGTATATTATACAACAGATAATGTATAATAGATAATAGATAACATATATGTATAGAAATTATATAACTAGATACAAAAATGAATTTTATTTTGTCTTGTTGGGTAACCCCTGAAGGCAACTAGAGTATAAAACTGAGAGCTAAAGGGCTCCTCACTCCACCCAAGCTGTATTAAACACCAAACCTTGGGCATGCCCCTGGGAAGAATTTAGGTGGCCATGGGAAACAGATTCCACTCATTTACATGTTTATTTTATGTCTTTTTCATCATTTGTTGCCTGGCTTGAGAGTAAACTGAAGTGAAACCAACTAAAAGTAAAAATACTGAGTCGTGATTCTTTCCATTCTTCAAACTTAGTCCACTTTTTTATGATTTAACTTAGCTCAGCTGTTAACCATTCTGATTGTCTTGGGCCTACAAAGAACATCCACACAGAAACCAAATGATTCCAAACAGCTTTTCGCAGGACGTGCTTTGACACAGGCCAAGCCTCTCTTAGATGGGTTTCGAGTTTCTCTTCAGACTCTACCCAAAGAGCTCCACCCTGCCAATGCACTGGTGAACACCTGCCCCCGAAAGCAAAGAGTTCTGAGAAACAAAGAAATCTACTGTGTGCCTGTGGGAAGAACCAAACACTACATAAGTCAGACGGTAGCAGCAGCTCCAGGAGCCATGTTTATTGTTAGTATGTACTTCCTTGATGCATGACACTCTCTCCCTTTCTCCTTTCCTTTCACTTTGTTTTTAGTAAACCCCTTTTGCATCTGTTTTGCCTCCTTTATTGATTTCTCTCTTGCAACAGGGGCAGGGCAGGGAGGGGGGATCCCTTCCACAAGTGAAGCTTTCAACATAGAAAAAAACCTGAAATGAAGTAAAGTTACTAACATAAGCTGTGGCATTATTAAAACATGTCTACAAATGAATTGACATGCCTCCTACCGAGACATAGAGTTTGAGCTCACTCCTTCTGGAGTCTTAGATTTTGGTTCACCTTAAAAAGACACAAACTATGGAAATGGAGTGGAAATGATGGTTCATGGTTTCTGAGGCCCAGCATCTTTCTCAGCAGAAAACTCCTTTTAAGATGTCTTAGCTATGACTCAAGAAGGCTAGCTACCTGATTCACCACCTCTATGCTGGAAGGAAGCACAAGCCATTTAGAGAGGCCCTGTGTAGCTGTTGCAGTCAAACAGCTCTAGCTGAGGTCCCAAGTGGCAGAGCGTATCAACTGCTAGCCATGTGAATAAGCTCTTGGATTCGCCAAAAAGTTCGTTCAGTTTTTTTCCATAAATAGGCTCTGTTAGCACTCAGTTGTCTTTAACTTCATTGGAAACAGTTTTGTTAGGTTGTACTGAGACAGCTGTCATGTAAGTGTGCATTTTTATAAAAAGTTACCAACATTGGTGCATTTTTGTGTAGCTATTTTAATATTGAAGATGGAAGAAAATATGCAACATTTTCAGCATATTATGCTTTATTATTTCAAGAAAAGTGGTTTCTTGAAGTGATAGATATTGAAATATACACAACTGAAGTGTAAAGAGAGATTTGTGCAGTGAATGGAGAAGGTTCTCTGACTCACGGAACGTGTCAAAAGTGGTTTATGGTTTCGTGCTGGAGATTTCTTGCTGGACGATGACCCATAGTCAGGGAGACCAGTTGAAGTTGATAGCAATTAACCTGAAGTTGATTGCAAATCAAGACGTTCATTGAGAACAATCAACATTCTACCACATGGGAGATAGCTGACACACTCAAAATATCCAAATCAATAAAGTTACTGCTGAAAATGAAAAATGTGTCTTCTATTTTAGAGAAAAAAACATGCACAGTTTTTGGTCAAGCCAATATCTTAGACATTCAGCCCAGTCTAGGTGTTTGGTTTAATCGATGCTTTTCAAAGATGCTGTGCAGCTGAAATTTCATGAATACAATTTCATTTAATACCCAAGCCTGTACCTATACCACTGACTTCATCCTCTAACTCACTCAACTCCAGTCAAACTGGCCTCCTTGCTATTCCTTACATAAGCCCCAAATTCCCCTTTTTTTCTATGACCTTCCCAGTTAGTCAAATGGCTCCATTTTCTAAGTTGCTTTGTTCCTAGTATAGCTTTTATCAGCAACACGCTGTATGGAAGTCATGCGTTTATGTGTGTATCTCTTCACTACAGTAGTGTCCCTTGTGACAATTGTAGGGTTTGTTTGTATTTCACCAATTGACAATCTCAGAATCTCCCTTCCTTTCTTCCTCTCTCTCTCTCAATCTCTCTCTCTCTTTCTTTCTCTCTCTCTCTCTCTTTCTTTCTCTCTCTTTCTTTCTTTCTCTCTCTCTCTTTTTCTTTCTTTCTTTCTTTCTTTCTTTTTCTTTCTTTCTTTCTTCTTTTTATGGTCTTGTACCTCCTCCATCCCTCTTTTGCCCTAGTAATACCATATTGTATCTATGAGGGGTTTGGGGTTTTTTGTTTGTTTGTTTAATCCCTTCATCTTTTTTTACCTAGTGCCCAGGCTCCCTCCCCTCTGAGAGCTGTCAGTCTATTCTCTGTATCTATGAGTCTATTTCTGTTTTGTTCATCAACTTATTTTGTTTATTAGATTCCACATGTAAGTGGAATTACCTGGTATTGGTCTTTCTGTGACTGGCTTTCATCCTTCTACCCTATGGTGAAACGGAGCACCCGCCACACTTACAGTGAATGTCTCCGGAACATTTGTACATCCCTCCGACCATTCTTTGGCAGCAATCTACTACGTGTCAGCATTATTTGGGGTTTGGGGGATATGATAGTGAACAAGATTAATCAATTTCTGGTGCTCACAGAGATTGCAGTCTATTTGTGGAGAACTACAAGGGTATCTATGAGGTATCTCTATCATTGGAGCAATGATAGAAATGATGATAATCAACCCCTGTAGGACCTGAGAGAAAAACATTCCAGATAGATGGAACAATGAGTAAGTCCCTAAGGTACAAAAATTTGGTGTCTTTGAGGCACTGATAAAAAATCAATATGGCTGGGGCAGTATGTATAAGGAGATGAAATTGGAGAGTAAGCAAGGGGTCAGGTTAAGTAAGCCACTGTAGAAATTTGACATTTTTCCTCAGTGATATTTTAGACCATGGTGGGATATTTCACAGGGGAGGGAAGTGGTATAATTTACAGTTTCACAAGGTCACTTTCTGCTGTAAGTTGGAACTGGGAAACTCATTATGGTACCATTTCATATTACAGTGGTTCAAGCTATTACATGGATGAATAAATGAACAAGTAAATGAATAGATGAATAAGCAGTTAAACAAATTAAATTAATAAATTACGAGAGAATGAACACACAAATGACCAAATGAGAGAAAGAAAAAAGCAAAGAAGGAGGGGGAAACATGAAGTAAAGAGAGACATATAACTGATGAATTAATTCATGTATAACAAGGGGTATCTTTCATAAGTCCCCTTAGAATTATTTGCCATTCTTATTAACTCAGAAACAGGCTCACAACCCCCATTTCCTTTAGCTGTGGCTTTAGTGGCTGCTTTAGTGAAACACTGAATATAGTAACCTTGTTAGAATACAACTCATTTCATGCACTTTATTTTGTAAGTAATTCACAGCCATATCCCTTAAATATTCCTGCCTCTAAAAATATGTCATTTTCATTTTTCCATAGTGTAAACACTCTGGACAACACCCTGATGATTAAAAGTAATCACCTTTATGCCATTTTAATGCTTACTTGTTCAAAATTACCTAAAGAAAAGGTTTGGAATGAAATTTGTGAAGGGCTCTATTGCCCATCCTTCTGTGTTGTTCTTCGTAGTACCTTCCACCTTTGCTTGGCCACGGAAATCAACCTATTTCTACCATCACAAATTGACTTAGGAGTTCTGTATAAAGTTCATCATGTCAAACTCTGCCTAAAACCTCAATTTCCTCTTAGCCCAAAGAGAACATACAGTGAAACGTACTGTTCACCTGTCTGACCATTTCCGTAGATTTCACTGTGAAGGCAATTGTTATTACTGCATCAAGCAGAAGTAAAAAGGGAACATGCTACCATTCCTGCTGCTGCCATGTCCAATGTCTCTAAGGTACAGTTCACTTGGCAGGACACCTCCTGGAAATGGCATGCTGTTCATGATGGCTGCTAACCCAAGGATCCCAACCATGCCACGGGACACCAAGGGATTACTGTCTCCTCCTGCCTCTGCACAAGTGAATTTATAACTATTTGCCTTCTGTAAGTCCCAGAAAAAATATAGCTCCATGGCATCCAAAGAGGTTAGTTCTTGTTTGAATTTTATAAGGCTTGTTTTGGGAAAAAAATATGTAGGAAAAATAAACCAAAAGCAAATACAAAGGATTCTCTACAGAAACAAGGCAGAGACGATGATAAATACAATACACATGATGCTTGAGAAGCAAAACATCTCTGAATGTAACTTTTAAAGAGTTTTGTGGCTTGAAATATACATATGCTTTACATGGTCAAAAAACAGATTTGCATCAGAAAACGTAAAACTAGAAAAAAAGGCAAATCATGCAACTTTACTGTATAGCAAATTAGAAACATGACCATAATGAGAAAATAATTGTTTCAAGTGACTTTTGAATACAATACACTGAGTATGCATTTTCAGTAGAAAATATTCTAAAATTTAAAAAATCCTGCAATGAAATTTGAGTCTTCATTCACTGCACTGCATTCACTGCTTTTATATTTTATCGATATAGATATGATAAATCTGAAAGTGTTTTATGTATGATGTAAGAAAGGAAATAAGCAAATGTGGTGCCTTTTAAATATATCCATAAATTCGTTGATACTCTTTCCTTGAAGAGGTAGAGGTTAGTTCCTTTCTCCGAGCATGCGGGTGGACTCTAGCGGTGGATGTGACAGGGTGTCACTTCTGGAAGCGAGACTTACCAGGCGTTGTGCTTCCTCATGGCTTTCTCTCACAGACCCAACTCAGTGGGGAAGTGAGCTGACATGTCCCGAGCTGACTTAGGAATAATTACGGAGAGGTGAACTTGACAAGGAACTGAGGCCTCAGGCCAGCTGCTAGTGACCGCCTTCTGAGAAAACCATCTTGTAGGTACACCCTGTCACCCCACTGAAGTCTTCAGATGACTGAAGCCAGGCTGACAATTCAAGAGCCTCATGGACGATTCTGAGCCGTAACTACAAGCTAAGCTGCCCCCTCTAGCACCCTCTATTGACAAAGATTAACTTCATGAACACTGTAAAAGAGAAATGCTAAATGTTCAGTCCATTGTCTCTGAAGAGCTGTTGAAGTTGATTTTGGATATGAAAGTAGATAAACTGGTAACAAGCATACTGACAAATCTGGAAGAAGGGGCATTTTGTAATACCGCTGGCCTGATCTCTTCAACATGTCTCTGCCATTAAAAATCGTCATCATCAGCCCTGGCTGGTGTGGCTCAGTGGATTGAGCACTGACCTTCAAACTAAAGGGTCTCTGGTTTGAGTCCCAGTCAAAGCAGATGCCTGGGTTCCAGCCCAGGTCCCCAGTAGGGGGTGTGTGAGAGGCAACGCCGCACTGATGTTTCTCTCCCTCTCTTTCTCTCTCCCTTCCCCTCTCTCTAAAAATAAATAAATAAAATCTTTTATAAAAAATAAAATCATCGTATCATTAAGGTGGGAGTGCTATGGCAACCAACTTCATTATGAACCTACATCAGATCCTGATTCCAAAAACACAATTAAAAAGACATTTTAGAGTCAGTTGGGAAATTTGAGCAAGGCTTAGGTATTAGAATTAATTATTAATCAATACATAGATGTGGAATAACATCAAGAAATTACTAAGTTATTTATGTGTAATCATTGGGTTGTGGAAGGTTAGGAAAGTGTTCTTGCTCTTGGGAGATCAATGCTAAGATTTTAGGGTAGGATTGTCATGATTGTCACAGACTCTCAAATGACCAAGTAAACTATGAACATGGCATGTATGTGTGGTGTAGGCAGAGATAAAGCCAATAGTGGAAAATCTCAACAATTATGACAACTAGCTGGTAGACAAACATGTGTTTTGGTGCACTGTGCCTTAAATGTTCTTGTGTGGTTGACTTTTTTTAAATGTAATGTTGGAAAAATAGACAATAACACGATGTTTTGCAATGAAGTATGTTTTGTAACTGATGTTTTACAGCATGCTGGTCCCTCACCATCACTTCCCACACCCTTCCCTAGGAAGAACTCATAACCATGCCTGGCCACGACACCACTAAAGCTGAGGGTTTTGACTTTCGAATTCAGAGATGCAGAGACTAGATGCATCTCCGCTGCCATTCTATTCGTTTAACAGGCTCAGTTGGTTACTTTTACCTTGGATTCCCTGAAATGTTCCCCCAAATCCTTCCATTACATTCTCTTTTATGTCTTCTAGGCTAGATAAAGTCCATTCCTATTACTTGCCACCACAAAAACAAAACAACAACAACAACAAAGCTTACATAATTCAGGATAGTTAGTAGAATAAAGCAAAAATTTCCAAATTATTGAAAATAGATACATATCTTGGCTGGAGAACATATTTGTGTTTTCCATAGCAGAAAATAATAATTTGCAAATTTATAAATCTGTACTTCTTTCTCTTTGGCTCTAAGAGATTGTTTGAGTTCCTGGCAATGCTCAGTAATTAGTGCTGGCCATCAAGTTATAGCACTTGTAAACAAAGCCCAGGTCTCATTTAAGCTAAACAAATGACAAGAAGAAGAAGCTTCACACACACACACACGAAATGGATCCTTTCTATGAGATGTGCACTTGTTAATTATTTTTCTGCTACAGACATCAGCTTCAGTTTGATCTTTAGCTATCACATATGTCTCTATTTACATTTTCATATTCTCCCATCTGCGAGGATAGGTGTGACAGAAAAGACTAATGGTGGACCAATAGTCTTTCCATACTGGATGCATGCAAAGACAGTCTTCCAGAATCATCTTCACTTATTAAAGAGCTTGTATTACTTTTGCTCTGTCTTTCAAATTTTCCCGTGATCTGAAATGCTTACTAATGAAAAGATATTCCATTCTATAAAGGCATACTCCAGAATGATGTTTCAATGTTTCATTTGTTTTGCCAGCTGCCTACTACTGTGCTTTGTTGTTCAAATTTCCTTTTTCAGCAGCCTGATGGAGTTTATTTTTTAAACATATGTAAAACACCTTTGGGGACAATGAAACCTGGGTTCAAATTTCAAATTTGCTGTTTGTTATCTGTTCCTGCACTGGAAGAGATAATAATTCACACCCACTCTTTCTCCACTGTTTCCTTCTGTGGACAATAGAGAGGATAATTCGTTTTGTCTGGGTTGCAGCTTTGCCATTTAGTTGAATATAATGTACAGAAGCACCACATTCCTTAAACCGGTATCTTTTCACTTAGTTTTTAACCCCTACGCGCTCAAGGGTTAAAACATAGGGAAAATGGTTCAAAATGGCAGTGATCTACATTTGGGTTGGGGATACTCTCCTCCCTAGATAGAAAAGGTATTCCATGACTGTGGGAACTGCAGAGTTTGAAAAAGCCTCTTAGTAACTCTGATGTTTCTTACCCTCCCCTCTCCCAAAGATTTTGGCAGATCCCATAATCATAGCTAGCATGTATATAGTGTATTTCCCATGTGTTAAGGAACTCTTCTGAATATTTTGCACATTCAGACTCATCTCATTCTCACAACTCTGTGAGGTAGGTGTACTTTGACTATTTTCCTATTACATACAAGCAATGCTGGGCTCAAGCTAGTAGCCAGTGCAAAACACAGAGCCAGGATTTGAACCCAAGCAGCAAGGATACTGTAAAAAAATCCATGCCTTAAATTACTTTTTAAAACCAAACACTATTTTATATATATTCCATAATATTTATAATGTGACATGGCAGGTCAAGTTTTTTTTATCCAGTATATAGATCTGAAGAAATAAGTTATAAGCCCCTGAAAATATATGCTTATAATAGAAATCTTGTCTCACTTATAACACCATTTTGGGCTTAAAGCAGAATAACATATCAATACTGAAACCCACGACCATTACTTTTCCCATGTCTTTTGTTTCTTAGTTAAGTAAAAGGAGAGACATAAAATGGAAATAATAATGGCTATATTGTCTTGTTGCTTATAACTTCAGCATTGACATACTTCCCTTGGACTTTGAGGCGGAATATAAATACTTTCATGGGGAAGAACTTAAGATAAAAAGACAAAACAAAAAACTTGTGCAGTAGTTTTCTCCTGGCATTAGGCATTGTTGGGCTTGCTTCCATACCTAATCTTGGAAAGAGACAGACCTCCACACCAGATTTTGTCTTCAGTGGTTTATGATAAAGAAACCAACAAACAAAATGGATTTGTTCCCTCTGAGAATACAGAGAAGTTTGGGGGGCCAGATTGTTCATCATCTTTCAAGAAGACATTTCTCTTACAGCCTAAGAAGTGTTAATGAAGCATTCCCACTTTTACCAAGTGAAAAAGCAGTAAAAAACCCAGCACTTTCTGTCTCTCCTCAGAAATGCTCAGCGGTAACACACAGACTGCTCCTATGTGGTCTTCACACGGGTGTAGTATTAAACGATGAAAGACGAAAGTAAACTCTCAAAACAGGAAATATATGAGAAAAGAAAAGATGAAAGAAACCCACTTACTTGTTTATAAAAATAAAATCGTGCTTCTGGGTCTTTAATGAACAACACATCAAGTTCTCTGACAAAGACATTTTCCTGCGTTCTTGCATAAAACAGATTCCTTACCACAAAGAAAGCAATTAGAGATCAGGCATCTACTTCCCTATAAACTGCTGTAGATGGAATTTATATGAATGGATGACAAAGCCTGTTTTAACCTTAGTAGGCAACTTTCCATAGCTCATACAACCGATATGGAAGACCTTATATGACGGCATATGACCCTTCTTTGCATTCCTTATAGGCATGTACATTTATTCACATAAACTTCTTATTCATTGGCTTGAAGTTTAATGTGAATCATCATCTTTGAACCATCATCTCTGGTCTTTAAAAAAAAACAAAAGACATTTAGAAGTTATTCAAGATAAACAACAAAAGCTTTGACAAATTGTGAAGTTCATTCTTACTTGCTGTCTACCTCTCTGCTTAATCTTTGCCCATTCCTTCAGTGCGAGCTTTTCCAGGGCTTTTATTTTTGGCACCTCGATGCAGTGTGAAGAGGACAGGGAGAGAAGGCACGGAGTCCCCTCTCTCAGAAGATAATATGTGGGGTCATGTATCTGAATATAGACCTTCCAGAGTTGCTGCCTCTCATCCCTTACACACACACACAAAATGGCTCTGTGAGTGGAAATTTGACACAAAGCAATTAGGTGAAGAAAGAATGCTAGACAAATATATCCTACTTTGAGGAGAGTAGCCTTGAGTACCAATCTTTGTGGAAGCTGTTTCCCTCCTGATGGAAATGGTATCGATCTTGCACAACCTAGCAACCTAGCGACAATATCCTGCTCCTTACTCACTTCTGAGCAAGGACTATCACTTTTTTTTTTCTGGGAACTTATTCCCTGAAAGGCAAAAAGAGGATTCAGAGAACCTAGAGACAACAATTGAACATTACAGTCCCATACTCTTAGTACCATTTCTTTTTAAGTATTCTGCAATGACGTCGTTACCCAGAACCCAATAAAGAAGTATCTTATTTTTTAATATTTTGTGAAGATTTTATTTATTTGTTTTTAGAGAGGAGAAGGAAGGGAGAAACAGAGAGAGAAACAGCAATGTGCGGTTGCCTCTTGTGCTCCCCCTACTGGGGACCTGGCACACAACCCAGGCATGTGCCCTGACTGGGAATTGAACGGGCCACCTTTTAGTTAGCAGACCAGCACTCAATCCACTGAGCCACACCAGCCAGGGCTAAGCTTTTCTTTTTAATCTGCTGTTAGAATGTAAAAAAAAAAAAAAAAAAAACCTTCATAGCTTCTCTAATTTCCAATTTTGAATCAATTAATTACTGGGCATTTGTATTAAAAACTGAATTATCAATCTTATAATAGTAATAATAATAATAATAATAATAAAAAGATGTTGAAAGAAATAATTTCTTTTGATATGTGCTTCTATTCCAAATAAAATCTCCAGGTACATCATTTTTCTTTTGCAATATATGACAAAATAAATTTATAAGAATTTCCTAGAAATACATGAAAATAAAATTCGTTTGCAAATCATTAATACCCTTGGGTTCTATTCAACGTTGCTGTCGTTGTTGTGCCGTGGAAACTATTTACTGAAGCAATTATAAGTTATGTGAAGTAATGATGAACCGTGAAGTTACTTTGATCATGAATTATGAAGTGGAAGGTGTACTGAGAACTATGCATCTAGTGTCTGGATTTCGAAAGAAACACCTTGGTAAATTATATGGCTACTGTCAAACACCCTCAGGTGTCAACCAAAATATAATGCTATTTTGTTGTTTATAAATACTAAGTTGTTCCATGTCCAGAAATAAAGAGTTTTCATGAAAACCACTAAGCCGCCTCCTATTTATTTACTATAAACCACACACTATGGATTCTAAGAAAGTGATATGTAGCCAAGTCTAATTCAAGGTAATCTGACAGAGGCATATGCATATTTTAAATATATGTCCAATGTGTCTGTGCTTTAAATCACCAAAATATACTTGGAAATATTTGCATAAAAACACATCTTACATATAGAAAGTCTCTGAAAATCTTATGCAAATTCTCCATATACCTGACTGCTTTTGCGATGGAGTCACAATCTTTGCAGATGTTGATTTCATCATAGGAAAGACATGAAAGCTTTGAAGAAAGTCATCTTATTTTCCTCTTAAGACATTGCCCTTTAATATATTTCAAACTTGAATAAAATGTTGTAAGTGTTCTGATTCTCTTGGCCTTCATTTGTTTATTGCTACTCTCTACTTGCTTGTCCTCCTTGCCTTTGTCAGCAAATTATGTGCAATATTAACCTTTATTTTTCTTTTTATTTTTATACTTTCATGTCCCATGGATAGGACCACCTGCTGCTGTTTGAAGAAGCAGCTCACTTGCAATGCTGTGAATCCTTCCGAAGTCTCTCTTTTTGTGGCTTATACTTCACAATGAACACATACCTGATAGTGAATCATTATAATACATACTTAGATTTCAGTAAATAAGACTTGATATTTTTATGTGGACTCTATTTACCTTTAAAATAAGTATGAAATTTAAAAAGCATGAAGGGAGAGAGTATTTATAAATATGTACAGCTCTTAAGTTTATCATACTATGACTCACTGGCAAACAAATGAGAATATTTTTGATTTGTTTCTAAGTTAGATAAATTCAATGACTACAAGTTGAAGATCCAGTACAGTCTAGCTGACAAAGTTCATGAAGTTTAAAATGAAAAGTTTTAATAAAACATTTATTACCTTGTTTTATGAAGAATAATAATTCTGCTATGGAAACAAAAAAATAAGACTGCTGTCTGTGTACAGATACTATGTATACTTCATAACCAATTCATATTAAGGAATAGCAGGAGAAAGAAGCATTTAGCCTATGTAAAACTAGCATTTTCATAACCATGGAATATTGGAGCTAGGAGGGAACAAGTTGATAAAAAAATTAAATGGATAACGTTATAACAGGCACCTGGCTAGTTTAAAACAGAACCAAAACAACAGTGGCTACCAACTGTAGGAAAGGGAATTAATACATAGCGCCTACCCTGATTTAGGCCTGATAATGGGTCCTTTCTATAAAGTGTCTCCTATAATCCTTTTGGTGTGACCTAGTGAGCAAAGCGCTATTATCACGACTATTCAATGATGCAACTGAGACGCGCCCATGATCAACTTGGTTTTGATGAACCTGCTCAGCTGTGACTCCAAACTTTTTGCTCTTTCCATGGTGCTATCGTGCCTCTCATATTTTCCTCTTTCACTCCAGCGATTTCTTTCTCCATCATTTTGTTAATGTGTTTTGCTTCACCAAATGCTACACAAGCTAAAGGTGCAGAAATATTTTAAACCATGACCTATCATGACATGTTACAATATCTATTACTCAGTGTCTTCACTACTTTCACTTGAAATCTCAACCATGTATGTGTTGCACATTTAACAATTCCATGAAGATGAGAACATGTAATACCTTTGTAATAAATTGATAATAATACACACAGCTGTGGGGGCATATTTTAGTTTCAACATGAGTTGAGTCTAGCATTAAGAAAGAATTAAGCATCCAATAGAAGAAACAGGAGTAGAGGGCTCATGGGCACGGACAATTGGGCGAATGGACTGTGGGAGTGGGGGGTGGGGCAGGGGAGAGCAACGGGGAAAAAGGTGGGACAACTGTAACTGAACAACAGTGAAAAAAGAGGGTCCAATAGAAATAATACCGGACCATAGATTAGGAAAGCCAGGAAGGATTTTACTGTGCTTCTAACACAATGATGACTTTGAGTGAGACTTTATACAGGTACTCCCATAATCTTCTCTGAATTTTAGAATCAGAAATTTGAAAAAGATAGACTGCCTTTGGCAAATCCACTGTAACTGCACCAACAGCACTTCGAGTTCATATTAGATTTGAAGAAAATATATTTCCACCCAAAAATTACAAATTCAAACCTTTGGATAATCTTTGAAGTCCAAATAATGTTAGCAGTTTCATCATATTTTTCAGAACAATTTGTTTCAATCTGACAAAAACAATTTTTTTTTATGTTGGAAGAACACCCACACACCCACACAACCCATATTTCTGTCAATGTATTTTCTCCAAAACACACAACTTTCTTTCTGGATTCAAGTGGCATAACATTTTTTTAGCGAGCAATGTTCAAGGTTTCTAGTGTCTGCCAGAGTATGCAGAAGGGACGTAAAAGGAAGCTATAAATTAGACAAGTGTTTCTCCTGAAATAATAAGAATGGGAAAATCCTCTAAGAGTAGCCAACACTAAGACCTGAAAAGCTAATTAAACGTGTCTGAATGTGCAGAAAGGTGCTGCTGACTGAACTAATAAGAGAAAGTGAGGTTCTTTGTATTCTGTCTCTTGCAATTATTGCTTTATCATTAATTCATTTTTCATTATACAAGTTTGTGTATCAATCGCTATTTCATATTGGTCAGCAGAGTCATACTGCCATCTAGTGGCCAGGTTGATAATAATTACTGACTTAAAACGAACAAAATGAGACTAGGTCATCACTACAAAGCTTACACAATTTGTGGTCTTTCTAAGGAACCTAGTTGCTTTTTATCTTAGTGTTAACACTGGGCAAACTTGTGATGTTGTTGTTTTAAGTTGTAGATTTACACTAGAACATCGTGTAACATTCACCAGGGTACGATCTTTGTTTCTACAAAAAATAACCAGAAACATAACCATGCTTACACTTTGTGGCTATATTTTTGTTTGGCTAGCTTACTCATTACTATGACTTCCTCTATAATGTTTATGAAGAAGACTCATAAATCTTTTCTCCCACTTTCCCCTGAAAGGAACTACATTTCTATATGGCCGAATACATTCCCACTTGGATATCGTGTTAGCATTTGTCTCCGCTTGCACTTGTGAGCGGTCAGAAGCACTGCCTCCATCCACAGTCAAGCCTGTAAGGAGATTGCAGCTTCCCACTTGTTGTCTGTGTGAACAGGTGCAACTTATTAAATCTCTCTGGGCCTCAGTTTATCCACACACAAAATGGGGACACAATTCTACTAAATCTTATAGAACGATGGGTTTAGTACAGTGACTGTACTATTATAATAAACAGATACTACTACTATAATAAACATGTTCAGTAAACTGCTATTGGTTTTATTAAGATTATCATAACCTATTCCCATCACCATAACGTAGAAACCCACTGGATTCATTAACATTGTTAGTGATACTACACTATCTTTCCTTTCCTACACATGAAACTGCAGAGCCTTCTTCTTCTTTATAAAGAATTTTATGTATTTATTTTTAGAGAGAAGGAAAGGGAGGGAGAAAGAGAGGGAGAGAAACATCCATGTGTGGTTGCCTCTCGCACGCCCCCTACTGGGGACCTGGCCCAGAAGCCAGGCCTGTGCCCTGACTGGGATCAAACTGGCAACCTTTGAGTTCTCAGGCCTGTGCTCAATCCAACTGAGCCACACCAGCCAGGGCCTGCAGAGCCTTCTTCCAGATCTCTTTCCTTTCAACAATCGGATGCTAGTTTCTGTAGATTTGCCCTTTAAAATGTCTTTTTCATCTACTGTAGCTCTAATGCCTCAACCTAACCTGTGTTTAGGCCTGTAAGCCCTTCCTTCCTGTGCTGATGCTCTACCATCTTCCTTCTATCCGTCTTCATTCATCCTTTTAAAAATTCTTCAGTATCTTTGCATCTTATTATTAGACAAGGGGTGTCAAACTCATTGTCACTGGGGGCCACACCAGCCTGGTGGTCACCTTCAAAGGGCCAAATGTACTTTTAGGACTGTGTACATGTAACTACTCCTTAACAGTTAAGCGAGAGCTCAGCGCTGCCGCCGGGTAGAAACAAGGCGCCGGGCAGGATAAAACAAAGTGGAGGGCTGGGTTTGGCCCACGGGCCCTGTGTCTGCCACCTGTGGGCTACCGAGGCCCTACATAGATAGGATGGCCGTCTCTATCTCTGGCTGTTTCCTCTACGGCCTACGGCTAGATTCAGCCTGTGGGCCTTGTGTTTGCCAGCTGTGGGCTAGACAGTAAATTGAATTAAATAAAAAATTCTTACCCTGCTACTTAAATTATCCTTTAACCAGGCTTCTTTCCAAGCTTATTTTTTCTGTCATTTCTAAGCTTAAGCCAACTTGAACTATTCATTGTTCCCCAAGTACTTCACAAAACCCTACTTTCGTACTTTTGAGCACTTTTACCTAGAAAGATGTTTTGAATGTAAATATTTTTAAGATACTTTTATTCATTCAATAATATTGAAGTGCCCAATATGCAAAGTACAGATCTGGGAATCGTTGAAGTAAGTGAAAAGACCTTAAGGTTTCTTGTCAGAAAACCAGAGTTTATAGATTACCTCTGCTTCTACCTAGCCATGGTGTTGCTGTAAAAGTCAGTCAAGTGCCAGGGAGGGCCCCCCATTCACCAAGATGGCAGCAGGGGGGGAGGTTCTTACACTGAGCTAGCAAGATAAAGGTAGAGACAAAAACCTCCTGTATCACCAGATTGGGGTGGGGAGAAGCCGGCACACGCACCATAGAAGTTAGAATGTTGCAGGGGAGGTGCTGGACCAGAGAAGCCTGTCAGTCTAGTAGGGGAAAAAAAGGGGTCGGTTAGGAGGTGGACCCCCTTGAAACAGAGGAGAGTTTGGGAGGTTGGTTGGCCATTTTGAGAGAACACTTAGATTAGCAGCTGTGTGGCCCATGGCCTCCAGGAGGGAACCCTTTACCCTTGCTCCTTTTCACCAGCGTGGTGATCCTCTTGCTAGTACACACACACACACACACACACACACACACACACACTGTCTCCTGGGAATACGTGACCTTGGGGCCCCAGCAGCTGCAGAACCCGTGGCTGTACAGGGCCCACAACGCAGGTTGCAGGACCGAGTTTCAAATTTGAAACAAGGTAAGCTCCCTGGATAGGGACTGTGACTGCTTAGCAGACACCTCCAGGCTCCAAAGGACTGGGCTTTCAATTGCAGCAGGAGCTGGGGACACTGGCTTTTGTCTTGGTCTTCTTGAGGATGGCTGGACTTTTTCCACGGCACGAAGAGGGTTAGTCTTTGAGACAGATCTCCGCCCTTCTCCTAGGTCTCACAGCACCGGAATGAGCATTTTTCCTTTTGCTCCAGCAGCTACCTCACAAGTTTGCCTTTTGTGGCACCAGGCAGCTGAACCTCCATTTTCTTTCAGCTACATGGGACATTGAACTAGTCATCTACCCTGCTTTAGGTTCGGCTTCTTCATCCCTAAAAGGCTGAGTTAATAACAGTTGCGCACAGAATTGTTGTAAAAAATGAACTACATAAGGTATACAAAATATGCCAAAAAAGCCTACCACCGTGGGTCTGTGATGTAAACACGCCTTGAGGAAAGTATAACCTCTTCTTTGAAACCTTTACCTATCACCTGGGAAGATGCCTTTTCATTTCCCTCAGTGAGACCTATTTGGAGCCTGACATATCAAAGGTTAGCCCAATAGTCACCAGTATGTGAACCTTAGAAAATGCCACTAATCTTTCTGGTTAAGACAAGCTTTCTTGTCTTCAAACTGGAAATAATAACAGCTATTACTCTTTGGGCTTTTGTAAGGATTAAATATGATGCATTTAAATGCTTTGACAATACCTTGCACTATTGGTAGCACAATCATTTTGACATGAGTCTAATTTCCACTGCCCAATTGCAAGATTTCAAAAGTAAGAGCGGTATTCTACTAATTCTTAAGTACTCTCCATAGTGCCATGCACTTAGGACTGCCTCAAGAAATATTTTTCAAATGACATCAAAAAGCAAGCATCAATTCTTCAGCTGTCATTGTGCATGTAAAGAAATGGAAACCCACTTGTAATGTACAAGTAAGATTACTTCCCTCAATTCTGCTTCAATTCACATATAACACAGATCAATTTTTAAAATTCTCTTAGCATGTGTGGTTAAAACTGTCAGAAATTTTTGCACTGTTTTTCCCTTTCAGATGTAGAATATTAAAGTGTTTGATATCTCCAGATCACAGGAAAAAAACAACAAAAAAATTAAAACTGGGATACAATGGAACATAAAAGATCAAAGGCACTAGACAGACAATGGACAAACTATTCCCAGTAACCTTACCAATATCCACACTTCAACTCGATACAGCAACCTCTTTGTCCTAAACTTGAGGTCTTGCAGCCTTTTATAAGTAGGGAAAAATTAGAAATATTTTATTATCTTAAAATGACTTTGCTAACTGAATTATCTAAAGCAACAGCACATCGGTGGCAGAGCTGAAAGCAGAATAGATGCTCATTCCACAGCTGAGAGGCTGTCTCAGTGTTCTCATTACACTGATCAAGATTTCATTTCAAATATAATGTGGTTTTCTAAAGTGCTGGAATTTCTATGAAAGCACAACATACATTTTAAATGTCAGAATCAATTTACATTTCTGAAAACTCTTATGACAATTATGAGGTAAGAGTTCACTTGCTTATTTGTGTGAATAAAATATTACTCTGGTGATTGTGTTAACTTCAATCAGATACAGTTCACAAATAGGAAGTAAGTGACTCATTGGGCCTTTTAGTTAAAATTCTAATCTATGGCAGTCACAAGTCAACAAGTCAAATTAATTGCCCCATTCTGAGGCAATGATTTTTCTCACAGAAATGGTCTCAGATCCTTTTCTATGGAGGAAGTAAACAGGGCAGAGGACAAAGTAATAAAACTCACCTGCCATTCACCTTGAAAAATCCAGGTTTAAATTCCACACATTCTATCAACACATTAAGAGGAAAAATGACCATTAGCAATAGGACTCAAATTTTTACTTGGACTTGGCTAGACAAAGCTAATTGGACTTTGCGACAATGGACACTCAAAAAGAACATGACCTTGCACCTGGAACAGACATTGAGATGCACAGAAAACCTAGACCAGAAACATAGCATCAGGGCTGAACACTGAAACATGGCAATCACTTTGGTGAATTACTAAAACGGACTGTGACCACCTGTCCAGTGAAACACTTAGGTGCAGTATCTAAGAATCGTGTTCAGTCTCATGTCCACAGTCTGAAATCACATAAGAAAATGATACCAAAGGTGAGGTAATAGACTAGTTTAAATGTAGACAGTCTTTCCAGTAGTTTTTTCCTACAATTTCTGATATAGCAAAATGTCAATTAACCAGAATATTTGGAAAAATAATTACGCTTAGATTTTACGGGTTTTTTGGGGGGGGATTTGAGTTAAAACTGAAGAGGGAAAATAAATTAAACAAAGGTCCAATTTTGTAAATATTTTTATAGGTTATCTGATTCTATTTTCCTGTCACATGAAGACTACATATATGTCTGAAGCTTTGTAGAGCTCTGGGTCATCAACATGCACATAAATTCCTCCTGTCCAGGATTATAGGAATGATCAAATGCAAGGAACATATTCTTAAGGCAGAGCAAACAGGATTTTCTAATGGATTTGATGTGTACAAGACAGAACAAGGCTAAGGATAACACCATGATTTGGAGGCTGAGCAAGTGGCCAAAAAGAGTTTCCATTAAGTGAAATGGGGAAAATTGTCAGAAGGCTGGTTATGCTTGAAATATCAATTTACAGTGCTCATGTGGAGATACCTATTTCCCTTTCAAGAGAAGACAAGTGGTAAAATAAGTGGTAGCCTGTTAGAGGTACGGGCCTATGGTTTCACTAAGGGAGAGGCAGGCTTGTATTGCACTCACCCGCTCAAGCATTCAGTAATTCTTTAGTCTAAGTAACCACATCCTATGGCATCAGGTGCAAAACTTTGCATCTCCAAAAACAGGTTTTCCCCTAAATCATTTTTCCTCATGGTTTCTTATTATACACAAAAATGCGTATATAATGTACTAAAATATCATCATAACACTAGATGTAGGGTAAGTGGAGGCAGTCTGGTTTCCTCACCCGGGTGTCTGGGTAGCTAAAGGAAGCAGCATTCCCATAGCCTTGGAAGGAGGGGCCTGGTAACCAGTGTCCTCACAGGCTTGAGACTGGGTCTGACAAACTGTTCCCATAACTTGAAGTGGGCTCACATGCACAGAATTATGTTATGTCATGTAATGTTCTGGCAGTTCTCTGGCTTTTTTCCCCTCTAGTACTTAAACAGGTAGGGACTCCCTGCTGGGGGCGATGATGAAGAGAGACACATGCAAGGGGACAGGGGTCATGATGCGTGCCACATTGGGGAGCAGGGGCCACGACATGAGACATGCAGACAAACATGCAACTTGCAGCATGCATGACTTGCCCACTCGTGAATGAAGGCATGCCAGACATCCCAAAGGCTCCGTGAATATTTTTCCATCTGCATGAATACCATGAACCTGCCTGGCCTTGAAGGGTGGCAACACAATAGACAATATCTACATGATCTCATGTTATTCCCAATGAAATCCTAGATGTGAGATACTTTTATTATCCTACTTTTACAGATAAAGACACTGTGGCTTAGTTAATGTTTGCCAGTGTCACACAGGTGTTAAACTAAGCATTGGTCTAATTGCCTTTAAATCCCCAAAATTGGGGATTTCTGGCAAGATGGAGGCATAGGTGGACCCACCGTGCCTTCACGCACAACCAAGATTGGAACAACAACAATTTAGAGCCAGGATAACTGCCAGAACTGACAGAGAATTTATCTGAATGGAAGTCAGACAGCCAAGAAGTTGAAGTAGACCCGTTCACCCAGACAGGTAGGAGGGGCAGAGACAAGCAGCCAGGCAAGGGTGGAAGTGCGGAGAACAGGGAGAATTGGGCACATAAGGCAACCAGGAGCACGTAAGGCATCTGGGGCGCACAAGCGAGTGGACCCTGAGTACGCAAAGCGGCAGCTGGCAGACCCAGTGAGGCGGCAATTGTGGACCAGGGCAGAGTGTGCAACCAAGGATCCCAGGGAAGGGACTGAGGTCCCATGGAGAACGGAGCTACTGCCATTGTTCCCTCTCGACCCTGCCCCCACATACAACGTCGCAATCTAGCGACTGGGGTGCCCAGCCCAGGTGAACACCTAAGGCTCCGCCCCTCACCGTAACAGGAGCAACCAGACCGCCCCCCCAAAAAGAGAGAGAGATGGCTCAAATAGAAGAACAAATCAGTACCCCAGAACTCATCCGTTTGAGCGACCAAGAGATAGCTAACCTATCAGATGCACAGTTCAAAACACTGGTGATCAGGAAGCTCACAGAATTGGTTGATTTTGGTCACAAATTAGATGAGAAAATGCAGGTTACCATAAAAGAGATGAAGGAAGATGCACGGAGAACCAATAGTGATGAGAAGGAAACTGGGACTCAAAACAGTAGAGTGGACCAGAAGGAAGAAAGAAACAACCAAACAGGAAAGAATGGAGAAATAAGAATTCAAAAAAACGAGGAGAAGCTTAGGAACCTCCAGGACATCTTTATACGTTCCAACATCCGAATTAGAGGGGTACCAGAAGGGGAAGAGGTAGAGCAACAAATTGAAAATGTATTTGAACAAATAATAAAGGAGAACTTCCCCATTCTGGCAAAGGAAATAGACTTCGAGGAAGTCCAGGAAGCTCAGAGAGTCCCAAAGAAGTTGGACCCAAGAAGAAACACACCAACGCACATCATAATCACATTAGCCAAGGTAAAAATGAAGGAGAGAATCCTAGAAGTAGCAAGAGATAAAGAGACAGAGACCTACAAAGGCATTCCCATCAGACTGTCAGCTGATTTCTCAAAAGAGAACTTGCAGGCAAGAAGGGTCTGGAAAGAAGTATTCCAGCTCATGAAAGACAAGGACCTATATCTCAGATTACTCTATCCAGCAAAGCTTTTATTTAGAATGGAAGGGCAGATAAAGTGCTTCTCAGATAAGGTCAAGTTAAAGGAGTTCATCATCACCAAGCCCTTATTTTATGAAATGTTAAAGGGACTTAACTAAGAAAAGAAGATTTTAAAAAACATGTACAGTAAAAGGACAGCAAATTCACATTTATTAACAACCACACCTAAAGCAAAACCAAAAGAAAGTAAGCAAACAACTAGAACAGGAACAGAACCACAGAAACGGAGATCACATGGAGGGTTAGCGACAGGGGAGTGGAAGGAGGAGAGAGGGGGAAAAGGTACAGAGAATAAGTAGCATAGATGGTAGGTAGAAAATAGACAGGGGGAGGGCAAGAGTAGTATGGGAAATGTAGAAGCTGAAGAACTTATAAGTATGACACATGGACATGAACTAAAAGGGGGGAAGTGGGTGGGAGAGGGTGTACAGGGTGGAGGGGAGTGAAGGGGAGAAATGGGACAACTGTAATAGCATAATCAATAAAATATATTTAAAAAACAGTAACAGAATCTTAAAACAGAAGCAAAAAAAAAATCCCAAAACTTTAGCTACAACATAGCTCTGCCTCTGCCCCTTCTTTCTCTCTTTCTCTCTCTCTCACTCCCTCACTTCCCCTCTATTTCTCTCTCTTTCTAAAATCAATGAAAAAATAAATTGTTGGACTCATAGTTTTAGCTATGCTTCAAGTTAGAAAATAATAAAAGCAAAGATGAAAAATATGCATTCTGGTGGTTGTTTTCCCACAAATGAGATTTTTATATTATTGAGTGATGTATTTTCTCTTTTTCTCCATTCGTGCTCAATACGAGGATCAATTTACAAGTCTATCATAGTCTGACTTTACTTTCAATAGATTTCTATGTGATCTTTTTTAAGTTCCAGGTACTTGTAGTTTCAAAATCATACTCACAACCTGTCTGAGTTAGATATTATGGATGATTGTGCTGCTCAAATCTGAAGAGCCTGAGAGTCAGAGAAAATAGGTGGTTCATCCAAAAGTTGCTTATTCTTGCAAGTAGCAGAGATAAATCTTTACCGTGATGTGCCTCTACAATTCATGTCAAGCCACTCAGATGTACATAAGAATCACCCAGGGCAGATTCCGGTGCAGATTCTGGTTCATTAGGTTTAGAACAGAGTCTGAGAATTAGTATTTCTAATATGCTCCCTATTTGCAATGATGGCACTGGGCCCAGGTGAAGAATTTTATCCATTCACTCATTCATTAGAACATCAATCATTCATTCATTCACTTTCAAACATCTACCATATTTGAATTTTTGTGGGTGTGATAATAAATAAGACATAGTTCTTGTATTCAAAGAATTCACAGTCGAACTAAGAAGGTAAAGCCCTCTACAAACTACAGTCAAATACATACAGATGTGCATGTGATATAATTTTGAAAGGCGGGCAGCATTTCATCTTTTATGTATTTCCAAAAACTCAACAAATGAAAAAAAGATGTATAATAAAAGAAATGAGAGATCCCTTTTTATTTTCATTCTCAGTTTTCAGAAGTGGCTAATGTTTTTCCAGTTTGGTTGAGGCTTAACAGACATACATCACTGGGTAAGTTTAAGATAAACAGTGTAATGGTTTGACTTATACAGACAGGTGACCTTTGAACGACATGGACTGAAGTGTGCGAATGCACACTTTTTCAATAAATAGATTGGGAAAATGTTGGAGACTTTCTTACCATTGTGGACCGATCATATCGGTTACACTAGGCTACTAGAAAGCAATTATACTGCTGCTTCTTCATTATCAATATATGTATTCCTATATCTGTAAATAAAAATTAATTTGTTTCCCATTATGTTTTAATTGTGCATGTGTAGTGTTAATCATGCATATAACCCCTACAATGTTTAGTATCAAAGAGGACAATATTGTTATAGACATTGAGAGATGTTGGGAACCACCCTGACTGGTATCAGAAGCTGAAACCCCCACCTAGGCTAAGGCTAAGGGAACGCCCTTGGAACCGTAAGCCGGCAAGGAGACAAAGGCTTATCTCCCTGGCAGGAATGCTGCTTCTGCTGCTTTATTCACGACTGAACCCCAAAAAGCTTGGTCGGTTAGCCAAAGACGGGTAAGATTCCCCACGGGGGGAACGACCTAAGACAGGCACGATCACTTTGGGAGGCCCCCCAAAAGAAGGACTTGGGGGGCTGCAGCAAAAGGGGGTGATGGACCCTCGCTCCTCGGCTTTGACATAGCCTGAGTTCTCAGCGTCTGGGAGAAAACCTCCTTGTCTCCCAGTTGCCTTGGTTCCCTTGCTCCACCTAAGCCTGAAACAATGACAGGGTGGTGCAGCTCTGTACTGAGAAGTGCGGATTCCCCGGGGTGATCAGGCCTAAGAAAGAACATGTAAATTCCTGTGAAACCTGCTTTGTTTAGAATGCTCTCAGTTGAATGAGAAGGGTCTTAGGAGGAAGTTATTTCATTCCTCAGTCTAACAGCTCTTTGACCCCCAACTCAATAGACCGGCAGAGTTCTTTGTTTTCTATGGTTCCTTACTTCCCCCTAATGAGTACTGTACTTTACCTGAATTATTATGCAGAATGAGCCCAATAAAAGCAGGTATGGACTGTAAAGGGGCGCGCTCCCCCCTAGGGGGGGTGGCCATTCCGTCCCTACTTCCCCACAGAAACGAGTTTGTCTCTGTGCATGTGTGTTTTTTCTCACGTGTTTATCGTCGAGACATCCACAGCGTTCCGTGGTCACTGCTGGCCGGGGAACCCGCCCAACAGAGAGACAGATCATTTATCCTGTAAATACACTCTGTACACCTCACTATGGATCCAGTACTGTAAGTGTGTTTTCTCTTTCTTATAATTTTCTTAATAAAATTCTCTCTCCTCCAGCTGACTTTATTGTAAGACTACTCTATGTAATACCTATAACATAAACTATGTGTTCGTTGGCTGTTTAGTTCATGGGTAACATTTCTGGTCAGCAGTAGGCTATTAGTAGTTAAATTTGGGGGGAATCAAAAGTGATATGTGGATGTTTGAGTGCACTGTGGGTCAGCACCCCTAAACCTGGCATTGTTTAAGAATCTAGTGTATTATCAAATGATTGCCCCAATAATTTTAGTTAGCTAGAAGTATCGACTTTTTTTGAAGATTTTATGAATTTATTTTTAGAGAGAGGGGAAAGGAGGGAGAAAGACAGGGAAAGAAATATCCATGTGTGGTTGCCTCCCAGGCGCTCCCTACTGGGGACCTGGCCCACAACCCAGGCCTGTGCCCTGACTGGGAATGGAACTGGGGACCCTTTGTTTCACAGGCCAGCACTCAATCCACTGAGCCACACCAGCCAGAGCGAAGTATCTACTTTTGATAGGTCAATGTGTACACTTTTCAGAGTTTGAAAATAAAGAGAAATATAGTAACTCACCAAAACAGGACCGTACACTACCTATTATTCAGCAAGTGTTGTTTCAACAATGAACATTATTGAACATCTCATTTCAATGTGTGTGTGTGTATATATGAGTATTCTGCCTTCTATTATTCTTGATACATACTGGCTGAAACCATGAAAAACCGCAGTGGTGACAACTCAATAACTATTTTTGCCTACTCTCTGGTGGGTACTAGTTTCCCAATTGCTGCCCCAGGATGCTAGCCCCAGGCTAGACAGCTCTGAATTTGGTGCCCTGAAGCCTTACTTTCAAGAACATAATTTCTCTAGCAGGATAGCGACATAGTGCAAGGAAGTTTTGGGCAATTACACTTTTGGCAGCAGTATTTAAAGTGCATTTGTGAATGTCTGTACCAAGTGACAGTTAAGAAATTATTGTCCAGGTGGTAAGGACACAAACTGAGTGACATAAAATAATAACAACGGTAATAATAATAACAATAAATAATAATATATTTAAAGCTAAGGGATTATGGGAGAATGCCATTTAATCAGTTCTTAACAGTTCCTACAACAGTATGAAATAAATACATGTGTATCCATTTTACAGATGAAGATAAGGCGATTCAAAAAATGAGTGATTTTCTCAGATGGATAAGGATAAGTGGTGGAAGCCTGACTTCCACCTCACACCCTTGAGCCTAAACTCCTCCCATCTGTACAACAAAACATTGTCTCCTCAAAATCGAAAAGAAAAACCACAAACATACACGAAAGCCTGTCACGCCTTTTAAGGCCCTTGTGAAATATCAAGTGTCACTGATTCTCTAGGTATCTAACTAAAATCTAAACAAAAGCAAACCTAGGATAGTTTGCTATCCTAGGCCAGAATAATGATAGTTACATATTGAGTTGATTGTTAAAGCACACCACCGGTGTGATCTCGGACCCATTATTGTATCATGCTCTGCCTTGTCAACCAGATACACACAATAGCACCACCTACCTCATACGGTTGTCATAAGATCAAAGAGTAAATGAAATAATGCACATAAATTACATGAAATAGTGCCTGGCAAATGGGGAGTGGTCAACAAACACATTAGAAATTATTATTAAACAGCTGTGGTTTGGTAATAATGTGAAGGAATTTTAAAGTTTCTACAATTGAGATTAATTGCTTATGCATAACCTGCAGTGTTTACAAAAACTGTGCAAAATAGAAACTAACGGGAACACTGAATAACAAATACACTATTACAGGAGATACCAAAGAAAAACACTGCTTCCAAAAAGCCATGCTAAAACCAACGCCTTTTGCTATGCCATAAACATATTGTCTAAGTTTCCTGTGAAGTCCACAAACTGACTTCTTACGGCTCAGAGTTCCTAAATACGAGGTGTTTCTGTAACAAGTGTCTAGGAGGATCATTTTTGAAAAATACTGGCAGAATCCTTATGAGAAGTTTGCATGTTTCAAAGCCTTAAGACCATCTATTCTGCAGTTCATTACTGAATAAACTTTGAGCTTCCGAAACATTTCTCAAATTGATATAAACAAATTTAGAAAATAATTTATTTCTTCAAAGAAGTGCTCTCTGTGACCAATCTCTGCTTTATTATAAATTCTTTTTATATGGAACTATAAATGTCACGGCTGTCCTTTTGTTACATAAATTGACACTCGTTTTTAAATGGCAACTCAACAGCTCATTCCTTTCTGATTAGTGGAGCAAGGTTTCATATCAGGTCAGTGTTCAAAGGCTCAACTAACAAGAATAGGAACTGAAACCGTCTTTGATCATTTTAAGTATCTCGGTCTAATGTAACTACTCTTCTGCAAGATTATCTCTATTCATCTAGGTGTAAACAGAAGCTAGAATTTGCCACATCTTATTATTATAATTTTCCTCAATATCCGTGGTAACATGCATAGGATAGATAAAAAATTATTACAGCTTAATCATCTGGAAAGAAAGGTCAAAAGAAATGATTAAAATTTTCAAGAAAATGCATTCCCGAAAAGATTGCAGTATTGTGAATTCAAACACATTGACCAAGTTCTGGTATGTTAATAAATTGAAAGTACATATGGAAATTCAGAAATCACAATTTTGTTTCAGATAAAAAGAATAGGAATGTAGAACTTATATTTTGAAAGAATTTTAGTTTCTATGAGTCCTCTGTCCTGTAGCAAAAGAGAGAGCTTTTGGTGGGGAAAGTTATTTCTGTCAAATAGAGACATCCAGCTCTGTCACAGTTGAATAAAAGATGATAGTTATATAGCTCCTCCTATGTACTGGGCACTATTATAAATGGTTTATATATATAATTCATTCAATCTTCCCAGTATCCTTGATATAGGTACCATTCTTCTCCTTTTGAATAAATGAGCACTTAAGTAGTTCTCTCCATGTGCTCACACATATGTAGAATTGTTTTTTCTCTGATACGCTTTGGAGCCCACTTTGGCACTTGCTGGCTTGTGCTCTCCTCCTTGCCGGGCCAGCACCTGTGTGTGGAGAGAAGTTGATCTGCTCCCATGGTGATGGGGGTGGGGACACCTGGAGGTCCACAGTGTCTTCTGGCTTTTCTCTGGTTTCTCATGTGATATGATTGATTGGTTTGGTTGCAATAGTATTATTAAAATATTATCAGCTGCCAAAATGGATAAAGGGCAAATCGAAAGGTCTGTTTCTAGTAATGACTGATGTCCCAGTCATGTGGCACTGGTAATGCTTTTGGACACCCAACTGTATACCCTCAGGACTGTGTCTCAACATCAGGGAGGTTACAGAAACATGTGTACTACCCCACTTCATTACTAGCAAGATACCTACCTCGCATTTAATTTAAAATAGGTACTGAACATCTGCAAGGCATCAGGAAGTGTTTTAATATGAATTGACAAAAAAAGAACATTGAGGTCTTACTGGCATGGAGTCCTAGAGCATGAGGTCATCACAGGGCATTCTGGGAGAACATGGAAGGAAGGGGAAACAAACCGAGGACAGGAGTCACATGGAAAGCTTTCTGAGAGTAGAAGAATCTAAAGCACGATTTGAAAGACAAATATTAAAAAAGGCAAGAATGATGAGGGAACTTTTAAATTTTAATACCTTAATCCATGGGTGTGATTCTCTACATTAGTTTTAGCATGCTGTTTGAGGTCTACTTTTATGTTTATCAAAATAACTTTGTTGTTATTACTACAAAATAATATGTGCTTATAATGGAAAAATAGAAAATACTTGTAAGCAGTAAAAATAAAATACAAATCATGCATTAGCTCACAAATGTAGATAATTTGTTACCGACTTGGTGTAATAATTACATCTGCATTTTTTCTTTGCATGTACATTTGTATGGATTTTTAAAGACAAAAAAATTTTCATGCTTGTCATTTTGTCCTGTGATCTGGTTTTAATTTTCATTTAATGAATTAGGAATATAGTTATGTATCATTTAATATTATTTTATGAGCTTGTGTTTTAAAAGTATCAGCAGTGACAGCAAAGAAAATTGAATTCAGAAAGGTTTTGAATTTTTCTTTGCTTCTCTAAAAGAAGTGATGGACAATGAATTTTTATTTTTTTGTGCTTTTTAAACAAACAAGTGTGGGAGGATCATATCTAACTATTAGAAAGCTATTTTAAAACAAATGTGGCAGAGAGATAAAATCAGAATAATTTAATACAGCAACATAGATTTATTTTTTATTGAAAACAAACATGATGGAGAAAAAGTGGTCACCTACTTTTTTTAATTTAAGATAGAGAAAGACATGATATAATGCAGATTAGACGGTAAAATGATATTGCGAGAAATGGTATTGAATTACGGCAAATATATTTCTGAGGAAGAAAAGTAGAGAATCTAGGAAACATCAGTAAGGAATAGTTTGGAGGTGAATGGAGGTGACTCAGGGCTAAGGCCTATCTTCATTTCCATCTCTACAAAAATACCTAGTACGTATCCTGTGCTTAATGTGTGCCTGAGATGCTGTCAGGCTTTTATGTGGATGACTTCCTAACCACAACCCTATGAGGGAGATACTATTGCTATTCTTTTTTTGCAGGTCAGAAAATGTAAGTTAAAGAGTAATGCAAAACATTTGCAAGGGCATATAGCTAGTAAATGATAGTATCAGAATGTGGACCCAGGTGCCCGGTGTTGCTCGGAAGCTTTGTCCAGGACCCGTCATCTCAGTTCTAACAGTGAACTTCTTTTCCTAACTGCTGGATAACTTTCCCTGAATACCCTTTCATCAATTCAGTTACCTACGGGCTCCTTTTCCTACTTGTATCAAGGCTAATATCCACTAGCCGATCACTCCCCCTGTTGCTGGGAAGTTAATATAACCCTAATCCTAACCTTAACCTTAACTGTAATCCTACATCCCGCACAGCATTGCCTACTTCTCTGACAAATACCTTCTCCCAGTTGAGTAACGCCTTTGAGGAAGAACCTGTGTTCAGCACTAAAGAAATTAGAGTTAATTGAAATCACTTTAATTGTAAGATTTAATCCCTCTGTTTTCTTCACCTCAAACAGACCAAATCAACAGCAAATTGATAGAAGTTTTACAATTTTCCTTTTTTAGTTATCCCCAATGAAAGCTTGCAAATATTTACTAAGTGTCTTTCATATGCATAGACCAGGCTGTTTGCTAGGAATCTAAAGATCATGCACGGATCTCAAAATCAGACCTCAAAACGTCTCAAAAAGACGTTTATAATGTAGTCAAGGGGACAGATACGGACTACAATGGTCAACCACTTTAAAAACGTATTGTAATAATGAGGGTCAATTTTAAGTTTGGGGCATTTTCTTCCACCCTTTAGACTAGGGAGTGATGGATACTTAGGAGCTATCGCAGTTTTTGGATTTCTTTCATTGTTAATTTATTTCGATTGATTTATGTGCCATCATTAAAGCTGTAACATATTGGAGTCAGCTGTAATTAAGAAGCATGCATTCTTAATGAAACTATTTAACAAAATCTGGTTTTAAGATCAATATGGTCTCTTAAATGAACATTACCTGCCATTTGTCATTAGGCATAAAAGTGGATATAATATGTCTTCACAGGAGATACGCTTTTTAAAAAATGGCCAATATATGCGCCTTCATAATTTTTACTCTAAAAGCCAGTGCTCTGACATCTTGTTCGGCCACATGAAGACTTTAGGTGCTGCATTGAAATGCATAGCATTGCATCCTTTCCTTTCAATAAGCAAGTTGCAATAATAATCCCTTGTATTATTACACTGGAATCATGTCTAAAACACAAATCGGTGCTTTGTCCAGGATGATAAGCCGATCTGTATTTGTCGCTATCCGTGGTCCCTAAAAGTGACTGCATTACTGTTCATATGCAAATTCACAAGGCAGACCCTTTGAAACTCAGAGATGAAATTATCCTTAACTTTCTCTGTCTGCAGTATTATCACTGTATTTTTGAAAGATTATTTGGAGAGATTTATGGTAATTTATAAAGAAAAATGCATGCACAAGTTAACCTCATTTAATCTTTTAAAAAAATTTTATCAGCTCTTTCTCAATTTGTTTTGAAAATGAATGTTCCGCACATGACGGCCACATGAGAAGCATCACCATTGACTAGCTCAATAATAATCCACTTATCGCTCCCATTTTTCATTTTACTAATAAAAAATAAAAACCCAGGCAACCACTAAGAAAAGTTCGACTATTTCTAATTCTCCTTAAATGTGGAAATTAAAGATGAACTTTGCTAGGAAAAGTACATATTGAAAATTACTAGAATTTGTTTTTAATATGACAGATTTTCAATTTTAATAAGAACACAAGTCTAAAACGTTCAAAATGTGTAATTAAAATAAATCTGATGCTCTGTTCTTTTTTTTTTTTTGTAAACTTGGCATCATTACTAGATCCTAGCCCAGTGATGACAGAGAAAATAATATTATTTCTTTTCACTTTGAACATTACAATCCGTTCAGATGGGACAGAACTGTTAGATAAAATTATACCATAATTGGGGTGAAATGGTCACAATGGAGAAATGTTGATTGTAGGATTAGAACAAGATAATCACAGTAGATATAAACATAAAATAGGTGCATTTAACACGGCTTGGACATGTGGACAGAATAAGAGATATATAAAATTTAAATCTATATATGAATTAGGAAAATCATTAAAGAGATTGAAGTGAGGTGTTTTCTAGGAAAGGTTAGTAACAAAGAATGTTGTGGGTTGTAATGGAACAGAAAAAAATCAAGAAATTAAATTTGATAATGATCTCACCAATTTCAAAAGTACTGTTTTCACCATCTATTTCTGTTTTTTTCTTGTTTTTCTCTTTCCGACAGTATCCTTTAATCCTTTCTTTCCAATTCCAATTCCCTGGAGATTTCAGAATATAGAAGAATGGTGTTGAATAAGTGGGCCTAACATGAGTTCATCCTCTAGCTTCTCTCAGCACTGGAATGTATTGCCATTTGCTCAGCAGTCAGACCGGCGCTTGAACAATTAATTATGTGGAGAGTATAAGGAGTGAAGAAGTTCAATTGTCAGGGCCTACTGGTAGCTTTTGCACTTTACAATGGAGTTATGTGAACACTCAATTCAACTTTGCATGCCAGCCAAATCATTTAGCATTCTGATAGAAATGGGTTCCCACAGTTTGCAAACATCTCAGCAAGAAGTGATCTAGTACTTTATAGATGTTATCATGAAATTAATGTATTCTCTCAACCAGGTATTGGCAAACCACAGGCAGTGGCCCAGATTTTACCTAGTACTTTTTTTTTCATAATTTTTTTCAAAACAACAATTTCCATTGTTTTGTGTCATCTACAGCGTGGCTACTTTCAGACATTAGTAACAGTGAGGGGTCATTGCAAAGAGGCTGCACGTCTGCTAAGCCAAAAAAATATATATATATTATTTGGCTCTTTACAGAAACAAAAACAACACCAACAGAAAGTCAGCTCTTGCCCTATACATATAGCAGAACAGCTTTATGGGCTGGTTAGTACATAAATTAGAATAGAATTCTGGTGAAACTGAGGCTGCAACAAATAGTGTACATGTAATAAAAGTGGCCTAGAGAAGAATTTTAATCTGGTTTTCATACAGGCAAAGTTGTTTCTATAGTATGAAATGACCACTTAGCCTCAAAAATGTGTTGAAATTCAAATAGGTTTATTTATATATTATAAGACTTAGTGACTTTTGGTAAACACTCCAAATTGCTAAATGATCTATTAAGACTTGGGCTTATCTGGAGACGTTAACTTTTTCCGTGTATATTATTTACATATGAAATATTTTGTATGTATGGTGAGTATACCTGAGAGACAACGCATATTTATTTCCGTAATTGCAAACTTTTCCTTCCGCACAGCACCCACTTCTTACCACTCATTAACCACAAGGCTTTCAAACCCAGGAGTCAATGAAACAATGCTTGATAATTTCACAGACAATCTCCAGATCATTCTGTTCAGTGGGTATAATTCAGTCTTCACCTTACTAATCTCTCAGCACCATTCAGTGCTGTTTACTAGCCTTTCTCCTTTAAATATTCCTTTCTATGAGATTCAGTAGTCCCCCTGCCCATACACACATGAGCACCTCTCTACCCACTCATTATCTGGCTCCTTTGTGAGCTTTATCTAGCAATTGTTAGGATTCTTCAGTTCTTACCTAGAAGATTCCTCCATAATCGTGCTTCAATCATCACTAACCTGAAAATGCTTCAACACTTATCTCTGCAGTCTGGACTCTATCTGAGCTAGCAACCCTTAAATCCAATTGCCTACCTGATATCCTTTCTTGAATACCTTAAAGGGGTTTCAAACTTGTGTCCAAGACTGAACACGTGTCCCGACCTGCACGGCTCAGTTGGTTGATCATCGTCCTGCAGAGTAAAGGGTGCTGGTTTGGTTCCTGGTCAGGGCATAACTGGGTTGGGGGTATGATCTCTTATTGGGGTGCATGTGAGAGGCCAACATGATGTTTCTCTCACACATTGATGTTTTTCTCCCTCCCTTCCTCCCTCTCTTCCCCTCTCTCTAAAAATAAAAATGTATATATTTTTAAAAAGACTGAAAAGGTCTTCTCAAACATGCTGTTCTTATATCTCACTGTATTGTATCTTGTTTTATTCATGTACACAAGCCAAGAGCTGGGGAATCATCTTGGACCCTGCACTCTCTCTCATTCCATAGACCCAATATATCTTCGAGTTTGATTCTTAACCACTAAATATTTGTTGACCTGAAAGTTATAGCATAAGGGCCCTGGCTGGTGTGGCTCAGTGGATTGACCACCAGCGTGTGAACCAAAGGGTCACCGGTTTGATTCCCAGCCAGGGCACATGCCTGGGTTGTGGGCCAGGTCCCCAGTAGGGGGCATGTGAGAGGCAACCACACAGGGATGTTTCTCTCCCTCTCTTTGTTCCTCCCTTCCCCTCTGTTTAAAAAATAAATAAATAAATAAAATCTGTTTTAAAAGTTATAGTATAAGGGTGTAGCAGCCAGTACATGCAAGTGCTGCATAAATGCCAATCGATCAGTAAAATTTCTAATGTCAATTTTCCATGTTCGTTCATTTTAGATTCATTCAATATTCAGTGAAGAAAACTACACAATTTTATTAAGATGGTAGATATCCCCAGGAAAATTCAAAAGTGGTATAGGTAGCGAGGGCTCAAGTATTTAACCACCTCCCTTGGGAACCACTAATTGTTTCTGCAACACGGCATGACTCTTTCCACTTCTCACCCCTCTCACTGTCATCCCTCATCTGAACTAATGCAATTTTCCCATAACTAGTCTCCTTGTCTCCACTCAGGCCCCTCTCTAAATGACTCTCCAGACTTCTATTATCATACACAAATCTAATCACATAACCTCTCACCCAAGATGTAAAAACAACAATAACAACAACAAAAACTCTAGTTGTTTCCTATTGCTCACTGTTTATCGCACACTACAAGACCTTCTAGGATATTGTTCTTGTCTCCTTTCTCAGCTTTATCTGACAATATGCACCACTTGTTTTTTCCTACTGCTGCTTTGCTTTGGGGCTCGCACATCCCCCACACTTCCTTCCAATGGGGGACCTTCGTGCAAGCTGTTTCCTCTGCCTTGCATGCTTTTCCTTTCCCTCTCTATTCATTTACAGTCTTTTTATCTCTGAAATGTTCTCTCGTACACCACTTCTTTAGGAAAGTTTTAGTGGCCTCTCTCTGTTAAGTCCAATATTTTTTTTATAGCTCTTCCTCCTTTCTCCTTAGTCCTCAGCACAGCTATAATTTGGTGTTCATTCATCAAGTTCCATTGATTATGGTTTACTGTGAAGTCTCAGATGACAGGGCTTTTTAAATTTTGTTCCCTTTCTCACCAGACAGAAGCACTGTATATGAAACCTGGCATTGCTCAATAACTATTTTTTAATAATTAAATGCTTGCATGAATTGACCTGTTTGAGGACATAACACATATTCATAAAAACCCAAGGACTTATAATGTGCCGGTTTCACAATTTTATTATATTTAACGCTCACATCAAACTCGTGTGACTACTGTACTAGATTTCCTCTTATTTTACAGTGGAGGAAACTGAAGCTAAGATGAATTACCAAATTGCCCTTAATCATACAGTTAGTCAGGAAAAGGGCCAGGATTAAAACTCAGATTCACTCAGAGCCTCCTTTATGCTCTCTTGGGCAAGCAGGAAAGAGGGATGTAGAGCTCTTTTCTTTTCTTTTTTTTTGAATAGGTTTTATTTATTTGTTTGTTTGTTTGTTTGTTTATTATTGTTTTTCAAGTACAGTTATCAACATTTTTCCCACCACCACTTCCCCCTACCACCTCATCCCTCCTTGCCTCTTGTCCATCTGTAGAATTGTTGTCTTTATAAGGCGAAGCCTTCTTTAATTATTCCGAAGCAATGAATATCAGATGGAAGTAAATTTTTAGAAACAATGCCAGCATTCTAATCTACAGTGGAAAGTTTCTCCTTATAGTTGATGGGTTTACTTTTTGCAGGTGAATAAACTATATTTGTGTGTCCCTAATGAACAAAAAAGCAAACAAACATTATATTATTTAAACTAAAGCATGCACAGACAAAACCTGGAGAATGTGCATTATCTCAATAACGCTGCCCTCTCCTTTCCTGGTGATAGTTTCACTGCAAAATATTTGATGAATATGAACTGTCTTCCCTGGGGCACAGTGTGTTGAAAAGAAGTCCACGGCTACTATGCAAGTCACAGCATTTCTTGGGGGAGGAAAAGAAAAGAAATGAGGAAGATGAAGAGATTGCAAAAAATGACACATATTTTGGATCTTGTAATGAAAAGCAAACAGTTGCTAATGTTCAAGGCAATGATTTCATTTTACTGGTGAATCTCGGGCACTCATAGATGACTTTTCCATAGATTCCTGGAAGACTACCAAATAAGACATCGCTGAAGCAATTTTAACCCCCCCACCCACCCACTACTTAATGAAAGAAGTAGGCAGTTTTCCTGAGGGGGCGAAATCACCCCACTGAAAAAAAACATCCTCCAATGTCATTCCCGTAAGCGAATGGCCACCTGTTCATAATTAGAAAGATTCTGAACAAGGAGCAGAGTCTATGGTGCTCCACAGAAAGCAGTGAAATTGTTCAGACATGACATTTGCTGCCTTTTTCTGTTTCATCGCCTCGCTTAGAAAGATCGCCACAGCGCCTGAGAATGGCAGCGTCTCCCTGTAGGGACACAGCGCATCTTTGTGCTGGGGAGTGTGTGAGAGAATGCAGTGTGAAGGTCTCTATTCATGGCCCAGTCGGAATCGATGTCAGGTGCCACTGCTGGAAATTAATGACCAGTGTGCTCTTTAGTGAAAGAGATCTCTTCTTTCCCTGGCCAGGCAGCTGGGGAAACACAAAATAAACAGAGAATGCAGTGAAACCCACAGTACTTCTTATAGTTCTTATAGGGTTGCCTTTCTAAAAGAAAGACAATTGAGACTTTATAAAGTATTTCTTTTAGTAATTGCAAAGGTAAATGATCTTTAATGAAGAAACTGGGAATATGAGCAAGGTGGCATTTTCCACAGTCCTAATTTAACTTTTGGATTTTGCCCTGGAATCATTAGCTCAGCGCACTGAATGCAATTATAATTACAATAAGTATGTGGAGATAGTACCTAATTAAAGAGAAAAAGGGATGTTTTTATGTGAGTTCAATATATTTCACAGCCGCAGAAATAATTGCATTTCTAATTATAATGTAAAGCCTATTTCATAATTAAATATCTTATTTAGGTCTAGAATGCTGAGTACAGATTTCAGTAACTGACTAACAGTCACTATATGATTTCCATCACAGCATTTCCCAGGAGAAACACTTAAGTTAAACAATTTACACTCTAACTTAAGTAATTTATAGACTAAGCAGCTTTCCTGGATGTATACTTTTATACCACATGGTTCCCCCGCCAAGCCATGCTTTTCCACTTTTTTATGGCTAGTTGCCTGAGGACTGAGTCTTGTAGGTCAGTGTGTCATGAAGAGAACCCTGGCATCAGAATCCCCTGAGGTGCTCTGAAAACTCAGACTTCTGAGTCCAATACAGATAGGTAATTTAGACTCATAGACCACGTTTTGAGAATTAATGCTAAAGGCCATTTGTTTGTTTGTTTGTTTCTCTTGGAATGATTCCCCCGGTATGGTGCTGCCATTTCCCTTAGTGACCTCATTTAAAAGAACAGACACACACAAATGTCCTCTTCATGGAACAGTTACGTGGGCGACTCCTGACTTGGTCAAAATGTCCTGGAGTCATGTCCCCTCTGAGTGATTTTCACATAGAAATAGTTTTAAATTAAAACAACGGGCAAAGAAATAAAACCTTTGGGCCTTGTTTCCGTTGAAGAAACTGATGACAAGAGGGGAGGGAAAAGAAAAGCGTTACAGGATGGGAAGGTATCATGACGGGTTAGTTAATCAGGCTGGAAGGAAGACAATGACTTTTTGGTCGAAGTGCACAAACTGGACTCCAGAAGGTCTACAGAGCATTGCCAGGAACAAAAATTCAAAAGAGAGCACAGCAGATCTCCCGGGCTTAGATGATTTTCGGAGTTACTTTTCAGAAAATAAACCTCGGGCCTCACCAGTGAGCCTGACCCTGTGCCGCCATTTATGAGACCTTTGCATTTAGAACTTCATGCCTGGGGTCTAGGTGCTCCTGCAAGGCCCATGGACGACTTTTATGTGAGTTTAAAACATCCTGAAACTATGCAAAGATTTGTGTGCAGGTATTTGGTTTGGTTTGTTTTTTTTTTCTGTCCAGGGAGGGAAGGAGAAAGTTGTCCATAATTTTCATCAGTTTCTCAGAGATTAAACAGGACAAACCACAAGGCTTCTCCTTCTTGCCTTCAAGCCCTTTCATTCCACACACTTAACGAAGTAAGGTGAGAGATTTAAGCAAGAGGAACATCCGAAAAGTTGGGAGGCAAGGGAAGACTCCTTCTATCCACAGTTAGGTGGCCTGGTATGACCAAAACATGACTTCATTCCTTGCCCCTGGCGTATTTCATTTCATCCATTCCTTCCAGCCTCCACAATTAGAAACCTTAACCTACAGATAATACAGAGCTAGTGACTGGCAAAACATTGTCACGATAAAGCAAAACAAGTAGTTATAGGCAGGGCAAGCAGTTTTTAATTATATTTTGAGGCTCATCACTTTTCCAGTGCATCTTCTTTCTGTTTCTTTGACAACAACAAGCTAGTTGATCTTACTTTCTGAACTCTTGGTTTTTTGTTCTAGCTGGGACAATTTGACCTGGATCCTAAAAGCTTGTTCTAAAACAACAGGAGAAGTTCTGTCACTTCTTTTTATTAAAGCAGGCAGGTGCTATCTCTAAACTCATCCGGTACTTGCATAATCCTCAAGTATTCAAGCTCATTGTAATGCTGGCCTTTTAAAATGAGCTTGAGGCCCTGGCTGGTGTGGCTCAGTGGACTGAGCACGGCCTGGGAACCAAAGGGTTGTGGATTTGATTCCCAGTCAGGGCACATGCCTGGGTTGTGGGCCAGTCCCCAGTAGGGGGCGCATGAGAGGCAACCACATGTTGATGTTTCTCTCCCTCCCTTCTCCTCTGTCTAAAAATAAATAAATAAAATCTTTAAAATGAGCTTGAAAATCTTTTCTCTTCTTGAGTTTTTTGAAAAATTTGAGAAGGATATGTGCTACTTCTTTGAAATTCTGGTAAAATTCACGTATAAAGCCATCTGGTCCAAGACTTTTGTTTCTTGGAAATTTTTTTTATTACTACTTCAATTTTATTACTTGATCTCAGTCTATTAAGGTTTTTATGTTTTTCTCCTGGGAGCTGCTATTTTGTGAAGGTATCTCTAGCCAGTCCACTGGAGAAGCAGTCTCTAAGCATGCTGCAGAGATGAGCCTTTCTGAAGGGAGAGTAAGAAGCAGGTTGGACACAGGGAGCATACATACATATGGAGTGTAAATGAGAATCAATAATATCTTCGACTTCACAAATACCTTTAGTATGTTTTAGGTGTGTCTGAAATGCTTACTCAAATAGGCTTCCTGAAAGAAATATTAAAGCTTGAGGTGGAAATATGAATAGGACCTCATAATGTAAAAACAGTGGTTTCACATGGGGATGATCTGAACTTCCTCATTTCTTCCTTTCTCCACCACACAGGGCCAGTCTACCCAAATCTAAGGCATCAAATGTTTCAGACCAAGCTCTAACACATAAGGCTCTTTGCTCTCTTCTATTTCTAGACAACTGTTCTCCATGCCCATTGCAAGACTGTGATATCCCTGTGACAACTAGAAAGTATGCATTAGTGTGTTGGGCCTATACCTGGCTTTTTCATGGCTTTATCACCAGTGAGCATCCTAAGCCAGTGTCCTTATAAATATTGGGTTGATAGTTTTTGAATGACTATATGTATGAATGAGTGAACAAATGAATGAATGAACAAACAAACACACTCAGGGTTTCTGTCACAGCTTTCAACATTTCCACAAAAACTTTCTTTTATCTCTCTCTCTTGAAATTAGCGATCTCTTCCATCTACAATGTGACTGTGATCCAAGAATGTATTTTCTGGCTGTGTTTCACGGAGAAACAAAGATGACAACATTGTTCGCAGGCTCAACCTGTGCTTTAAAAAAAATTAAGTAATGCCTTTGTAAGATTGGAATAAATGTCCAAAAGCTAGAATTTGGTAACCAGACCTGTCAGGAGCAGAGCGAAGGTCACAGTGACTGGATGAGACCTATGGTATCACAAATAACGTGCTGGATGATTCAGCAGCACTCTGCAGGCTGTCATGAATCATCGTTACAACATTTGAGAGGCGTAAATGTGATTAATTTATTTCTACTGTTTTAGCTATTTCAAGTCATATTTCATATTTTGTTGATCAGACAACTTATTTTTGAGGTGAGTTTATAGCAAAAGAAGGAGAAAAAACAGAAACCAAGCACAATCACACGACAAAAGCCTCTTGATATAGCCTTATTTTATTTGTAAAAAATAACTCAAAGTACCATTTTTTCTGTTGCGCAATGTTCATTTGATCTTAAATACATGTTATTCATGTTTTTACAATTCTGATTATTTAAAAGTTAATATTAGTCAGAAATACATGCAAGGCACACACTGGGTAAACTTTTTTAAAGGTTTTTTTTTTTTAATTGTACTTATTTATTTTTAGAGAGAGGGGAAGGAGTGGAGAAAGAGAGGGAGAGAAACATCAGTGTGTGGTTGCCTCTCATGCGCCCCCTACTGGGGACCTGGTCCACAACCCAGGCATGTGCCCCGACTGGGAATCGAACCAGCGATCCTTCAGTTTGCAGGCTGGCACTCAGTCCACTGAGCCACATCAGCCAGGGCGCATTAGGTAAATATTTCATGACTGATTTTGACCTTTCATTTAATAGGAATTGAGAAATCCTATTTATTTAATTATCTGACAATAGCTATGTCTGGGGAATCAAATTTTTCAGATAGCATGTGTGGGCAGAGGTTTGGTTTAGGTGATCTCTAAATTCTCTTCTAATACTGATATTTTATTGCCCAAGTTTTACTCTGAAACATTCTTTGCTTTTTTAAATTCTACTTTTCATTAACTCCATTGTAAAAGTTGCAATCTAACTTGTATCATTTTATCTCCTTCAAAGTTTAAATTATATACTTTTGGATTAGAAAAATGCTGACTTTTACTAGGAAGAGAACATAAAATCACTTTAAAAAATTATATAATGGTTGGAGGAAAAATGGTGCCCAGTGAAAACATGTCACTTCTTAAAAATTCCACCCCTTAAGAAACAAACCAAAATAAGAAAAAATAAAACAAACAAACAATAAAAATTTTCTGTCTGGAAATTCTAATATTGATTTGATGCATTTAGGAATATCACCGCCTCTTGAACGCAAAAGATACTTTGAGTAATGTTAAAAGGGAATTTTTACCTTTTATAAGCAAGATCTAATTATAGAGCCTGATTTATGGTATTTATGGCAATTACTCAACTACTGTAAAAATAACACTCTCAACCCCAGTGTTATACTTTCTATATAGAAAAGCAAATGTACCCCCATGCATGAGGCCAAGTTCATTACTTTTTCAAGTGCTGTAATCAAATTCATATAAAAAAAGGAAAGGAAAGTTTCTGGATGTTGTGCCACATGCAGGTAGAGAGAAAGAGGGAGAGAAAAATCTTTATATGTATTTTTTCCTTTCCTTTGTGAAGTAACAGGAGAGATCATCTGGAAAAAGTTCAGAGGGGTTATGGAGGATTCCAGGGATTTGGAAAGGGTGGTAAATGATTCAAATGTCTTCATAGGGGATTTGGTTAAAGGTTGACAATGTATTTGATGGGCCAGTCCATAGGCACACTGGCAATACATAAAATTATTGCCCTAAAAAGCTTAGATTTTTAAGAGAGAGGTTATGCAAAAATAAAACATGGAAATGTTAAATAAACACAAGCAGTATGGCATTGAGTTTTTGTAAATTCTGGCTCATGACCTAATTTATCTGATAGCTCACACACATGATCTAATTCTCACTTGAAAATCTACTTTGAAGTATAAATGAGTTGAAAGCAACTTTGTGCCTTTTCATTTACCCACAGACTCATCGTACTCTATTTTTACCTCCAAAGTTCATACTGAATAGCTGCTGGTAACAGAATTTCTTTACTGACACTTTGTGCCATCACTTCAAAATAAGCAACAAAAAAGAAAGCAATCCTTAGGAGCACAGCAAGGGTTGTTGTGTTGTTTTCTACTATGAGGCGAAGACTCTGATTTTCATTTTATTTTATACCCCATGGAGCAGAACCAAGCTTACAATTCCCATGAACTTCAAAAAGAGCCCATACTGAGCTCATCTCCTCAAAAGTGTAGAACAAGAAAAAAGAAGCCAAAAGAGGAAGGAAGGAAGGAAGGAAGGAAGGAAGGAAGGAAGGAAGGAAGGAAGGAAGGAAGGAAGGAAGGAAGGAAGAGGGAAGGGAGGGAGGAGGGAAGAAAAAGAAACAGAGTTTCCATACACCAATACTCAAACAGTAGTTCTTATCGTTTTATGAATTATATGTTCTTACTGTTGGTCTCAGAGATTACTGGGTTATTATTTAGTGCTTCCCTTGTACATTTTGATCTATGTGACAGAAACAGAGAGAACAGATAAGGTACAGTATAGGAACACATTAGCATAGGAGTCAGTGCAGATGCCTGATAAAACTATCAGAACTTAATGGTCCTTGTAAAGAAATAGGTTTATGACAGAAGCAATGGATCAAGTGTAATCGGTTTCCTCTGGGAGGCCAAGCACATTTAAACAACAAATTTCTCATCTTGCACACCGAAAAATGTGGGGCTCTGCTCATACGTAGCTATATACAGGAATGGAAACTATATGGTAAAATAACCCAAAATGAGTTTGGGAGTTTCTCTACTCCTGAGATTTTTGGAATAGTTAGAGAAGGAGAAGGTGTCAGCTCTTCTTTGAATGTCTGGTAAAATTCACGAGTGAAGCCATCCAGTATAGGACTTTCATTTGTTGGGAGTTTTTTTGGTAATTTCTTCAGTTTCACTAGCTCTAATCTGTCTATTCAGGTTCTCTGTTTTTTCTAGCATTATCCTACTTCCAAAACCAGATAAAGACGCTGCAAAGAAAAAAATATAGACCAATATCTCTGATGAACATAGATGTTAAAACCCTCAACAAAATACTAGCCAACAAGATGTAGCAATACATTGAAAAGATCATACACCATGATCGAGTGGAATTTATTTTGGGAATGCAAAGTTATTATAATACTCATAAATTGAAAAATGTAATATATCACAGCAACAAAATAAAGGATAAAAAATCACATGATCATATTAATAGATGTGGAAATAGCATTTGATAAGGTACAGCACCCGTTTATGATAAAAACTCTCAGCAAAGTGGGAATAGAGGAAACATAGCTCAATATAATAGAGGGCATATATTACAATCTCACAACCAACATTATATTTAATGGGCAGAAACTAAAATTGTTCCAAGATCCAGAAAAATGCAGGGATGTCTGCTTTCACCTCTCTGATTCAACATAGTACTAGAAGTCCTAGCCACATTGATTAGACAAGATCACTTGTCTGAAGAAATAAAAGGCACCCAAATTGGAAAGGAAAAAGTAAAACTTTCACTATTTGCAGATGACTTGATACTATACATAAAAAATCCTAAAGACTCCACCAAAAAACAAATAGATCTAATAAACATATGCAGCAAAGTAGCAGGACAAAAAATTAACATGTAGAAATTCGTGGCATTTTTATCCACCAATAATGAACTATCTGAAAGAGAAATTTAGAACAACCCCACTTACTATTGTAACAACAACAAAAAAAAGTATTCGGGAACAAATTTAACCAAGGAGGTAAAAGACGTGTACTTGGAAAATTATAAGATGATTACAGAAAGAAATTGAGGAAGATACAAATATCTGGAAGCATATGCCATGTTCATAGATAGGAAAAATTAACATCATTAAAATGCTACTACCTGCTATAGTCTGCTACTACCTGAAGCAGACTATAGATTCAAATGCAATTCCTATTGAAATACCAATGGCAGATCTAAAACAAATATTCCAAAAGTGTATATGGAACCACAAAATAGCTCAAAGAGCCTCAGCAATCTTGAGAAAAAAGAACAAAGTTGGAGGTATTACACTACCTAACATTAAACTATACTACAATGCCATACTAATCAAAAAGTGCATAGTATTGGCATAAAATTAAATATATAGGTCAATGAAACAGAATAGAGAGTCCAGAAGTAAACCCACACTTTTATGATCAATTAATATTTGACAAAAAAGCAAGAACACACAATACAATAGAAAAAAGACAGTTTCTATAATAAATAGTGTTGGAAAAATTAGATACATGCAAAAAATGAAATGAACCACCTATTTACATCATGCACAAGAATGAACTTAAAATGGATGAAAGACCTAAACATATGTTCTGAAACCATAAAAATCTTAGAAGAAAACATGGATGGTAAAACCCTGTACATTTTTCATAGCAATATTTTTTTCTGATATATCTCCTCAGGCAAGGGTAACAAAACAAAAAATAAACAAATGGGACTACATAAAACTAAAAAGATTTTGTACAGTGAAAGAATCTATCAACAAAATCTAAAGGGGAAGCAATGTATGGGAAAACATATTTGCCAATGATACGTCTGACCAAGGGTTAATTTCCAAAATATATAAAGAACTTACAGGACGCCACTCCAGGAAGACAAACAACCCAATTAAAAAATGGGTAAAGAACTTGAACAGACACTTCTCCAAGGAGGACAGACAGAGGGTCCAGAGACATATGAAAAGATGCTCAGCATTAGTGGCTATCAGAGAGATGCAAATTAAAACCACAGTGAGCTACCACTTCACACTGGTCAGAATGGCCATCATAAACAAAGCAACAAACAAGTGCTGGCGAGGCTGTGGAGAAAAGGGAACCCTGAGTTACTGCTATAGCTTCATAACTGGCCTCTGCTCCCACATTCGCTTTTCTGAAATTTATTATCAATTAATGGCCAGAATTATCTCTTTGAAACATAAATCATATATTTCTCTTCTTCAAACCCTCCAATGGCTCCTCAATTCAACCAGAATAAAAAGCTAAAAATTATTATTATGGTCTACCACAGGGGTGTCAAACTCATTTTCACGGGGGGCCACATCAGCCTCATGGTTGCCTTCAAAGGGCCAAATGTAATTTTATGACTGTATAGATGTAACTACTCCTTAACAGTTAAGCGAGAGCTCAGCGCTGCCCCTGGATAGAAACAAGGCGCTGGGCTGGATAAAACAAAGTGGAGGGCCGGATTTGGCCCACGGGCCCTGTGTTTGCCACCTGTGGTCTACCGAGACCCTACATAGATAGGATGGCCGTCTCTATCTCTGTTTCCTCTATGGCCTATGGCTAGAAAGTTCTCCTCCCAGATATCTACCTCCGTTATTCCTTGATTTCTCTGCAAGGACTATCCCTGAACAACTTCACTACTATCATTGTCACTCTCATTCTTTTACACTGGTTTTCTTCTCATCTTTTAGTATACTATCAACCTCTGACACTATAGAAGCATGTTTACTTCTTACAAGAATTAAACTGATTACAGTTCCTAAGACACCAACAACTAAAATATGAGGTTGACTGTGTCATTGGGAAGGAGTTTAATGACACATTGTTTTGCTCTCAGTAAAGACTTAAAAATAGGTTTCTCAGAGCAGAGCTTTGGATCTCAGGAGGAAGATAGATGGTCATTTCAGAAGTTAAGAGCCAAAAGTCAAGGGGTTCTTAAGGAATAAAACACAAGCTTTAACTGAACACTCATTTTAGGAATTAGTGCTATGTTACAGACAGTGTTAGTATCCATAGACAGAGTCAAATTTGGACAGTGGGAGGACAGAAGATAGAAGAGTGTTCATCAGTCTGATAAATAATGAAACCAAAGCAAAAGTCCAATCACTAGATTTGGCAATAAAGCCAAGAGAGGAACTGAAGCAAGGTATGCTTCTGAAGAGCAATTTAAAATACTAGTTTTCTTGTCTTCATAGGCATCATTATCATCTGATTAGTACTTTTTAAAAAATATATAGATCCCTGGCTGGTGTGGCTCAGTGGATCGAATGCTGGCTTGCAAACCAAGGGGTCGCCAGTTCGATTCCCAGTCAGGGCCCAGGCCTGGGTTACAAGCCAGGTCCCCAGTAGGGGGATGTGTGAGAGGCAACCACACATTGGTGTTTCTCTCCCTCTCTTTCTCACCCCCTCCTCTTCCCTCTAAAAGTAAACAAACAAACAAACTATATAGAGTCCTTGGACCATTGGGAATCAGAAAGTGTGAAGTGTGAGGCCCTCCAAATCGGTATTTCATTTATTTTTTATTTTTTTATTTTAATTGTTGCTCAAGTACAGTTTTCTGCCCTTTACCCCCATCCCAGTCCACTCCCCAGCCCTTGCCACCTCCCTCCCATTTCCTCCCCCCGCACATTGTTATTGTCCACGTGTCCTTTATAGTTGTTCCTGCAAACCCTTCCCCCCTTCCCCTGAAATTCCCTCCCCTGTCCCCTCTGGTCACTGTCAGCCTGTCCTCTATTTCAGTGTCTTTGGTTATACAAAATCTGTATTTTAAAAGACTCTGAGGTAATTCCAATGGAGTCAATGCTCTGACCTGTTATTCACTTCATTTTGGCTGACCCACTGGCAGATTTGTGTAAAATCTTGGGGAGATTCTGGACCTGGAGGAGTCAAACAGCTGCTGCAATAAGGAGATATGGAGTTTGAAGAGTAGATCAAAACAGTGTTAAACAAGGAAAGAGCTCAACATTTTCACCTCTGGGACATTGTACACATCCTGAGGGCAAGTGTTAGCTGTTTTGTTTTGTTTTTTTTTGCCATCCTCTGTCCAGCGCTCCATAAATATTTATGCAATTAATGACATGAGATTAAAACCCAGGTAATAGTATTTTACTTTAGTCATGTAAGTATTTTGAAACTCACTTTTTTCACTTGCTGTGCAATGAAAGCCGTCTCAGACAACATGTATGTTTTTCAACATGGTGATTAGTATCCACTGATGAAATTCAAGAACTTTCTTCTACTTCTGAATAAGCATAACACTGGCAATGAGAACTTAATATTTTGCCAATTTCCATAAAGAACAATATGTTGCCCCTTTTTATGAAGAACAGATCACTGTTCAGAGGATGATAAGTTAAGCATTTAGCTCTTCCTTTAGTAAAGTGATTCACAGTTTTGCATTCCTCATAGTTCCTGCCAGTTGCTTTTGTTCTCTGTGCTTTGCTCTTTTTGACTGGAAAATGTTTAAACTATTCAAATTTAAACTTGGTCTCTGAACTGAAAAAGTAATGATGCATACAAATACATTATGTGTTAATGATAAAACACATTTAACTGATGATTAGGCCATTGATACTCTTATCTGGCAACTAGCTGCTTCTGTGCGCTCCGTAATTGCTGCCTTTTCAATAGTGTTACTATACCGACTTTAGGACAGTCTAGTTCACACCAATGGAAAGTTATGGAAACCACTGCAACTTGGAACTTTTGATGCTTTCTTATTAGGTTAAGATTTCTTCCTGTTGTTCGAGTAGTATGCATTGCTTTACCATGGTGTATCCTGGACGATGTGATCAACATGGCAGAGTAAGTCAATGCTGTACTCACATGCTCCCACGATCACATCAACATTACAACTAAGATACTTTTCAAAATGGTGGCAGAGTAGGTGGATCTCATGTTCACCTCCTCCCAGAACCAAACTGGAAATATTGGTTTGGGAACTAAACTGAGAAACCATCACCTGAAAACTGGCTGAAGAGGGCTTTTACAACAAAGGGTCTGCCATGGAAGCCATGGTGAGACTGGAAGGAAGGGCAGAGAAATGCAAGGGGCTGGCCCTGCTCCCACAAGCAGGGGCTAAGGTCCTTCGACCATTGCCTCTGAGAAGTATGGGGACTAAACCCAAGGCTGGATCCCCAGCTCAGAGCATCAGAGCCAGGACGAGGTGCCCTCTTAGAACTGGGCTGTGAAAAGCTGTGTGGTTTCCATCCTCCAGGGAAAGGCAGAGTCTACCAGAAATATAGGGACTCTCTTAAAGGGCCAATGTGCAAAATTTCATTTGTAGCCACTCATCTTGGGCTCTGGTGGAGGGAGCACAGTGTGGACTGGAGTCTCCTGAGGAAAGTCCGGGGGTTATGGCTCTAGGAAGAGAAATCAGGGAACAGTCACCAGGATCCCAGTACGGAGTAATTCTTGGATATCACAGTAGCCATATTTCCTGGACAGAGCAATCCCCTGCCTGAAGGAAGGCAATTAGCCCATCTTCTGGACTCCCACTTACCTGACCTAGTGAATCATAAGCTTGGCTGAGGGGCCAGCTACATAGGCTGGGGTGTAGAAGTCTGAGCAGACTCATGATGTTCAGTGGCTGGTTTGGGGGTGCAGCCATTTGTCTCATATTTCTGGAAACCTGACTGAGGCTTTCTCCTCACAGGAGATCCAATAGAAACACCCTCTTGGCTTTCAGCAGACCCAACTTCTGGGCTCCGAAGGCCCCCCATTCCTGACTACTAGGGCCTCTGCTTTACTGAGGTTCAGGGAAAATTTGGGACAGACTCAGTCATGTGACTCTGGGATGGAAGATTATACCTACCACCTTCCCCGAAGTCTGAACAGCACCTTCCTTCATGGGAGACATATAAACTTAGATGAATCCTCCCCATTCTTCCAGAGGCTCTATGAGTGAGACTGAGCTGGCAGGTGGAGGTAGGTGGAGACAGATCACAAGGTGACCTGGGACATTTGCTTGCCTACTCCTGGGACTTGGTGCTGTTAAAAACCAGCCTTGGAGCACAGCTTGATCCTGCCTGTGTGCAGCCAGGCTCAGCAGAGGCAGCCGCAAACTGTGGATTGCTTGTAACTTCACGCAGGTTGCAGAGGGCCGGGCACAGACAGCACCTGACACTGGTCTGCATAACTCGTGAGCACATAACAGTGTGGTGATGGCCAGAGGGAAGGGGGATGCGAGCTCAGTGGAGTCGGGCAAATGGGGGAAATGGGAACATCTGTTATAGTATCAACAGGAAAAATAAACACAAAAGTACAACTTAACTGCAGAACATCTGTCACTCACAGCTGTCTGAATTCTAGTTGAACAAAAAGCCTACAACTAAGAGATAAAGAAGAAGTCACACTGAGACTGCTAGGAGAGGGGCAAGCATGGGATGAGCTGTTTCCACACCTACCTATGGTGGATAAAAATCAGTAGGATTATCTTGGCTGTGGTGGTCTACCCTGAAGAGCAAGGGGTCCAAGACCCAAACTGGACCCCCTCAGCACACAGTTTCAGTGGCAGGAAGAGAACCAGGGTGCATTATGGCTCCTAAAAGCCTATAAGGAGCCCAGAAATGAGTAGTGTGTGTTAATCCCAGAATGTTTTTACTTATTTTGCCTTATTTTAACTGAAACACCTCTTTAAATAACCATTTCACTGGCCTCTCCATATCCAGTTGTTTCTTCCACAGACACATCTTCCAATAAAAATGAGTATTAACTTGTTATTCTTCTCAGCAAGAATCTGCAATGATATCCTTCATTGTATTCAAATTTTTCAGCCTGACCCTCTCGATCGGGCATCAGTTTGTCTATCTAAGTCATATCTTCAATACTTTAACCACACTGTATGGCATGCATTCCTGCTTTTACTTACTTTGATCACTTTCTCTTTCTCTTTCTGCTGGTGTCTGTACATTGAAGTGTTATGTACACCTCATAGGGTTGCTCAAATGTCATCTGATCCATGAGGCCTTTCTCCACCCCTAGCCTACATCTCCCTCCATGGTCACCTGTGGCATTTTGCATAGAGTTAGATGATAACATTGACATAGTTTACCTTGTGTAAGTTACTTATGTACCCATCTACCTCTTCCATTTAAATATCTTTATCACAGAACCTGACACATAATAGGCACTTGAAAAATATTACAGCACTTGAATTAAAGGATACACAGTACAAAATTTCAGATCACTCAATTAAAATTAATTCTATCAATGGGTGAGAGTCTTGCATTGGCTGGGGTTGATAATACATTTGGCATTTTGTTTAGTTATCTATATCTTAGAATTTTTGGAAATGTTGAGTCATAGTTTTCTGTTTTCCATGTAAACTGGGAATATCACATAATTATTCTTATCTCCTACGAGAGCTGTCCAATTCCATTCTCAAATGTAAAACAGATTTCTAAATAGAGTTGCATTGTCAGGAGGTGATCATGACTGCAGAAGCCAGGCAATCCAAACAGAAAGGCACTTTGGTAAATGGGGCCCTCAAAGGCTAAAGAGCAATTAGCATCTGTATTAACATTAGCCCTGGCAGAAAGAGTTTCAAAATTATTTCTCATCCACTTTAATGAGCTTTTATTATAGAAACCCTGAGGTATTTTCCATCTCACATGGAAGAGTATAATTAGACACAAATTAATGGGCCTGTGCCTGTTGTGAAAATAGAATTTATAATAGATAATTCTGAACCTGTTCTCTGCCTGGTATTATGCCTCAAAAGCATCTGCAAATGCTGTAACTAATCTTCTAAAATAATTGGTAACCAATCCGTACACCATTTCCCATTTCCTGATATATAAACCATTATGAGAGCAGCCAGGTGCAATTCTTTCACTAGCATCTAATGACCTTGACAAAATTATCTTCATTAGAGTCTGGAATGCTAATCCTCTCTGTCTTGGTGAAGGTATTATTTAGTAAAATGCGTTTTTGGTAATCTGCAGCCAGAAAAAACTTTTGTTTGAGGAACATTGCCCCCTGAATGTTTTTTCTTATAACTTTTTCGTTTCTCTGTGATTCAGTATTTTAATGGGTACAATATGTTATTACTAATCTTGGTATAATATTTTATGTCAATTTGTCATGGAGAATTAAAAATACTGTAAAAGATAAAGAGTTATGTATTTTCTGAAGGCTATGAAAAGGCATAAAATAATAGCATAATGTAAATTTTTCGGTATAAAAACATTTCTTACATACTGAAACCAACATCCTTACTTACCTTCCCAATGGCCTAATTTGAAGCTGTATTGAAAAATCACTGTGTTCCCAGTATGAAACAACTCATTAGCAACAGAAAAACAAAACAAACAACAAAAAACAAAACATAGTTTCTTATGAACCTGAAATATTTCATAAATAGAAGCTCCTGGAATCCCAACAAATATCAACATTCCACTTCAAATAATTGTGAGAATATTAGAGGGTATAATTCCATTGTTCAATGAATATTTTTCTTTAGGGGTGTACGACTATTAGTGGCATCTTGCTCTTTATAATAGTTAGCAGAGACATGGACATGCACATTCTATGACTCACCACTACCTAGGCTGGCTCTTTGAAGATTATCGCATGGTAAAAGCAAAGCAACGATTTGGAGTTTGTAGTTGAGAACTCTTCCCAGAGAGCCTTATGATTGACTGACCCCTAGAATGCCAATTATTGGCTCTGTAACTCAGATCTTCACTGTGACAACCTGGTTGGATTCCTAGAAGGAAAACTTGGGAACGCATAGACCTCCGCTTAGAGTGCAGCTCCCAGAATATTCTCACATTCATTTACCCTCCAGCCATCCTAAATATGACCATTAAGTATCCCTAATAGTTTGGGGCTTCTGTAGTGTTTGTTCCAGGAGAGCAGGTCTCGTATGTGACTCCCTGGATTCACCTGTCTCTTCAGATTTTGAAGGGGTGGTTTAACCTGTGACCTTCATTCTCTGAGAGTCACATGAAGAGTAGTTGATTTTCAGTTTGGTCCAGGTCTTCCTTTTTGAAAGAACATGAGTGACAACTGGGAAGCTGTTCACATGTTGGCATCAGGATATGAAAGCTCATTCATATGAGGTATCCTTGCCGCCTCCATGTATCTTAGCTATCTTCTCTATTTGTCTTTCCTCTCCCATTCTGTATCAATATTGACTATGCCTCTGGTGTATGAGTATAATGATCACAAAAAGAGAAATAAAAATAATTTTGAATAAGTGAATAGATGGGTTACTATAACATAGACTTAGGCCCTATTCAAAAATGAACAATATTGAATCAAATAGTCTTACAGTATAACGAGAACATAAAATGAGATATGCATATGTAACAATATAAATGAAAGGAAAAGAGATCTTTAAATGATGCATATAATTGCAGACGTAGAAGTGATTATTTCTATCATCCAGATCTAGAAAGTCTTCAAGAAGTAAATACCACTTGCACTGTGTCTTACAAAGAAGAAAGGAATCAATAAGCGAGGTATGTGATTGTATATAGCTCGGATTTCTTTCTTGTCTCTGACCATCCTGTCCTCTGCACAGTGTAAAAACTTGAAACAGAGATCCAATGTCTTAAAAAAGCTTTTACTTTCATTTGGTTTTCTACTGTACAAGAGAGGGAAGCAGGTGCACCAGAGTGGCTTCTCAGGCAATTCCAGCTGGTTGCATCAGAAGAAACTTCAAGAGAGAAGAAGGAGAAGGAAGAAGAGAAGGAGAAAGAGAAAAGGAAGAGGAGGAGAAGGAAGAGAAGGAAAAGGAGAAGGAGGAAAAAGAGGAGTTGTAATAATCTTCTCCAAGAAGGAGGAGGAGGAGGAGGAGGCGAAGGAGGAGGAGGGGGGAGGAGGGGAGGAGGGGGAGGGGGAGGAGGGGGAGGAGAAGAAGCAAGGGAAAGAAGATAAGGAACTTGATGAAAGCCTGCAACTCAGACACAACTACAGAAGTGCTTTAGCCTCCACACTCTCTTCCCCTTCCTTCCCCTCATCAGTGCCAACACTTGTCTTATCGCAGCCCTCACACTCTCAGCGGCACATATTCACACACAAATTTTCAAAGTCATTGAACATAAATGCGAAAATCAAGGTTGGAATTATAAATGACCTTATTCATTATAGCACATCCAGAGATGCCCAGTCAGCAGGAAATTAGCCCATAAAAGTATACTCAACCCAATACTAATGCAGTAAGCCCTGACCGTACCCCTTTGTCATCTAATAACTTACTCTTCTTTAGCTAAATATGAGCTCCTTTGGATGGAAAATCATGCATAAACTTGGGGAATTTAGTATTTCTCACATTTATACACGCTTAATAAGTTTGTTGCCATGCCTTTGTGGTAGGAACCTGAATATCTTCCTCAATAGATATAGCTGTCCTCCTTCATATAATTAATGTACATACACACACATCATTATAAGAGTTTGCCCCTTTCTGTCACTTTTGCTCAAGTTCCTTGTCCTTAACCTGATTTTGGCTGCCAATCATTCTCCTCGACCTTGTAGTTATGTGGTTGGAATTAATTGCACTGAATCAATCACAGAATACTTTCAGTTCCTTACTTATGGCTGTGCAGATCCAGTTTTTAGACACGCCACAATTCAAGAGGATGACAATTCATACAAAATCTCAAAGAAAACCTCAACAACAGCAATGTTTGTCCATCGCAGTTCAAATAATAGTACCCAGTAATGCACTGGAACCAGCGGGATTATTATGTACCTGTAATTTCTATGTCCATATTCCTCCCTCCCTCTTACTAGATCATCTCTTCTCATAATCTCTCTTTTTAAAGATTTTATTTATTTATTTTTAGAGAGAGGGGAAGGGAGGGAGAAAGAGAGGGAGAGAAACATCAATGTGTGGTTGCCTCACATGTGTCCCCTACTGGGGAGCTGGCCTGCAACCCAGGCATGTGCCCTGACTGGGAATCGAATCTACGACATAATTTCATTTTTCTAATGGAAATCTTTTAAAATATGTCCATGTTCATGGCAACCATTTTGGATTTGAAAGTCATAAAAGGGAAAGGTCTTTAAATTGCTTCAGAATGTTTCTAACAGAGAAGCATGTGCTTGTGCAAGCTCGCTTCTGCCATTCACCCTCTTCCTCTCGGTCAGCCTTTCAAGCTGATTGGAAGGCCACCTTCTGAGTGCCTCCTGCAGGACCATGCCCATTCACTGGAGGACGATTTATTTCTACCTCTAGGACTCAAGAAAATGCACATCTTCAGTTTTGTAAAAACCTGAGAAGGAGCAGTCTAGAGAACTTCATGATCACCCGTCCGTAGAAAGGGATTATCAGAGGAATTCTGCCTTCGTGGCTCAGCAGTATTTCCTTCCATCGTGAGAAGCTTGGAAACTAAACTAGGTCTAGCTGTGACTGGTAACTTAAACTAAGAGGTCAGCTTTAAATTATACTGATTTGCTAGCATTGATAGTCTCATCGAATTTGAGAAACCAAAGTGACCATTGATTATTGATTACTCTGAATTCAGTGCAGAAACCTCCTACTATTCACAAGAATGTTGTAATTAAAGGGTCATGTACTTCATGTGTTATTCTGTTGTTTTAGTTGTTTGCTTAGTTTGTTTTTGTTTTTGTTTTATTTTGAGGTTCAGTTGTTGATAGTCATGAGTTTGTCATTTTACTATTCAAAATTGAGATTACATAGAGGGTTATCAGTGGGAGGGAGAGGGGAAGAATGGCAGAAAAGGTACAGGGAATAAGTAGCATAAATTATATGTACAAAATAGACAGGGGGAGGTTAAGAATAGTATAAAAATATAGAAGCCAAAGAACTTACATGTACAACCCATGGACATGAACTAAAATTAATGGGGGCATAATGTGGGTGGGAGAGGGTGTGCAGGGCAGAGGAGAATAAAAGGGGGGAAATGGGACAAGGATAATAGCATAATCAATAAAATACATTTAAAAATCACCTTTGTGTTTCCAGCAGAAAGCATAATAGACAAACAATAAATGCTTCCTTGATTGAAAAATAAAAGAATCGTGTATTTCTTAAGCTGAATGCATCTTTAGACATGATCTATCCCAATTTCCTCATTGTATAAATAAGAAAACCAAGACCCCATTTTGGAATGTCAGATAAAGTGTTGACTCTAGAATCTACAACTCCATATTCTACTTTTTGTCTGCTTGGAGACACCTGCCTTTATTTGATAAAGAATTTCATATTTGAGGAGATCACATATTTATTTCAAATGTGTTGTGTAGGCTGGGCCAATGCATTTCAATAGTCATGTGTGTGGGTTTTTTGAATCCTGACAATTGTAAGCTGCTCGATTCAGGGTGACATTAGCTAACGACAGTTTGAAATCAGTAAGACACTGTGAAGGTGTATGGTAACTGACTATATTATTCTATTTTTAGAAAATCTGCTGCAAGAGAGGGCTCTTTACCTATTGGTAAGGGTCCACAAATTTTAGCTGACTCAAAATTTGAGCAATTACTAACGTCACATTTTGAGTGTCAGGCAACCTTTTTGCAGTCTATCCCTTAAGAATACTATTTTAATGCGTAAAATAAAACACATAAGATTACAAAATGAACCAGTTATATTGAAAGAAAGTTATGAAATGTTTTAAAATTCACATCAAAGTAATACATGTGCTCACTTAGTAACAACATTGATTGTCATTAGTTTTAAAGTAGTGATTAATGTAAATTATGCTGTGAGATAACAGCATCCACTATACCACAACAATTTAAAAATACCTGTTATTTGTTATGATGACACAGATTCTATTACTGTGTCTTGTGGCCTACATTTTTAGTTGAAGGAAATGCTGGATTTCAGTTAGTTTAGTGAAAATAAAAAAGTAATTACTTTCTACTCCAAGTAGATAAACAAACTGAATTATATGCCTAGACCTGTGAACACCAGGTTAAGCATTATTTAAAATAATATAATAGGGCAAATGAAGTTTAAGGAATCTGTATTTAAAAAAACAATGTAGTGTATAATGTTTAGAGTATTTCAAGAAGGATAAATACATTCTACTTATTTATTAATATTACTTTAAACTATATAGATACATCTACTCAATCATACCACAAAACCTTCTATCGAAATCTGTACTCTCCGTCTAGTACTTTTTGAACTCAAATATTACTAGGCATTTGAAAATAAAATAAAATAATATATAACTACAGTAGTGTCTTTGATATTTTTAATAAATAAGAGAACAATACAAGCATTTTAGAGAATTAAAATACATGGCATAAATGTAATATTAAAGATATTTTTCCCAACCGAATATCTGTGAAGTAGATGGCATAAAACTACTCATTAGTTACACTAAAGATATGGATTTATGACCAATTTATGGTGAAATGACAGAGAAAATGTCATGTCTCCTCATGTTGTTTAGAAGTTTAAAGCATGCAAATTTGTACTACACACATTTTTAAATAAGCTTTAACAACTTATGACATGTACAATAATTATTATATTCCAAATCATTTATTTTCTCTTCTGCATTTAATACTTAGCAAAAGCTTATGTCAAGTTTTATAATCTAACTAATGAGCTGCTGCATACTCAGTATAAAGCCTTCATTGAAATGTATTTGAAAAACTGTTCTTCTAGGTTCAAAAATATCCTGAATTTCAGATGATGACTGTGATTAGATCCCAAAACTATTGATGTATCAAGTACTTTTTTGTTTCAATTTTTCCCCAAAATAGCAAGTAACTCATCCTATTTCTTCAATGCAGTTCGTGTGACTAAAAATGAAATGAAGGAGGGAAGGAAGGGAGGGAGGGAAGGAGGGAGAAAGGGAGGAAGAAAGGAAGAAAAGAAGGGAAGAAGGGAGGAAATATAAAGGAAAAGAACTTTTTAAAATAAAAAAAACCTAAAAAAACCTGAAGACTCATGGATGGAAAAGTGATGCAACAATCATGAATCTTAAACTTACATTGTCACATTTAAAACAGTTTGTAGTTTACTTATATTGACTGCTATGGTTCATTTCAGGAGTTATTGTATTACACCCACAGGCCAAATTTAGCCTGCTGACTCCTTTTGCACAACCCATAAGCTAAAATGATTTTCGGTGTTTAAGTGGTTGAAAAAAATCTAAAGAGGATTTTTAAACATGTGAAAATGGTATTGTCAATGTAAGAAATGTCTAAACCTGTAAGAATTTTTATCAGTTTATTTGAGCCAAACTGACAACAATTGCCAGAAGCAAAACCTCAAAGGATTGAGAAAATATTCTGGAAAATGGCAGTCTCGCATCTTATTTTGAACATTACTATCGAAGGAGAAGATGAAAGTCGGTTACGCGAAATCCATGGGTGATAGATTAGGGAGGTGGGAGAAAGCGCAGTGGGGAAAGCTTTGGGATTGGATAAAAAGTAAAATGATAGCTACTTACTTCTTCACCATAGAGAGGTGCAGGGTAGTTAACAGGCAACAATTAACACAAGAACAATAACAATGAGAGCATTTACGACCTCCCCCTGGTGAGGCTGAGGAGTCCAGAAGAAAGAGATTGCTTTGACATTCCAAAGGCATGTTATCATAAATGCAAAAAGACAATAGGCTCCATTAAGGTAAAAACTGACCTTTGTCAAGGGAAATTCCAGCCTAGGACATGACCAGCTGCCATAAACTGCTTTCAGTTAGAAAGTTTTTCATTTCCCACCATCCCATGTGGTTACTTTAGGTCTCTGAGTTAATAGGATCACCACGTAAGCCTCCCCTGGCTGGTCAGGTTTAATGTGACCCCTTTTCTTCCACACATCTCCCTGTTGGCCATAAATCAATCGAAGGATGCATTGCTGACCAACACTTGGGTTGAATAGCGAGTTCCCATGTGCTAGGAAGGCTCACTCCTAGGCTGTCTCAGAGTCAGCATCTGTCTTGCTGAACAGGGTGGACCTCTGGGAATGGGTCAAGAACATAACCCTAGATGGCATTCAAGGCTGAATTATTATTAATCAATCCCTTTAGGCCAATAAAATATTACACCTTAGTAATATCTTCCTGAGGCAGGAAAAAATGCACTGTGGATGAACACGTATTACATCAAGACCGTATACATAATCTGAATTACCAATCATTGTACAGAAGGCAAGGACCACTTCAGCCAATGAATAGCTTAAGGTTTAAAAGTGGCTCTCTCTCTCTCTCTCTCTCTTTTTTTTTTAGTTATCTCCGCCTTGTTTATATTGCTAATTATCCATCTGGAAGGCCTGTTGAGGCTTTAATGAAAGATTCAATGGCTGGAATTTCAATAGATAAAAATTCTGTTTCTGTTGCAAACTTTTCACTTTTCTCTCATGTCCTACATCCAATCAATTTGAAAAGTGATTAGGCTTTATCTAAAAATACATCCAGAAACTCACATGTTCCAGCCACTTCACTACTAAAACCCTACTTCCAACCAACATTATCTCTGCCCTAGATAATTTTTGTGTCTCTGTATGTCTTTCTGTGTCTCTGCTTGCCTTCTTAAGTCTGTTTGTCAGGCAGCAGCCACTGATCCTGTTAAAATATGCATTAGATCACATTGCTTTCCTTCTCCAAGCTCTCTCTTGGTTTCACATGCCACTCAGTGGCTTACAAGGCCCTTCATGGTCCGTTCATCACAATCTCTCCAATTTAGTTCTTTAAATCTTTCTACAACCTAACTTGCTCACTCAGCTCCACCGCTTGCTGCCTTTTAAACACAGAGAGCGTACTTATGCCAGTGGCCTTTTCAAATGCTATTCTCTGCCTGGAATGCTCTTCCTTTGCATATGTACATGGCTCGTGTTCTCATTGCTTTCAGTTCTTTGATCAAATGCTACTTTCTTAATGAAGTATTCGATGACAAGGACCATACTGAAAGTGACCACTTCCTGTCACCAGTATCCTTTCACTGCTCAGTTTTTCTGAGCCCTTTCACTGCTCAGTTTTTCTTTGTGGTCTGGATTACCCTGTGATATTCTCTGTTTTCTCTATTTACACATTTTATTATTATCGCTTTCTTATTTACCTATCTTCCTTCACTAGATCAATAAAGACTGGAAAATGTATGCCTTATATTTACTGCTATACCCTCAGTTCCTAAAGACATACCTGGTATACAGTAGGTCTTAAATATATATTTATTTTTAAGCAATGCATGAATAAATGAATGGTTCTGCCTCTTTTAACTTTTTGATCTACAATATTGTTTAAGAAATGTCTTAAAGGGTCCTGGCTGGCGTAGCTCAGTGGAGTGAGCTCGGGCTGCGAACCAAAGTGTCGCAGGTTCGATTCCCAGTCAGGGTACATGCCTGGGTTGCAGGCCATGACCCCCAGCAACCGCACATTGATGCTTCTCTCTCTCCCTCTTTCTCCCTCCCTTCCCTCTCTAAAATAAATAAATAAATAAATAAATAAATAAATCTTTTAAAAAAGAGAAATGCCTTAAAGATATTCACCAGATTGATGAATTTTCTGTCATTCTTTTATAAGTTAACCAGAATATTAACACAGTGATTCATTTCCGTCATGTCTTCATGAGGAAGGATTATTTTGCTAAAAACAGTGACCAAAACTATCAATTTCTAGATTTGAAAAGTAGGCACAAAGTTACCTGAAGAATAACATTGCAGCCACAGGTCAATGACAGATGGAGAGACAGTCTTTGGTGGAAAATGTTGCTTTAATTCTGGAAACCTCTCCTGAGCCTATTCCAGGGTGAGGGAATCATCCTGGTGAGTAGTGAGTAAACTCCTTAGTTAATGGAAGGGGTTATGGCATCGTATACAGTTAACAGCACAGATTCTGAAGTCAGACACATTTGTATTACTAGCTCCAGCAGCTCTTATGATCTTGTCCAAATAACCAGGAAAAAGGTAGCAGCTTTTCAAAATCTGGCCCAGAATGTTCTCTAGGGTCTGAGTTCTAATCCCATAATCAATTCTAATTTCTAATTCCAAAAAACAAAGTTTTGAACTAATTAATACGGCAGCAGTATGCAGGAGACATTGGCTCTAGGACAGACAAAAAAAACCAGATCACTTTAAAGGCTGCAATATGGCTGTGCATTGAAAAAAATAAACGTTTGAACTAAGAGACGAT